>NC_057926.1:36007158-36619435 GCF_018873765.1 Telopea speciosissima | reverse complement strand
GCCACTGTTTAATCTGCTTTGAATCAATCCAAAATGGTCAGTTCTCGACAATCCAATAGTAGTGCCCTTTCAATTCCTTCTATGAGTCTTCCAAGCTCCGTTTCCTGGGCCGTTCCTGCAGTTCCAAAATTCATTGAAGATGCAACTAGTTGATGTTTAGAAAAAAACACTGAACCGTAGCCTCCTTGTTTGGAAGTTGAATTGAAACTGTCATCGGTGATTAAGATGTCACTTCCTTTGGAAACTTATTCCAGAAAAAAACAGAGAGGGAGGATGTTCTGAGTTTGTTGTTGAGTTGTAGCTTGTATTTGATGTTCCTCCTCATTGAGCATGAGGCAGCTACTAATGACCCATTTATTGATTTACAGAATAGTATGTACTGGATCAGGATTCTTCTATTTGAAAGCTGCATTGTTTCGTTGGAGCCATAGAAAATAACAGGTGATGGTTGCTATGCACAAGATTATGTTCCTTTAATTTTTGCTATAAAAGAGATGCATCGGAGATCAGAGTTGTGAATGCCTCCAGGATGGTTTGTCCCTGCAGAAGCTCGGTTCAGATTCCTAGGGGTTCAGAAGCCCAAATTCTTTTGGTCAAATGGCATGAAAATAGCAAGTGCCATAATGTTTTAGTTCAAGAGTTGCACACTGGGCAAGGTGTTAAGTCAGCATTTAATCTTTGTAATTTCTCTCTGGTTGAATGCTCTCCAAAAAAAAAATTTAAATTTTGGGTGGAATTTCAGTTTCCAAAATCTATTCCAAAAGGTACTTAATGGACTTCTGGTTGGTAATCTATGACAAGGTATGTTGCATCACATTTAGTAGTAAGGATCCCAATTTATTGACAAATTTGTCTTCATGTGGATATAGGTTTGAGTTTCGGATGTTGATCATTCTAGATTTCTGATAGAATTTACAAACATGTTACAACTGCTCAAATAAAAATTAAGAAAGACCCATGCTTATTTCAATAATATTACATTTGTCCTTTGTTGAAATGAATTTATTCAACACCCTCTAAGATATGGATAATTACTTGGCATTTCATTTCATCTGAGTACATTTACTAAATCAAAATGTGAGCCTTTTTTTTTTTTCTCAAGTTTAGACCATCTAGTATTCAACTAGATTGCTAGTCAAGTAATTTATAAAAAGGGTCATTACCCAATGTTGGTTCTACTCTTTTGCACGTTCACATAAAGTGGTTGCCCTAAAAACTTGAACCCAGACATTGGTAATGGCATCCTGAACCTTTTATCGTTGTTCTATGCAATGGCCCCTAAGATGTCATCAAGTAATTTGTAACCCTTTTTGTTTGCCCTCTTAATTTAACATACTTCTGTAAGGTTTTCATCATATGTAGGCTAGCATCCAATCATTGTATGGGTATAGACTAATGGATGGATGTTGGTTGATGGGTATGGTTGGATGAAGCCGTATACGGGAGGTGGTCTCCTTAGTGGGTAGAGGCTTCAGTGTATCCGTTCTAATAAGTATACAGTACCATTTTATGTGTGGGCTTACTTGCAGTTATGTCTTATTATGGGAGAGACATAAACTGTTCTTAATTACAAGATTGATCTCTGTTCCCAGTCTATATAATGGTAGCAATCCCCATTAGTTGCTTACCCTAGCAATTATATAGAGAAGGGAATAGACAAAGCTAACAAGGAAGAGAGAAGAACATTCGAGGAGCACATCGTCAAATGATATGGATTCGGGTATGGTTCTAATCGAATCTATATTATGTGTATATTGTTTATATTCAATGATTCATCATAATTGATCCTGTAAAACGATTTTATCAATGGTATCAAAGCCGATATGATTGGATCATTGAACAATGTTTTGTTCTTATTATATTATCTCATTTTTGCATTCGGTTTGATCAATCTAAGTTTTGATTCGTGGGAGTTTTTTTTTGTTTGTTCTTAATTATGTTAGCAACATAGTTTTTTTTTTTTCTCCCATATGATGTTTGATCATTATAAAAAAAAATTAACTGATTAGTCGTAGACGGCTGCAACATGATTGTACGCTACAAAACCGCTACCTTCATGCAAACTTGCGAACAGCCAGGTTCATCACTCTCATTTTCTTTGCGGGTCTTTTTATGGACTTGTAGGTTTGTCATAATAATTTAATAAAAAGAAAGTTTACTTTAAATCTGATTTGATTCAATGAAGTAATAATTTAATATAAGGAAGTTTCCTTAGTTAATGAGTTTTGTTTTGGAAATTGTGCATTGTTTTAGTTAATGGTTCTTTTGGAAACTGTGCATTACATTTATAAGGGAAAGTCTTGTCAAAGGAAAGATATTTTTCCTTATTTAATTGTTTTGAGATTGATAAACGTATTTTCAGTTTTCACTTTAAAAAGGGTGTAAATTAGAAAGTTTGTGTTTGTGTGTTTTTTTTTTTATTTTTATGTGTAGGGCATGGGGCCTAGCCGATCCATTTCGGTTAGGATAAATCGAAGTAACCAATTCCAACTGATTTAGACAGCCGAATCAGGTTAACGCAAACACTTGTTACATTACCCTGTTTTGTTGACCCAGCGGAGGATCTTTATCACTTTCAGTTTGCTGACCGGCCCAGTTTCCCAACTCTTCTAACAAAAGGGGACTGAAATGACCTCTCTATCCATGCCCAAACACCTTGTCTGGGTGGGATCCACCATCCCCCTATTAGGGGAACTGGGAAATTGGGCCGATCAACAAACTGGAGGTGATAATTTTCCCCCAACGGATTGGTCTATTGGTTTCCTATTTAGAAACTACTATGATACAGAGAGTCGTTTCCATTCTTGAAGACGACACCATTCATCTAATTGGTGAACGGCTGTCTAATGATAATAGTGATTATATGACAAATCCTTAATATCTTAATATAGGATTCATGTTTAAGAGAAAATCTATGTGTATAAAAATGTTTCCTATTGATGGAGAAGGGATTCAACCTTTGATTAAAATAAAATAAAATAAATAAAGGATAATTTCTTATATGGTTATTGGTTTAAGAAAATCTAGAAAGTTATATTTTCTTTTGGGAAATCAAGTAACCATTTTGAATGTTTAAATGGAAACTATTTTAAATATTGAATTGTCTTTTGCATTAACAGTGCACTAGTTGTCAACAACATTAATAAATAAAATAAAAAAAGGCTCAATACGTATAAGACACAAAGCTAATTAAAGTAAGTGAAAGTTATATTTTCTTTTCTTTTAAATAAAAGTAGTTTGTCATTTGACTAAATCACTCCAAATAATGAATATAATGTCACAACACACTCACACCAATGATTATAAAATTTATGGAGAATGTCTATGTTCATGATTGCCATGTTGGGATGTGTGATGATATATTTGAATGGGTTTCATATTGGGTTGATTATATGGGCCTAAGCCTGGAATGTTTCCTGTCAAGTGCAGAAGTGGCCTGTAGTTTTTTTTGTGCACCTACTTTGAACCCATGGGCCTTGTCTACAACCTTGTCGATGGATTTTCATAACTTGAGTGATGATGCTTCCGCTCAATAGGCTAGTTGCTTAGGGTATGGGATCACCACAAGGGATGTCAACTAGTTGGTCACAGTCGGTTTCGGTTGGGCCACATCATTTTTAACACTTTCACCGTGACCGACTGTTTATGGGATCGGGCTTGCATATGGCAGGCATGAACCTGTTTAATTTCGGTCGATCGGTTGTCGGTTTCTTAACGGGCTACAACCATTCAGGCTAAACTCTATTGCTAAATGGGCATCCATTCTATGAGGAATGAGAATCAAGAAGCCAAATCGGAAGAATGTCGAATTAAATCTATAAATTATTTCAAATTAAAAAATAGTTACTTGCAGAGGTGGATTTAGAAACCAAAGAGATTGCTTGACCTTGGACAAGGCTTATTTCATGGAGATTGGAAGATAAAATAGAAAGAGAATACAATTGATCCTCCAAAAAGCATCCGAAGAAACTAAACATGACAGAATCTAGAGAGAGAGAGAGAGCTTCTCTTGCCCTCATCTAGCAGGAACAGCAAGCAGCGTCCAAATTGCTTCTATTATCGTCAAGAGACAAGGAGATTTTGTTGCCATCGTCTAGCTAGAACATTGCCATAATCTAGCAGAGCCTCAAAGCAGCGTGCAGGGAGGTAGTGTTCGTCTTCGTTCAACTGATAATGGAGCGGCAGCGTGAAAGCGATGAGGCATAATAGAGTGGAAAGTGGAAACCAAAACGAAGAGGGTTAGGGTTAAAGAAAA
The DNA here is from genome assembly GCF_018873765.1 of Telopea speciosissima. Taxonomy (NCBI): domain Eukaryota; kingdom Viridiplantae; phylum Streptophyta; class Magnoliopsida; order Proteales; family Proteaceae; genus Telopea; species Telopea speciosissima. Next base: position 36,615,180 of record NC_057926.1, on the reverse strand, counting down.
AGAGAAATAAAGTGGGATTTGTGAGGAGAATTATTATTTTAATAATTTTATGATTATAACTTCAGTCGGTGGATTCATTAAATCTATTTTATTCTAAATCAATACACATTCAATCATTAGAAAAATCATATAAAACAGAATTCAGTTAGGTCGGTCAGTCTCCCATATTGCACTGGGAACGACTGATTAGTATTTGGTCGGACCACAAGTTTGGCACATTTATTAATGAGTCAGGTCGAGGCTCGGTTTTTGATCGATCGGTACCGGTTGGCCTCTTCGGTGCAAGTCTGTAGTTGACACCCCTAATTGCCACCGGCAGTGTTTATAGATTGCCCTCGAAGAGACCATATGGCGAACGTCGTGCTCTTGCCACCACAGGTGAGTCTTCGTTTGGTCGGTCCCGCTCGATCGAGTGAGGGTGATGTTGTTGAACTTCATGGAATTGGGAGTCTTTGTCTTGCCACCACAGGTGATGAGATTTCTGAGGAAGTGTTGTTTTAGGCATCTCGCTTTGCTCTGAAAGGGTTCATTGTGTGTTGGGGGATCTTGTCACCACAGGTGTGAACCCAATGACGCCGAACCTTTCACCCAGTTCTTTTGGGTTTTCCTTATTATTGTTGGAAACGAGGCTGGAAGAATCTGATCAATTGCCTACTTGGTCAGGTTTGATTGCATTTATGTTGCTCAATGCATTTATGTTGCTCAGTGCATTTATGTTGCTTATATACTTTATGTATATTTTTTGGCAAACAGTTGTGTTTTGTGTTTACCAATCATCACACCCTACCTCGCGTCTATCAAGACCCTTGATGGCACAAATTATGAAAAATGGCTTGAATCCATGAAAGTAACACTTGCAGTCATGAGACTAGACTTGGCTTTGAGAGTTGATGAGCCTCCCAAGCCTACTACTGAGAGTATTCCTGAAGAAAAGTCTCTCTCTTTGAAAAAATAGGAGGAATCGAATAGACTGTGCCGAATGATAATAAGGCACTCTATTGATGAGACCATTCATGAGGGTGTAACTGACAATGAGAATGCCAAAAAGTATCTTGAGGAGGTTCGAAAGAAATTCACTAAGCATGCAAAGGTGGAAAAGGGTACTTATCTAGAATTGTTCATGAATGCAAGCTATGATGGTATGAGTGGTATTCGAAATCATATACTGAAGATGCAGAAGTATGCCAACAAATTGACGGACGAGAAAATCGAGGACTCATTCCTAGGCTGGCAGGTCATGCAATCACTCCCACCTCAGTTCGAATCCATTAAGTCATCTTATAGAACTCAAGAGGCAGAGTGGGATGTACAACAAATGACTTCTATCCTTGTATAGGAGGAAGAAGAACAGAAAAAGAAAGGTAACACAGTTCATTTGGTCACGCCTGATATGAATAACCTTACTCTCAAGGATGGACAGAAGGACAATACGCCTAAGGGTAATTATGGAAAGTTCAAAAAGTCTGGTCAATTTCTAAAACCAAGGCATGAAAACTTCAAAGGGAAAAGTGATAGCTTCAGAGGTAGATGCACCAATTGTAAGAAGATTGGCCATAAGAAGGTTGATTGCTACAGCTTGAAGAACATGATGGAAAAGAAAGAATCTAAGAAATAAGAGGAAGCCAAGTGATGAGGAGCTGGACATATACATAGGCGAATGGCGAGATAAATAAAAGTAGAATGCATAAGAATATTTAATTAACCTTTGCTTCTAGTTTTACTTTAGAATTGGACAATATAGAAGTTTCATAACTTTGATAACTATTATTACTTTTAGATTCAAGCATGATGGTTTTGTTTGTTATTCTATTTGATAGTTTATATAAGCTTGTTTCAAGATTCTACTTCTATTTTACTTGTTGCAATTCCTTCGTTATAGATTATTCGAAACATGTGAGATTACATGAGAGTTCTTTGTTATTATGATACAAGGTGTTTAGAACATATTTATAAACAAGTGAATGGATACTATGCATGATAAGATTGTAAATTCCTTTATTTTCAAGGATAATGTAGTTAATCTAAATATATGTATCTCCAGACTCCAGATCAGTGGGAGTGAATTCATATTACTTAAACTCTAATTGATGATTTACTCTTAGCAAGTAATGTTGTTGTTTTTGTAGGCGACAATACCATCTATTACCAATAATGGATGTGTAGTTCTGAGTGTGTTTTAGAAACACATTATTAGTGTAGGATTGGTTAAATCCTTTGACGTATTATGTTAGTGGGAGTTCCTTGATATTATTGTGTATTTATTGTTGCAATTTTTTTTTGTACATGTACATATTATTGCTTTTGAACGATAATAAAGGCATCCTTGAATGAAACTAGAGGTAAGGCCTTGAATGATAGTCGGGGCAGTACGTGGTGGTATCTCCCTCATGTGCCAGAGGTTGTTTACATGATACACGCATTTGGAAGCTAGTAGTGTTCCTTAGGCTAAGAGCTTGAGCTAGTATTTTCTTTTGGGGACATATGGATCCAGTCCCAGTGAGCTTCATTAAGTGAAGTAACTATGGCGAGTTTCTGTATGAAGTAGCCATTTTGGGTAATCCTAAGTGATTTATGTTCATGTGGGATGTGCCAGCGAGCTCCCTGTGATGGAGTAGCTATTGGCTTCAGTTGGAAGTCAGGACCGATTTTGATTTGACATGTTTGACCATTGTGACATGCATTTCCTTACCACACCTTTACACTAGTATGGCCCATGGCGGGTGAAGGTGCATGCACTTTGACGTGTAGTGTCCCATGTCAATTTAAAATGTGACGATGCTTACGATTGGGTGTTTGCATTCTTGCTTGGACTCGGGTGTATTGTTTAGAACAAGCCACAATCAACGCTTCCTATGTGAGCTCATTTTTCTAGTTCTCGGTTGGAGCAATGACTTCCTGGTACCCAAGTGGGAGAATGTAAGGTTTTCACCATATGTGGGCTAGCATCCAGTCATTGTATGGGTATGGACTAGTGGATGGGTGTTGGCTGATGGGCATGGTTGGATGAAGCCCTATGCGGGAGATGATCTCCTTAGTGGGTAGAAGCTTCAGTGTACCCGTTTTAATAAGTGTAAAGTACGATTTTATGTGTGGGCCTACTAGCAGTTATGTCTTATTATGGGAGAAACATAAACTGTTCTTAATTACAAGATTGGTCCCTGCTCCTAGTCTATATAATGGTAGCAATCCACATTAGTTGCTTACCCTAGCAATTATATAGAGAGGGGAGTAGGCAAGGCTAACAAGGAGGAGAGAAGAGCATTCGAGGAGCACATCATCAAACGATATGGATTCAGGTATGGTTCTAATCGAATCTATATTATTTGTATATTATTTATATTCAATGATTCATCATATTGATCCTGTAAAACGATTCTATCAACTTCTTCTTTTAGTGAAGGTAAAATCATTTTATTTCACACGTGTACTCAAAATACGTGTGAGACAATGATAGTTCTTGACATACTGGTAAGTACATTTTTAAATTATTTTGAAAACCTTTTTTTACCCCATAATTTAAAGAACTTTTAGAAATAAGACAAGGGACGATCAAAAGAATGTTACATGTCCTAAATACACCTATAGAGGTGTCATTCAGACAATCCCATCAAAATTAGCCATGATGCTTCTTATCCCTTAGTAGTAATACGTGACTATTTTATGGGAATGAAGTATTTCCCACCCTCCTTACAAAAAAAAAAAAGTACTACACTTTCCCCCCTCTACTTATTTGAGTTGGAACCCATTTGGAAGACTAACTGCCCTCTAAATGTTTTGATATATAAAGTGAGTCATAAATGATTTGATTGGTTGATGGAACCATAACACTGTGTTTCATCCTACATGTACTTCTTTAGCTAGAGATGCCTTGCCTTTGTCCTCCCCTACCATCTACACGTAGACTTCTCTTACTTAAGTATTTTCATCGATCCTTTATATAAACAAATTAGTGTGATATTATTTACGTGGAAGTCTTACTTCAACAAACTTGGTATGCTCTCTTTAGTAACGAGGAATTTAATTTTTGAAACATGTCCATGTCATGACAATCATCAAGTTATTGTATTATAAATCTTATTTTTTGTCCCTTTGGTAAGTATCTTTAAATGGCCTCTTCTTGGAGCTTTCAACTCTGTATAAATCTTGTTTTTTGTTCCTTTGGTAAGGCTCTTTAAATGGTCGTTCCCTTGAGCTTTCAACTAATGTAGCTTTGGCACCTTATAACATGGTGATAAGTGTTTTAATTCTACACATTTATGAAAATGTATGTTGCTATTTTGTTATGATTCCTCCGTTCCATCACACAACTTGTGTTCTTCAAGTAGCATTCAAACAGAATGACTTTATGAAATTACGTCGATACTTTCACATCGTATGGCCCCAACTTACACACAATGATAATGTCAATATGTGACACTTTTTGTGTAGCCCCAACTTTCACACAAGAAACACAACAGTTTTACAAAGTTAGATAATGAAAATTAAAGCCTTTAAGAAGATAAATAACAAAGTAAAAGTACAAATTTCTCAAAACCCTTAAAGCCCAAAGATTAAGATGAATACTCGATTAAAAGCTCTTCAATAATATTATAATAGTTGTTATTTGAATGTCCAAAAGCCCCCTTTATATAGCCAAAGGTGATATGAAGTAAAAACCTCGGATTTAAGCAAAAAACATGTGAACAACTGCTCGAGCGATGCATACTTCCTTTAACCTCCAACGGTCCAAAATATAGTCATTACGCTTCCAATGGTAAAAACATATTGTTGTTGAATTTCTGCCACGCATGTATTCATACAGGTATGTGGACATTTGTGTTAGACGGTTACCTATGCAAACGTCCACGAACGATTGTGAACATCTGTCAGACTTAGGAACCCCAAACATTTCTGATAGTCAAAGTTACTAGATCTACATCCACGTGATTAAGAGGGCATCTCCTTAATAGAGTGGACGTATGCATTTTACTGCGGACACTTGTATTTTGTTATGGATGTAAAAAATCAGAGAACCAATTTAAGCCTAACACTAGTCGGGTGTCAGCATGGTTATGCAGACGTTTAAGCCTAACATTAGTCAGGTGTCAGCATGGTTATGCGGATGTCTGCCCAAGGACGAAGAAGTTTCCTTCCTTAAGCAGACAACATTTGACAAAAGACAACTTATTCTCTAGTTTCTATAGTACGTCTCTACCGTTATGCAAACGTCTTTGTTAGCACATATCTCCTTCTGGGATACAGATGATCACAAATAGTAACAATGTTGTTCGGATAGATTTCAGCCTAGATTTTTAGCCACCTAAGTTTATAGATAAAATCTTTTAAGTCTTTAGTGGCTTTTAGTGGGTTTTAAAATTATGAGAGACATTAAACCATGAGATTACAAAAATAAAACTCAAAATCATGTTTAATCGAGTCTTATTCCTAATGATGCTTCCAAGACTTGGTTTCATCAGCTTGGGTCTTGATAATCTCTCCAATTACACTAGAGACTTCCTTTGACTTGTGTTCCTTGATAGTATACACACAAATAATCTTCTTTGATGCCAAAAAGCTTATGGGATAGATTAGTCTTTCACATACAAAGAAATGTTAGTAATCCCAGACAATCAACATCTACTAGGCTATTTCATTAAACACGGTGCATGGACCCTATTGTCAATATATATATGTGAATAGGCTATGTACACCACCTGTATATCGCACGTAAGTGTCCATTGTCTCTCTCCACCCACTTTGAAATGACTTCTACCTCTTCTGTATGATGCCCTATCCACACCCCCATTGGTATCGCCCGCTAGCTTACTGCATGTAGGCAACACTGATTTATGCTTGTAGTTTCTTTCTCATTAGTATTCTTGTGGTACTAGGTAGTGCGCTTATGATACAGTACTTATGCAACATCGCTTATGGCGTGCTCATGTCGGTCGACAATGCAACCCTATGCCTTGATATAGTACAAGTGGAGATCTCTCATTGGGGTGAAGTGCGTTGTATCTCTACATTCTAATTGCTTCTTGCTATGGGACCAGCGGTAGTTCCCACATCTTGTTGTGAACTATAATCTCTTACTCGAAGACTCATATTTTGTTATTCTTCTGTGTTTATTCCCCAATACATGTGGGTACCACGACCTTTGAAGCGGGTTTTTTCTATTCGCCTTACGGGCGGGCCGTGTTAGGGGTTCCTTGGCGACAGGGGGTTTCGCCTATTTGGGGTCATGATAAAGGAGTCACCACCTATTATTTAGGCCTAGGACCCAATAGGGGTAGCCCCATCTGTGGTGAACAGAAATAGGGCTATACGTGATTCCATCTGGTCTGGATAGAGTCTATGTAAGAGGTCAGGTTATGAGAGTGGGAAGGTATTAGCACTCCATCTCACCCAGTTAAATTGATCTTTCTACTAGATGCTTGAGTTTGAACATTTCCCATAATGATATGTCCTATACTAATATGCAAGACTAACTTGCAATGCATCAAATATATAAAAAGAAACTAAACATGATATTTCTACAAGTATAAACTACTATTTATACTAAATTGAGTTGCTTTAATGATCTATATTGCGCTAGAAATAAATTGCAAAATAGAAATATACATTTGAAATCGAATCCAACCAAATAAAATAAAACGAGAAAATCGCATTCTCAATACGAATACAAAATGCGGAGTATCTCCGAGCTCAAGTGGAGATGGACAAACGAATTGCCTTTCTTTCGTTGGACAAAGTAACAACAATGTGAAATAGATTTGGGTTACTCAGAATATGATTCTTGAGGCTCTTGACCTTCCTTCCAAAATGGGGAGGGCACCTCTTATAGAGGGCCCTGACCCTTGATGGCGCCTTCAACGGGACCACAACACCGTGAAAGTACGACCATTGTACTTGGTGGTGTAGCGGATGCTGAGGCCTCTGCAGTGCTGCCATTGTACAGAACCATATTATGGCGTCGAGGAGGGAGTGCCATGGAGCCTTCCGCGAACCAGCAACTCCAAGAACGGTTTTTTTTTAGTCTTTTTGGCCATTTTTTGGGGGGGTTTTGGGCAAGTCCATCTTTGAGCGAGACTCCAATGATCGGTCGTGTCCAATAGTTGTCATCGCCCGGGGGGGTGACAAAATTCAGCATCTACAATACCCTAATGTGTCATCCTCCATGAATGTGGTGAAGATAAAAATGTTCCAATACTAATATGGTTGGTCCATCATTACTATTTATAATTGTGGATGTTACATGGTATTGTGAATACAAAATACACAAGAATAGATACATAATTACAATATTACCTAACTCCCTCCCTCAATCGAAGCGGGAGGAGTCCGAAGGTTCTAATTGCACTTCAATGGAAAAAATTAGAGAGTGCTCGAGCTATTTGTAGATAGATGTAACAGTACACTGATCCGAAGTGGGAATATGAGAATCTTCAAAATCACAAGCAACAATTTCTTTATACACAAAATGTTAGTCAATATCCACTTAATTTGTGTAGGCACAAAAAATTGGATATTTTTTGGTAAATGACATGAAAAATCGGATTAAGGCAGAGATAAGGTGCAACAATGTTATCACGCAAAACTTGAACATAGGGATTTATGGATTTGTCCATTGACAAAATTTGGATCCTTTTCTCTACCAAAGCTGTAGCTGCTCGTATCCCAGTCTCATAGAAATGTGAACACTATGAGAGATGATAGGTAGGTTTTGGAATTTAATTTGGAAGCCAAGTAGTCACCCTAACTTCAAAATCTTCCTTTGGAAAGCCTTCAAACAAAAAAGAAACTTTCCCAACTTTTGATCACAATTCTACGTGTGTGTGTGTGTGTGTGTGTGTGTGTGTGTGTGTGTGTGTGTGTGTGTGTGTGTGTGTGGGGGTTTGTTTTTTGTGTGTGTGTGTGTGTGTGTGTGTGTGTGTGTGTGGTGCGTGCGTGGGATGCGGCGTGCGTATGGCGTATGGCGTGGTTGTGGTTGTGCTTTTTTTTTTTTTTTGTTTTTATGTGTAGAAATGAAGTGAAATTTGATTGGCATCTCCTTTTGTCTTGTGAATTCTCGAGAGAATTGTGTAGCAAGGCCTCTAGGAATGAGGATTGAGTATTTTCTGGCTCCTTCCTCTAGGAATAAGGGCCTCTTTGGTATCACATTTTATTTTGTTTTTTATTTCTGTTTAGAATAATTATTACTAAAAATCATTTTTGATGAAAAAATAAAATGTGTTTGGTAACTACCAAACATAATCGATTGTAGAATTAAAAATAGGTTTGGTGCAAATGATTTTTATAATAATTTTTTAAGAAAGAGCCCGAATCCAAAGCCAATATGTAGTTTAAGTGGTGGGTGAAAAAGGCATCCCTCCACCCATCTTCCTCCCCAATCTGAAACCGTCTTTATACTAATCGTTTTCTTCACCTGATTTCTTCTCCTTCTTCTTCTTCTTATTACTTTTCTTTTTCTTTTCTTCTTGAATCGAAACCCAGCCGAGTCTTACTCTCCCTCTACAACCACAGTCATCGAACCCTCCTCTGCTTCTGTTCTGGTTTGGGGTAGGGGCAGCTAGGGTGATTTGGGTTGCAGCAGGGGGTGGTAAGAAGAAGAAGAGGAGCAATAGGGATTTTTCGTGCCAAAAAATATAAAAAATAAAGGAGATGATAAATAGATAAAATAAAAATCAGGGGTGTGCTCGGCTGTGGGAAGAACCTGGGAGAAAGTTAAGGGAGATAGAAAGATCCTCAGGGTAGGTGGTTATGGGAAATTCAGGGGTGTGCTCGGCAGTGGGGAGAATCTGGGAGGTGAGAGATCGAGATGAATAAATCGAGATTGACGAGGAAAAATTAAAAATCTATGTGGAAAGAAATCGGTGGAGAGCACAGGGTCGTTGAGATAGATAATGGGCGGTGTGCTCGGCTGTGGGGAGAATCTGAGAGTGAAATTCGTTGTTATGGGTGTTATCAACTGCAGAGGGAGAATCGTGTATTAGGAAAGGTGAATCAAGGTTTAGGGGCGAGAGTAACTAGGACTAAGCAGAGGTGTAGAATCGTGGGTCTGCAGGTAAGAGGAGATAAACTGAGTAGATAAACTTGATCCTTCTTTTTAAGAACTTCTTGTTAGGGAAGGGTGGAGGGCAGTAATATTAGCAGTAGAGAAAGTCGGGGGTGATAGAGATAAAGTTAAACAGTGGTAGAGGGATCTGCAGGCCGGGAAAGAGATAAATACGGGTAGAAATAATCGGGGGTGGGGTGTTACCTACCTGGCGTTTCTTCATTGTTTATCACTGAAAACGAAGCTTCGTAGACCTGGAGCTTGCCCCTCTAATGGTGCAATGAGGGCTTTTGAAGTGAGCGAGGAGCTCATCCGTTTCCCTGGAGCTTGCCCCTCTAATGGTCCATCTGTACAGTTGGGAGTTATTTTTGTACGCTCAAGTACGTACATGAACGTGAGCTGGACTCAACGTCCACTCGGATGTTCATAGTGAAAGACGTTCGGATACCAGTTTTGTTATGAAAAATACAGAAGTTTTTATCTTTCCAAATGTGGGCAATAGTGTAATAAAAACCCAATGCCCCTCTTGCATGACACTTTTTCTGAGATCTCTTGCCTAATGATATCTCTTCGAACTTTTTTTGTTTTTGTTTTTGTTTTTTTGTAAAGGTGCATTTGAAGAACAGATGGTCCCTTCTCTTGCCCAACAAAATTAAGTAGTTAAAAGGGACGCTATTAGGAGGTTTCTCTTCTGAAGCTGATCTTTTCATAAGGTGGGTGCAACCAAAAAAACTCCAAGTCATTACTGATTGCCCAGGGATGCAGATTTGAAACCATACACCACTTTAGGGTTGGGGCAGCGGATGACTTCCCAATCCAATTTTGTAGTAAAAAGGCCAAAGGGGGTGTCTTTCCAATTGATGGAGTCTGGACTCTAGATCATGCTCATTCTGCCTATTAATAGTGCTCAATTGTCCTCATTCCTGAATGAGATTTACTGAAGAGGAGGACCCTGGGCTGCAAAGACCATCTCCAAGAATAGAGTGCACTGTATCCAATTTGTCTGAACCTGCATCAATACTGGATACAGCCTTTGTACCTTTTAAGAAGAGTACCACCCCAATGAAAAGCCACAAAGGTCGAGCCAGATCTTTGTAGATGATTCATTCTTAATAATGGGCAAAAGATCTCTACTTGGTCGCATGGTCTCTACACAAGCGCCTAGGCCAATGAGTGAACACATACCCAGGGAGCAGAGACATCATCTCATTGTGCCCTGTGATAGGGTGTAGGAAACACAAGCAAGTAGAGATCTTTTTCCCTATGATGAATAAAAGGGGGGGGGGGGCAGAGGGGGAGGGGAAGAATGTTCTTGCCTGGGATGGGCAAGAGAATGCTAACCGGTCATGTAGGCCCAGCACTAGTAGGGGGCCAATGAGAATGTGCACAGAGGAATTAATTGGTTTGGATGAAATTTTTTATTTCACTAGGGGTTGAGTAGTCGTTCCGTGTGCTCCAGTGTCTGTCTTTTTCCCTTTAAAGGATGGTGCATATTCGGAAGTTGAAGCCTTGAAGCTCGATATAAATGGGTGGGAGACCAAGTGGAGACAACTCTCATTTGTTCAGTTACGACCGTCTGTGATTCAATCATGGCAGTTTTGGAGTCGTATGGTCTCCTCCATTATTAACCCAAATCAATACTCAGTGAGGTTATGTCCTATAAATAGGCGGAACACATCGAATTGTTCAAGCACAAATCTCACCAATTTCAGAAATCCCTTTCTCTTGATCATCACTGAGAATAAAGAAAGAAGCTAGCCATGGCTCTCAACAATTTGGTTTCCTTGTTACTAGTCATGTCATGCTTAATTGGTCCTGTTGCTATGGTTGTGGCACGAGAGTTGCCACCACTTAAGCCCGGACAAGACCTCGCAGCTCATCTAGAGAGCGGAGGAGGAGGGGGTGGCATGGTAGAATGCTGGAATGCGCTGCTAGAATTGCGGTCGTGCACCAACGAGATCATCCTCTTCTTCATGGACGGTGAGGCTTATCTTGGCCTCGAATGCTGCCGAGCCATCCGTTTCATTACTCGTCAGTGCTGGCCCTCGATGCTTACCAATCTGGGTTTCACCGCCGAGGAGGGCGACATTCTCCAAGGCTACTGTGCGTCATCTCCCTCGCCGTCCCAATCCCCAGCTCCATCTCCCTTGTTTTCTGTCCCACCCCCTACTGGTCTTATTGCTGTCGTTGGTTAATTTAAGAAAGGTTTGTAGTGGTTGTTTGAATTGCAGGAATTAATAAAATTGTTTGGGGTTGGTTATCATCATCAAGTCTCATACTTTCTCTGTGTCAGTGAATTTAATTAGCTAGTTTTGTGGTAAGGTTAAAGGGTCCTTCCAGATTCCAAATTTCTGAGCAATACTCTCTGAAAATTAAAAAGGAAATATCAAAATTAGTTCAAGAAGTTGCAGAGAAACAGAATTCTACTACTGTGTTCTATTGTATAGAACAATTTGAATTTGAAAAGCCACCATTTTCTTACACGATTTCAAAAAGAAATCATATGGCAATACTGAGAATCGGACTAAACAATTGAACCAGAAGAAAAAGAAAATGGATCTTTAACCGGAAAAAGAATCGGATGGTTTCGAAACGAAACTGAAAATCACCAGAGTAGGATCAAACATCAAACACGAGCGTATAATGGGGAAGAATTACTGACGCCCGCCCCCGTCGTTCCTAACTTTCTTCCCGTGCCGTTTCTTGCCCCTCCGATGCTCATGGTGTTGCCCGCGCTTTCTGAATCCTGAACTCACGTTCACTGGCGCTGGAGAACTTGCCGGTGTTGTTAAATCCTGCATTGTCGGCACTGGTGATATTAAAGGTGTTATGAAATCTTGCATCGTCGGAGACAGAAGTGGCCACAAATAGTCGATGGAAGTGGGAGCGGGAGACATTGCAGGAGGAAGAATAATCGGATCGCCAGAAACGATCTTCCCTTCCGGAAATCTGACAGCAAGAATTCCATCGAGTCCATGTACGACAATGCTGGGACCCACGTATAGGTTGGGAATAGAGATCGGAACGTCGTCGACGATCAGGGCGGCGGAGAAGTTTATCTCCATGGTATGATTAATGGAGATAAAGATAATATGATTAGGGACCAGACTGTCCAGGTAAGGCACCTGAGACATAGAGGCGATTTGAAGATCGGAGATGGTGAGACGATGAGGGGATACATGGAATCGTAAGGTCTGAATGTAATCTGAAGCCTGTGACACCAGATCGAGATGGTAGAGGGTAGAGTTGGTGGGAGCGAAGAAGGTGAAAGAGTCGCCGCCGTCGAGGAGCTCGTACTTAAGATCGGAGGATTCGATGGCATTGCCGAAGAGTTCATAGCCCTTCGATCGAAGGGCGTCAATGGCGGTCTCGAGCTCTGTTTCTGCGATTCCGGCGACTGGGAACACTGGTACTGAGAGGATGACGAAGAACAAAATGGTCAACAGAACGGTTGTCGCCGTCGATCTTCCGGCGAGGATCCATAAAATCGATCGAAGACGACGTTCCTCCATGGCCAGAGAGTGACCGAGAAAAAGAGAGAGTTTTGGCGGGACTTTCTTGAATCTTGAAACGTAGAAGTTTTTACTGCGCAGATGACAGTTGGATTGCTTTCTCTATTTGTTTATATGAATTAATTCTGTTGTTGTGTTCAGTTATCAGTTAAAGAGGAAGCCTCATCAACCGTTGGATCCGTAATTTCCAATTTGATCTAACGGCATAGAATACTATTGAGATTAAAGCTCTCTGGAGCGGGTGCTTTCAAGCACTGAAGATGGAAAGACTCGCCAATAAAGAGGAAGGTATGAGAATCTCTAGGGTAAGGGTAGACTACTCTATTGAATTCAAGTTACCCCTGAATCTGACCTTATTTACAACTCTACCCTATGAATAGTTTCTCTTGAGCATACTATTAAAAAAACAGAAAAACGCACCCTAGTTGCATGCCCTATGTGCCTAGAGCCCTAGACACAGGGGCGTGAAATGACCACCGTGCCTCTATAGAAAGACAAAAATCTCACCCCATTTGATGCTTCCATTGGCCCATACGTTGGTATAAGGATCATGCGACCGGGTAACATTTTCTTGTCCTAAAAAAAGATTCTCTTGAGCAATTGGGGGAGAGGAAAGTTTTTTTTAACAGTAGAGATTAGAATCAGGCCGATTCTGATCTCGATGCTTTACAAATGAAAATACCGACGGCTTTGTGTAGAGGTTGTTTCCCAAGTACCGGACCCATAACCAGTTACCGTTGACCAAGGTCCAATTATGATTCATACCATGGTTCTAAAAAATTGTATCTAGATCAGTATCGATTTTATCGATATTGATACAGATTGATTGTATCAGATTGAATCAGACGATTTTCTTTTAATTTTACTCAACCTTTTTTAGATATATTTATATTTATCCCCCAGTTAAAACCATTCCACCGATACAGGATCGGATAGATAGACGATACCGATACGGATCGATCAATATACCAGACCTGATTTTGTTTGTTAAAAACGATTCTTACTGGATTTCTAGGGTTAGGGTATATCATGGATGGACAGGTGATCGATGTATATTGTTAAGCAATTTCATAAATATGTATTGGGCAAATTTCACGAACACCCCCTATAACTATTCGAAAAGGTAAGTACAACCTAAATTTTGTCAAAATGTCAACCTTCCCCTTGACGTTAAGCAAGGTTACCCCCAAAAATTAAAATGTTGATTTTACCCTCTTAGTAATTTTTATTTAAATTACTAAGATTCCATAATCTTCCCAAATCGAACCGTGAAACCCATTTCCCCTTCTTCTCCTTCTTCTCCTTCTGCTGTTTCTTCCACCGCCGCCACCACCACCACCACCCCCCCCTCCAGCCCTCCTTCTCTTGCATCCCTGCAACCCTGCCACCACCCTCTCCAGTCTCCTCCACCTTTTTCCTTTGTTTCGTTCTTTGCAACTATTTTTTCAAATATGCACTCTCTTCCAACATCTACACCCAGTTTTAAATAGATAACAAAACAATGGATAATTAAACCCTTATGTGAACGGAGTTAGGGTTCATATTATGATGACAACGACCAAGAAAGTGTACACATCCAGGGACATAGATTGAATAAAAGAGGAAGTCGTTTTCCATTTGACTGTAAAACGAACCAAAAGCACAGAATAATTTTAAATGACTTACCAAAAATCGATGGAGAAAAAAGAAAAGGAAAGAGGAAAGGAGAGTTCATCCTAAACGCCAAAAAAAAAAAAAAAAAACCTTTCTAGGAAAGGAGAGAGGAAATACCTCGCCACAAACATCTTCACATATATCATCCGTCTTCTTAGAACTATAATAACCTCCTTCAGGCATCATGAACACCCAATTGAAGAGAAAACATAAAGTTTTGTGAATCAATACACACTTAATCAAAGACCAATATGCCTCTCTCTCTCTCTCTCTCTCTCTCTCTCTCTCTCTCTCTCTCTCTCTCTCTCTCTCTCCTCTGCAAACTGAGAAGGTTGAAACCAGATCAAAGTTGAAATCTCGCAAAAAAGTCGAGAACCAATACCTTTAATGATGATGAAATTGACTCAAGAATCGCTGCCAGAAGCCGTGGAAACTCTCTGCAACCTACTATAGAACTCGATCTATAGGGCTTTACTCACTGCTGTTACGGTTCCCCTTTCTGTTCTTGTTGAATCGATTCCTTATAGTTCTTTGGTATTGAGAAGAAGATAAAGAAGCGATAAAGATTCGAGAACTAATCGATCTTCTGTAGTTCTTGAATTCAAAAGCTTTTGGTATAGGATTGTTAGGGTTAGAGAGGGCGGGTGAGGTTAGGGGGCGGTGCTACTGCTCACCGCCGGCGACGCTCTCTGGTTTGTATTTGGGATATTGGGGATTTAACCTTAAGGGTATAATAGGAAGTTCACCCTATGGTAAGGGTACTTTCGCCATTATAAAAGAGTTAACAGCCACTTAACTGCATAGACCTAACGGAGTGGATTAAGTTGAAATAAAAATATAAAATAAGGGTAGTCTGTGATATTTTTGTAAAATTTAGGGTGTACTTGCCTTTTCGAATAGTTATAGGGGGTGTCCGTGAAATTTGCCCATATGTATTTATTCTTGTGTATTTTGTTTTCACAATACCCTTATAACATTCATAACTATAAATATTAATGACAGGCCAGTCTCTATTACACATTTTATGCATGGTTGCAGCAATAAGTCCCTTTTATTTTTATTTTTATTTTTTTCTTTCTATCCCATTAATACAGGGACGTAATCAATTAAAAATTGGGCAGGACAACCCTATCTGGCATGTGACCTCTACACCAGTGTGGGGTCAATGGGAGCATGTACAAAAACATCATTGAGACGGGATGGCCCAGGAGCCAAGCGGCCTAGAAACTCAGAGGCACTACAAAAGCCTTAGACAAGGTAAAAAAGATAAGATTCCAAAACAATGCAATCCACACTTTCACAAAACAATGAGAAATGGGAAGATGAAATTCTTCATCGTCCCATAGGATAAAGATCAAACAAACAGATAAACCCAAAATTCTTTTTTTGGGTAGAGAAGAAGTGAAGAAAAAGTAGTAAATACAAAAAGGTTACTTGAGATCAGATCAGCTCAGATCAGAAGCAACAAATTCCCGAGATGCAGCAATGGAGTTGTAAACCTTAAGAATAAATTCCTTGTCAAATTCATTCAACTTGGAAACTGATGGAATGGGTCTCCCTCTTGGAATCCTCTTTTCCCCGAAAACATTTTTGGGATCCTCCAAGTAGCCAATATTGCCTGCAACCCCAAGCATCATATTTATGTAACCTTCACGAATCTTCCTCAAAACCTTCATGGGCCACTTAATTCTCAATTGCAATTGCTTTCATATTTCTCGTCTTTGATGATGATGATAATGATGACCGTCGAATACTACAACTATTCCCTCCTCCAAGCCTCAAGACCCTCGACTTCTTCCTGATGATGTATTCACCACCATCGACTCTCTGATATGTTCTCCCACTCCAGTACCTCTTTAAGCTCCCGTAGATTGGAGTTGAAGAAGACTTCTTCTTCTTCTTCTTCTTCATCATCAGGAAGTGACCAGCTTATCTGATGAGTATATGGGAAGGAATTAAGAGACCCTAATGTATATAGAGAGACAAGTAAACACTAACATCACTCCACAAGCACCACAACTGGACGGCCATCTCCCTTGAGGCTTTATCAACAGATTTGGTCTTTTCAAGCTCATTAAGGGAAAATTACATATATCTCCCCTGTACTTTGGCCTAATTACACGTTCCACCCCTTGATTTTGCCACCTTATACTTTGACCCCTTATGACTGACGGTGTTGGGGAGCTGTTAGTTAATGGTTTAAAAAGACAATATTACCGTTGTTCTAAAATACCACAAGTAGAAGTACAATGATACCCTTTTCATCATCTTCAACCTTAAAACACTCATTTATTTCCTCCTCCACCGCCACCACCACCACCGTAGCCGCCATCACTACAGCCGTTGGCTCCTCCTCTTCAGACTCTTATACGGTAACACTAGAGGTCTCCTGCAAAAAATCGTTGATCTCAGACGTGCTGGAGAGAGGGTTCTCAAGAACAGTCACCAAACAAATAATCGAATATAAATGATGAAACGAGCCCTGCAATTGTTGAAGTTGCTTGCAAGAACTTGTAGTATCTGTTGGGAATTTTCTCAGAAAGAGATTTCGGAGATTGTTTTCACGGTCGGCAACATCGAGAAATATCGAGTCTTTGTGAGATGACCCTCTCACCCTTTTGATTAAAAACGATGTTCATCTTCTCTTCTTCTTCTTCTTCCTGTAACCCCACCCACCCCCACCCCTCTCGCAATCCCCCCCCATTGTCGACTCCATCGCTAACTTCGCTGCCACTTGCCTCGGTGATCAAGATACCCCATATCTCTGCATCTTCAAAGTTAGCCAAAGGTAGGCCATCCAAAAAGAAAGAAAACCAAGCATAGAGTTGAGATCCCTCTGCAAAAAAACCTCACAAACCCATTTGACTTTTTTCATTTCTAATAAAAACCCTACTCTCCAAACCACTCAAGAAATCAGCCATGATTTGAGCGAGGCCACCTGCAGATGGGTTTTATCGGAAAGCCCTTTTGCCTCCTCTCCTTCACTCTGTTCCTCTTAGCAATATATACACAAAGATAATCCATCCATGGACCATGAAGCTTAACTAATTACCATATAATTTTCTCCACCGAGCAAAGGTAAGACAGTTGAATGGACGTTATGGGTTTCATTTACAGTTTCAAAAGAGAATCTTTATCCTTTTTCCACATATCTTCCATATTCCTCAAAGGGAAATTTGATTTTGGACCTCCAAAACCATTCTTTCAAGCCTTTTATAGCTTGGATGGGCAAAATCCAGCATATGAACATGAGAATGGCTGCCATGGCTAATCCCAGAAGTTGCAGAAACTGAAAAAAGGCCATCTCTCTACCTCTCCCTTTCTCTGTTTCCTCTCTATTTACAGCTTCAAAGTTGATTGATTCTAAGGGAGGAGAGCAAAAGGTATTTATAGATGGAAATTAGGGGTTCAAGAATGAATGAAGAATGAAGAATTTTATCTCTAAATCTTTCCAAGAAAAACCAATAACTAAACACAATGTGCATTTAGTCAAATAATATTAGATTTGCAGAAACTCAAGTGCATTATCAACAAGTGAGTGGAGTGTTTCAGTGTGCCTACTTAATCCAACTGTTCCTGAAAAATTGTTATAGCCTTTTCCATCTCTGATATCGTCTCTCTCACAATCTCAAGCGCCCCCTCCATCCCAAGAGCCCTAAAAGTATGAATCGTTGCTTTGCTGTTCTTCATCATCCAAATTGCTAGCTCGATTGCAAACCTTCTTATTCTAGGAGCTTTGACTGATGGGTATTGATAGAATTTTAGAATTTGCATGAATTTCGTTGTTAATTTGATCTCATTGATTCCAGTTCGATTGAACGTGATACTTGCTTCTCAAGGAGTCATGAACATGAAAACCTGTGTTGCAAGCCCTAGCATTACTTCTTGTACTTTGTTTTCTTTGGACATTATCATCTTCAACACCTGTTAATTGGGTTCATAGGAATCCAGGGACCAGTTAGAACGATTCTTACCAAACCCTAGAAAGCAAGATGA
This sequence comes from Telopea speciosissima, assembly GCF_018873765.1. Classification (NCBI taxonomy): domain Eukaryota; kingdom Viridiplantae; phylum Streptophyta; class Magnoliopsida; order Proteales; family Proteaceae; genus Telopea; species Telopea speciosissima. Next base: position 36,596,985 of record NC_057926.1, on the reverse strand, counting down.
AATGGATAAAAATGTGGATTTATCCATGATGAGGTGGGTGGGGGCATCATGGGTGGGGGCGGGTGGGATTGCAGCATGATGAAGAAGAAGGGTATTGTTGGGTTCAGAAAAGCTTGATTCAGTGTCAAAATCAAAGGTTGCTGGAGCATGGTTGGGACGAAGTTGCAGGAGGAGGTAGATGAAGAAGAAGGGCAAAAGGGTCATCTCAAATGACCAAGGGTTAGTTTGGGCATTATAAAAAATCTAACTACGCCATATCAGCACATAACAGATAGATGCTAACGACAGGGGAGGAATTAGTAATTTTTGAAAAACTATGGGGGAATTGAATGTAAGTGGGAAAATCAAGGGGAGGAATATGTAATTAGGCCAAAGTATAGGGGAGGTATATGTAATTTTCCCTTTAATTAATAGTATGTAATATTACTTAAGAAGGATAGATTGTTAGTTTTGGTAGCTATCATCTGGTTGTGAAAGCCATAACAAGTATGCTTATAGGGAGTATTGTTGACAATCTTAAATCTGTTATCTTTCAGTAGTTTTTTTTTCACAAAGTTTTCTTTGTATAAAAAAAAAAACAGTACTATTGTCACAATGGTCTGTTATTTTTCAAATATCACAAAACATCTATTCTACTACATGGATAAATGATGTCTATTTATTTTCTTTCTGGTAATGATGATTTGTCTATTCAATTTGTTAAATAGTGAGGACATGGTCTATATTAGCCACTTGTCAAATTTCATAATCTAATTTAATCAAATACAACCTTTTGTATTTGCACACATCCTGCAATCGGGCTGGGATCTTATTCTCTTTGCAAAATTCAACAATTGCTCATGTCTCATGACAATAGGATTACGCACTCTACAAGCTACAATATATCATTTTCTACATGACAATAGGATTACACACTCTACAAGCTACAATATATCCTTTTTTACATGGCTGCATTTAACTCGAACTTCTAAGAAATTAAGGCGAAGTACACGGAACATACCTCCACCATTAGAACCGAGATTCGCCATCCTCTATCTAATCAATCTTGATCTCTCTTCAATCGATTTTGGTTGACTCTTTGAAGCATCAAGTGCTTAATTTGTGATTCTGAATATAAATATTATTATTATTCAGTATAAAGAATGATAATCATTGCAACTTGCAGCCTTAGCCCACAGGCAAGCTGTAATGAGCTTGATTAAATATCACAAAAATTGACATTGTTTGAATTTTAGTACTAGAACAATAGAAATTGTTTAGCATGCTTTATTTACTATAGATCTTGGTTGACTCTTTGAAGAAGTAGAATGTTATTGCTTCGAACTTCTTCTGATTTTTAAAAGTTTCTCAATCTTTTTCACTTTTCACACACCTTTGATAGATAGATTGTGTGCTATATATATATAGCTTTTAAAACCAGGGAGTCCAATCTCCTTAAGGCTCTCATCTCAATAATTCCTCCCATCAAGGACTTTATCTTAATGGAGCTTAATGAAGTGCATATTCCCATATTCCACCATTAAGATGGTTCTTAGAATTTCAAAGAGGAATATGAAAAGATACTACTTATTCCCATATCCAACCATTAAGATGGTTAGAGTTTCTAAAAGGAATATTAAGAAATAATACTTTATCTTAATGAAGTGCACATTCCCACTAAGATGGTTAGTGTTTCTAAATGGAATGTGAATTAAAGTAATTACTTTTTATATTGTACTGATGTGGCATTTCTTATTCTGTGCTGACGTGGCACAGATGCCACATTGGCTTACATTCTCCCACTTGGCCTTTAGTGCCACGTGCAAAATGCCAAGTTAATTGATAAAAGTTCAATTCAATGCATGGCCATGCCGAACTTTATCCTAGGGTGCAACAAACATTTGAAATGAGAATTTCAATCCATGAATCATGGCGGTACATGTTCATACAAAGAACATTTCCTTCCATGTATCACTATGAATTGTCCTTCTTAGATCAAACCTTAATGTAGTATATCAAACTTTATAAATTAACCTAATGGTTAATTCTAAATCCATCAAAATTGCCCCTATAAACTTAATGGGCATCAATCATTACTTCAATTTAGAGTGTACACTAATAAAATAGTAATGATATTAATAAAAATTGGCAGAGAATTTTTATGAATTCCGAAATTAAAATTGTGGTCCACAAGTCATAACTTGAAAACTGAAATGTATACATTAACACAGTTTAAACTTGATTCATGACACTCAAGGAACTATATAATCCCATACGACCCACATGGTCAGTAAAAACTTTAGGTACAAGCCCTTTAGTCAAGGGATCAACAATCATGTCCTTAGTGCCAATATGATCAATTGCTACTCGTTGATCCCGAACATCTTCCTTGACAACAAAATACTTGATCTCAATATGTCGACAACGGCTTATTGAGCAAGTGTTGTTGGAAAACTTCACTGCCGCAGTGTTGTCACAAAATACCCGAATAGGCCTTTCAATAGAGGGTATAACTTTCAAGTCTGTGATGAACTGCCTCAACCAAGATGCATGAGAGACTGCCTCATAGCATGCCACCACTTCCGCTTCCATAGTGGAATAAGCTATCTTAGGTTGCTTAATGCTTCTCCAGGAAACTGCACCAGAAGCTAGTAGAAAAATGTATCCCGATGTAGATCTTCTTATATCACCACATCCAGCATAATCTGAGTCCGAGTAGCCAACTAGTTCCAAATCATCAACTCGCTTATATGTAAGCATGTGATTTTTGGTTCCTTTCAAGTATCTTAATACCTTTTTAGCTGCTGTCCAATGTGGCATTCCTGGATTCTTTTGGAATCTTCCTAGTACTCCCACTGCATAGGCAATGTCGGGTCTGGTACAGACCTGAGCATACATTAAACTGCCTACTGCAGATGCATAGGGAATTTTTTGCATTTGTTGTTGCTCCAAGTCACTCGTCGGACACTGTTCCAGACTAAGTCTGTCACCTTTGACTATTGGTGCTACACTTGGTTTAGAGTCCATCATTCTGAATCGATCTAAAACCTTATCGATATAGGCTCTCTGAGACAGTCCTAAAGTCTTATTGGACCTATCTCGGTGAATTTCTATACCTAAGACATAGAAGGCTTCACCCATGTCCTTCATTTCAAAATTTCGAGTCAGAAACTCTTTTGTCTCATGTAGCAACCCAAGATCACTACTTGCTAATAAAATATCATCCACATATAATACTAATATGATGAAACGACTTCCCTTAAACTTTATGTAGATACATTGATCAGCACGATTTTCAACAAACCCGAATGAAGTAATTGTGTGATCAAACTTTAGGTACCATTGCCTGGAAGCTTGTTTCAAACCATATATGGACTTATTTAGTTTACATACAAGGTGATCTCCCTTATCCGATATAAATCCTTTAGGTTGTTTCATATATACCTCTTCTATCAATTCTCCATTCAAGAACGCAGTCTTGACATCCATTTGGTGTAACTCTAGATCGTAATGAGCAACCAAGGCCATGACAATACGCATTGAATCCTTCCTTGATACAGGAGAAAAGGTTTCTTTATATTCAATATCTTCTTTTTTATTAAACCCTTTTGCCACAAGGCGAGCCTTATATCGTTCTATGTTACCTTTGGAATCCCTTTTGGTTTTAAAAACCCATTTACAACCAACAGCTGTGGATCCCTTAGGCAACTCAACGAGCTCCCATACATGATTCTTTGCCATTGATTCCATCTCATCCTTCATGGCATTGTACCATAAGATAGAATTTTGGCTGCTCATGGCTTGGGAAAATGATATTGGATCCATATCAACTCCAACGTCAAATTCACTTGCTTGTAGATATACTTGATAATCTGAAAGAATTGCTGACTTCTTAGTTCTAGTGGATCGCCTCAAGCTTGGTTGTTCATCTAAATTTTCCTCATGATGAACATTTGGGTCACCAACAATCTGTTCTTCCTGTGGTATATCCACATGAGAAATTTCTTTCTCAACCTCAGTTGTAGACCAGGGTAATAATGGTAAAGGTAAAAATTGTGTGCCATCACCTCCAGAGGTGGAAGCTTCTAACGAAATGTCAAATTCCTGAAATTCAACATTTCTAAGTTCAATGCTCCCACTGTTGGTGTCATCCTCTAGAAACTTAGCATTGCGTGACTCAACTATCCTGGGTGTGTGTGTAGGACAATAAAATTTGTAACCTTTGGATCGTTCTGAATACCCATTGAAATATCCACTGATGGTCTTAGAATCCAACTTCTTTTCCTGTGGGTTGTACACCCTTACCTCGACAAGGCATCCCCAAACACGTACATGATGTAGACTAGGTTTCCATCATTTCCAAAGCTCAAAAGGTGTTTTAGGCACAACTTTGGAAGGAACCCTATTTATGATGTAGACTGATGTCTTTAGGGCTTCACCCCATAAGGATAAGGAAAGATTAGAATTACTAAGCATACTTCTCACCAAGTCCATTAATGTTCGATTCCTTCGTTCAGCAACACCATTTTGATCAGGTGATCCTGGCATGGTGTATTGTGGAACAATTCCTTGTTCCTGAAGGAATTGAGCAAATGGACCTGGTCTTTGACCAGATTCTGTGTACCTACCATAAAACTCCCCTCCTCTATCTGAACGTACTATTTTAATCACTTTACCAGTTTGTTTATCTACTTCTACTTTATAGGTCTTAAAAGCATCAAGTGCTTCATCCTTATGAACCAGAAGGTAGAGGTACATGAATCTAGAGTGATCATCTATAAAGGAGATAAAGTGTCTCTCTCCGTTCAGGCATGGTGTGGGAAAAGGTCCACAAATGGCAGTATGTATGATTTCTAAAATTTCTGAACTTCTCTTCACACCTCTTTTGGACTTGTTGGTGTGTTTGCCCTTTATACAATCTATACAAGTCCCTAGATCAGTAAAGTCTAGAGTCTCAAGGACTCCATCCTTTATTAATCTTTTGATTCTATCAATGGAGATATGTCCTAATCTCCTGTGCCAAAGCTTGGAAGATTGTTCATTTGTAGCACAACGTTTGTTTCCAATGTATATAGAATTAGACAATAAATTGTATTTAAAAGTAGAATCTAAATGCAGTGAATACAATCCATTAACTAAAGTACCAGAACCAATATTAACATTGTTTTTCAGTAATGAAAATACTGTTCCTTCAAAAACAAATTTAAAATCTAATTGTGCTAGTCTAGGCACCGACAACATGTTTCGATCAAACGATGGAATGTAAAATGTCTTGTCTAAATCTAAAATAAATCCAGAAAGCAGAACTAGTCTGTAGACCCCTACGACCTCAACTTGAGACGGCATCCCTTCAGCTGAATAGACATGCTACTCACTTAGAGTCGGTGGCCTTGTCTCCAAAAAACCCCGCAGGGAATTGGAAACATGAATTGTTGCACCTGAATCAATCCACCAATTTCCATACTAAGAATTCACAAAATTTGACTCGTAACAGACAAAGGTCTGAAGAGTACCTTTCTTCTCCATCCACTGCTTAAATTTGGAGCAATCCTTCTTCAGGTGTCCTTTCTTCTTACAGAAGAAACACTTGGAAGCTTTCTTAATGCCCTCTTTCTTCATAGGCTTCTTCCATGCTTTCTTCTTCTGAGTAGACTTGTCGGATTGACCTTTCTCAAGAGTGGTTGTTTGGTACACACTCTCCTTTGACTCCCTTTTCAATCTCTCTTCTTCTTGAACACACATGGTCAATAGTTCATTGAATGACCATTCATCCTTATGTGTGTTAAAAGAGATCTTAAAGGGGCCAGACTCCTTAGGCAGAGTGTTCAGAATGTAATATACCAGAAAAGGTTCAGAAATATCCAATTTCAGTGTTTTCAATAGGGTTGCGATGTCCCTGATGTGCATGATGTGTGCTCTCACACCCTTACTTGCATTATACTTAATGGAGCTAAACTGGCCTATTAAGGTCATGGCTATGGCTTTGTCTGAACTCACAAATTGGGCCTCAATTTCCTTCAAATATTCTTTAACTGTATCACAGTCAGGAATTGAACCCTTAATGCTCTTATGAATATGAGCCTTGATGATTGATAAGGAAATACGGTTTGACCGCTCCCAATCCTTAAAGTGAGATATCTCAGCTGTAGTACTAGTGTCTTTAAGAGGAGCGGGTTTATCCTCACGCAAAGCCAAATCATAGTCCATGCACATAAGTGCAAGTTCAGTCTTTTCCCTCCAGTCAACATAATTATCCCCATTGAGCATAGGAAGAGAAAATTGGTTGTTAACCATTACTGCAAAATTAAAAGATCTATAATAAATAAAGCATGCTAAACAATTTCTATTGTTCTAGTACTAAAATTCAAACAATGTCAATTTTTGTGATATTTAATCAAGCTCACTACAGCTTGCCTCTGGGCTAAGACTGCAAGTTGCAATGATTATCATTCTTTATACTGAATAATAATAATATTTATATTCAGAATCACAAATTAATGTTAGTCCCAACTTACCTGTGGGCATCAGTTGCAACCAACATTAATCAATAACTAAATGATAAGATCAAAATATATCTTATTAGACAACCTTACCTGTGGGCATCAGCTGCCTTAATGATCAATATTTTATCCTACCCCAACTTGTATGCATTAAAGTAGTCACTAACTGTGGGCATCATGTCTACTTTGTACATAAGTTGTAAAAATTATCTTTCATATTTATAAAAGTACCAAAAAGTCTTTATGGGATTTGATGGAGTATGTGGCATACAAAATCCCTTAATAGTAATTTTATAAACACAAGACAAGATAATAATGATTTAGAAAATTCTGAATTAGGATTGATCATAATAAAAATAAATAAATAAATCAACATGCCTATAACAACAAAATAAAGTAAAGATTCACCAATTATTCATAATGTAGTCTAATGCAGCCAAACATACCATATATCCTTGAAATATATATACATGGAACTTAACTGAATGTGTTCCAATCATAGCATGGAGCACAAAATTACACTTCAAAAGAACCACAATATGAACTCCCACTGTTCCAATGAAGTGTTTCTTAAAAAATGATTTATGTAAATATATGCAACTAAAATTGTACACATAAATCAATTACTGAACCAAAGGAATAACCTTGAACCAGTTCCAGAATTGAACCAAAATTATTTGATCAACACCAAATTAAATCAACCAAAACGGGTCTTTTCATAATTACTAAAGCACCCTCATATGAGAGCTTGACATATGGCAATTAGTTTTAATTTCTCATTAAAAGACAAGAAGACCTTTAATGAAATTACAAATTAATTACCCAGTATGGGTACGTTTCCAATCATGCAAAAGCACCTTCTTTTTTATTTTTATTTTTATTATTGGCTAATAGAACAGTCTCATAAAAATGGCTTAGCCATTGATTAATTGCAATGATTGCAGGCAAGACTTCCGCCCAAAACTTTACCGTAATGGTTGTCGGGCAAGTCCGATAACCGCAAGGTCTGCCCTCTTTAACAACCCTAACCTGTAATATAAAGATTTCATCCAAATAATGATTCTTTAACAGAGAAATCAAATGATTCACAACAATGATGATATACATATTAAACATAGACTTTTGTAAGGCTGCAAAAGAAATGGTGAATCAAAATTGACCATTATGGTCAGATAACTATTATCATGCCAAAGATTCGATGGATAGGAGACATAATCTCTGGCTCTGATACCACCTCTAAGAAATTAAGGTGGAGTACACGGAACAGAACTCTCCCACAAAGTTACCTCTCCCCTCTCTAAGACTCTTAATATTTCTCTCATTGGATTTATCCACTTTGCTCCCCTCTCAAAGACTCTTAATTTCTTCTCTCATAGCTTCAAAAGCTGAACCACATACCAAAAAGCCAAAGATGACTCGATACTTCAATTGCAACATTATAATAAGGGAGAGCGTTAGGTATACCACTAACTTTCAATAAGCTATCGATGTACGCCAATTATAGAGCTGGACACAAGAGGGCAAGGGGATATTTTCCAAAGGGTGAGGAGATGCGGGGCACCTTAGTGGCGTGCCCAAACTTTATCCATATAATAAATTTATACAATGAAGATTCAAAACCAAAGATATGGTTCGACTCTCACCCATTGAATGTTAGACATCTTATTTCTCCATCTCTACCTTGCTAGCCACCCTCTAGGTTGGTCATAGATCACTAACACATAACGATGTTCTACAATCTCTCCTAGTGGAGTTGGGACGCCAACCCTGACTGCCTTATTGTGCTTAGTCACCTGAATTATTATTCTCTCCAATTCCTAAAATGTGATAGTACAGTAGTGCTAGGTGGAGATGTTGACAACTGGCAATTGCCTCATCCAACGGTCCAAACTCATTAATATGAACGATTGGATGCGAGATATCGACATCTCAACCTAGCACGGCCCCATTACCACACTTTAATAGGAATTGGAAAAGATAATTTTCCTTGTCACCCCTAGTGGCATAAGTCACATTAAGTGGTTCTGACATTTAAGTGGGAGCTTTTACCCGAAAAAAACATTTAAGTGGGAACCAAAACCATAAAGGGCGCCTTTAAAAGTTTACTTCAAAACAAAGAATCCCGTGACCCGTCGTGCACGAGTTCCTATAAGCATTGGAAGCTTGTCAGGGATGTTATACAATTATTTTGTGGGACCCACAGTAAAGAAAACGATTGGGTCCCATGACTCTCATCAATCAATCAATAATAATCAATATCAATAAAAAAAAAAAAAAAAAAAAAATCCGTGGGAATAAGATGCGAGGGTAAAGGATCCGAAAGCATTATTCCAATCTTTTTACAAAAACATGTCCGTACATACCGCTTGTCAAAAGGGCAAAGGGGGTATTTTAGTCATTTCGCTTATTGTACTTATCGTTATATCGTCATGATATTATTTTTTTTACAACCAATTATATCCTGCCACATGTGCATGATAGAAAAGTAAACGAAAACTACAAAAAGTCAATCGAAAGACCTAGATTATATTAAATGCCGGAGATTCCAAGCATAAAAAACGTTTAATTGCGGCTGGAGGAATTCCTGACCGTTGGATCTTCCAATATCGAAGAAATATGTTAGGGCGGCTATCAAATATTTCTTTTTCCCCAAGAAACGACGCATGCATCCATAGACCGCCATCTTTACGGACGTTAACCCTTGTCTATTAACGGCGTCAACCCTCATCCCTGTTCTTCGTTTTCGCGAGAGAGAGGGTTTCCACGACTCAAACCGTAGAGCCCCCCCCTTCTCCAGAAAATCATCAAATCAACACTCTTAAAATCCTTAATTTACTGGTAAGTTTCGGTAGATTTTTTTCTTTGTTTTCGAATCTGAGATATTCTTTTTATCCAGTTTTTTTTTTTCTGTTTTGGGTTCAATTTAAGTTTAGATTTCATGATTTTTGTCGATTCAGTTTTTTTTTTTTTGAACATGTCGATTTAGAGTTCAGTTTGTTGATTTCGTCGTATTTGATGTGTTTTGCATGCTTGCTTTTTTGGCTTTAGTCATCTTACTCTCGTAAATTTCCTACAGTGAAGAACAGGAGAAGGTAGGATCGTGTTTTGGAAGAATTCCCCGATCTAAGGCTCTCTCCATTGATCTGAGATTCTGGCCGTGGGATTACTCAGCAGCTTTGAGGCTTCCAAGAAACAAAAGGGGTTGGAAAGTCCAGGGTTTCATCCTGAAATCAACTCAAAACTTGACATTATTCTCCGATCTGAGGACTAGAGCCGTCTTTTTTCATTTTGAGGCCTTCGATCGTACAGATCTATCAAGGAAAGCGAAAATACTTGCATTCATCTGGTTTGGTTCGTTTCTTTGGACAAGCTGAGGGTTACTGCTCTCTGAAATCTCTGACCGCGAAGAACAGGAGAAGGTTGGATCTCCAACTTGATTCCCGCTATTTCTCTGCAGCAAGAATTCTTCTGGTTTCTGGTTTCTCTTGGTCAGAAGAAGCCCTATAGGTACGTGTAGTTTTTGTTCGAGTTCCAGCACATTTCTAGAGTTCTTCTGGTTTCTGGTTTCTCTCTGAAATCTCGGATTCAGTTTTCATTATTATACACCGTTCTGCTTGGTTTTATTGACCAGATTTTCCTGGTAGGCGTTAGTTGATATTCAGATTTCTAAACTCTTTAATTTTTTAATTCCTCTATTTTCAGTGGTTATCTCAATTCCCGTTACAGCACTGATAGCTTGAATAAACTCGGCAATTACTGTCTGCAATCTGATGTTATAATTCTAGTTACAAATCTGAATTTCTAATTGATATTAAGAATACTATCTGCACTATGTTTTTTCAAAACCTCTGTTTCTGAATTGATTTCCTTAATTCTTTCTAAACAATATTGGCTGATAGGATCTCTAAGTTAGTTCTGTCTCAGTTACAATTGTTATACACCGTTGTGCTTGGTTTTATTGATCAGATTTTCCTGGTTGCTGTTAGTTGATAACCAGATTTCTTCTCTCTGGTTTGTCTTTTGTTTTGATCTAATTTGTTTTCATTCATTATCTCTGTTTGCTCTTTGTTTTTATCTGTTTTCTACTTATTTGGTTTTTGTTCTCTGTTTGTTTGTTGTTTCATCTATTTGCAGCTTTTATTTATTTAATGTTCATCTATTTGTTGGTTTTTGATCTTGGTTTTCAGGGTGGGTTTTTGGGTCTAATATGATGTGTTTCCTTGAATTTGGCACCTTCTATGTTTTAGATTGTTTGCGCATGATTACTTTGGATTGTCTCTTGCTTTGGTAGTTCAACTTTCTGATTGTTTGGTGTGTCAAGTAGCATAGAAATATTGTGAAATTTTGTTAGTTTCGACCTGCACAAGATGAAACAAGAGGCGAAACTCAGAAGCAGCATAATTTCGGTCGAAGTTTCGCTAATTTTGGTCACAAAATTGCACTGTTTAGCTACAATTTTGATCATTTTGGTCGTTTGCCTCTGAAATGGCAAAGCAGAACTCACGGAAAAATGTACTATCTCGGTCAAAATTTTGCTAATTTCAGTATGACCGGAATGGGACTGAAATTGCCAACAACCGCTAGCTCGGTTGGTTGGAGGCATTGCCGGTTGAGTGCATGCACCCCAGGTCCTGGATTGCATCTTGTGCCAAAAAGGCACCTCGCTCTCCCCCCTCCCCCCCCCCTTAGTTGTAGATTGTGGGCTTGTCTTAGCCTTCCCCCTTAGCTTGTAGTTGGCATGTGGGCTCTTTAGTAGGATAGACCCAAAAAAAACAAAGGACTGAAATCTTAAGTTTTTGAACTGTCAGGTAGGCAGCCGACACTCTAATAATTTAGCCAATCAAATTTTGCGTGGATCCTTATGAATAATAAGAAGGAATTACGCCCTATCGACCTTATGCAAGGGCGTTCCTCGGAAGTGATACATTGCATTATGACCCGAGTGCAATGGAAAGTGACGAAGGGTTAGCAAGGGCCCCCACTGTATGAGACATGCTGCTTTGACGCCCAGTTACGGTGACAAGTAGGCAAAGGTTTTTACACCATGGACGAGTCAAGAGGTTAGCCCAAGAGCGTAGGATTAAATTAGCATCTTGGAACATAGGAAATGGGAAATATTCTAGAATTGGTAGTTGTAATGAAAAGAAAAAGAATTAACATAGCTTGCATGCAAGAGGCGAAGAGGAAGGGTCTAAAGGTTAAGGAGTTAGATGACTATAAACTATGGTAGAATAGGGATACAAATAATAAGATGGGGTGGGAATAATAGTTGATAAAGATTTAAAATATGATGTCATAGTTGTTAAAACTAATAATGATAGGATAATATCCATCAAACTGACAAATAGAATTAGATGAAAACATTAAGAAATATTTTTGGGAACATATGGATAATTTAATTTAAGGAATTTGTCAATGTTGGAAGGGATAATAGAGGTTATGAAAGAATTGATGGAGGATTTGGTGTTGGAGATAGGAATGAGTATGAGATTTCAGTTTTAGATTTTGCGGTTGCATACGATTTAACAATAGTAAACACATGTTTCGAAAAGAGAGAACATATATTAACCTTCAAATTGAGCAATATAGTAGCCAAATAGGCTTCTTTCTAAGTAGATGAGCTGATAGGTTATTATGTAAAGATTGTAAGATTATACCAGGAGAGAGCTTAGCTGCGCAACATAGATTAATGACCTTATATATGTGTTTTAAATCACCAAATCATAGGAGCTGTGAGATTATTTGCCCTAGGATAAGATGGTGGAACTTTAAGGGTGAAAACCTGAGGACATTTATTGATAATAAATTAGTATCACATGGTAGGTGGGATTTAGATGATGACCCTAATATAATGTTGAATTAGATTGCTGTTTATATAGAAATACAGCTAAAGTTATTCTAGGTGAATCGAAAGTTTAGGGAGACTTTGTGGTGGGGTGAGGATGTTTAAACAACAGTTGAGGCTTAGAAATCCAGTTTTAAAACTTGGCAAAGGACGAAAGATGAAGTGAATTCATTAGAAACGAAGTTAAGAAGATAATAGGGAAAGTAAGGGCTACCGAATATGAGGATCTCTATAACAAGTTAGGCACGAAGGAAGGGGAACAAGGAATCTATAAACTAGCCAAACTGAGGGAAAGGAAAAGTAGAGATTTCAACCATATTAGATGTATTAAAAGTGAGGATGGTAATATTTTAATAAATGAGGAGGAGATTAAAGAAAGGTGGAGTAACTATTTCTGCAATTTACTAAATGAAATTATATAAGTAATAGAATCTTAGAAGGGTAAAATAACCATTAAGAAATGACAAATCGTAGATATATATGGAAAATTAGGGTGGCTGAAGTAAAAGAAGCCTTATAATGATATGAAAATAAGTAAAGTAGTAAGGTCCAGATGGTATCCCAATAGAGGTTTGGAAGAGTGTTGGAATGTGTGGATTATTGTGGCTAACTAGGTTATTTAATAAGATTTTGAGTACAAGGAAAATGCTGGATGAATGGGGAAGAAGCATTGTGGTCTCGATTTATAAAAATAAAGGTTATAGTCAAAGCTGTAATAATTGTTGAGGAATTAACCTCATGAGTCATTCTATGAAATTATGGGAGGAAGTAATTGAAGCTCGTCTGAGACAAGAAGAAACTAATATTTCAGATAATTAATTTGGTTTTATGCCAGGGAGATCAACCATGAAAGCTGTTTATTTGCTTAGGAGACTAATGGAAAGATTTAAAGCATATATGACAGATCTTTATATGGTCTTATTGATTTAGAAAAAGCTTATGATAAGAGTTTCTAGAAAAGTTAATTTGGCAAGTTTTAGAGAAGAAAAATGTTTCGAATTAATACGTGGACATAATTAAAGATATGGATAGTGTTGTAGTGACTAACGTAAGAATTGTGAGGGGATAGGATAGTGTATTCCAAATAACAGTTGGATTACACCAAGTTTCAGCTCTAATTCCGTATTTGTTTGCACTACTCATGGATGAGTTGACTGGAGACATTCAAGATCAGATCCCTTGGTGTATGCTTTTTGCAGATGATATTGAAACAATTGCTGGAATAAATGCAAAGTTGGAATTATGGAGATCAACTTTGGAATCAAAATGTTTTAAGATATGTGGAACAAATTAATGTAAGACTAGATTAGGGTTAACCTAGCCCCAAGAACACCCACAACACTGAATTAGAAACAAAGTCAGAATTAGAAGGTTTAAGAATTCAAACCAAACCAGCCTATAGAATGGTTCCAAACTCAGGTAGGGTGGAGATGATGGTGAAGAGAATCTACACTCCAAATTTCAGCCAATTCTGATCGCTACGGGCTGTGATATGAAGAAGATCCCAAAATAGAAGGTTAGGGGAGAACTCGCAAACCAGAGAGAACTAGAATCCCAAACTAGGGATCGAGTGTAGCACTTGATGATGTGATTTAGTCCTTCGAATCTCAACTGATTTCAGTGGCTGGTTGTGGATATATTCAAGCCTGAAATCTGCAGCAAAACCTGGGCAGAACTGGAATCGCAAGAGTGATTATGGCCTCCTTGTGTTGAAGCAACAGCAGCAGTACTTTATAATGCTGATTCAGGGTTTGGAAGACCCAATTTGGATCGCTTACAGGCCCCACCCAAACAAACTACGGTTCCACAATTGAAAGAAATGGCAATACTGTAAATATGTTGTAGTTGCAAGGGAAAATGGCAAGGGTTGTAAATAATCAGAATCTTCAAGAGCTCTTTGGTAGGTAAAAAAGCAAAGGGACATAAAAGTATTTAGGATTTATTGAACAAAGGGTAAACAGGTAGTAAAAGTTAGCTAAGGGACATGGTGGAATAAGAGATAAAGGAGAGGGCATAATGGGAACCTAAAGATTAAAGTAAAGGGTGATGAATTGTGGGAAAGGGGGCCGTCTTCTTCAACCTTCAGTCACAAACAAGCACTAGAGGAAAGGAGCAACTCAGATCTAGAGAACTTCCACGTCCGGCCTCTTTTTGGCCTGAAATTTCAGATGTAGAGTCGCAATCCCATGTGCTATTAAACCGAGGTGGTATTTTTTACAAACCGCTAGCTTCAATCCATTATTAAAGCTCTGAAATCTCTCCAGGTGATAGTTGCAGGTTCAGAATTGGTTTGAGTTTGATGCAAGCCAACAGGGTTTGATTTAAGGTGCGAGAAACCAGGACTAAGGTTGCCCAGGGGGTTAGAATCAATACTCAGACAGATAGGAGGAAAGAGAAGAACTGAGAGATATCAATCCCACGATGTGAAGGACTGATAGACTGTCTGAAGCAGAGTATTGTGAAGAGAAGAAGTCACATGACCATTGTTATCGTACCAGTCGACACACAAACAACTTAATAAACTTCATTCATCAAAGCTTCCTTCTACTTGCTCCGTTACATGTATTTAAATAAAAAAAGAAACCCAGCATGAAAAAGAAACGTACTCTAAATTGGAAACTCAAATTAATTAGGAAACTAAATCCTAGTGCCTTTCTCCTACTTAAATTATTAAAAATAAAAGATTGCATGTTAATCCCAAAATAAATAAAAGTCCTAAACTCCTACTAGAACCCAAATTAGACCCGGTTCATCTCTGTCTGGATAACCAAATGGGTTTGAGTCGTTCCTGGGTAGTGCACCTGCATCACTTAAACTCAATTAATGGATCGAACAAGGCCTTCAAGGGAACCACTAGCACTTGTGGCAGTCACAGGCAGCAGCAGCACAAGTGGAGATTGAGTAGGGCAAGATAAGAAGATAGGAAAAGGGGATAAGGAATTCGGCTCTCAACCAGGCCTTTCAGCCTTTCATCCTCACAATAGGACAATCAAATTTGCAGAAAGCAATGAGCAATCTCAAATCAACTTTATTAAAATCGTGGGGTGTGGCTTCTAAAAGCCTTACAAATATATAGAGGGCAATAGCTTGCCTCTCAAGTTACAAGGAATTAGAAATTAACTTGACAATGTTCTAAAATTAGTAACTAGGAAAATAGAAACTAGGATTGTCCGAAATAAGAAACTAAATATAGTCTTGTAGAAGTGCAGCAGCTGGCTCTCCTCTCTTCTGACCCCTACTGGAATATTCATTGTCAAAGTTGAAGTCAAGTGGTCCCCACCATAAGTACCCATCGGGCAGCAGCTTGTACTTAAAGAATGACAATAAAAATAGACAATAATACCCCCACGATCTGGGTTTGAAAGACCTAGCAACTCCCAGCCCAAGGCTGGTTGGCCCTATGGCCCAAGGGGTTGGTCCACCGATTGGTTAAGTGAATCGGCCTCTTTTTATGCTTGTTTCTTGCATAATCCAATATGTTCTTCCACCAGAAATAATTTCAGAGATATGCATTGCTGGATCAATCCATTTGTTTGATGAACTGAGGCTCACTACACTTGGATTTCATAGAGTTATGCATTGTGATTCAGATACCAAAGTATTGGCTTGATTGGACTTGTCGTGTGGGAGTTCTCCTCATTGCAAGTCTCTCATATTCTGCTGGTTTCTATGGTATTCCAAGGTTGAAGATAAGCCTCCTCTCTCCCACGATATTATCCTTCTAATCTGGTTTTCCAAAACTGGCCTCCCTTCATTAGTTCTCTTTCGTCTTATTTTTACTTTTATTTTTTAGTTTAACCTTTCTGCTAGCACTTTACACTTCCCTTGCTTGTGTTTTTGAAGTTCTATGAAATATTGAAATTACAACTTTGCCACCCACTTATGGACTTTAACTTATTTACAGAATTGGCAACCTCTTGGTAAACATTGAATTATTTATTGTTTTGCCACTTAACCTTGGATTTGAGTGTTTCGTTGCTTGGGTGGGCCCACAAGTAACCCAATAGGGTTGATCCAACCTGGGTTTGCACCTCCCCATTTAATTGAGATGAGTTGAGTACTCGCTTTTTTTTTTGAGTCAGATCTTTCATTGCACCGTTCTACTGTTGAAGGTGGAAAAATTACTGTCTGTTACATTCTCTTCTTTGTACAGATCTGTTCGAAAAGAGTAGGTCTCAATTTCGTGAGATGGAAAAGGTGATTTTTTCGCAGTTCAATATTCATTAAATTGATAGGAAAATCATTTTGTTTTAAATTTTGTTATTTGTGTATTATTTTGTTTGAGATTCATAGCTATTATTGTATTGCTTGTTATTTGGTGAGTTTTTCTTCTATGTACTCGGTGTGGTATCTCCCTGTTTACTTGATATCATTAAGAGCATGCTATGCAAACCTTTGTGTTAACCATTTGATCCAGCCCTCCGAACATGAACTTAATTGTAACCATAGTACTAAATCTCGTTTCGTTTCGGTGTTTCGGTCTGGCCGAAATTTCCGAGATACCAAAATTTCAACCAAATTTCGTCAAAATATGGTATTTTTTCTATGGGTGTAAAATGCCAAAAATGACAGAGATTTCCAAAACGAGATGATCGAAATTTCTGAAGTTTCACTTAAATTTCCGAAATATTCGAAATATTGCATTTTTCAATTTGATGTTGCACTATGATTGTAACTGATTGAGCCCAAGACAAACTGTCAATTTTGATAGTGTACGTCATTGACAAGATTGCTTGCCTTCATGCATTTGTTCTTTTACCAGACATGGAATCGGTGATCCTAGCAGCATCCACTCAATTTGTTATTGTATGTACTTCAATGATCAGCATTGTTTTGAAATGTTGTATGGCTTTCGTTTGAACCAACTGAATTTGTTCTTTAAATAAGTAAATACATGTTTTGCACTTGACTTTGGAGCAATTTCATCCCGTCTTGCTTTCTATGTTTTTATACAGAAGCATATGTTCTTTACTTGATGCTTTTGGTTTTAATTTTCTTTCCAGTTTTATATTAAAAACCTTGCTTTACTTTTATGTACTTTTCTTCAATAGATGAAGCTAGTGGTTCAACATTCGGTTTGACCGGGTGGTGGGACTGCAATCGATCCGTTTGGACTGCTTATCGCCAGGGCAAAAGTTCTTGACTGGTCAATGGACTATCAAGTTCAAACGATCAGATTGTTCGAACTTGTCTATTTGACCGCTGGGCAGGAGATGTCGAGGTATATTTGTCATTTACAAAATTTTTCCTTGTGGCATACCAATTAACTTATTTGAACCCAAGAATTCCAATTTGTGTAATGGTACCTTAACAGCAACCCAGCATTGAATTTAAAAATAACTAATCCAACACTGGGTCTTGAATGTAAAAGCAAACTTTGTTGTATGGAGTACATTTTTAAAACATGTAGTAGAAATTATTATTCTTATTATTTTATTGCAAAACTGTACTACACTATTACCGGAGGAGTATAGTGCTTTTCAACCTGCCTTGTGGTGGTACATGGGGTTTCCAAGTGATAGGGGAACTCAAAAAGCCCGTATCAGTGGTAATATTTCAACTGTAGGTTAGATTGTGGTCCATATTACAATGCTGCTGTTTTGTACTTCCATTTCCCCCCTCCTAGCGTAATTTTGAATCAAAATTTGAGCCCTTTTTATTAGTAATTTTGGGTTAAAATTTACCATTGAGATTTTGTGGGGTCCTCTATCAGAGGGACCCAACCATGAACTGCCATGTGGCAGATGATAAAACAACAACAGCAGCAAGAAACTCAGCCTTATCTCAACTTAATGGGGTTGGCTACATGGATCCAATCAAACAAAGTAGGTAAAAATTTAAAAGTGAAAAAGAAGAATGGAAAATGAGTTGAGAAGTGAAGATGACAAATGAATAATAAAAGAGGTAAGAGGCACAGCTCAGCAAGTCAGGAGAATGTCAGTTAAATAGGGTTTGCTATATGGATCCTTGCCCTCCAATAGGCTCTATCCAAGGTCATACATGGCACGAGACCTAGACCTAGACTATGCAAGTCCTTTCTCACAACTTCTCCTATGGTCATTTTAGGCTTACCCCTCGTTCTTTTAGTTCCTTCAATCGGAATCGTATCAGTCCTTACTGGGGGCGTCCCTAGGCCTCTGTTGAACATGACTAAACCACCTCAAACGACTCTCTTGGAGCTTGTCATTGATTGGATCAACTCCCAAGTCAGCATTGATGCTTCATCATCTGCCACATGGCAGATGATGAAGCATGGAAAAAATCCTTATTTCACCATTGCTATTATTATAATAGTTATGGTTATTGTTTATCACTTATATCCCTCTTTTGTTTGAAGCAGCATTATTCTGTTGATGGTTCCATAATTTAAGTCATTTAGTAATGAAAAACTAAAGAGGCACTCATGGAGGTGTAAATGACCACTGTTCATAGGTCTTCTTTGGTGATCCCAGGGTTAGTTACTAAACCTGACCATTTGATAGCTTTCTTTGAATTCGACAATTCGTTTCTTTTGGTTGTCCAAACAGTTCAAATTACATTCATAAAAGGTTATGTTTGCCTTGTCAGTTTTTGTTTTTTTTGATCAACGAGGTTGCCTTTTGTTTGCCAACTAGCTTAGTGGTATAGGCAATGAAGTAGAAATTAGACCCAATTTCTCGTAGTGGGATATTAATACTGGTGGCATACTAACTCTTGCTTGTACTCCATTGTCTGGATATGGTTATGGTAAACTTTCATATGTATGCTACCTAACTTGTTGTAGTCATAGACTTGATATGACAAAAATTATAGACTTAAAAGATTGTTATTTAATTTGTATGGACATGTTATCTGATTGTTTAATTTTCCAGGGATTGCGAGCCATCTTCCTTGACATGGTTTCTTTGAGATTATACCAAAAACTAGACTTGTAAATATTTGTTATCGTTGGACTTTGTGGAGTTAAAACATTTGTGGATAGGGATTGATACTGTAGATAGAAATGGAATCAAAGAACGGAAAGGTATTGGATAATGGTCATAGAATTGGGGTTGACTTGAAGAGAAAGCGGGCATCCGCCTTTGATTCTCTATCCAACAAGCTTTACAAGAGGGTGAGGTCAAATGGATGCAAGAATGAATCTGGCACTCGTTCTAACAGAAGTGCATTAAAAAAATATTCAAATTTTATGAAGAGTGGGTTGCCACAACGTCTGATGTTTCAATACAATGGTGAATGGACTGATTTTCCAGAGGAATTTCTTGAGTTGGTTAAGAAAGATTTTCAGGAAAAGAAGGCAGTCATTGAAGTTGAATTCAAGGGTCATCGTTCATTGCTAAATTTTCTGGACATGATTCAAGTTGATCTGAAAAAAGGTTCACAACGACCAATTGCTTGGATTGATGAAACAGGTGGCTGTTTCTTTCCAGTGGCATATTCTGATGACCAGGAGCTTCGTAGCTGTTTTCAATCGGAACTGGGGGAAGAGAAGTTACATGTACATTTGGAACCGGAGGTGACCCATGGAATCAAGTTGCAACTGGAGATTGAACTAACTGTTGCCAGTAACATGACGTCAGAAGAATGCCGTGAGGAATCATATACTTGTGTTAAGCGGCTTAAAGTTGAACAAAAACCTTTGAGTAACCATCTTGAAGAACATGACAGCACCAATGCCAAATCAGATGCAAAGATTGTGGAAGCTATTGGGGAGAATAGGCCTTCGGGTGAAAACTTTCTTTCTCAAAAGCCTAGGTTTGATGAATTGACCCATGTTGCTGTGCAAGATATGTTCCTTTTGGGTATGGGCCCGTCAATGGGTGCGGAGGACATTCTTGAGATATACCGTGGCTCAAGTAATTTGTTGCAAGCTCGGTTGGAGCTTTTCCAGAAGCAATTTGAAATTACAACAAAGTATCGGGGTGATGCAAGTATAAGATATGCTTGGCTTAGTTCGTCCAAAGAAGCAGTATCCCGAATAATGGTGCATGGCCTTGGTTTAAATGAACTTCCTAAAGCTGAGCCCATGTATGGGGTCGGTGTTCATCTCACACCGGAAAACTGCTCCTATATCAGGTATGTACTTTCTCTCTTTGAGAGAGAATTTCCCTGTCTCATTATTTCAAGTTCGTATTGCATTGTATTCCTATCAAACTTTGGAAGCAATCTATATAATGGGTTAAGTATATATGGTTATTATTACAAGTTCATGTTACATTGCATACTTATCAAAATTTGGAAGCAATCTATATAATGGGTCAACTATAGACGGTGTGAAGGTTGCTTAAAAATGGGAGTGTCATAGATTTTGCACATATTCTGTATTTTAGGAATTTCTCAGGGTGAAGGTATCAATCGTTTTGATAATATTAAAATTCTGCTTTATAGAAATTTTTTGGTCTGTTACCTAATGGCTACATTTGTTGGAAAAATACTATGGCGGCTTAGCCACCTAAATGGATTGTTTCTTTGGTTGTGGCCCTGATTTTGGACTTGTTGAATATGGATGCCTACCTGTCATTGGCATGTTAAGGACAGAGACAGTTGGAAGATTCTCTAAAGATGTTTTTTTTTGTTTTTTTTAATTATTTAAAATTCTGTAACTATTATGCTTTTTGTGTACTTCTACTTTAAACGGGTTTTTGGATAAGTGTATACTTTCTGTTTTCTTTACAGTGCAAGTCATTGTGATGTAGACGAAAAGGGAGTACGGCATATGGTGTTGTGTCGTGTAATTATGGGAAACATGGAACTTGTTCATCCTGGATCTGAACAGTTTCATCCAAGTAGCGAAAACTTTGACAGTGGGGTAGATGATCTTCAAAATCCAAAGCACTATATAGTATGGAACATGAATATGAACACGCACATCTATCCGGAATATGTCGTCAGTTTTAGGATGCCACCCAATCCTGAAGGTGATTTTCTCCCCTACTTTCAATTTGTTTGATGATGGATACAATTGGTTTCTCTAGGAACAGTGAGGAAGATCTCTGACACCCTATATCCATACTCCTAACACGATCTGGATTTTTCGATCATTTGTTCATGTCTTAATGGAGAATGCCTTTGAAGTATGGCCTGCCAGTACACATTTACTGTCGATTTTATTGTGAGGCTTGGATGGGTAATATAATGTTTATGGTTGGGAATACTTCTCAACTGGTTTTGGGTGGGTTAAACCCTATCCAAGAGTTGCTGCACAAAATTAATTTGTCTGGGTTGGTGAGTTGGTGGGCAATGTTTACTTCATAGGCTGTGAGAAATAACCTTTTTTTTTAATGAATAACAGCATGGGGTGTAAAAATAATCACTAATGTTCTTTTGTTAATTTTGGTAGTTCATTATCTCTATACCTCAAAAACATATTTTAGTTGCAGATATAGTATTTGTTTGTGTTCCTTCAGGTTATTTAGTTGGGAAGGAAAGCAAAATTGATGTTTCTGGAGTGTCAGATTTAACTTGCAGTCAAGGTCAACTACAACCAGATTCTTGTCTAGTTGATTCGGTAAGCCTCTATATCTTAATCTCTCTCTCTCTAAGTGATGAAACTCTAATCGACTAGTAGAGGGGCTAGAAGTTCTAGGAATGTTCATGGGTCAGGCCAACCGGGGGATTCCTTGAACCCTTCCTGCCACGGATCAAGTTTGGCTGCCTGTGGTCTATGTACCTGGCTTGTTGAGGCTGCCCTATATAAATGTGTGAAGGTTTTACTTATTAAACAGAACTGCCCTTTTGGCTGAATTGAGTCCCGACTGATCGTTTATTTGGCAAATCAAACTTTCAAAGGATGCATGTCATATTTTCTTTCTGAAACTGGAGTCTGTTTTTTTTGTTGGGGTAAGGAGAAATCATAAAACCAATGCACAGATGATGTTTTGGGATTTTCAATTTGGGTTTGTTTAAAGCTTAAATTGGTGAGATTTGTTGGAGTAACTTGGGCTTGCTTTTTGCTTAATGTGCTTGAGTTTTCTTTGGATCAAGCTGGCATGGGCCAAAAATTATTATTGCCATGCATGGTTGGGCACTATTAGCTTATGGTTTTTGGACTTGTTCTACTGTTTTTGGCCTGACGTTGAGATGTTGTAACATTAGGTCTCTTATTCATGGGATTTAAATATTGTTATCCTCCCCATCCCAACCCCTTCCTGCCACGCTTTGTTCCAGGCAACAAAATATCTATTAACAACTGTATGTTAGAGGAATGCAACTCAAAGAAACCAAATATTCCAGCAAAGGGAAAAAATAAAAATAATTACTGCCTCCCCGACAAATCCATACTACGGTACCAACTTTATATCTCCCCCTCCAATGGTTTCCTCCAATTCTGAATCAGATAGATGCAGATATACTCATATTGGAAGCGGAATCATATCACCTCTTACTGTTCACTTTCGGTCTTGCTCTTCCCTCTTTTAGAGATGATGGGGCATTTGATGCCATCAAAGCAAGGTCTGCAGATCAGAGCTGCCCATAGGTTCTGGAAAGTTAGTGCTCTTGGTTAGCCATCTGAAGTGCTGATGCTGACAGTGGGAACAGAGGGTGCTCAAAGGAGTATTCAGAAAATAAGTTTTGGAGAGAACTGCTTTTTGTTACTTAGTCGTCAGAATTTCTGAGGCTGTGCTAGTTAGAAGACAGCCCTCAAACGGATTACTTTTACAAAGGAATGTTCTTTTGCTTGTTCAACTTACCTCCCTGAGGTTACTTGCTTGGTTATTCAGCCTTGGAAACCCTGAGGCTGTGCTATGGAACACTAGCAGCTAAAGAATCAATTCACAAAATAGGGTTGTGGAGAGTTTACTGCAATTAATAACAGAGTCATCGGAAACACTGAGGCTGTGCCATTGGGACCACAATGGTGCAAAAAGAGTAATTGGAAAAATATTGGTCTTTCGATTCCTCAATTTACCCCTTCAAGCACCTTGAATCGAAGACACATTTGCAATGAATGGAATTTCAAAATGGAAACACTGGAAGCATGGAGTTCCGGCAGACAACTTCTGCTTGCCAGTAGCTTTCTACTTTGTCTTCAACGCGAATTGAACAAGGCATAAGGTTGATTTACCCTTCCACTTAACTAATGCTGTGAAGAGGTTAGTACTAAACCTGTTCCCCTGTGCCGAAGATGAACTACTATTAATTTTAATTATGAACATGAATGATTTTAACCGTGTATAAAGGAGATTTTGCATCAGGTCCGTATTATTAGAGACTATTTTTTATTGTGTGGCATATCTAAGGTATCTTCTAAATCTAGTTTTGCGATGGTCTGTGATTGTAACCATTCAATCTCATTTGTATGCACTATTGATTGAATGTTTGGGATTGTTTGATCAGATCAATACTGATTTAGAAACTTTTTGCATACTCATCAGATGGTGTTCCTGATGCCATGTCATATATGGCATGTAGATTGCATGGTGTTCCTAATGTCATGGCATCTGCGACATTTGTTTGATTGCTAGACAGATAATACCTCCTTTGCTGTTGTATTTATTTTGAGTATTTTCTCCAATTAAAAGATTGCATTTGAATCTATGTTACATGGGTGTACGGTGTTTGGGTACGAGTACATGCTGAGGAGCTGGATCCATCTGCCCCCTAAACTTAGGATTTGGGGTTGTGTCCCTAAAATTGGGATGGGTACAAAGACTTGGCAAAAATGTGTTGAAAAGGAGAGATATTAATGTGTCACATTAAGGGGATTGTTCTTCTTCTTCTTCTTCTTGACCGTAATGTTCAAGTGCCCAAATTATGGATGCGTGTCAGACACTTATCCCATACCTATGCAAATTCTTGTCATGTTGGCTACGTTTGGTTGGAAGGGAGATTGAAGGGAAGGGAAAATTTTCAAACCAAACAAAGAAACTTTTCTAATCATTATCTAATGTGATTGTATAAATTACTTAAATTTCTTTTACCATATTTAGTAATGATACATTTTACATGTAATTTTTATTTTACTTTTTAAACCAAAGGGAAATGGATCCAAAATAAAGTGAAATTTAATAACCAAATATGATATAATTTGGAATTAGTGATATAGTCACATGGGTTAATGATAACAAAAGTTTCTTTTTTTTAGTTTGAAAATTTTGCTTCCCTTCCCTCAAATTCCCCTTGAAACCAAACGAAGTTGTTGTGTTGTATGGGTACATGAAGTACCCAGACAGAAATTTGAACATATCTTAATAACTAGGGACGTCCCCCCCCTCTCCACACACACACATGCACACATTTGTATTTTGGAGCTTATTGCTGTTAATTTCTCCAGAAATGTTATTTTCCTTTAACAACTCTTCTTTTTTAGGTGGGAGATCGTCATTCATTTCCAGGCTTGGCAAAGAGTTCTCAAACCAAAAGTCTCCCTGTTCATTCGAATGTTCCAAAGGCTCCTAAATCTCCATGGATGCCGTTCCCACTTTTATTTGCGGCTATCGCAAAAACAGTGGCTCCTAAAGATATGAAGTTGGTCAATATACACTATGACCAATTTAGGGTATGTCCTGGACTGCAATTTAATCGTATTCCTCATTTTTCTGTTGTTTTGCCAAAGGGTTTTCTGATATTTATGCTTCTTTTCTTAATGGAATTATCATCAGAGTAAAGTGATAAGCCGAGATGATTTTGTTAAAAAGTTGAGAGATATAGTTGGGGACACACTGCTGAGATCAACGATAACAGGCTTGCAATGCAAGGTAAGGTGCATCGATTTTGTTTAGATTGTTCTTTACACTGATGGTTGGGCAGCTGACTTACTTGGCTCTTTAGTTCTTGTGGATCTTTTTTTACCTATCATCATCGTTATTATTTAATAGTATAGAGAAAATGATGCAGATTCATCACCGAAATAGGCTTGTTTTTTTAGGAATAAGCTTTGGGTTGGGTTATATACATGTTGGGCCTTTGATCCCATGAGTTTTCTATGTAATATGCCACTTTTATGGGTCTAAAATATGGATAATTAGGTTGCATACGGGATTCCTTAGTTTTTTTTTATTTTTTTTTATGTAATTAATGGTCATGTGATCACTTAAGTGATCATGTGACTTGGTTTAGTGGTCATGTGACTATTTAAGTTGGGCTGGATTAGGACTCTATAAGGCCTGCCATGTTTTGCGTTTATTTCCTTCAGTATTTCAGTTTCATAGTCAGTTTAGGTTACCTAATATGTTAAGGATTGGGTTAGCCTTTCTTTTTTAGTGTAGGAGTCTAATTTTGAGTCTTTTATATAAGGTTGTAAGGTGGGGTGGATATTAATGAAAAGATTTGGCTGCTTTTCGTCTCCATTGAAGATTGTTGTCTTGTGTTTGATAAAGGCTTGTGGGATTGGTGTTTGATCTGATCGACACCTTGTGGTGGGAAGCCTTGGTGGTTCGTTGGTGGGATTGATGTGTTATGTGCCTGATGGGGGCCCACTTTAGTGTATGGGCTCTAGATTGGCCCAGCCTAGTATGGGATAGGTTAAAGGGCTTGATTTGACACGTTCCATTAGCTCTGGAGCTTTTGGCGTATCAGTCAAGTACCTAACATTTGGTATCAGAGCTGGGCACCATGTCATAGGTTTGAGTCACGGAAAGGGCTACCTGGAGTAGAGTGAAAGCCATCAAGAAAGAGCTATCTGCCACCAGGCAAAAACCTTGGAGCAGAGTAGAGCCACGTGGAAAGGGCTACCTACCGTCAGAGTGAAAGCTGCCTAGAGTGAGAGCCGCCGCGGACAACGGGTATGGAAGCGTGGTGGTCTGTTATGTGCCTGGTGGGGCTCACTTTAGTGTATAGGCACTAGATTGGGGCAGCCTAGTATGGGATAGGTTAAATGGCTTGATTTAACGCATTCCATCACCTCTGGAGCTTTTGGCGTACCGGTCAAGTACCTAACATGGCATTTGATCCAATCGACACCTTGTGGTGTGAAGCCCGGGTGGTTCTTTTGATGTTCTCCTACAAGTTCTTTGAAGATCTCCTTCAAGTTTTTTTTGCCATCACAAG
Organism: Telopea speciosissima; assembly: GCF_018873765.1. Classification (NCBI taxonomy): domain Eukaryota; kingdom Viridiplantae; phylum Streptophyta; class Magnoliopsida; order Proteales; family Proteaceae; genus Telopea; species Telopea speciosissima. The sequence continues at coordinate 36,570,693 of NC_057926.1, read as the reverse complement.
TTAGTTGGAAGCATCCCCATCCCCATCCCTCTTCTTCTAATCCTCTAAACCACCAAACCCTAACATTGCCTCCATCACTGGACAACATTCCATCCATAGTTATTAAGGCGCGAAGGCGACCATGGTGTTTTAGAGAACCAAAAATCAAGGCGACAACGATCTGGTGGCAAGGCGCCCGCCTAGGCTCCCAAGGTGACCAAGGAGTCTGGACCCCAAGGCGACGCCTTGATAACTATGATTCCAATAACCTAAATTTTCCCATACCAAACCAACCATAAAAATCCGTCCTTTTTTAGATCAAACTCTACACCCCTACCCCTATAGCACTCGGTCCAAACCCTAGCCCCATCCTCCCACTCTAAACCCTAGATTCCCATATACGTCAAACCCTAACCCTAATTTCACCAAAAACCTATTTTGACCTATCTGATTCACCAGTTCGTAACAGATCCTGGTTGATTGGCTCTAGCAATTGTAGAGTTATAGCAATAGCGGGTCGATCCTAAGGAAAGGATAAGATAAGTAATCAAAATTTATGATAAGGATGCAATCCAGATCATAATGAGACACTCCTTCGGTTTCATTCAAAAAGGTCGAGGATAGGACAAAAAAAAAAGAATCGATTGTTTGAGTATTCCAAACCGCATGGAAAAATGGGAGGAAGAAAGGCATGGATATTAGATAGTATATATCTATCTATATTGAATTGCATATAGTTGGTCCTCTACCAATCTAGGACTGCATTAGAAACAGTAAGCTTGTTACTGTAGGGTCATTAATATGAATAATAAAGCTGGTAAATGCATGAATGGATGCTTCTGTACAATGAATTGTACATAATGTCAGTAATAGGAATTCACCGCTTGATACTGGTCTTCCTAGGTGATTAATATAGGACATCCTTTGGGTGTTGAGATTTAGGCTTCTCCTGCTTATTGGGCCTGCAACATAATCTGGGGTGGATGAGGAGTGCAGTTTGGAAACAAAGGGAAATTGGAAATTAAGGTTTGGATGATTCTATAGAGTAAAAATATTCAGATTTTATGGACTCGGAAAACATAGATTAAAAGGAAGAAATGATAAGAATAATATTAAGAGAAAAGACAATTTGGAAGAAAAATAGCGGCGTTCAAGATGAGTTGTGATGCAGATTCATCATCGAAATGAGCTTATTTCTTTAGAAATAAGTCTAGGGTTGGGTTATATGTATGTTGGGCCTTTGATCCCATTGGTTTCCTATGTAATAGGCCACTTTTGTGGGCCTAACGTATGGGTAATTAGGTTACATACGGGATTAGCTGTTTTAATTCCTTAGTTTTGATTTTTATGTAATTAGTGATCATGTAATCACTTAAGTGATCATGTGACTTGTTTAAGTGGTCATGTGACAACTTAAGTGGTCATGTGATGTAAATTGGGCTGGATTAGGATTCTATAAGTCCAGCCAAGTTTTGAGTCTATTTCTTATAGTATTTTAGTTTCCTAGTCAGTTTAAGTTACCTAATAGGTTAAGGATTGGGTTAGGCCTTTCTTTTTTAGAGTAGAAGTCTATTTTGAGTCTTTTATATAAGGTTGTAAGGGGCAAAGCCTTGAATACGAATTTGATTAATGAAAAAAGCTTTTGCTTGTTGGCTGCCATTGTTGCTGCTCCTATGCTCCTTGTGAGTGTGCATCCTTGTGGTTCTATCAAGGTGGAAAGGGATTGGTGGAATCCAATCAATTCCTTGCGCCGTGACGGCCGGGAGGATCCTAATTCGAAGGTGGTTCTATCCTTCACTTCTGTCCAAGCTGCTGCTAGTGGATTTCTGCTGCAACTTGTTCATTAATTTCTTCTTCTAATCCTCTACTCCCTTCCCCGATTGATCCCCCTTTATTTTTGCTTGAATTCCATTAAACCCTAATTCCATTAAACTCTAGATCTTGCTGCTCAGCCATATTTGTCCATCAAAACCCTAATCCCCTCATCCTTCATTAATTTTCCCAAAACCCATAGTCGACCCTGACTTGCTGCCCAGTTTTACAGAATTTTCAAAACACTTAAAACTCTATAATACCTATATTATTAGAGTCCTATAAACCTGCCTAGCCATACCCCCTAAGCCCCCCTTCCATTATCCTAACCTAAGCCCTAGATTTGACCTAAAACTGCAATTCTGTCTTATTGAAACTGCAGAACCAACAGCCCCTTAGTTCCTTGTTATTGGTCCTGGTTTAATTGGCTTCTAGTAGGGTTTTAGCCTATCTAGAACTACAGTAAGTTGTCCATATAATTGCTTACAAAATTAGATCTAAATTCTCTTGGATTTGAATATTTTTTATTTAATTTTTTTAACTTTTAAATGAAGAATAAAATTTGTAATTTTGACCGCAGTACGGAACACAAGTGAGAAAGCAGGCAAGAAATTGCAATGATTGTAGAATGTGGCCACTGGCCAGGGTATTTCTAGTCCTAGCTGTGTGCAGCAGAATGAATATTCCTGGATGTTAGGAGATCTGGCTTGCTTGATTAGGTGGGCATACTCTAAGGGATTACAGTCTTGGGTGCTTTCCTGGTGGAGGGCCGATAGGGGAGAAGGGAAACTGGAAAAAAAAAAAACAGGGTTGCAGCTGGAGAGTAAAGAATTCGAATAAGAAGAAGTGATGCAGGTGCACGGCCTTGGACCGACCCAAATCCATTTGGGTATCCATGTGAAGATGAATCGAGTCCAACTGGGTCTTTGGGTTCAGTAGGATATTTAATTTATTTATTTAATAGGGTTTTTATTAGTGAGTTTATAACGTAATTTTTTGTTTTAGTTTTAGAAGGTTATTAGTGGTAGAGTCTATCTAGGATTTTTTTGAAGTTATGAGTCCCTTAGAGTTGAGGTTAATTTCAGTTTGAGTTTAATTAAGAGTCTTTATTTTATCTATAAATACTCTTGTAATTACGTTTTATTGGGAGATTTGAAGGAAAAAGTTGCTAGTTTATGGTGCCGGATTGGTAACATAGCAATGGTTGTGTGACCTCTTCCTCTATTTCTTTCTTCTTCTTTCCTTCTGTTATTGTTCTGCCCTGATGGTACCAGCAGTGTCCCCTGTTTTCTATTGATATCTATTCCCTCTCTCCCTTTCTCTCAGATTTGGGTCGGAGATTACCCTGTCCTGGGTGACCAAACCCTTACAGCCTCAGGGCAAAATTCCCATCCTGCTGTGCAAATCGAAGTCTGCAACTCAGGTTGGCTCAAGTCACCACCAGAAATAGTCTCAGAAAGAATTAGTTACATGATAACCTTAACTTTAAGGGACTCATAACTTTAAAAATAAATCCTAGATAGACTTAAATAACCTATTAAAACTAAAACAGATAATTACATGATAAACTCACTAAAAAAACCCTATTAAATAAATAAATTAACTATCCTACTGAACCCAAATACCCAGTTGGACTCGATTCATCTTCACATCGATACCCAAATGGGTTTGGGTCGGTCCAAGGCGGTGCACCTGCATCATTTCCATTTGATTGACTAGAGCTGAGTCTCCTAGTGAACCCAATCTAATGATGAAGAAGCCTTCATTTTAGAGCTCTTAGCTTTCAATTTTGTCCAAATTGAAGTTGCAATACTATTGGACTGAGAATACCAATAGACGGGTGGCTAAAGCCGGGTGAGAAAAAAACGGTGGGGGGGGATAAGTAGAAGTAAGGTGTCATGAAGTTTATGCCTTAAAGGGCTGGAGTTCTTCAAATATGATTGTGATTCTATAATGTAAAACCAATGGATACTGTACTATTTGATGAATGACAAATTGAGTCAGGTAACACCTTGTGGACCTTTTCTTTTTTAAAATTGTATTATTATATTATTATTCGTGTGGTCAAGGAGGCAATGCGACCGAAGGTGGTGGAGGGGTGCCTAAGCACAGGCGACCAAGATGCCCAAGTGTTTTTTCTTATTTCCCCTCTTTTCTAACATTATTTAGTATATATGCTATAATATATACCTTATATAAAAAAAATCTACATTAAGTCGCATCAAGTCATCAAAAATCTATTCACCCAAAAAAAAAAAAAAAAGTCATCAAAAATCAATATTAAGCCACATAAAGTCATCAAAAATAAACATAGAACTAGAAGAAAGCAAAACTAAAGAAGTAAGCTATTGGAAGTTTGAAACAAACAAAAATTTGGTTTATAATGTTCTTGGAATTGGTCATTGTCCTGGTATACCTAGTTTCACATTTGGTTTATACTGTGCTTAGAAAATATGATGTTATCTATAAGTAATTAAAGAACACAAAATCAGCTTTCCAACAAATCTTAGATTGCTAAAATCTGATTTATATTCTAGTCAAACCTTATTTGGTGTGTATGCGAGTGTTGATAAAATCACTCTGAATGAAAATATATTTTTAGGGGTATTAATTTACCTCGGCGAACTCCAGCATGCCCGAACCCCCCTAAGCCTGCACAGGGTCTCCCTCCGGTTTTTCAGTCCACAGGGTGGGATTGGGTTTAATTTTTTCCTGGCCCTATCAAGGCCGGGCTGGGCCTGGGTTGAAGCCTCCGGCTGAGCCAGTCCTTGCCCAGCCCGACCCTGTATTAATTACAATGCATATATTTATATTTAATGTATATAATTATATAATTATATATAATGTATATAATTACAATTACAATTACAATTCTGTATTTTATATATCATTATATCTCTTAACAATTATAATTAATTTATATATCATTATATCTCGTAACAATTACAATTATAATTTGCTACGACATCAATTCAGGGTTAATCCGGGCCAACCTGATCCACCCCTCCCCATTTATGGTCAATTAGGGCCGGTCGGGCTAGGGTAAGGTAAACCCTAGTAGGGTTGGGCTTGGGTGGAGGGTTTGTTAGGCCCTTGCAGGGCCGTGCTAGGCTTGGGCCGACTTTAAGAGCCCTATGGTTTGGGCTGGGGTTTTAACATGCCCGGCTCGTTGACTCTCCTAATTTTTTTAGATATCAAAACCAATGAATGTTTTACTTCTCTTTTGGAATTTATGGAATTTATAGATTTTAGAAAAACCCAGCATTATAAAGTTGAGAATTTCACCCACAACCAAAAATTCAATTTTTGTTCTTGAATTTGGGGTTGACTTTTATCCTTTTATAACTTTTTAACTATTTTTATTGGATTTAAATAGGGGTATTTGCTTATTTATGAATAATTTCTTAAGTAAATGTTATAAATGATATTGGCATAAATAAGCGCCAAACTTGATTCGATACCACTAAGACTACAGTCACCTAGATGCTTTAAAATCAGCCTAGATTCCTAGGCGACACCTTGACAACTACAACAACCACAACAAATTCAGCCTTATCCCAACTTAATGGGGTTGGCTACATGGATCCTAACACAGCAAAATAGGGAAAGCAGAGTTCTAAACAAAAAGGGAAAGAAAAGATGAAAAATGTAAAAGGAAGAAAGACAGATGATAAACATGGGAAATAAATAGAAAAACGACAGATGAAAGATAATAAGAGGAAAGAGGTCCAGCCCAGCACGTCGGTAGATTCTCAGCTAAATGGGTTTGCGACATGGATCCTTGCCCTCTAATAGGCTCTGTTCGAGGTCATATGTGGTACAAGACTTAGACTATGCATGTCCTTCCTCATCACTTCTCCTATAGTCATTTTAGGTCTGCCCCAAGTTCTTTTATCTCCTTCAATTGGAATCATATCACTCCTTACTGTGGCGTCCCTAGGCCTCCGTTGAATATGACCAAACCACCTTAAACTACTCTCTCGGAGCTTGTCATTTATCGGGGCAACTCCCAAGTCCGCTCTTATATATTCATTCTGTACTATGCTCCAAGGTGACTCATTTCTCGATTGAGCAGTCATTTTTCTTAGTCACGGGTCCTGCTTTAGCACCTTGTCACATTTGCAACTGTAGAGGTCTTGACAGAGTCTTACAATTTTTCAGTGAAACCGGGGTGGGTGAACCCTCCTGATAGAAAGCAAAAAGATGCATCCAATCGAATTGGGTGATCAACCCCTTCGATGAAGGCCATCTCGGGCATGGGAGGGAAAGGCGGCTGACAACCTACTGAATTGGGGAGCCTAAACGGCATTGAGGATGACTCCACCGTTCGACAAACAGCTTCATGCCTTGCTATCTCTCAAAATCTTATGTTTATCATACTTTAATGATACCGATATTGTGGCTATTTGTGATTATCCATGTGTCATAGTTTGGTTGACAGGATGTAACACACAGTGTTAAGAATAAATAATGTTGTTCCAATCCAGATTCAAGGAAAATTCAATAACATAGAATTAGAGGCTCAGTTGTGGTTGAAACTCGGGTCGAATGCTATTCTAATATTGGAGGATAACAGATCAAATTCTTAGAATGATCAGTCGATGAGATTCTGAGATATGATAGAATCCTGCTCATAACCGTACTACAGAATCAGAATAGTAGAAATATTATATCTCAGCAAGCATAACTCAGAACAGGGTGAAAAGCTGGTTTAAGGGCTTATTACAAGGGGAAAAATCTATCAAAATTACAAATCTCAGCCAAATCTGATGGTGGGATGGGGAGATATTGAAGAGTTCCACTTGAGCAAGGAAGCTCAACAACATTAGTGTCCGATGGTCAAATGAGACTTGTCTTGCTGGAGACATTGGATGATCAAATATTAATGATCAACAGTCCAACCAGCAGAATATAAGCACTAAAAACAAATAAATCCGAAATTGAAACTTAAAAATAACTCCATCACAGGGAAGAGATGTTCACCCCTCCATATCAGCAATTTAAAAGATAAGGAGGAAGAAGGGAGGATATGAACTGGGAATTACCATTCAAGGCCTAAGCTTGAATCATCCCAACAGGGCCTGTTAAATCACCACAATAAGCTGGAACATATAAATCCTATTCCAGCTATTACAAGTAATTTAATAAAACAAAAATAAAAAATCGTAAAACTATTCCACGAATGGGAGGACCATTCCTGGTTCAAAATTGAACCAGAAACTGGTCTGAACTATAGTTAGTAAGGTTGGGAACGGTGATAGAATTGGTACGATACTTTTTTTTTGATGAATAAAAAATTCATTACTAAAGGAAAGAAATGGGGATGAACAAACAAGCATGAAAGAAAGGGGGGATGAACAAACAAGCACAAGCCAATTTTGAACCAGGAATGGACCTACCAATTCTGAAGTCTGAACCAGGAAAAGTAGTCAGTAATTGATGCAGATCTGAGGTACTTACGAAGTACCTCAGATCTGCATCAATTACTGACTCCTTTTTCTCCATTGACACAGTTTTCTCTTTGCTTTTGCCTGTGTTCACCTATTTGGTTTTTGACTGGAAGGCTTTTGGACAGTAGTTCATCTTCATGTAGTGATTAATGTAACGTGTGTATGTGCGTGGGGGGGGGGGGGTAGGAGCAGTTTCATAATCGTTTTTTGGAGCATATGTTTGTTTTGGGAATCATGGGTACATGGAGGCTTGATTAATTAGATGGTGCTGTACATCTTCCATGCTTTAGTAATTTATGCCCTTTGATGGGAGGATTAATTTTGCTGCATTATAATAGTTATACAGTAGGGTGATTGTGTAATGTCAAAAGAGAAGCAATATTGGTGTGTAAAATAAATAATTGTTCAAACCCAGAACCCTGTCAGAGCCCTTGATGATGCCAATGCCATACTACAAGTTTGTATTTTTTTTTAACTTCTTTCCCTTTGGGGATGGTATGATCTTTTAAATTTTATGTCCTTTGCATTTTAAATGCTGGAATAAATTCAAATTTACCCATTTTCTTCTTCAAGCTTCAATGTTTGGTTTCAAGGGCCAAATGGCCAAATTAGGTCATGAACTTCTAGGACATCCTATTTTAAGCTATCTAAACAAGTGGAACCCTTAGATTTAAAAAAAACTCACCCAAAATGGTAGTTAAACTTCGGACCCTAGGTTGGTAGTGTATGCTGTGTACATTTTCTAATATGGCCTATTCCACTCAATGATTAGTACTATAAATACAAATAATTCAATTAAAACAAAAATATCCATTAGGAATGAATAGACATCAAATTATAAGCCATACCATGAATTATGAATCATGCATGGTTTGTTACAAAGAGGCAAATATAGCGGTGTCAACAATACAAGCAACGAGTCACCCCTATGCCCATCCTAGAGTACTCCTTTTTTGAATCTATTGCTTCCACTGCGTTCCTCTATTACCCAAGTACTTGTTCCAACCTTGTACAACAGTGATTTGGCCAAGAAAGCACAGAAGTTGGGTTTTTCAACCTTCATTGCCGAAACCAGATGAAATGAGCGAAAATGGGTCGAAATTTTACCCATTTAGCTCAAAGTATGGAATTTATACTGTGAAGGCTATGAATAGTTTCGACTGAAATATCGGTGAAACGAAACAAAAGGCCTAAATTTTGGCGAAGGGCCCAAATTTCAGTTGAAACATTGCAATCCTTCAGTATTGCAAGCTGTTTCATTTCAACAACTTGAAATTGAAATATTTCAGTTGGTTTCACTAAATTTTGTCAGAACCTTGTACCATGCTCCTATGAAATGACATCTCTGCTTCTGATGGGAGAGGAGAGAGATAGACACTGGAAGCCCTGGTGTTGGCCATGCTCCAGGACAGAGTACATTTTCCCTTAAGGTTATTATTTATAAAAGATGATTTTTTGTTAATGTTTCCATTGTTTGTTTGTTGTTGTTGTTGCTGCTGTTTTTATAGTTATAGTATATATTTCTCCATGTGATTTGAGTTTTGGTATTTGATCCATTGTCTAGCAATTGTATGCTTAGTTTGTCTGCTTGGGTGTTTGAATTCCTGTGTGCTGGTGAGTGCTGTTGAGGGAAAATTTCACCAATTTCTTGATTGACTTGTTGCAAACGCAAGGATAAATAGGGGGGGGGGGGAACCATACCCAGTCCATGGTTCCCAGGGCTTGGCCTGACTTGGCCCGATGCCAAGCTGGGATATCTGAGCCCAGGCCCTACCTAGTATATTTTATATTTAATTATGATTCTTAATCCATGGCTCTTATCTTGCATTATATATATATATAAAACCCAAGTTGCCGGTCCTGGAATTCCCTCGTCGGCTGAAAAAATGCATCCTGGGTTTGAATTTTCATTGTATGATATTGACAATAGTATTATCATAGGATAATTTCCAAAAGTATTATCTGATGTCTCGTCTTGCCCGGCCAAACTTGCATCCCTGGTTGAGATCATGTCTGAATTATGATAGGATGATATTGACAAAAGTAGATGGACCGAGTTTTCCTCAAGCCACATGATGAACCCTTCACCCTAAAGCTTGCTGTTGATTCTGTTTAACTATCCTAGACCCATTAGAACTTAACAGGACCTTTACTGATAGACTCCCCTACTTCAATTCGACATAACCCACACGTCAAACCCTAACCTTAATTTCTTCAAAACACCTATTTTAGCCTAGTCGATTTTGTGTTCATAGCAGATCCTGGTTTATTGGCTTCTAGTTGTTCTCGTACCAATCTAGAACTACATTACCAAGGTGAAAGAGTAATTCCTTCATGGATGGCCATCATATGGAGAAAAGTTCTCTGTGGGGGACACGGGGCCATGCCCTGACATAGTTTGGGGGGAGGGAATCTCCTCTCCTCCCCCCGAGATGCCAGCACGTGTGCTCTCATTGGCTGATAACGTGCGCGTGTGGCCCTGTTCTCTTCCCCCCAAAAAAAATTTATAGACTGGGAATGTTTCAATACAAAACCTTTTACCATAGTAAAACTGTTGAACAACCTGTTTCAATTTTTGGATCCTTTGAAAACTCACTCTTGTTGGCTAGGCATGTAACATAAGAATTTAAGGGAAGATTTTATTTCACACTATGGTTTGGTTCAGGTAGGTGTAAAGGCTTTGACTAGAATAGGACTATAGACGTTGCAGTCCTAGGAGGTAAGCATCAACGTTTCCAAGATTAATTTCACTGTCATTGCAGTCAAGCTTTTATTTGCCGAAAAAAGGGCATTCCCAGTGCAGGAGGCTCCCGCCACTGCAGGGTCTGGGAGGGCCAGATATGTATAAGGCCTTACCCCTGCTTCTGAGAGAGACTGTTTCCTGATTCCACAACCACCAGGTCGCAATGGAGCAACTTTATCATTGCACCGAGGCCTGCCCTCATTGGCTAAATTTCCTGAAATGAAACTACATTGATAACTAAAAAAATACCAATATTAGGGTTTGTAGGCTGGTGATTGGTGTACAAATTGAATGTAGACGGTTATTCTTTGGGAAACCCGGGGCCTTCAGTAATTGTGGTCCTTATTAGAGGTTGAAGAAATTCAGTGGAAGGGTTTTTTTTTTGGAGGGGGGGGGGACGAGGGGAAGGAGAGGATATTCCACTGTGGGTGATTTGGTCAATGCCATTTAATTAATGCATAATTTGAGAGAATAATCGTGGCGCTACTTGGAAACAGCCTCTTCTGCGAAGCAGGGGTTTAAGGCTGCGTAAATTTGTCCCTTCCCAGACCTTGCAGCAGCGGGAGCTTTGTGCATTGGGACACACTTTTTCAATGGTGGTGCTACTTATATATGATCAGACCAATTAAATCCTTAGTCTCTCAGTTGCTGATTTGCTTCAATGTAATCCAAAAGTGCTAATGAGTTTGTTGATGAGCTTGCAAAGCAGGGGTTTGGTAGGCCTGCTTTGTGACTTGGGAGGCCATTCTTTGTGATTTTCTTGGGTTTTTGCAATCCTTTCTAGCTGTGGTTTGATAACTGTGTCCCTTTGTTGTTGTTGTACTTTGGCCTGTTTTTTTTTCATAAATCAATACCATCATCGCATCCCCCCCCCCCCCCCCCCTTCCCAAAAAAATCCAGGTGATCCCAATAGACTGGGTGTGGTGAAAAGTTATGCTTACATGTGCTTAATTACAATTTTATACTAGTCATGTGGAAACGACACATTGGATTTATATTTTCTGTACTGAAAATGTGGTGTTATAGATTTATCTTCCAAAACGTTTTATACTGTTTGAAGTCTAATATCATGTAAAAAGATCTTCTCCAGAGGATCATATATTCTTTTGTTTTTGTAGTTTCTCCAAATACATAATTCCACCTTTATCTCCCCTCTTTTCAATTTTCTTAACATGTCCTAGGTGCTCCACTCTGGGAGTCTTGCCAATTTTATTTTAGGGAGCATACATTACATGGTCCATCATTTAAGCCACATGCGGGACTGATCTACATAAGTAAACCATTGGATAGATGGAGTGCCATTTGGATTGTCTACATGTTGAACTGGTTTATTTCGACCGTGTGGCTCACACCATCTAGTAGATTTTCTTTTATGTATTTTAAGGTGTAAAATCAGTGGAGGGCTGATGTGGCAATTATGACCATTACATAGATAGAGAACCCATCTGGAGTGGACAGCTTAACGTATTCTGAAAGCTGAAATCAGTAATTTGGCCCATGTTTCGGATTTTTTCCATCGACTCAACTAAGGTTTTTCCCAGTTAAATGGGTCGGTTGCATGAATTCTGTTATGCCATGAACTCTATTTAAGGATCTTTTCTTCAGCTGTCCTAATCATGATCAAGAGTTGAGATTGACAGCCACCAATTTTGAGATTTGAACACATGGTAGATTTCTTGGGCACTCTTGAAGAAAGTTCTGTAAACAGGCTGTGTACAAGACATCTACCAATTTTGAGATTTGAACACATGGTAGATTTCTTGGGCACTCTTGAAGAAAGTTCTGTAAACAGGCTGTAGGAAATGTACAAGACATCTTTTCATATCCATGTTCCCATTTACTTATTCTTTTATTGAATCTTCTACATATTCTGGTGCTTTGAGTTGAATCATTTCTTACTTTTTTGCCTTATCATGATCTTGTTTATGGCACTGCAGTTAACAAATATATGTTCTTGACCTGCCGGGCCAGTAACTCCTCTCTTTGGTTGTATTTGTAGTTGGCTTCAAAGCAAGAGGCTGAATCAGAATCAGAAAACCAGGTTCAAGAATCTTAATGATCTTCAATTTGTTGTTGCTGCTGCTGCAATATGTTGGAAATGTGTCGACATATCGATGTGAATAACAGTCATGCAATTGGTGCGGGATTTTGGATTTGGTCAATCGAATTTGTTTTTAGTTATTTACTTGAGAATCTGCTGCTACATGAATTAATGCTTTTGCTAATTGCTATACTTAGAATTGGTGACTGTTTTTACCTGTGGCATGTTTTTCCTGTGTGATAAAGGTGGTTGTTAATTGTGTGCTTGTCAACCATACGAAGGGTGCCCTGAAGTACATGCCAACCTAGAGTGGCAGTTGGCCACCCTATGGAATGATGGAATGCCCAGTAATAGGACCATGAAGTGTCCAGAGGTTTGCACCCAAGTTGTATCCTTTGCTGGTCCTGTTATAGATGTTATGTTACCTGGACACTTCAAATACTGAGCTGCACCTATCTGAAAATTTCATGTAGGCCATTGATAATGCAGGAAATGGAATTAATACGATTACTTTTGTGTTGCTTCTGTTTATCTCCTAATAGAAGTTGAGAGCCTGAAGGCTTCAATCAACAGCCAAGACATTTGTAACTAATCAACTGCATGATGTTGGAATTACTTGTAACTAATAAACTGATGTAGGAATTACTTGTAACTAATCAACTGATGTGGAGTTGCTTTTTGGATGCTTTGGTATTGCCAAGTATGGCTTCCTTTTCGGTGGAAAACCAAGTTTTGCTTCCCTGTAGAAGCAGCTGCCCACTAGTGACATAATCATGTTGTTTAATTCAGATTGACATTGGACTTTTTCTGTGTGTTTTAATCTTTAGTTACTTGGCAATCTTCTTTACATGGTGAGATAATTTGGTAGACAAGTTAGGACCAAGCTTTCCTCAAGCCACGGTGGAGTGAGGATAGATGACATGTCCATTTTGATGAGGATATGATCTAGACTAATTATATGTTAAATTTCAGAGTCTAATTCAATCAAGGGCAAGAGGTCGCTGTTTGGTTGCTACCAGTGCCCCGGGGGAGGGGTAATAGCAATCCATGAGAAGACATCAACAGAGGAGTTTTGCTACTTGGAGAGTTCTCTGTCACTTCAATCAAATACCCCCTTTTCTATTGGCACACGTTCCGGTTATGTCTATGCATACTAGGTTCTAGAATGGTTTTAAATCCTCTCTAATTCCCTAATGGTGCAATGATGTGTAGTTTGGGTTGGAGAGGTTGACACTTGGCAGTTCGGACATCAAACGATCTAAGTTCATTATTGGCCCTTTTCTTCTTTTTTTTTTTTTTTTTTTTTTTTTTTTTTTTTTTGTGTGTTTCTTCTCTAGCTTCCTACCATTGGATGTCGGAGCTGTTAGGTGTCGACATCTTTACACTGAATTGCACTTTTGGAGAAGTGGAGAATTTTTTTTCAATACATTACTGTGCATTCTCTCAAGGGACTAGATGATTTAGATTACAAAAATTGTATAATGGATTACTCAAAGTGTGCATTCTCTCAAGGGACTAGATGATTTAGATTACAAAAATTGTATAATGGATTACTCAAAGTTATCGTACCATTTAACATATATTTTTGGTATGGATTGAAATGGACTCACATTCAAAACTTACAACCAAGGTTCTAAAACTTGGGTTTTGACTAGGTTTCGATCAGTCAGAAAACGAGTTCTTCTCGGTTTTGACGATATCTCGGTTGAAGCTTGGGACTTTTGCCAAGTTAACTCGAACCTTGGTTTCGAGGCCTAGAAGTTGTTTTTTTGCTCTGATTCTTGTTGTACTGTCTATTTTTGATATTTTAAATTCAATCTATGCATTAGTTTCACATAGAGAACACTAAAAGTATTACTTGTGGTTTTGATCCAAGTTTGATATTGTATATTGTTCTTGGACATGGTATCAAATAAGGTTTGATCGGAATATAATTATTTAATATAAATGAGATTTAAGCAATATTGGATTTGTTAGAAAGATTTGTTTTGATAGTTTTCTAGTAAGTCCAAGATTGTTTAAATCTGATTTATATTGAAGAAGTTATATACCGGTCAAACTCAATTTGGTATGCGTGAATACTGTCAAAATTGTTCTGAATGAAAGAAAAAAAATTTGGACATCAAAACAAATGAATATTTTATCGCACTTTTGATTTTTAGCAATGTTTTACCATATTAAGATTTATGGAATTTTTAGATTTGAGAAAAATCCCAATATTAGAAAGTTGAAAATTACACTTACTATCGAAAATCTAGTTTTTGTTCTTAAACTAAGGGGTTAATTTTTTTTTTTAACCTTTTGGAATTTGATTTTTTAACTATTTTTATTGGATTCAAATAGGACGGTATTTACTTATTTATGAATAATATCTTAAGTAAATGAAAATGATATTAGGCATAACTAAAAGTGTCTGTCTTGGTTTGTTGCAGTTTTTGGCATAAATAGTAAGTGTCTGTCCTGGTTTCTGGTATAAATATCTGTCTGTCATAATTTCCAGCAAAGTTTTTCCTAGTTTCGATGGACATGTGTTGAAACCATCGAAATATGGTTGAAATCAGTGGAATCCATCGAAATCCGATTGAATCCAGGGATTTTATAAAATCCCGCTTCAACTCGTCTCGAAAACTTGGGAAACTGAGTTAACTTGGTGGTTTCGACAGGTTTCGGTTGAGTTTTTGTTCCATGCTTACAATTGGTCACATATCGTAGAGGGCCTGAAGAAAATAGGAAAAAATAAAACTAGACAAATTCATCAACTTTTTCTTAGAAATATATATTTTTTTTAAAAACAAGTTCCTTAAACTTCTATTTCTAATACCCGCCTCCATTACAAATCTTCGTAAGCTTAAGTTCCAGCTCCAATTTATTCGCACCCTCCAACATCTTGAATACGATGAGAGGATCAAATTAAAACGCAAACTAGTGAAATCATCCACGGTCTAATATCCTCTTCAATAAAGTTATCAAAAAAGATCTTGAAGACCTTGAAGATCCTCGAGATTTTGATTAGTTACAAAACGAAGATGATTGTTTTGAAATGATCATTGAAGATCCTGATTTGTCGCTCTTTAGTAGC
The DNA here is from genome assembly GCF_018873765.1 of Telopea speciosissima. Classification (NCBI taxonomy): domain Eukaryota; kingdom Viridiplantae; phylum Streptophyta; class Magnoliopsida; order Proteales; family Proteaceae; genus Telopea; species Telopea speciosissima. Next base: position 36,555,589 of record NC_057926.1, on the reverse strand, counting down.
CGTAGAATCTAATTATCAAGGACAAGAAGACGATTTTGTATGAGTGTTTTAATGTGTGTTTTTTGTACTTCTCGAAGTATATGTGGGTTTTACTACCTTCCTCTATTAAATCTTTCTATATGTTGAGACATTATATTGATTGTTTTTGGTGATTACCAACTTGTATTTATTGTTGAAAAATCCTAAGAATGAAAGGTCAATTGATCTCCTCTCAAACATCAAGAAGTTTCATAGAAGGCAAATCCAAGAAAATGGATGATGTCAAGCAAGTATCACAAATTAGAAGACCCAAATCAATTTTGTATGACATTAGTTGAAGATCAAGCTTCACTTCATTAAGACCAAGTGGAAAGCGCCTCAGAGCTTAAGTGGCTAGAACATTTACAAGTGTTCATCATTGGCGTTGAAGACATAGGACATACTCCATTAAGTGCCCAAAAACAAATATGAAACTATAGTTTAACCTTAGTTGGTGACTTTGCCTACGACCATAGGTAAGCATTTTGAACTTATATATATATTTTTGATGAAAATCGAGAAAAAACTATATATTAAACATTAGTGAAATATACATGTTTGTTATAGTTTTTACATTGCCCGCTTTAGCTAGATATCTGGCAAGTCGAATACACTCAGTATTTTTACAATGGAAAGTAACAGTAGGTGCATTATCTACTATAAACAGAAGGTCTCTAATAAGTTCCCACGACCACGGTTTCCTGTTGGGGATGGCAAAACCTCGGTGATTAGTTGGTTAGAACACCATATTTCCTTAACATTCAACCCCATACTCTTGGAACATATTAAACCCTTTTTTATACTAAGCAGATCTGGTTCCAAGTCGTTCTTAAGAGTTACTTGTCCTGCTTCAAAAAAACAACATGCATCCATCTAATATACTAATAAAGGTCCACCCCGCTATAGTCAGTGCAGAACTATTGTATCCTACCCATATTAACACAGGAAAATCAATCACAGGGAAACAGTTAGAAATTTGGGAGAAATAATTATCCGGGGAAGAGGGGAGTACAAACTGGGGGGGGGGGGGGGATGGAAGGGGGGATAAATTCAAATATGAAATCCATTTATTCACAGCATTTAGCACCCAGTGAGGGTCCGGTATGGATGAAGAAGTAACCAACCGATTTCTGACGGTCCAGATAAAATAACAAGTTATAATAAAAACACTGAAAACCCAATTTAAGGTTTGTCTTCCTAGTTCATGGTTGTAAAGGAAAGCAATACACATGTCCATGAGACTTCGGTGTTGTAGATGTTCCGTTCTCAGGCCTAAAGGTCTAGCAGCCCAGATGTGTTTAGCCCAATCGCAAGACAAAAAGAGATGCCATGAAGATTCGATACAGTTGCCACAAAAAACGCAGGAGGATTCGATCTGGATCCATTTCGAAAGAGTAGCCTTGATGAGAAGTCTTGCATTTAGCAAACGCCAGAAAAAAACTTTAGACTTCGGGTGGATTGTGAGTTTCCAAAAGAAATTCCACCAAGATTTAATCAAAGGGTTGGAAATGATAGCATTAGCATTAGAATTAATCTCTTTAGCAGCCAGTTTAGACTTATAGATTGGCATGTTGATCTCACACCTATGGGAGGTCAAATGTCCTACATTCAGGCTATTTTAGACCTATAGGAGGTCATATTTAAAGAGTTATATTGTAGGGGGTCAACTGGCCCTACAAAAAAAGTGCCATTTGAGACCCATTTGGCCATTCATTCTTCTCTATAAGAGGGGTTTAGTGGGGGTTTCAACGAAGACTTTTGCACACATGTTGCAAATAGTTTTGTCTTGGTTTAAAGGGTTTATGAGAATTATAGTATTGAGCTTATAACTTAGATATTTTTCTTTTTGAGTTTTGTGCTTTTGTTTCTATATCCGACTATTTGAGCCTTTTATTGATTGAGTGATAATACTCAAAGACTCTTCAAAGAGAGTTGTGGTAGTTGTAGAATCCCCGGTATTGTAAGGGTTGAGAGTAGTAGCGTGGAAAATTACTTAGGTTTGAGTGTGAGCCCAAACATTTAAATTATTGTTGAGCACGTGAAAAACAATTTTGAAAGCTTGATCAATGTCATTGGTAAATTGATTGGTTTAGTAGAAAGTCCAAGAGTGGAACTTTTGGTAGTGGATGTAGTCAAGTTGCCAAACTACTCTGAATTTATTGTGTCCTCTATCAGACTTTATTGACGAAACTTCCTCCATGCAACGACTTTCAATATTTGGTGATTTCTTCAACTAAACATGTCTTTTTCAAGAACTCGTATGGCCGCAGCCTGAATTTGTATAGTGGTGTAACTCCTGATTCTTTCTTGGCAACAAGACGAGACCTGAACCATCCATCTTCGTTCTTGTTCCCGCTCCTGTTGTTCTTGAGACAAGACCAACACATATTAAGTATATGAGTTTTCCTATGAACTCTTTGAAACTACCTACTCATCATTGTTTTCCTATTTTAGATAGGTTTCAGAAGTGATTACAATTATGGAAGAGTAAGATTCTTTCTTTTATGGGATGTGTGCCTGTGCGGGTTACGATGCGCATCCAACTTGCCCAGCCGTTGGATGCCTCATTGGACACTCATTGGGTGATCTCCTCAATGGAGAGGAGCCTAATCCAACAATGTGTGGCCAGTACATCCGTGATTTTTTTTTTTTGGATGAATGTACATGCGTGATTACTCACTAATCAATGATGCATTGGGCGAAGAAATTCTCAATTACTTCCCTATTTATGGCATGATTTCTGTTGTTTAGTTTGATTTTCGCACCTTATTTTAGTGAAATAGAAATCAAATGGAGTTGAAATATTGAAATAGCTCAATAGCTGTTTTGTTTTGTTGTTTTTTTTTGGGTGGGAGTTGTTTCAATTTTAAAATTTGGACTGATTTCACTCTTGCTTTTAATTTGCACAAGGTTAATTTGATGAGAAACAATAATTTTATGTTCACTTAAAAATAATAACATCACCCTTCTTCTGTTGATAGTCTCACCATAACCACTCCCATTGTCACCCCCCCACCACCATGCCAACACAACCATACTCATTGCTACCACCCCTACCGCTACCGTTGTCACTGCCACCACCACTATTGCTGTTACCACCAACACCTCTTGAGCTTTGCCCTTGGCCTTGCCTCCGCCTCTGCCCGCATGCCTGCCACCGCTATCACCACCACTACTACTGCTACCACCACCACCTTCTCCCGAAGAAATATAGAAAATCCAATCTCAAAAATTGAACTATGAAATGAATTTCTTATTCTTAAAATATTTCAGGTCATGGTATGAGGTATTGGTATTGTATCGTCTGATGTGGGTGATAATACATAACGGTTTTGTTAGTGTCTGATCTTATTTTTGTGTTGAAAAGGTATCGGTAACACGGTAAGGACAAGGGCTAAAACAATTAACAATCCTGTTTTTTAAGAGAAATCAGGGACAAATTTGTCTTGTGTGGCCAATCCATGCCGATACCGTGCCCTAGAAACAGTAATGCAATTAAAACAATTTCAATTTCTTGATTAAAATTAATGCTTGGTTGACTACGATCAAGTAAAGTGAAATTCAGTTGACTAAAATAGAATCAGTAATAGTTCGGCATCTCCTACGAAGGAAACTAAGAAAATTCCCTTTTGGGTTCACATCACAAAAATCACAATCTCATTTGCAAGGATTCCTCCTCTTGTTTCAAAGCTCAGGCCAAAGCGCATGATGTTGCCTTATGCAGGACTAAGCAGACTAAAAAAACTCTCCATCTTGGTTATAAAATGGAAGGGTTGGTTCAGTTACTGGATACGACTGAGACTCTACCTCCAAATCTTAATCGTTTTTATATCCATGATTGGAAATTGTCCCGGCGAGCTCCCCACAAATCTTATGAGCTTTACATGGAGATATAAATGGTTTCCACAGTTTTGATTGTGGAGCCTTGGGAGAGTCTGTTAAGAAGAGAAAGGGGGTTGTTCCCCTGAAGAACAACGCTTCAAAGAAAATAGAGATCGAAAATTCCAGCCAAGAATCATGAGAAGAGAATGACTAAACTAACTTTTCCTTTCTTAATACAATTAATACAATCTCTCCTTTTTATATGGGAGCAACAACAAATTCGTAACAATCCTAACAAACTGACAGCTGTACCAAAATAGCTAACAACCCTATTCCCCCTACATCATCATGATGTACTCATTTGCCCAAATTGGTAACTTCCTAATTCTTCTCCCATTCAGTGGATTGTCTGTTGCCCACGTGGCTTCTTACTGGACCTGTGCAATTGAGTCTTTTTGCTGAATATGACTTTGATTATCCTCCAAGTGTGCAACATTGTATCAGTGTCATCAAATGCTTATGGATGTTTGGTTCTAAGCTGCTTTCTTTTTTTTATTTATCAGGAGGCGGGCCTGTGGTCAAGATTTATTGTTGAGATTTTGCAATTTCTAGTTAGAAGGTTGATTGGAAAGCATTTGGATCCTCTACTGCCGAGCTGCCCCGTCCTGCCGTGTTGCGCAGACACAGCAAGGCGGGAAATGATCGCCTTACCTCCATCGGAAAATGCATCCGATTGTTAAAGACATTCATTTGGTTTTTATCTCAATATTTTTTGGGGACATGAGACTCCGCCTCAGGAAGCGAGGTCTCATGATCAAACCTTCGCTGCTGCATAATTTCTTGGGGCCACTCGCCTGAGGCTCACTAGGGTCCAGAAGCTCTCGGTTAGTGTGTGGTGCGGGGGTCATGTACGACCCCAGGGGGGATTTAGTCGGCCTAAAGTCGGATACCCCTCTTGTCTCCAAAAATATATATATATATATTTTGTGGTTTGTTAGACATATGACTACTATTTTTTTTTGGGTAATTTACACATGCCTTCCCTGAGGTATCGATTAATTATCGATGCATCCATCTTTCTTCTATTTACACGTACCTCCCCTATTTTTCTAAATATTTAAATAAGTTAATCCATGCTGTTAGTGGTTCCCGTTAATGACAAACGGTAGGTGTATTTTAGAAATTTTAGGACCAATATACCCTTGATAGGGTAGTAGCCAATATACCGTTGAACCACACTCAAAATGAACTGATGGGCACTAACATATCTTCTTCAACTGCAACTCTTCTTAATTCCCCACCTGTAACTCTTCTTCCCTACCGCCGATGGTAACTATATCATTCAACTCGCTAACCATCTTGTCGCGGTAAGGTTGTACACTGGTTCATGATTCTCAACTGTAACTTGGAGCAAGAGGAGTGACGATTTCGACTGAAACCCTTTTCATCCCAACCACGACTCCTCACTCGAAGCCCTACCTTCCCTATTGGACGCATTTCTAACTACCAGAGGACCTGATACACTCTGTAAATGAAAACCCTTAACAAACTTTGAAAGAAATATGAAATGTATGATAGGATTATGATGTGTTTGCTAATTTAGGTTTGATTTGAGTTCAGTAAAGTAGGTTTTATGAACTAATTGATATGATTTCGACTGTGTTTGGTAACTGAATGTGAAATTAAGGTTTTATTTGATTCCTATAAAGAATTTTTGATGAAATGTATGATACGATCATGCTGTGACTGCTAATTAAAAGTGAAATTAGGTATTTTATCTTGAATGGGTTTTGGATATGGTGAAATTGTTGGTAAATTTGAAATCTGTGAGCTAAAATTGTTTGGCCTGATCCACTGTGTAAGTGTAATAGGTGAAAAATTTCTAAAACTGTGACCTAATTTTGCTTCCTTGACTGATGTATGCTAATTTAGGTTTGATTTGAGTTCAGTAAAGTAGGTTTTATGAAATACTTCTTGACTGAATGTGAAATTAGGTTTTATTTGATCTCAACAAACAAGTTTTGATGAAATATATGATATGATTATGATGTGATTTCTAATTGAAAGTGAAATTAAGTATTTTACCTTGATTAGGTTCTACATCATGGCAGTGGAGAGATTAGGGCTTTCCCTTCTTTAAATTTCTTTCTCTAATTGATGTTTACTAATGAACTTCCTATTTCTTATGATGTTTGGTTCATATAACTAATGGGTGTTATATCTCATCTATGCATTTACTTCTTAAATATTTATTTTGAATAATGTTTACTATGACAGACCAATAAGTCATCAATGGACAATAGGATATGCAACTTAGTATACCATTATGTGAATGTTGAAGGGAGAGAAAGGCCAATAACTCAGTGTTGAGTTATACACCCAAAGGAAGGTCAGTGAACTTCTAAGTGAAATACATAACACCTGACAAGAGTGAAGATATAGATGTGGAGACTGATGGAGATGTAATGAAGATGTTTGGCATCTTGAAGGACTTGGATGAAACACACTTTTATGTTTACAATGTGCAAGTAAGTGATCCAAGTGAGTGCAATATCATCTATGGACACACACTCACAATGATTGGTGGTGATACATCAATTCATAGACTAGGAAGTGAAGAGGGAGTAGTTCATCTAGTTGAAGTGTGTATTGGTGAAGAGCCAAGACCTGCTACTACTACTAGACCATCAAAAGCAATTGTATGCAGGGGTGGTGCTACTTCAAGTACACCCAATGTCAAGAGGGGTGGTGGAAGACATAGAACTACTATGAGGAATGATTGTAGTCACACTGCTGTCCTTGGTGGAAGACATGGAACTACTGTTGGTGTCTCATTTTACAACAAGAGTAGTGCAATTATGAGTGGTACTTGTAGGTCATTTGAAGAAGTAAGGATGTCTACGAGATGTGTATGTAGGGGTGGTGGGTTTGTTAGGGCATCTACCACAAGTACTACAAGTATTGATGAAAATGTTGCCTCAGTTAGCAAGATGCTTGACAAGGAACCGAATGAAGATTAGTAGTATAGTGAGTCATCAGATGTTGATTGCTAGGCTGGAGAATCAGATGAAATATTTGAGAGTTCAAGCAGCAGTGAAGATGAGGAAAGTGCTGATGAAGTGGAAAAGGAGGAAGGGAGGGATGAGAACAGTAATGATGACAATTCAGAATGTCAGTCTGGTGAAGGAGATAATGTATGTAGAAGGATGTGTGGACCAACAGATCACACTGAGAGTTGGTAAAGTGTTTAAGAATGTGAAACATTTTAAGGAGTTCTTACAAGATTATGAAGTTCAAGAGGGATTTTATACTTTGAAGAAAAAAAATTAGAAATCCAGAGTGACTGCAGTTTGTGAGGAGAAGGGGTGCTCATGGAGGATCCATGCCTCACCTAGCGATGATGGGATCACATTTGTGATCAAGAAACTTAACCCCCATCACAGTTGTAGTAGATTTGGTACCAATTGTGATAGGTGACTTCAGGTTGGAAGCAAGAAAACTTGCTTCCAATCTCAGGTTTGACCAATATGACCAACAATGTCATGGAATCACTTTTGAAAGAGAAGTACAATGTGGAGGTTCACTCAATGCAACTGTATAGGGCAAGATAGATTGCAAAACAAGGAAATGAAGGAAGCCACTCAAAGTCTTATACTAAATTGGTGGCATATAGGACAATGGTACTGTAAAGAAACCCTGGTACTCCATATGTGCTCTAATACCAGAATGGAGAGAAATATAGAGTAGAGGTGAATGGAGTGGTGAGAATAATTCCATAGTTCAAATGTATTTTTTTAATGCTTTAATGCATGTAAACAAGGATTTTTAAAGGATGTAGGACATTCATAGGCCTTGAGAACTTCAGGGCACTATATCTTGACCCCAACTGGGAGCAATTCAAAGAAACCTTCCTAGAGAACTACTTCCCTCGGAGTTTTTGTGATAAGATGGAATTTGAATTCATGGGACTGACCCAGGGGCCAAAGTTAGTTCTTGAGTACCAACAGAGATTAGAGGAGCTCTTCTACTTCGCTCTCGAACACATGAAGACAGACGCCGTCAAGGCGAGGAGTTTTGAGAATGGATTGAGACCCAAAATCAGCTTGACTTTAGTGGCCATAAGCTTCCTACGTATGCTCGTGTGGTCCAGGCCACCAAATTTGTTGAGGACAAACAATGGGAGAACTATTGTGCTCTCTAGGCAGCAGGCCAGGGACCAATGGCATTCCCAGATTCTAGGGGACCAAGCAAGGCATAAAAGAGGCCATACCTCAGCTCAACTTCAATACAGATCAAAACGAGTCCGGATCTTCTCCTGGACCCAGCAGAGTAATTACCCTCCTGTTATGATATTAAGGTGACACATGGCAGAGGTGAGACGGGATACCTCCTCACCCTTCCTTTTCTCTCACTCAACCTTTTTTATTGTTTAATCATTACTTCATTCTTCTTCTGCTCATAAACTTAAGTCTGCAACCCACTCGACCTGCTCCGCCGAGCCCCTGCCACCATTCAACTTAAGAACACCACCAGCATATGTTCTTCTAGTCTCACCCACCCCTTCTCTCTATCCTTTCACCGCCGCCGTTGCCACTGCCCAGAACCACCTCCTTCCAAACAACCAAAATCTGCACAATAAAAAGATGTTCACAGCCATTTTTTTTAAACTCCTCACTCAAATACAAAGACATTGGGATGAAGATATAACTGTATATACAAACTAGAAAATTATAGTCTGAATAGGATTCTAGAATTATCCAGGAATAATTCGAGAGGCTTTGGTTATAAATTGTTTTTCATCATTCAGTGAAGATTATTTATTGGAATCCACCATGTTGCAACTCTTTTGCTTTGTAATGTTTTTAAGAGCTATGTTTTAGGTGTCTTAGTTTACCTACCTTCCATATAAGATGCTAAGAGTGTTAGGCCTCTACTTTTACCTTACCCCTATGGGTGAAGTTTGTTGTTTACAGAATTGGGGAATATTTAGGGTACATCATATCCATTTTGAAGAGCCAGAAGAGCTCAAAAAGCTTGTGTCCTTGCCGTCACCGGATCCCCTGTAACAAGAAGGAAAACCCAGATTTTAGGTGGGGTAGGGTGAGGGGTTGTAGATTGTAGCGGGTTCGCTAAGGCTCGCGATGACTTTAGTGTGACCGGTGGAGATAAGGCTGGAGTTATCTTTCCTTATCCCAACCTTAATTTGTTTCCTTTTGTATGTAATCCCATATCAATCCTTTCCCTCCATGTACAGATTCATTCATATCCCATCATTGGGATACATCTCATCACTTGTATTATATATATACAATTTAATAGAGAAGAGAAAAATACTTCCGCTCAAATACTTATAACACCTTATGCTAATGAGAACTAAAGGTGGCTGTGATGGGAAGGCTGCCCAGGAAATGGCTGAGGGGGAACGGCCGACGATAGGTGTCAAATGGAGTCCGCGATGCTTGGGGTAGAGCAACCTTACTGAATGGGAATTTTTTTTGAAAAATGGTGGGTGGCAATGGTGATATTGCAGGTAAGCAGGTGGTGTCGCCGTCGTCATTGGCTATGTGCGAAGAAGAGAAGAAGAGGAGGGAGGTATTAAAAAAAATAAAAAAATGAAACAATTAATAAGGAGTCAGAAAAGTTAGTGATGAAAGGGTTGGATATAAAATGAAGAAGTTGAGAGAGGCTTTTGATTAAAAAAAATAAGGGAAAACCAGTTGCCGGTGAGTTGCTTTCCACGTGTCGGCTGATTAGTGTTGCAGGAGAGTAATTAGTCTCCTGGGTGAAGGAGATGATCTAGACTCGATCAACACCAGATGTGAACCATACATTTTAATCTCCTCTACCCATGGATGTACCTTCTCCGTGTGGACCAAAAATCTGTTGTTACACCTGCTACTGGTTGGGGCATATGTCTAGGAGTTGTTTGCAAAACGGATCCTTGAGTATGCCATACGTGTGATCTTGGCTGACCATTTGTTGCCACATATGTAATCAGTTGGGTCATAAGTCCAGGAGTTGCCTGCAAGGATAAACCCAAATATGGTAGCAGGAATATCACATGACTCATTATACTTGTTTATGCTTGTATTTGTATCTCCATACATGTCTAGCATGAGGTTTATTTTAATTGTGTGACAGATATCTTATCTACTTTGTTATTATTTTTGTTACCTACATGTGTTTACTGAATTTGGAGCTTAGCACCTAATTTAGTCACCCACTGTTGTTACTAAGGACTTCGTTTTAGTGAGAGACTCTCTGAATAAGTTTTCACGTAGTCTAATTGTCAGGAAGGAAATTCTCCTTACTTCGCTTGCCTCGGCTATTGACCCAGGCTTTCCTTTAGAAGTCGCTCGAAGGTTGAGAATCGGACTCATGCGTTGCTTAGGGGTGCTAGGACTTATTAGGAACCTGCCTAAGAGTGTTGGGATTGACTTGGTGTGAGGGCCCAGTCCATAGATCTTGTCCTATAAAAATCCCTTGTTCGTATTTAGGTTTGAAAGAGTCGCGAATGGCTATGGGCACGTAGTTGAGACTTAGTACGGTTGTTCACCCGCAACTAAAGTATTACTTCGGGTGTTAGTATAGCCAAGTACAACCGAGTATACGAAGGAACTGAAACTGAAGGATTTGACAATACTTTGCTCAACAATAGGTATGAGTGGAGAAATGGGTCACCGGTACGTTCCCTCCGTATTGAGAGTGAACAATAAGAGATTCCATCAATATCCAATTCATCCTAGAGTTAAGTCAGGCATTGGAGGACCGAAAGTCGAAGTTAACCGGGGAAAAGCCCGGTAAAGCCAATTGTATGCCTAACAAGCCGCATCAGCTTGTTGTAGACTGTCAGTTAAAGAGTTACTTGAAGAGAACCTTGATTGTAAAGACCGCAATCCCCACAACTATACTACCTCTTTATTAAGGTACGGTGGAGAAATCACTCTGATCGAGAAGCATCTTGGGAGCGTGAAGATGAAAGGCGAACGAAGTATCCACACCTATTCAGATCCCCAGACACATCAAATTTCAGGGATGAAATTTCTTGTAAGGTGGGGAGAATGTTATACTCACGCCCAAAATCCCAGGCTAATTAGAAAATTTTAATATTAGGTGTTGCGGCTAGCAACTGTCGACATCGGTGACCTTGGGCCATAGTAGTCTAGGATAGAATCATTGATCAAAAGGATGGAATTTTACCTTGATGGGCGATGAGACCACCCAAGGATGAGATTTTAACCCTAAATGTTATGTATACATGCGTTCCCCTTGAAGCCCTTGAAGTTTGAGCTAAGACCCAGAAGGTTTGGATGTGGAACTAGCCCTTTCAGCATGAGCGGTAGCATGATCGGTTGCAGTTGCTGATGCAACCGCCTGTGCAACCGCATGGGCTAGAATGCTCTACATGAAGTATACTCTATGGGACCCACTTGCCTCGTAATTTGGTCCATGAGTTGGTATCCCCGGGCATGGTGGACCTCATCCCCAACCTTTCATACCTCATGGGGTCAAGTTGGTAGGGTCCCATTATCCAACTTGATTGTTAAATGGCTTTAGGACCTAAAAACTGCCAACCAAACGAGCCCTTAGGCCCATTTTAATTATAAAAGGGGCATGAGTTCTTTAGCTCATTTCTCATTTCTCCTTAAGGCAAAATGTGGGAAGGAGGGAAAGAAGAGAAAGAAGAAGGAGAAGGAAAGAGATCAAAGGGGGCTCACCTAGCCTTGGTTCTTGCTCCCTCCATTGGTGGTGAGTTCTCTTCCCATCTCTCCCTCTCCATTTCTCTATTTTCTTTGTTTTTGGGTTTTGGGGAAAACCTTTTGGAGTTGGGAACAACTTTGGGTTCCAGTTGGGACCCAATGCTCATGTGTTGGGACTTGATTTTAGTCCCTTTGGGTGCTATTGCATAACCTTGTACCTCCCATTGTAGTGCCTTTTGATCAAACTATGAAAACCTAGGGTTTTACACATAGAATCCAAGTTTGAGGTGGATAAACCAATTAGACCATAGATTCCCCGATTCGTGATGCCATTCGGTTAATAGAACCCTAATGAACCTTAGAAACCTTCCCTACAAGCCCTTGGAGCCATTAATGACCTTGGGAATCAATTTGGCTGAGTTTTGGGCATGAAAACCTATATTTTGGATGCAGGCAGTTGCACGGTTGGTTGCAGCTACTGTTAAAACCGCCCCTACAACTGACACTTCCCAGAACTGCTAAGCACTCGACCTATGCCTGCTATTTTGGTCATAACTTTGTTTACATATATCATATCGATGCGATTCAAATTGCATTGTAAATTATACTTAAAGGGATACATATTATATGGACAATACTCTGACCAACTTGAAGTAGAAGTCTTTAAAAAATTGTCCCAAACCTTGTTATTGTGTTTTGACAATAATTTTAGAATTGAATTTACCCCGGTGCCCTCGCTTACTTTGTGGATGTTTAAGTAGGCATTTGAAAGGTTTTAATGGGGGTTACCTACATCCTTTATTATCTTCTAAACATGCTCATTAGATAACCCACTATGGTGCTAAGGTCTACCCCATGATGCCCCATCGACCTCCCTATAGCCCTATTTGAAGAACTTAGGGTTTGATACATCAAAACCCAAGGATTGAGTCAAAACAACCCTATAATCCCTTGATACTTTGGGTTAATATGGTTTCTAACACCTTAGAGGCCCTAGGATGCTTCCCCCTTAAGCCCTTGATGATTTGGAAACTAAGTGGAAGGAATATGAAAAATATTGATCTTAAAAACCCTAAATTTGGTCCATAGAGGGATCCACTCTTAAATCCCTCGATCCCTTGAGTTGATTAGGTTATTAATACCTTAGTGGTCCTTAGGAGGTTTCCCCTCGAGATCATGAAGCTGGTAACGCAAGTGGGTCGAGTTGGGAAGGTGAAGACTTAAGAAATTCGAGTCTGCCCTTGGGAGGTCGCAAGGCCGGTTGCAAGTTCTAGTTGCAACCGCCTCTACAACTGCAAGACCCCAAAGGCTAATGTGAGTGGGTGGTCGCAGGCCAGTTGCACATAAATATGCAACCACCTCTGCAACTGCAGTACACCCGAAGCATTATGCCCGGGCGGTTGCAAGGGCGGTTGTACTTGCTAATGTAACTGCTTGTGCAACCGCCCCTATTCTAAATTGTGTTATCCTTATGCGGTTTAAAGAGGGACCTCTTGGGACCTCTTCTACTCTTTGTAACTCCTTCTTTTATACTCCTAGGCAACTATACACCTACGGTGAGGCGTATTAGGCGACGAACCTTAACTTCGATTCTTGAGATATACTAAGTCAGTGGGGATTGGATCTTGATTTATTTTCGGAGTGTTTATTTTCATGTTTTGCAAATTTGATTCATGCATATGTTATTGTATACTGTACCAATGATGTTATGCTTACTATGCTTATGTATTCAAAATCTAGTGTACTATATGACTGTTAGTCTTGGTTTGACTTTGGGAAAATGCCATCATGTTGAATGTTAGATACTTAGGGAATATGCTATGCTTGAATTGCGATGATGGATTTATGAATATGTTATTGTGATATGGATGTGATTGTAGTTGTGAGGTAAATGTGTTAAAAGGGATCCATCGAAGAAGTGTTCCGGTACTGTGATCACCTTAATGGTTAACCCAACCCGAGGATCGATGATGTGTTTTGGTACTGTGGTTGGGACTAACAGAGGTTTGTTGGCAACGGATCCGGGGATCGATGATGTGTTCCGATACTGTGATCGTCTTGTTTGATAATCCAACCCGGGGATCGAGGGTATGTTCCAATACTGTGGTTTTGGATTATCGGAGGTTTACTGGAAACCAATGGTACGTTCGGGGACCGGCAGGCTTCCACTGGCGTAGCTAGGTTGTATCGTTGGGGATCGATGATGTGTTCTGGTACCAAGGATACGGTTCTACTACATCATAGATTAATGACATTGTATCGCTGGGGATCGATGATGTGTTCCGGTACCAGGGATACGACACCATTAATCTACAATCCATAGCACACTTAAATGCATTGCATTACATCACCATCAATGTAGTACATTGCATCATTAATTTTAGTGTATCCAACATTATAATTCATTTGTATATGCTTGTGTTATTGTAACTGGATTTGGTGTATGAGTTATCATTGGTGGTATGAGACGCCAATGATGTTCGTCTCTTATGTTCGGCTTGCAGTCAATCAATTATGCTTGTGTGAATGTAAACTGAACTTGATGTATGAGTTATCATTGGTAGTATGGGATGCCAATGATGTTTGTTTATCTTGTTCGGCATGCATTCAATCGTTTGTCTATTATGTGTAATTCAATTTTTTGCTCATTAGTCTCAGTGGAGCTCATCCCTTGTGGAACCATCTTTTTAGAATGTCTTGCAGGTAGTGTTGTACCAGAAGGCGATAGGGGTCTTGGTGGAGGATGCGGATGCGAAAGTGGGACCATGCTATTGATGCTATAATTGTTTTCTTTATTTCTTGTTGCTTTCGATATCATATTTTTGATGTAATGTTCCCTTTCTTTCCTGTATTTATAAGCATCATTTAATGTAAAGACTTTTAGATAAATTGTATTCATGAATAATATTTTTATGTAAATTATCACTTCAGTTTTTCCCTTAAGGAGAATCAACTGTATTATTTAAAAGTCTTCTGCTACTCTGATATTAGCTTGATTCTTGTTTATGTGTCTGCGATCCTGGAGGCGATTCAGGATGATGGTAAGCATCCTGGTTACATCAAAACCCTAAGGTGGGTTTGGGATGTGACATTGATACCCTTAGAGAAGTACAAAAGAATATAAACCCAGCATTGGTTGGCCATTACTGCCAAAGAGAAGGCTGGGGTGGGGACCAATGGTCAATGGACTTGGATGCATCAACATGCTTGTATGTCATTGCCATTGCATAAATTCATTAAAAAACCATAGAAATCTAAATGTGAAATTCTCCATTACATCAATTCATTAAAAACCATAAAGTTGCATCATTCAAGAGACCAAAAACATGTGAAACAAAGCTCTACTTCCCTTCCCCTTCTCATACATGTATTACACCTTCATAACACTTAACAATAAAGTTTAAGACAAACAAAACTAACATAATTTGATACATTATCTTCATTGCATCATTGACTTCTCCACAGTCTTCATCAGACTATGAAACTCTTCAATCCTCTATTGCTCCCTCCTCTGTTGGCCTATAAGAATAATTTCACCCAAAGTATTTGGTGCATCATTGATGAAGCCACATTGTCCTGTTTCACCCATGGCAGTACACCATTAGAAGAAGTTGCAACCATTCTTGACCACGTATGTGTCTATGAGTGATCCAGTTGTGTCAACCCTAGTAGAGCAGACCATGACAATGAATAAGGGAATGCTTGTCCCATATACTTTTCGATCAACTTCCATGGCCGGGCAACACTGGTGAAGATTTTCAGGTGAGCTTTGGGGTCACCAGCTCCATCAAAGTTGTCTGGCTTCCATTTGAAGTCTTCAGTCACTGTGGATTCCAGAAAGAATCCCATAGTAATATCTTCAGAAATGTCATAGCTTTTCCCACTGTGAATAGTGGCTTCTAGTTTTTCTACCTTCTCTCTCATCCTTCGCTCCCTGTCGATATCAGGAGATTCTTGATGAGCATCGGCCATGACATCTTCATCTTCTTTTATCTGGTAGGAACTCTGGAGGATGCTGGTGCTACTCTAGGGATACGCTCAGGGTCTTCGGAAGTAGGCACAATTATAGTTCTTTGTTGGGCCTGCATTGATTGCATTAATTGTGCCATTGCTTGTTTCATTTCGTCCATCTCTGCCTGGATTTGGTCCATTAGCTAACTTTCGTGAGGATCTGGACGGTTACTACTTGGTGGGTCCATGTTACCTGTACGAGAAGACTACTCTGGTGGGTTCAGAGGAACCATTGAAGCAAGTAAGACAGAGGTCATAAAGTCTTGACTAGATGGAGGAGACGAACATTAGACAGAGTTAATTCGAATTAACCAATTGTTGTGATGAAACAGGTAGCAGGAAGCTCTCTTGATGTGAAATTGTGCCTTGAATAAGCAAGAAAAAACTAATTTAGGCCAAAGGGAAGACTTTATTTACTATGGACAACATTCCCACACAAATATGTACAAACAAGGTTAGTTCATTTACCAACACGTTGCTTGCCCTTGATCTACCTTCCTTAGGTAATCAATGGTATGACTACTTTGTTATGTAGTAAGGAATATTGGCATCCGTATTGAATTCAGAATGAATTCCAACGTGAAAGGGACCAATACCCCTACACCGTTAAGATGTGACTGATGTAGTCATACCATAATCCTCTACTGTTCGGTAAATCATATGTCAAACATGCGTTGCCAGATGAAAAATAACCAAAGTGGTTTAGATAAGATCGACCCCGCGGTTAACCTTACACTAACATAGGATGTCTTTTCACTGAGAGATAATCTGAGCTTCTCTTTTGTAGGCATGGTATATAGGTAAAATGTTCACCAAAGTATTAATCCAATGAGCACACCCGGTGGCTCTGAAAAGAATATCCCGGTGGTTAACTCTTTGCTACCATAGAGTGCCTTTTATCGTGGGACAAATCGAGCTTTTCTTTTGTAGGCACATTACAGTAACTAGAGTTTACCAACGGAAATTCTAATCGAGTCCCCCAAACAATCTACCAAGTTAGTTTGTGGTGAATCCTATTCATATATGGTCTAATTTCCTACATGAAGCATGTAATAGGTAGGCCGATAAGACATAAAAGGTCACCCTTGATAGAACCAATATACCTATCGCTTATGAAAGCGAGTCGTGGGTACGTGGTTCCTTTGATATACATGGGGAATAGATCAGTCAATCTCAGAATCATCAAACTAGTGCCTTTTTTGAGTATCGAATGTACCCCACAACAAACTAGTGACCATCCTCGCTAATGATTCTAAACCCATAAAGTAAACATCAAGGGGTGTGACTTAGCCACAAATTATCCATGACTACACATAGGTTCCAACGACTAAACCACGTGGTTGAGTGTTTATGTAATGTGTGTGCATGTACAATGAGTGTAGTATAGAAAGTGGGCATCATTTGATCTCAGAATCTCCACTAGGAACATCCTCGTCACCTGATTTCACTTTGAACATAAGAAGCGGCTACCATTCGATCTCAGAGTACTTAGTATAATGTGTCTCACCTCCCCGGGGGTAAAGACACAACAGGGAGTACCCTCGTCATTTGCTTTCACTCCAAGTACGATGCATGATGCAGTAAGTATAATCATGGTACAAACAAAGTTATCAAACAAGCATATTTCCACACAAACTAGTATATGAGAGAATAATCTATGTATATAGAACAAAAAATGCACCTAGTATTGAAAGCTTGACCATAAACTTTCCTTAGTGGAGTCGCCACTGTAGGTACAACGTGAACGCCGGATTGGGTTGGATCCATCCTTGCGGGTTGGGGGCCGACGTGGGATTTATCGGCGGTTGATAACCCTTTTAGGGACTCGAATATTGAAATGTTGTGGTTTCTTACAAACCAGTGATGGGAGTGCGAGAAAATGCACAATTTAAAATAGCAGAAGGGAGTCACCACCTAGGTTGTAAAGGGCCTAGAACCTAAATGGGTAGCCCAAATCCTGGTTAGAGGATAGGGCTACGATTGATCCATATGATTTGGCCAGAAAATGGGTAGGATGTTAGGTTACGATGATGGGAAGGTTTTACGCACCCCACTCCGCCCGGAGAAGCCGGTACTTCATGTTAGATGCTAGGGTTCATAGATTCTGTCAAAATAAAGTCTTATATAACAACATGCAAAGTTGATCTATAGTAAAAAATATCATGCATCATAAGAAATTAATTATGCAAACCAAGATATAGTAATAAAAATTACCAAAATGCCCTTGGAGGACATAAAGGCACCAAATGTAAATAAAGTCATGTTTGAAGATCACCAATGACTAAAACATGACTAAATATATTAACAACATGTGCATGGAATATTGCAAATATAATAAGAGCCTAAAATGAAGATAATTACCAAAATGCCCCTGAAGAGCATAAAGGCATAAAAGGGTTAAGAAATCATATTTGAACATCACCATTGATCTACATATGACTAAATACGTTCATATATATGAGGTATTCCAAACACCTGAAGTGCAATCCAACATAAAATGATAATAATTACACAAATACCTCTGAGGGAAGAACTGTGCATAAAATCATATTTAAACATCACCAATGATATTAAACATGACTAAAGAGGTTAACAAAACTTATGTGTGGTATTCCAAACACCTGAAATGCAATCCAATTTACTATGGCAATAAATGTACAAACACCCCCTAAGGGCAGAATCCCTAAGGGCAGAATTGTACATAAAACCATATTTCAAATCACCAATGATATTAAACATGGTTGTAAGTACCGTGGTCCTCGGGACAAGGGTTCCTCAGCCTTATGGCGACAAGGATTAGCTTCGATGAATAATGGTGTATCGTTCTAATATATCATCATGGGGATTGGGATCATGCTTTATAAAGAAATGGAGTCGCCACCTAGGGTTAGGGCCTAGGACCCAATGGGTGTAGCCCCATCCGGGGTTAGCGGAAAGGACTACGTGATCCATATGGTTTGGTCAGAGATTCAGGGTAAGTAGTCAGGTTACGAGGGTGAGAAGGTGTTAGGCACCCACCTCGTCCGGATAAATCGGTCTTTCTACTAGATGCTGGTTTTTGAATATTCTCCTTTAATAATATATCCTATTAGTACATGTAAGGCTAAGTTATGATGCACTAATCATGACAAAGAAAGAAAAATCATTTACTATGTACACTAAAACGAGTTACTTTAATTGTCTACATTATGCAAAAAATAATAAGAAGAAAAGATACAGATACCTGTCAAGAAATACACAAAATAAACGACAGCGCGCCGAGTGCGAAATATGTGATGTCCCACGGCTCAGGTGGAGACGGACGATCGGCTTGTCTCTCTCTTGTCGGACAGAGTAAGGACTATATGAGATGGGTTTCACTACTTAAACTTCGAGCAGAGTAATGGCTACATAAGGGATTCTTGTTATCTGTATACAGACAGAATAACGGTTGTGAAGGAGGTTTTTCGTTATCCGTACACTGACAGGATAACAATACCCAAGAGCAGAATCACTCTATGCTTGGATGGGTAATCGAAAGATCTACCCACATTGAAGAACTCCACTCACTCATATACTCATGAGGGAAAGACGGAGAAAAAGAGGGTGAAAAGGGGGCAAAACAAGCCCTGGAGGGTCTCCCTACCCGAGAAAAGCTTGAGAAATGAGGGAGGGGGACCCTCCTATTTATAGGGAGGGGGGACCCTCACCCTTAGCCGGATAAGCCCTCCATGGCGCCGTGGAGATGTCCACGACGCCATGGGGGACTTTTCCACGATGCCGTGGGAAGGAGCCCACGACACTGTGGGGGCGCAGTACCACTTTTCCTTATTTTTTTGGGTTTTTGGCTCCCTTCTGACTCTTCAAAAAATTTTCTGTTGGGGGGCCACACCCCTCGCAGGGGGGCTGCTTGCCCCCCTAGACCCCCACGGTCCGCTAACCGGCTAGCTGGACCACCGTGGTGGGGGAGGGTGAGCAGTACCTCCTTTAGCGTTTAGTAAAAGGGTCTGATAAGTCATTTTAGGGATGCTAGGGTGATTTGGTTCAGATGTAGGGACAAGAGTCCTTCTTGAGAGAGATACCGATGTCTGGCGGTGTCTTGTTGTCATCATCGCCGGGGGGTGATAAAATTCAGTATCTACAATGGTCAAATATATTAACAACCCATACGCGGGGTATTCCAAACATCTAAAATGCAATCCAGGTTAAAATGACAATAGTTACACAAACACCCTTGAGGGTAGAATTGTGCATAAAAATGCATGAAAATGATAACTTATATCCCAAAACATGTTTATTAATGTCAATACATGTGTTACAACTATTAGGAGTCTTCTAGGGTCCCAAACAAAGTTTGGCTACAAAATGACCAAAATGCCCCCAAAGACATAATGGTAAAATGGTGTCAAAAAAGACACTCAAGGGGTTGCAAAGGTCAAAAGTGATGTGGATCAACTTAAAATGACCAGACATACCTAACAGTATTACAGGAGTGGGATTTCAGACATGTAATTGGTATATTACCAAAATGCTTTTGAAGGGCATAAATGCAATGAGTGCGAATAAAAAGCACATTTAGACATCACCATTGATTAAAACATGATTAGATATATTTATGTGTATGATAACGCTCCGAGCCTAACGGGGAGATCAAACGTATTTTTAGAAAAACCGGTAATGTGACGATCCACGGATTGATAGGTTTTTTAAGAAAACGTGACAACGCAAGGGTTGAAAAATTGAAAGTCTAGAATGACCAGAATAAGCAGTAAGATTCTGTCGATGTCAGAGTCATTTATTCTACAAAGCAATAATGACCGACGGTGGACACATCCTCACGTCATGAATCAGATCATTAGTAAAATAACGCACACACACATCACTAAAACCTTGGAAAGCAAATAATGACCGGCAATGGGTACAATCTCACGTCATCGCGCGGTCAGATCATTAGTAAAAGTAACTTACGCACACATCACTAAAGCTCCAGAAAGCAAATAATAACCGACGGTGGGCATTGCCTCACTTCATCGGTCAGATTAATAGTAAAAGTAACGTATGCACACATCACAAAAACCTCAAAAGCAAATAATGATTGGCGGTGGCACAACCTACACCATCGGTCAGGTCAATAGTGAAATCACGCACACAAACATCACTAAAACCTCCGGAAAGCAAATAAACACCTGATGATAAATGTCCTAAAATGACTAAATATGCCAATGTAGTGATAATGGATGGCCATTTTGGGCTCTTTTTGAATAATTTACCAGAACGTCCTTGAAAGGCTGGAATGATATTTTATGTGGAATTATGATGCATGATGAACATGCACATGCGTGGAGATGGCATGAAATATCTTAACAAGTGTCAACGTATGCAATAACAAGGCCACTTTAATGGTCTATATTATGCGAGAGTTGGAATGAAGTAAGAAGTGAAAATACCTGGATATGACCTTGCACGAGGGTTGGAAAGGGAAGAACTTCCGTGCAGAAATTTCAGCGATGCTTCTGCTTTATCAGAAGAGATCCGTTAATAAAAATTTGGGCAGAACTCTGACTTATCAAACGAACTATGGTTGACGAAATTCTAGTAGAACCTCAGCGTACTGGGAGAGTTTTGTTGGAAATTGGACAAAACCTCGGCTCAGGTGAAGGGGAAAAGACTTATTCTCTCTCACTTGAAGGGCTACTTTCCACAGGGTAGGGTTTGGAAAAAATCCTCATTTATCTACGGATTCGGGACTTTAAGGGACTTTCCACAGAGTAACGAGACATCGGAGGGACAAAATCATGTCGGCAAAGGGTAATAAAAGATGGAAAATGAGAAGTAGAGGAGAAAACCCCACTAACTCAAGGCATCCGAGTGACATTTTTTTTTCTCCAAAATAGGAATAAGGAAATTTCCAAAAATAGGAAGAAAGGTGGAGAAGGAGAGTCGGCCTAAGGGCTTAAATATTTAGGGACTCAAGTCCTCGGATGCTTGAAAATGAGAAAAATAAAATCTCCAAAGGGTCTTCCTCTATACTCTTTTTTTTTTTCTCTCAAAACTAGGAAGTGAAAAAATCTCTGAGCTTAGTTAGTCTTTTAAGCTGTCTTATTCAAAGGGGGGGGGGATTTATTCTATTTATAGGGTAGATATTTATTTGATAATTTAGGATATTTTAGGTTTTCAGGTTAATCTATAGGTTTCCACGGATTGAGGATGCTTACATGGATCCATGTGACCACACATGGTTCAATGGGATTGTTCCACGGATTATGGGGTGGTTACATGGATCCGTGGAACCTTCCCTGGATCCATGGATCCTTAGGTGGATCCATGATTCCCCTGGTAGATCCATATCACTTGGATCGAAATCTTTGCAAGTTTTGGGCCATGTTTCCCATCCGGGTGTCGGACTTTGACACAAAATATACTGTTGGATTGGTATTTCCGAGCTCTATCCAAAGGTACAAGTTTTAGTCCAAGATTAGGTTAAAAAATATTTTAAATTTGATCAAAGTGATTAACCTTAATTTGGTGCCGAGGGAATTCCCGATAGTGTTTCCAAACACTGCTTCTGCACCCATGGCTAGCATTAAGTATTTCGCACTTAAAAACACTTGTCAGAATCTTATCAGGGTCAAAGTACGGTAGGTTAGGTGGTCAGGCCCTTCTTGAGAGAGAGAAACTTCATCAATCCACGTCCGGTTGTCATCACTGTTGAGGGGGAGACAAAATTCAGAGTCTACAAGTGTGAGTGTTTTCTGTACTTCTATAAGTTTGTGGATTTTACTACCTTTTTCTTTGGAATCCTTCTATATGTTGAGACATTATAGTGACTGTTTTTGGTGATGAAAAATCCTAAGAATGTACAGAGACCTATTTGAAGATCAAGCTTCACTTTAGTAAGACCAAGTGGATAGTGATTCAGAGCTTAAGTGGATAGAACATCTACACGTGTTTATCATTGACGTTGAAAACTTAGGAAATAGTTTAAACTTGTCATTCATTTTATTTTTATAAGTTATAAAGTGATTCTGATAGCTCTTAGACCCATAGGATATAGTGTATTAAGTGTCTAAACATAATAAACATGAATTTATAGTTTAACCTTAGTTGGGTGACTTTGCCTATGACCAAAGGAAGCATTTTGAACTTATATTGATAAATTTGACTTGGCATGTTGATCTAAAGCCTATGGGAGGTCAAATGCCATAGATTTAGGCTGTTTCAGGCTATTTCAAACCCATAGGAGGTCATATTTCAATAGTTATAGGGGTTCGATTGGCTCTGCCAAAAAAGAGCCATTTGACACTCTTTTGGCCATTCAATCTTCTCTATAAGAGGTGTTAGTGGGGTTTCAACGAAGAATTTCGCACACATATTGCAAATATTTTTGTGTTGGTTTAAAGGGTTTATAAGAATCATAGTATCGAGTTTGTAACTTGCAAATTTTTCCTTTTTCCTTTTTTACTTTCATTTTTATATCCAACTATTTGAGCCATTTGTTATAATTGACTGAAAATATTCAAAGACCCTTCTAAGGGAGTTGTGGTAGGAGATTGCAGAATCCCTGGTATTGTAGAGGTTGTGAATAGTAGCACGGAAAACTAGTTAGATTTGAGTGTGAGCCCAAACAGTTAGGTTATTGTTGAGCGCATGAAGAACAATTCTGAAAGCTTGATCGATCAATGTCATTGGGAAATTGATTGGAAGAGATTAAATTAGGAAGAGTAAGATTCTTTCTTTTACGGGGCCGTCTTGAACTCATCAGATTGGTTATGGAGAATTCAAATATCTTTTGGCCTAGTAATTTTGAGCTTCCTGACTCTATCATTTTTAAAATTGAATTTTTAATGTTCCCTTTCCCTTGGAAAGCACTCATGAAAACCCTAATTTCCTTCATCTTAGTAGTTGGGCCAAAGTTCGCCTTTTGAAAATTGAAAGTGCATTGGGACTCCGTAGAGTAAAAGAATCCAACATTGCAGGCATCATAAAACTTATTTGGAAAATAGTGTTTAGACAGAAAAACATTTGGACTGACTGGGTATACTTTAGATACTTGAAGTCAAGTTCCATTTGGACTGCCACTAGCCTAACTGAGGCATCTTGGGCTCAAAGAAAATTCTAAAGTATAGACACCTTGTTAGTGATGTCATTTGTTCAAGCATTGATGATGGATGTGCTACTTATTTGTGGCTTAATAATTGGCATCTTAATAGTATCCTAATTTCCGGATATGAGGATGGAATAAGATATGATGCTGGATTTGATAGGATGGCCAAGGTCTCCTCTATCATCCGGGGTGGTATTTGGTATCCAAGGCCTAGTGTTTCCAAAAGCTTGATTGAGATATGGTCTAATCTCGATTCTGCAATGTTGAGGCCAAGGGGAAATGGTGATTTTTAGTTCTATGGCTTCCAAATTCTTCTAAGAAATTTACCTTTGCCTTTACTTAGAATTTGATTAAATAAAAAACCCAGAATTTCCCTTGCTTAAGAATGTCTTGTTCAATCAATTATTCCTAGATATAATTTTACTGTTTGACGTGCTTTAACTCCATCTCTCCCTACCCAAGAGTTTCTTCTCAACATAAACTTTTCGATCCCTAATTATTGTCTATGTTAGAATTCTCAAAAAAATGTAAACCATCTTTTCATTTCTTGTCCTTTTCTAGATCTGTTTGGAAAAGGGGTCCTTAGTAAGTGTTGGCCTCTTGAAAAAACAATTCTTCCCTTTCAAAGGACAATGAAGGTAGAATTTAAAATCTTCAGTGGTAAGTGTAAGGAATGCATGGCGTGGAGATGAATCCACGACTCCCTTTGTTCTCCTCTAGGGGTTCTCATCTTCTCTTAGTTTGGGGGAGAGGTGAATTGGTTGGTATTATTTGAAGTCGCTACCTATATCAGGGTGTAAGATCCGCAAATGTCTCTCCCTCTTGGGAAAGAGAAATGTTTCTAATAGATAAGGCAAAAGTTTTCTCTAGATTTCAAAGTAAGTTAACAGTTACAAACTGAAAAGCGGTGAGACTGTGAGACACCCAGCAATCGCCCAATTGAGCGATCTTAATATAAACGTTATTGAAGAGAAACAGAGACAGTTGGTTTTGCAAGCTGACCTTAACCGTGAGTGCTGTCTTTGTACTTATAATTGAATTGGTTCATGGTACAATTAACCGAGTAATACTTGTTAACGTGTATATTGAAGATAAGGGTGGATCGGGTCTATGACCGGGTCACCAAGATTCGCTGGTGACAAGACTTCCCTAATTATCTCCTATATCTAAGATATTCTACCAAATATGTTTCCTGATTTGATCACCAAGATTGTTGGTGATACCCTAAAATATCCTACTATACTTACCTCCTGTAATTATGCATTCGTCCTCTATATATTTGGGTGCCAATTGATGTAAAATTCATTCGATCATAATGAAATATATGACTGTGTAGGCCTTGGATCTATGAATGTAGGGCTTATGGCCTGAACCACGTAAAACCTGTGTTCTTCTTCTTCCTTTAATCTCTTCCATTGTTTATATCGGAAATCACAAAACTTAACAATACTGTGAGAGTCTTCAGCAATTGTGAGAATACTCAAAGTGGAAAAAAGGGATTGGTTGAGGTTGTTTTGCTGATAAGATTTGCTAAGTCAAACCTTATTACTTGGTTCATGGTTTGTTAAATCTTATCACTTGTATCACTTGGTTCGTTATCAATTAAGCTATGACCGACACTTTAGCTTTTAGTATGCGCAAGATGCATACATAGCTGTAATCCACAATCGTCCCCCATGCAATGGGCTCCACAGCTTCACCAAATGCATTGAATGGCATAAGCAATGCTTTTGTAGTGTTCATTCTTCTCAAACCACATGAAATAAAAATTTAGATATATATCCCCATCACTTTTGCCGGCCCATCAGGTAATGATGTGGGGCCTTAAATTGGTGGGTGCCAATTAAGCCCAATTCTTCTGTTTTTAGCCTTCCATTTTCTTGACAAACAGACACAGCCTATCGATAGACTTTCTTGATAAATGGGATTAGCTGTTCGGTTTTGACCGTTTCTTATGTGTCATCGGTCTGATGCTTGTCACGTCCTTTGTCCAAACCAACTTCCTTGGCGGCATCTTCTACATCTTCTAGGGAGGAGACAGGAAAATTCCCTGTTGGGTTCACATAAATCAAACATTTGATTGTGACTTTTTTTTACAGAGGAGACACGAAAAATCTCTTTTGCAATTCTAGAGTACGTCCTTGACTGGGGAAAATCCTAACTTTGAGCAAGCGAGAACCACTTCAACATAAGTTGAGAGATGAATTAAGGGGAAAGCGATTTTTAATCATCCTAGATGATGTTTGGACTGAAAAGGATAGCAATTGGAAATCTCTGAGAGTTGCATTCTGGGCTGGAGGAGAAGGAAGTAAAATAATAGTAACAACTCGAAATAGAAGAGTTTCATCAAGTGGGTAGGAAGATTGCGAGGAAGTGCATAGGAATGCCCTTGCCAGCAAGTACACTTGCAAGCCTTCTAAGCTCTTCTAGGTCATACTTAAACCATTGGCAAGAAGTCTTGAATAGTTCCATGTGGGACTTAGAAGAGAGCGATTTGCCAGCTGCACTAAGTCTAAGCTATTATTTTCTTTCCACATATTTGAAGTAGTGTTTTGCTTATTACTCTGTAATTCCTAAAGATGATAAATTCATGAAGCAACGTCTAATCCAACTGTGGATCGTAGAAGGATTTATTAGAAGGAACACTACAAGAATGAATGACAAAGCAGGTGGCCAATAAATCTAAGGATGTATTTGTAATGCATGACCTTATACATGGTTTAGCACAAGCAGTTTCAGGAGAGTTGTATGGTAGATTTGAGTGCTGGATGAAATCGAGCCGTAGCTCCAAAGAGACCCGTTATTCGTCCATCATGAAATTTTTTCCCACAGCGATTACCATATTGAATCTTTTGGAGGACTAAGGTACTTAAGTGTCTTAGATTTGTGTAATTCAAAAATTATGATGCTTCCGGATGATATTGGCAATTTGAAATGCCAACACTATATTAACCTCTCATTGCTCATGATATAGAACGAGTACCGGAGTCATTGTGCAATCTTTTCAATCTACAATCACTAATATTCTATTATTCCAAAATACGTGTAATGCAGCCTAGTTGGAAGATACAGATCGGGAGTGTCAATTAAACACACGAACATAAGAAGAAAAACATCGCAATGAGTTTAACGTGACTCTTCATGGACACGGGAAACTTGCAACTCTTCAAGGATGCAATATAACTTTCCAAGGTTACGGGATAGAATACTACAAGGTTTCAAAATACTCTACAGAGTAATATTTTATTAATTCATTCTTCACTATCGAATGAGCATAGCTCTTACATATTTATAGGAAAATAGAATAGCTAATTCTAATACCTGACTACTAAATCCCACGTCTGAGATTAATCACAAATTAAATCACAGAAAGTAGAGAGAAAATAAATAAATAAATAGCCAAGGTACTCAATTCATGGATGGGGTCCAAGGCACATGAAATCCTAAAATAAAGGAAATAAAATATATAGAATATTAACCCTATCCTCAAAATTCGTCCCAAGGAGGGAAAGCTCTCAACCGTGTGAAACCAATCTTCTTTTCAATTCCTAAAATATAGGAATGGAAAGATATTGTTTCTTTCTTCCAAATCGTGAAGCCAATTCTCTTTTTAATTCCTAAAATATAGGAATGGAAATATAGAGCACTCAATGCAAGTCATCTACAACTTGGAAACTGCATCCTCATAAATAGGAAAGAAGTGATCAACATAGGAATAGACTAGGAATGTTGAGTCAGCCTTCACTGGCGTAAACAAGGGAGACCCGGTTTGGAGATTGGTTTGCTTGATTGCTGATGTGGCCTGCATCAATGTGAGTTACCTAGAGGCATGAAGTGTCTACACAATCTCCAATATCTGGACCTTTATGGGTGTAGGCACTTATTTGCTACAAGGAATTGGGAGATTAATTAGTCTCAAGACATTGTTAGAGTTTACTATCTCAAAAGATGATGATGGTAGTGGGATCAGAGAGCTGAAGGAGCTGAGGCAGCTTGAGGGTGCACTTTCAATGTGCTCACTACAGAATGTGATTCATCCTCTGGATGCTCGGGAAGCTGATTTGATGAGTAAACCAGAAATTGATTGATGAGTTAAATTTTATGTGGGATTATGGTACTAGTGGTGATAAAGATGTTGAGGTTCTTGAAAGTTTACTACCTCACACTGATCAGATGAGGAGTTTACGTATCTTCAAATACAGTGGGTTAACATTTTCAAGATGGTTGATGATCGATTTGCCAAGCTACAAACAGGCTAGTTCTCTCTGACACTCTTCCCTTGCTTTGAATGCCAAGTCCTCCCTCCGATTGGGGAGCTACCCCTATTGGAATCTCTAAACTTAGTAAACATGATGAAGTTGGAAGAGTTGTCTAGCAGCAACTCTAGAGGGGAGGAAAATGTTGAATTCCCTAGCCTCCTAATGAAGTCTAACCATGGTAAACTGTTCCGATCTAAGGATACTACCACAGTCGCTTCTGTCAAGTCCGAGACTATGTGAATTGAGTTTCTATGGCTGTCCAGAGCTCAGGATGTTGCCTCATGTAAGAGGACTAAGCAGACTCACCTCACTAAAAAATCTTCGTCTTGGGGATGAGATCGATGGAAGGGTTGATGGAGTTTTTGGATGAGACTGAGACTCTACCCCCAAATCTTAATCGCCTATATATCTGTGATTGTAAATTGCTACCCTAAGGGTTGAGAAACTTGTCTTTACTCCAACATCTGAATTTTGGTCGAGATTGTAAAGTCTGCTATAGCCCTGAGGAGCTCCCTGCAAATGTCATCAAAAGCATGTGTTTTCTCTGTAGTGGAAGCTCTAATGTTGGACACTCGAGATGAAGTGGATAGAAGGTAGAGAGGACCCAAAGAATCTTCATTACAGTTGCATGAACTGGAGACGAGTTTCAAGGTGCAAACGACGCACATAAGAGAAGATGATTTGGGGAAGATGCAGGCATTTTGGTCCTTCCTCGTTCTTCCTTCGTACAAAAATGGAAGAGAATGGGTATATCTACTCATAAGAGCATTGTGGTAATTATGCCCTAGCAAGAATATAATTGTGCATTACATTCTTCAATTTCAGATCCATTAGCATTTAACGCCTGATATTAATGGCATGGATTTGAATATAGATTAATTTGACAAGTAACGGGTGCACGTGGAATTATAAAGTGGTGCGTGTGGAATTGTCAGAAGAGCTGGGGGTGCAAGTGGAATTTTTGGACAACTTAGGGGATGCATGCGTATTTAACTATAAAATCAATTCAAAATTGAAGAGACATCATACAAATCTGGGGTAAGGTGGACCACTTCAATTTATACCGTAACATCAACTTTATTAGTTAGTTGCTTTATTACTGTAACATCAATTTTCTTGGTTGGTGGCTTTATTGCTGTTCAACTTTCTTGGCGGCATCTTCTACGAGGATTTTTCTTCTCTCAGGTTCCCCAATCTGTAAGTTCTTTTAAGTTCCCCTCTAGAATCGTGACATGTGGCATTAGCTGATCTAATGGTCAAAATTTAATAACAAGTGTTTAAGTTTTTATCTAACCCTGGTTACCCTAACCCATACCTTAACCCTTGTTAACTACTCTAACCCTGGTTAACTATACCATTTGAAGGACGATTCAGATACCCCATCGTTCTTCTTCCCAGCGAACCGAGCATCCTTTTCTTCCTCCTCAAAAATCCAATCGAACCCATCCCGACCATCTTCATCCTCTAAATTCTTACTTGGATTACACCGGCATTGTCGCAGAGGATCCAGGGTAATTAATGTCTCAAACTCACTCTTCCTTGGAGATGCTTTTGTTTTATTCAAGTCTATTAAGGGTGTGGTTAGAGGTGTAAACATTGTTGATAACATGTTCTCGATCAGGAAATGGTAATGGGATCGACATTGTTCAGTTGGATCAATTGAATGGGCCTTTCACAAACATCGATCAAGTTATGATTGACCAAAACAATATAAATGGGATGACACTAAAGGCAACTGTTGCAAGATGATTGAAACAAGGGAATGGAAGCTTATGGGACATTGACTTCAATTAGATTCTACTATTTCCTAACCTCATAAATCATCTATTATACACACATTAAGCACGAGTGGTTCGTTCCCTAATCACGCCTTGTGGAATGTGTCTGGGAACCATGTTGTTGTTGAGTTAGATAAGCCAGTAACTGCTAGCATCTATGTTATGGTGGATCAAAGTCTTGCAGTTGCTGGATGACCTGATTTGTTATGATTTTTTAGGAAGAAAAAGGAAAGAGGTGTGAGTATAGAGTGGCTGGGGATTCTTATAGCTTATAAATTCTAACAACTATTCAACAATTCCTAAATTTTGTGGAAAAAAATTGACCAAAGTTATTGTTCATTCTAGTAAAATTCCAGGAGAATCTTATAAGAGCATTGAACTATTGTATTAGGTATATATAACATATTAGATGTATACAGGGTATTCCAACTGTTAGAAAACCATGGGTTTCATCAAAACCTCAATCCCTGATCTTTGTATGAATAACTAGAATACAGTGATGCAAATAAATAAACATGAGGGAGATGTGTACCTTTCACAATGTATGCTGTTGAAGAACAAATAAGAAAACCCATCGATGAAGAATACAAAGAACAATGCGAGTCCACGTAGAAACTTGGACAACCGCGATGGTTATCTTCTACAATCTCCTTGACTCCCATCCACCTCTATTTCTTGTGGAGAAAAGAGAAGAGAATAGTGACCGCAGGGACCTCTCATCATTAGTATTTATAATACTCCCTAAACCCTAACCCACTTCCACAATGGGCCAGGCTGGTCTAGTCCATCTCAATAAACTAAGTAGCAAGCCATGTCAACCATTGTATTTATTAATTCTCATCAATGATCAGCCCGATAATTAATCAAGCCCACACATCGCCTGTTGGAAAATGTCTAACAATCTTCCACTTGGGCTAGATTAATTATAAAATCATCATTATCAGATGTGACCATGGAATCTTAATACAACTATAATACTACTAAACCTTGATCCAGTTAGCAAATATATTGATGTCGAACAACAGTAGAAAATACACTTCAATATACGACATACCACTTTCTGTCAGCTACAAACAAGGATTTACTTACTAATATGAACCGCCTTTAGATAATTTTGTACAAGGAATGTCGTACATGTCTGTGATAACATAAATATCGTCATCATTCTTTGTGGATCCTCGAACATACCATGAGCATCGCCATACTCATAAATTACCTTTGAACATCATTATATTCGTAGGTAATCGAACGACTTGGCTTATCACCAATCGAACATCCATGGCTAGAAATAGCCGAACGACTTGGCTCATCACCAATCAAATATCCTTGGCTATAAACAGCCGAACGACTTGGTTTATTGCTAATCGAACATCCGTAGGCCAAAATAGTCTTCAACACATCAAACGACATATGCATGCATGCAAATGCTATTCATTATATTAAGCAGAAGCGTCATGATTAAAACGAAACACATATCTTCTAAGTTCTTCCACTTAACAAGCATATCAATCAAGTAAAGAAAAATCTCACTCAACAAACATATCGAATAAAGTATAGAAGAACTCTCGCTGATCAAGAGAAACGAACAAACCAAATCAACCAAATTTAAAAGCAAAGATTCAAACCATAAATTCTGTATAAAGTAATAAAAAACTATCAAACTTCTCGAATGGATTACTTCTTTATTTTTAGTCAAGTCATTAGTCTCAATGTTCTTCTTTTCCTTCTTTAATACATTCTTTTGTGATTTTATTCCCTCATTCATTCCTTTTTATAATTCCTGATCTATTTATTTATTTTTGTGTTTAGCTTTATCATTCATTCCATATGATCGGTATACTTTCAGTCCATACACTAAAGTGGCTTCCATTAAATGGCTCAGGGTCTGTTATACTCCACATGTTTACATATTGGTTTTTAACATAATCTTTCATAATTTCAGTCCTTATTGATGGATCATTCCGTTCATGATTCATTATTTACGTTAGTTAACAATCACTTATCATAATTTTTCATCAACATATCGAAACACAACATCATAATATCAAAGGTTTCAATATCGTATAACATAATGAACACGTTCTTTCACAATCGCGTATACATTTATCATTCAAGTATGTACCAACACATTACCATAAAATCAGTGGTTCTATACCTTTTATCATTATCAATATACAAAATACATATATGTATGCATTCTAGATGATAAACATCAATCAATAATTCAATCAACAATGCTTCTTTATAATATCACATTTTTGTCCTTTCGAGTCAAATGCACACATCTTTATCGTACTGCAAATCAAATACTGCGAGATGACAACAACTTTTAAAAATTTTCCTCCACCTTCGGGTGACAAGAAAATCCCTAGGTTATGCATCCCAAATAATAATTTTATCGCATTACAAATATCGTGAGATGTTGATGACTTTCAAAAATTTTCCTCCACCTTTGGGTGATAACAAAATCCCTAGGTCACGCATCCCAAATACGTTGATTATACTATCTTTGGGTGAACACACTACCTTTCTGTAAAGAATCAATAGTTTTCGGAAATCCCATCACCTTTGGGTTAATGGAACTCCTAGACTACTATCCGTTGAGTCTGTGTGCATGTCAACTTGTCAACTTTGGCAACATTACCTTTGGGCATATGTTACCGATTCCGCTGCTATGGGAGAATCACAAAAGAATTGAATGTGCCATTTTGGTGGGTTCCATTCTACCCTCTTATAATTCCCCAACCTGATTTACAACAATATATGTGGAAGAAAACACATTAAACGACCATAATGTGTTGTGTCATGCACTTTTATCGAAAAAAATGGCAGTGGGTAACCCAAAATAATTCAAAATAGCTCAAAGTGGCATAATCATCCAAAACAGGTCCCTGAAAGTATCTAACGTGCTAAGACCAGGTAGCAGAAGGTAGGTCTTGAAAATACGAAAAAACAAGACCAACACCGGAGCCCAATCTGATGCTTCATGCACCCCATACGTAGCTCGAAGGTGGCATAATCGTCACTAACAAGTCCCTGGAGATGTCAAAAGTACCAATATAACATACCATTCTATAGGATTTGAAAAGACCGACACAACGATCCAAATCGGAGATCAAACTAATGCTCCACTTGCCTCCATTGAAAAAAACAACCTAAATCGAAGCACATATGATCAATCTGGTTCAATTCAAAATAGGATTGCTTGAAATGGCCTAACCGGTTTGATCTAATTTGATTCAATCTGAACTTTAAGTAAAACAAGTTTAATTTTAATACTTTAAACGTATCATAAAACTCTTTTAAAGATAAACTTTAAAAGGTTTTGTCCTTATCTAATAAGACAAAACCCGTAGAAAAGAGTTTGACTTTGTTAAAAATCCTTTTGCTTTTGGAATTGTTTAAACTCTTTAACGTATTCTCATCTGCCTTTTTTCTTTTGTTTTTTTAATAAGCTTTTATTGATTTAAGGGAATCAAAGGAAATATTCCCTCTTCCTCCAAAAATCGAAGAAATAGAGGACGGAGCCATATAGGGTTTTTCCAATTTACCGCCTCTTGAGTGCGGTCAAGCCAGCCGCTGATGACCCCAAAATTAACGGCGAACATCGGTGTGATGCCAACGATCATGATTGTTCAGAGGTTCTGTGTAATTAAAACGCAGCAAAACGCAATGGTGGACGGCGAACCAGCCCCATCGCCCAGAAACCCTTCCTCAGCCTTGAACAATGGACTGATGCACACTAGTTGGCCATTAAATTCCTTCATCGCCGGTAGAACCTTAAGATTTTTTTTTTTTAATTAAAGCAAACTAGTGAGTGAAATCCACTCGCTGCTACCACTGGCGAGTGACGGTGCGTTTGGCAGTGGTGATCCACATATTGTTGCGATTATCTCGACGAGTCCTACGCATTCATTTAAAAATCTTCGAATTTCGTCAGTAAAAAATTTCGGCCAAAACTCAAGAACGATAAGACCCTTACCCGTCTCCAAAAATTTTCAACTAAAAACCAAAAACAATGATTTAAATCTATTTTAATCATGTTTTATGTTTTATTAGAACTGATTCTAGATCCATATAGTCTGGCTTTGATACCACTTGTTAGAAAAACCATGAGTTTCATCAAAACCCCAATCTTAGATCTCTGTATGAATAACTAGAATACAGTGATGCAAATAAATAAACATGAGGGAGATGTGTACCTTTCATCGTGTATGCTATTGAAGAACAAATAAGAAAACCCATCGACGAAGAACACAAAGAACAATGCGAGTCCACATAGAAACTTAGACAACCGCGATAGGGATCTTCTATAGTCTCCTAGTCTTCCGTCCACTTCTCTTTCTTATGAAAAAAAGAGAAAAGAGAATAGTGACTCTAGGGACCTCTCATCATTAGTATTTATAATACTCTCCAAATCCTAACCCACTTCCACAACGGACCAGGCCGGTTCGATCCATCTCAATAAACTAAGTAGCAAGCAACGTCAGTCCTTGTATTTCTTGATTCTCATCAATGATCGACCCAATAATTAATCAAGCTCACACATCACCGTTGGAAAATGTCTAACACCAACATGTCTCGGTGATCAAACAGGCTGATCTCATCTAAGTATTAGAAGAATCACAAAGTGCATAATTGAAACTTTAAATTGGCCAACAATTTGATGAAAATAATGCTTCAACAGTGGAAAGGGTTCATTTAGTCTTTGGTTCAAATTTCAGATCCCTTTGGTCTTTGGTCTTGATTATACTCTTAAAAGAAATGGATATAAAGTTTTCACAGTTGATTTTGTTATGCATGGTTGGACTCGAAGACCATTTTTTTGGCATAGATAAAATGGCTAATCCTATCAATAAATTCAAGATAATGACTGGTTGATTGAAACTCGTTCCTCATTGTAGAATGAAGGTTGTTTTCTATACCCATAAAAGAAATAAGGTTGTTGACAATAGCGAGCTCTCCTCTCCTATTTTAGATTAATCTTTTTTTCTCATCAGATCTGGGTTTTTGTCCCCGAGGATTCGAGGTTTGACTTTACAGGTAAGAGCGCTGATCTCTTTACATAGGTTTCAGAGGATGAAGATGGTCGGAATGGGTTCGATTTGATTTTTAAGGAGGAAGAAGAGGATGCTCGGTTCACTGGGAAGAAGAATGATGGGGTTTCAGATCTGAATCGTCCTTCAAATGGTACAGTTGACCAGGGTTAGAGTGGTTAACCAGGGTTAGGATATGAGTTGGGGTAACTAGGGTTAGATAGTAACGTAAAAACTAGTTATTAAATTTTGACCGTTACAACATTTAATGCCACATGTCACGATTCTAGAGGGGTACTTACAAAAGCTTACAGATCGGGAAACCTGAGAAAAGAAAAATCCAACCCGGACCAATGTATTAAAAGTAATGGGCAGCATCTGACATTGGACAAAAAAGAGAAATTGCAACTTCCATCGTAAGCAGCCACCTTGGTTACAAACAACTTTTCCCTTATTTTAATTAATAGCCCAAGTCTTGTCAAATCTGGATATATGGAGAAGAAAGTTCTTGGGATAGACGTTGTGGCCATTCTCATTCAAACCAAATGGATTTGTGTTTACAACAGAGTGTGGGGGTAAAGAAATCTACTTAGGATATTGGTTTATATGAATCTTTTCTCTATCTCTCTTGAAGGTAGGAGACTAAAATCTCTCTTGCCTCTTCCTTTTTTTTTTTTCATCACAAACAAAACAAACTCATCTCTATGTTCTGTTCGGTTTCTTTAAGGGAGAAGGTATGGAAGGAAGTAGCGAATTCATAATTGTATCCCTTCATGTAGCAGTCTTGCTTGACAAATTATCCTCAGAAGCATTAAGAGATTTTGGATCGGTGTGGTGCGTACAAAGTGAGCTACGTGCACTCTCAAATCTTATTGGGAAAATTGAAGAATGGCTCTAGTTTGCAGAGCAAGCTCAAGCAAAGAATATCTCGGTGAAACGCTGCCTTAAGAATCTTAGAGATGTTGTCTACCGAGCAGAGGACATATTGGATGAGTTCATCTATAAAGCTTGTTACGAAAAAGATGAAAGATATGGAGTTGGAAAGGTATGTTTACACTTCCCCTCTAACTTAAATGCAGATGGGCTTTTACGTAAGCATGAAATCGTGCCTGTTATAAATGATGAACTCATAAAGAAACTAGAGGAGATTGAGAAGAAACTTGAAGATCACTATCTCAGAGAGTCATCAGGAAATCAGAAATCACGTGGTGGTGTAATAGATGAAATAGATTCTAAGCGAAAGAGTGATTCTCTAGTTGACGAATCTCTTACTTTGGGTAGGAAGGAAGATGTAGAAGCAATAAAAAATAAGTTGTTGTCAAATCCAAATGAAAACCAAAAACAGGTTTCTATTATTGCCATTGTTGGATTGGGGGTGTAGGCAAAACAACTCTAGCCCTGGTTGTCTATAATGATCCTGATGTAAAGGAACATTTCGAAAGAAGAGCTTGGGTTTGTGTCTCTACTGATTTC
This sequence comes from Telopea speciosissima, assembly GCF_018873765.1. NCBI lineage: Eukaryota > Viridiplantae > Streptophyta > Magnoliopsida > Proteales > Proteaceae > Telopea > Telopea speciosissima. The sequence goes on along the minus strand of NC_057926.1, from coordinate 36,519,409 downwards.
AATTCTGTGAGATTGATCTCTGCAGTTCTAGAGTCGTTGAATGGGAGAAATCCTAACTTGAGCAACCTAGAACCACTTAATGTAAGTTAACAAAAGAATTAAGGGGGAAGCGAGTTTTAATTATCTTAGATGATGTTTGGAGTGAAAAGAATAGAGATTGGGAATCTCTGAGAGTTGCACTCATGGCGGCAGGGGAAGGAAATCGAATAATAGTAACAACTCGAAGTAGAAGAGTTTCATCAATGATGCACCCCATGTATACCCATGATCTACAAATTTTAACTGATGAAGAGTGTTGGTCAATAATGGAAAGGCACATATGTTTAAATTATGGTTCTATTGCTCCCAGCCTGGAAGATGTGGGTAGGAAGATTGCGAGGAAGTGCAAAGGATTGCCCTTGGCAGCAAGTACGGTTGCAGGCCTTTTAAGCTCTTCTAGTTCAGATTTAAACCATTGGCAAGAAGTCTTGAATAGTTCCATGTGGGACTTAGAAGAGAGTGATTTGCCAGCTGCACATTTGAAGCAGTGTTTTGGTTATTGCTCTGTATTTCCTAAAGATTTTATGTTCAAGAAGAAACGTCTGGTTCAACTGTGGATCGCAGAAGGATTTATTAAAATGAACACAAGAATGAAAGACAAAGGTGGTCAATATTTTGATGATTTGCTGCATATGTCCTTCTTTCAGCACTACAATAATGAAGATAAGAAGAGATTTGTAATGCATGACCTTGTACATGATTTAGCACAAGCAGTTTCAGGAGAGGTGTATGGTAGATTTGATTGCTGGAAATCGAGCCGTAGCTCCAAAGAGATCCGTTATTCATCCATGCGTTGTGTAAATTCAATAAACATGGATCTTAAAAATCATGATCACAAGAGGTTATCTACATTGATAAGTCTAGGTGGTTATTTTTGTTTCCAAAACAATGACCTTATTGAATCTTTTGGAGGACTGATCAGATACTTACGTGTCTTAGATTTGTATGGTTCTCACATTAAGATGCTTCCGGACGATATTGGCGATTTGAAATACCTACATTGTATTAACCTCTCACGTGCTCAGAACATAAAACGATTACCGGAGTCATTGTGCGATCTTTTCAATCTACGGTCACTGATACTCCATAATTGTTACGGAATACGCGAGTTACCTAGAGACATTAAGTGTCTACGCAATCTCCAGCATCTAGACATAGATGGGTGTGTAAGCTTACTTTCCATGCCACAAGGAATTGGGAGATTAAGTAGTCTCAAGACATTGTCAAGGTTTCCTGTCTCGAAAGATGATGATGGTTGTGGACTGAAAGAGCTGAAGGAGCTGAGGCAGCTTGAGGGTGCACTTTCAATTAGGTCACTACAGAATGTGATTGATCCTCTGGATGCTTGGGAAGCTGATTTGATAAGTAAGCTGAAAATTGATGAGTTAAAGCCTTTGTGGAATTTCAGCTCTAGCATTGAGGTTTTTGAAAATTTACAACCTCACACTGAGCTCAGAAGTTTAGACATCTGCAGTTACAGTGGGTTAACATTTCCAAGATGGTTGATGAATGATTTGCCAAGCTACAACAAGCTAGTCTCTCTGAAACTCTTCAACTGCCGTGAATGCCAAGTCCTCCCTCCGATTGGGGAGCTACCCTTATTGGAATCTCTATTCTTAAGAGACATGAAGAAGTTGGAAGCGTGGTCGTCTAGCAGCAGCAGCAACTGTAGAGGGGAGGAAAGTAGTGATGAATTCCCTAGCCTTCGAAAGCTATTCATTTCAGACTGTCCAGAACTGAGGATACTACCACAGCCGCTTCTGTCAAGTCCGAGACTATGTGAATTGGATTTCAGTGGCTGTCCAAAGTTCAGGATGTTGCCTCATGCAGGAGGACTAAGCAGACTCACTTCACTCAAAAATCTTCATCTTGGGAATGAGATGGAAGGGTTGATGGAGTTTCTGGATGAGACGACGACTGAGACTCTACCCCCAAATCTTAATCGCTTTCTATACATGATTGTAAATCGCTACCCAAGGGGTTGAGAAACCTGTCTTCACTCCAATATCTAATATTAAGTCCAGATTGTAAAGCCCACTACAGCCCTGAGGAGCTCCCCACAAATGTCATCGTTGAAAAAGGTTATTGGTAGTGATGGCAACCCCGCCAAATGTCTGCCGGTAAAATGCAGGTAACTTTAACCTATCATGCCAAAACTTTGGAAAACTAATACATTAATGCAGGCAACTTTACCCTACACTGGAGATATAACTGGTTTACACAGTTTTGACTCTGGAGCCTTGCTCTATTCTAACCTGCCTTCTTTTTATTTTTTTATTTTTTTTATTAGGAGGTGAGCTTGCGATGAAGATTTATTGTTGAAAATTTGCATTCAATGACATAAGACCTCTCTCTCTCTCTCTCTCTCTCTCTCTCTCTCTCTCTCTCTCTCTCTCTCTCTCTCTCATGTTCTGCTCTTCAATTCAAATTTCAAAGTGATATGTTGGCAATTTAATTTGTAGTTTCCGAACTTAAGAGGCTGATTGGAAAATGCATTAAATTATTGAAGACATTCATTTGGGTTTTATGTCAATATAAATCTTTTGTGGTTTGTTATGTCTGTAACCATTTAGTTGTTGTGCCTTGTCATACATTTTATTACTAATGCAAATATAAAATTCAGAATAAGTACAAGTACTGTATTACAGGGATTTAGCACTGCCTAAGGTAAGAAAATCTCCTCTACATCCTTTACTAGTGGGGTTTTTTTATTTCTCGAAAATCTGACGCTACAACTTTTGATATGTATGGTATTAACTATTGCCATTGTATGCAACTTTAAGCAGTAGAAATTTTTTTTTTTTTAGTTAACAAGCGGAAGTAATTTTACAACCTCTAAAAACTAAAAAAGAACACTATTAGTGGTAGTATATTTAGAAAATGTATTTATTTTATGAGAAAAAAAAATGACAGCCGGTCACACTAGGCTAGACATGCCGCCCTGCACCCTAACACAGGGGCACGCAAAATGACCGCTGCACCCTTGATCATTTATGGGATTCATGGGAGTACGATGGTCATTTCCCGTGCCCCCTGTGTTAGGGCATAGGGGTGGCGTACTCTGCGCGACCGGGTGTAGTTCTCTTTCCTTTATTTTATTATTAAACCCATAAAGTAAGAATGTTTTACAAACGTTTATTTATTGCCACTAAATATAATAATGGGTAATTTACATGTACCTCCCACCCGTGAGTTTAGGATATTTATGCATGCCACCCCTGCTTTCCAAAATAATTAAGAAGTAAACTCACTACGCTAGTTGCGATGGGTAAGATTGTTTTAGACATTTTATGACCAATATACCATTGATAGGGTAGAATGACATGATCCCTACAGAAGAACACAATCCACCGTTTAGGGTTTGAAGATGCATCATCTTTACGCAAGAACACCTGCAACTCATCCAAATGCAACTCCTTCCTTCCCAACACCCTCACCTCTTTACCAAAAATCATTTCTCAGTTTCTCTGTCTGTAGAGAAGGGGAAAAAATCATCTCATGGCTTCCTCCTCTCTTGCGCTCTCAAATGATTATGATGGTACAGATATCCACGGTGAGTTGTTTATGTTGATTTTATCTTAAGTTCGACGACATGAAAAGAGATTCATCCAAATGCAGTGCATAGATATCCAAACCCTTTTCCCCATAAGACCCATAAACATTAACGATTTTCCCCCAATTTTGAAACTTCAAGACAACAGTTTCTACAACCTCGCCTCTAGAGCCTAAAAGACCAGGGACTATGTATTTTACGCATACCGTAGAAGCCATTGAGGGTTTTGTTTTGAGTCATAAATTTGAGGAGTTAGAAGATTAAAGAAAACGTAAAGGAAAGGTTTCATTTTCATCAAAATAATAGATTGATGGCTATTTCTTGATGGAGAATTGGAGCTCATATGCATTTACACCACACATTCAGAATCTCCACCGTTTGGGCTTGATGGAGATGCTCTGGACTGAACTCAAGATTCGAATTCTAGATTTTCTTCCAGGTGTATATACAACAAAGATTGGTTGTATTTGTTCAGAACTATATCAGTCAAACATCTTCAACACATCTTCAACATAAAGCTTTTACTCTTTGGGGTGGTCCTAGTTTGGGGAGGAAGATCCATTATGTATCTTGATAGTCTATTTGCAGGCCTAAGGAGGAGGGCGGGTTGGGGATAAAAAGAATTAAAGATATGAATGGTGCGGGTATCCTTAAGCAAGTCTGGTGGGTAGCCTCCTAGAAGGATTCCTTATGGGTGAAGTGGGTGAATCATAGATACTTGAGGGGGGAATCCATTTGGTCAGTGAAGACTCCCCATGATTGTTCCTGGGTATGGAGAAAAGTCCTCAAGTATAGGGACCATGCGAGGCCTTTTGTTCACCACATCATTGGAAACGGCCTGGCTACTAAACTTTGGTTGGATCCTTAGCATCCAGATAGGGTTCTGGTGCTTTCCTATGGTGATCATATTCGTTATGATGATGGGTTTGATAGGTATTCATTGGTTCGAACCATTCTCATGGAGGGTGGTCAGGATCCTGGTCCTGCTTCTTCTGTGGAACTCGTTCGGGTTTGGAATCAGATGAGCAACATTGGTAGGCTAAGCGAATCGGATTTAGACTACATTATCTGGAAAGGTAACTCTAATGGCCTTTTTTCTTCTAAATCGACCTGTGAAATTTTGAGATGCCCATATCCTAAGTTACCTTGGACTGCATGTGTTTGATTTCACTCTTGTATTCCTCACCAATCTTTCACTACTTGGAGGTGTATGCTGGATGCACTTACCACTGGGGATAAACTTCGGAAAAGATCTATTCACGTATCTCCATTTTGTTGTTTCTGTTGGGCGGGGCTGGAGAGTGGAGACCATCTTTTTTTTTATTGCCCCTTCTCCTCCCGGATCTGGGGAGATATCTTGAGGTTGTGCTCACCTTCAAGGAGGCCGGGGAGGAATGTGGACCTGGAGGCTCAGCGGATAGAGAGCTCTTTTAAGGGAGATCTAATTGGGTGCATTGCCAAGTTAGCCTTTTGTAATACTATTGACCACATTTGGAAGGAGAGGAATTTTCGAATATTCCGCAATAAGACTCACCAGACCAAACATTGTAAGTTGCATTCGCTTGGATGTGGAGGAATGATGTCGGACTATCATTCCCAAGGGGCCAAAAACCCCTCGGAATCAATTTCTTGTGGACAATTGGGGTATTGAGCCAATATGGTCTTCTAGATAGTCTTATCCAATTGTTGTTTGCTTCTAGTCCTCCATAGGGGTTTCCCTTGGGACTATTCAATTGGGGTTATCTTTCCCTATTTGGTTCTTTTTTGTTTGGTTTTGTCTTGGGCATGCCTCGGACTGTGGGGCAGCTCTATTGTAATTGTATATTATTTTTTCCCTTTTTTTCTATAAATTTGATATTACCTATCAAAAAAAAAAAAACCATAAAGCTTTTACTCTCCAACCAAGTTTTAGGTCCCCGGAAGCCATTGGTGGGTTGTTTCAGTTTAGCGGCAAGAATGGTGGTCGTCTTGGAGGTGTATTAGCAGCGGCAAGTTAGGGCTTCTCCTTTAAGTTTGTTATTGCTCCATAGACCAAGTGATGAATGAAAAAGGTATAGTTTAGCAGGAAGGGCAATGTGGTCAACATATGATAAATTCTAACATTTTTAGTCCCAGGTTGACGGAGTGGGTTTACGTATGGATGGATCTGTAATTACAGGATATCTTAGGGGAGGTATGTGTAAATTACCCTATAATTATATATTTAAAAAAAATCCCATCGCCACCCTCGCCCTGCCCCGGCCCCCGCCCCCACCATCACACACCACTACTCTTTGTATGACACTACACCACCACCGCCACATCTTTCCTGCTCCTTCCCCCACTTCCACCCTGCTCCCATCCCTACCACCAGTTCCGACCTCCGCCTACCATCCCCATACGCAACTCCCCTCCTTGCTCCTTGTTGTAACTCCCCCAGTGCCCCACCACCTCCCCTGCCCTATGGTCCTGTGCCCTTCCATTTCCCCCTCTTTTACCTCTACTCTCCCCACCCTTGCAGATACTCCCCACGCACCCCCTCCACCTCCCCCACCCTTTGCCCTATCTCCATATCTCGGCTTTGCCCCATGCTTCTTGACATTACCCCACCTCCTTTCTTTGCTGCACGAGGTGATTCATTGCCTGTCCAAGAAGCCGGAGAGAGAGAGAGAGAGAGAGAGAGAGAGAGAGAGAGAGAGAGAGAGAGAGAGAGAGAGAGAGAGATTGCTTGAGTTCTAATGTAGTAAATGAGAGAGAGGCATTGCTTGAGTTCTAATGTAGTAAATGATCAGGTCCTCATCAATTGGATGAAACCTAAAACTAGGGAGAAGAGAATGAATAGCGAGGAGAAGAAGAAGAAACACTTTTAGTGGCAGTACTAAAATTGCAACTAAACTTATATTTTTAAAACAAAAAAAAATTTTCGTGGCAGATGTATAAAACTGCCAATAAAATAATTTATTTTTAATTTAAAATATATTATTTGCAGCGGTTTAGAAATACTGTCACTTAATAGAGCCCTTTGGTGGCGGTAAATTAACCGCCGCTAGAACTTTATATTTTCTCAATTTAATAAAATATTATCGGTGGAGGATTTATTAAACTCCCAATAAAACATTTAATATTTTTATTTAAACATATATTATGTGTGAGTAAAAAATTACTTCATGCTAAAAGTTGCTAGTTTGAAGCAATTGTTTCCGAACCACGTTGAAATATTTAAACCAAATGGACCTCTAGTGTTGGTAAAAAATACCATTTCAAAATTTCCACGGAATATGTAAACATTGGATCTTTAGTTGCAATAAAATATATTGCCTATAGTTGTATATTTCGTTTTGATGGTCATTTAAGTTTGGTCTCAAATTGAAATATTTCAGTTTTCTTTTTTTTTCTTTTTCTTCTTTCTCTAAAATTTTGTAATCAATATTAATATATTTAAAATTTATAGAAAATAATTTTATATGTGTGTGTATATTGCAAGTAAGACATTATTTGCATGTAAATTGTGAGTGTCGTGCCATTAACGTTATTAAGATATTACCATCGGTGTTGAGAATACCAAAGATGTATTGGAAATATGTTGGAAATTAAATTAGAAAATTTTTTATGATCTCTTAGGAGTGATTTCAGCCATGATTTGCATTTGCAGCATGTATCATCGTGGACTGCAAAGGTAAACCTTATTTCTTAGGGGAGACTGACGTGGTGCTTTGTAAAGTGTGACGTGTATCACCACTAATACTAGCACTCTTCTTAATTAAAAAATTGAAAATAAAACTCCTATGGCTGTTTTGTTCTAACATGCATTTCTGTTTTTTTTTTTATTCAGGAGGTGGGCTTGCCTTGAAGATTTATTGTTGAGATTTTGCATTCAATAACGTAAGACTTCTCTTTCTCTCCCATATATTTTGCCCTTTGAACTTTGAAGTGATCTTGGCAATTTCTAGTTTCCGATCTTAGAAGGCTGATTGAAAAATGCATTCAATTATTTTTTTTGTTTTGTTTTATTTATTTTTTTTTTTTGGGGAGGGGGGGGAGGGGGAGGGTAACAAAATGCATTCAATTGTTGAACACATTCATTTGGTTTTTATCTCAATATTTTAAGGTACGTTATGTTTGTAAAACCATTTAATGGTGGAGCCTTCTCAGAGATTTATTACTACCATAAATATAAAATTCAGAGTAAGTGCGAGTAAGCACACGAGATACTATATATTACAAGAAAACAGGGTTTTACCAGCATCAAAGGTAAAAAAAAATCACCTCTATAGCCCTTATTGTTGTATTTTTTTTTTGGTTGTCAAAAATATGATGGTAAATGTGTCGCAGCTTTTGATATGTAGTGGTATTAGTTGTTGCCCTTATATGTAACTTTAAGTGACAGTAATTATTATTATTTTTTTGGTTTTTAAACAAGCTAGCCGCATTAATTTTTTTTTGGAGGTAAACTATGCGACAGTAATTTTACCGTTTCTAGAAAGAACACTTAAGTGGTTTTATTTACCACGACAAAATGTAGTTATTTTATTATTAAACTCAAAAAGTAAGAACTACACACCCCACACATTACTCCTTGCACGTCACTACAACCCCCATTACCACATCTGCCCTCCTCCCTCCCCCACCTCTGCCTCCACCCTACTCCTGTCCCCACAACCAGCTCCAACGACTAGGGGTGTAAATGAATAGTTGAAATCCGTTTCCGTATCCGTGTCCGTATCTGTTTAGCACTATCCGAATCCGTTCGAAAGCTAAACGGATTCGGATACGGATAGGCTATAGCTATCCGCAAAGCTATATTTATATGTAAACGGATAAAATATCCGATCCGTATTCGTATCCGTATCCGTTTAGCACTATCCGAATCCGTCCGATAGCTAGTCGGATGCGGATGTGGATATAGCACTATCCGAGCCGAATCCAATCCGTTTACAGCCCTACCTACCACCCTCTTCCGCAACTCCCCTCCTTGCTCCTTATTGTAAGTCCCTCAATATCCTTTTGCCTCCCCTGTCGTATGGTCCTGTGCCCCTCCATCTCCCTTTCCTTCTGCCTCCACTCTCCCCACCCCTGCAAATGCTACCCACACTTTTAGTGGCATTACAAAAATCGCTAATAAAAGTCATATTTTAAAAATAAACAAAAAAAATATTCGTGGCATATATAAACTGCCAATAAATTAGTTGATTTTTAATTTTAAAATACATTATTAAAAGCGGTTTAGAAATACTGCCACTTAATGAAGCCCTTTGGGAGTGGTAAATTAATGGCCACGGTCTAGATTCCATTCTATTAGTCTCTATCTCACCCACAAGTTGCGATGGTAAAGATGCTCCCATCTGAGCATCTAGGTTCAGCCTGCCGATTCAACCGTTGATTGGACGATTTATATGCAAGTTGACAGGCTCATTACAATACGAACTGCATACTGCCACTATAATAGGACTCTCTTAGATATGGTTAGGTCGATGATGGCGCAGGCCAACCTCCCAATAACTTTCTGGGGGGACGCTTTTATGACCACTGCCTACATCCTTAAACAAGTGCCATCATAGTCAGTTCCTTCTATTCCCTATGAATTATGGAAAGGCGTAAAGTCCACTTTGGGGCATCTACGACCATGAGGATGTGTTGGTTATGTTCATAGTACCCCCCCCATAAGTTTGGGAAACTTGACGCTATAGATAAAAAGAACATCTCTTATAATATACTCTAATAGCACAAAAGGTTATGTCATGTACGGTGAACATCAAGATGGAGGAAAGATAGAAACTGAGCCACACGATGTAGATTTTCTTGAGGTCGATTTCCTTAGTATTAAAGATGTTAGCTGATATCTTGAAATTTTTTAGATAGAGACTAATGAAAGTGTCTCACCTACTCTTGCCGAAGGTGGGGAGTTAATAACTCATCCTGTGATCATCAGAGAGGGTGAGAGTGATCATTAGTCCAGTGGGAGTGTGCCACCTAGTGAAAGCGCACAACCTGAAACTCAAGATTCTTTTGCACGTAGGAGCGCACGTGGACACATTCCCCGTCTTCGTTTTGAGATTGAAGGGGACGTTCTCGTTTGTGTTCCAAGGGATGAGGGTCAGCCAGCTTTAATAAGAGAGGCGTTCTCCTCTCCAGCTAAGGAAATGTGGTAAGCTACCATGGAAGATGAGCTGTGTTCTATGAGTAAGAACCAAGTTTGGGAGTTAGTTGACCTTTCGCCTAGGCGTAAAGCCATTAGAAACAAATGGATCCCGAAGGTCAAACACATGGCAGATGGTTCAATTGACAAGTATAAAGCATGCCTTGTGACAAAGGGATATACCAAAAGAGAGGGTGCAGAATCTGATGAGACATTCTCCCCTGTAGTGAGAATGACTTCTATTCACCTCATTCTAGCCATTGTCACTAAATGGGATTTGTTATTATACCAAATGGACGTTAAAACTACTTTTTACAGTGGATAACTTGACGAGGAGGTCTTATGGCTCAAACAGTGAGTTTCGAGATGAAGGGACAAGAGTGCAAAGTATACCGTCTCAAATGTTCCATCTATAGCCTTAAGCAATCGTTCAGCCAGTGGTAAATTAGATTTCACCATGCCATTACCTATATTGGTTTTAAAATGATTAAAGATGACCAGTGCATGTATGTAAAATGGTCCATGGAAAGTTTCCTTATCCTATCCTTGTATGTTGATAACATCTTATTGGCTGGGAATGACATTGAATTGATTGTCGCCACTAAAGAGTAGCTATCCTTTACTTTTGAGATGAAAGACACGGGTGAGACCAACTTTATTTGTATTATACAATCTCAATATATATAATACAAATTTATATAATAATGGAAAAATTACACTGCCACCTCCTGAGGTTTGTATTAAATACAGAGTGACCCCTTGTGTTTCTAAATTATACAGTCACACCCCCTGAGGTTTGGTTAGTTGTTACAAATAGCCCACTCCATTATATCATTCCATAGCCCACTCCATTATATCATTCCCGTTAAGTGGTACTGTGTTAGTAATTCATGACTTAAAATGATTAATATACCCCTAATTGCTCAATTTTTTCCTTTTTTCTAATTTTATCCTTGAAATAGACTTAATGGGACCCACCCCATCACCATCCCTTCTTCTTCTTCTTCTTCTTTGCAACCCCACTGGCCCCACCACCTACTGCAACCCAACCCACCCGCCCCTACCCCCTGCAACCTAACACCACCACCACCATCACACCCCACCCTCCCCTCCCTCTCCCTTTTTCCTTCCTCGTCTACAGCTCTCTGGCCCTCTCAAATTCAGAAAAAGACGTGTTTTTTAGAGGTAAAAAAAACAAACACAGAGAGAGAGAGAGAGAGAGGGTATACATAATGTAAAGAGATCGATCGAAGATGGAACAGAGAGAGCTGAGGCTATTGCTTGAGCTCTGCAAGCCTTATTTCCTACTAATCCTCATGTGTCTTACACAATTCCTTCCAACATTGGAGACGTGAAGGGTCTGCTAGTTTGATGTACTCTGTGATTCCACAAATTTTATTTGGTCAAGAAGATTTGCCCTAAAAAGGAAAGGGAAAATTGAAAAAGTTTGTTGTCTCTTCTGGTTTAGTGAGGTAAAAATATCTTATTAAATGCTAAGTTAACACAATCGGATTTCCCCATTTTCTAATACACAAATAGGTTTTGCTTTAGCTTTCGCTTTCGCAAATCGCAAGCCAGTCTAACGCTTACAACAGATTTGCATTTTTTACTAACATACGCCGTGTCGCCGTCTGCTAACCACCCCGATCCGATCCTTATTCACTTTTGCAGCTCAGGATTCTGGATTTTAGTAGGCGGAACCTCTCCGACGAGTTACCTTTAGAGCTTTCCAGCTTGATGGGTAAAATCCTAGAGCAAGGAGACGAGAGCAGGCAGAAATCCAGAGGTTGGAGCGACGGTGTAAGCAGAAATCTGTTCTCGTCTTTGTGCCCTTTACCTTTAGAGAGTTCCTCCCTTGCAGATTGCCAGAGAGGACAGTGGAGTTTTTGGAGAAGAAAGAGGGTTTATTGCAAAAGGGTAAAAAGGTAAAGTTGAAATTTCCCATTGAGTATTAACAGGATATTAGAAGAGGGTAAAATTGATATTTAAAATATATTATTTAACACCGTCTACTTACCATCCATTCTGGGGGTATGACTGTATAATTTAAAAACACAAGGGATCATTTTGCATTTAATACAAACCTCGGGGGTAACAGTATAATTTTCCCTATAATAATTCAAAAGAAAGCTAACACTAAAGATTATAATATGTAAAAGCCAGCAATGTTGATGAGCCTTACCTCTTAAGAGTGATTTCAGCCAGGATTTGCACTTACAGCCTGTATTACCATGGACTGGGAAGGTAAACTTTATTTCTTAGGAGAGACTGAAGTGGTGCTTTGTGAAGTGTGGCGTGTATTACCACTAATACTAGCAGTCCTCTTAATCAAAAAGCTGAAAATAATTCCAACTCCTATGTGAACAAACCAATGAACATCAACAAGCATCAATTACTACCGCGCATTAATTTAGCCCACTCGGTGTGTGATTACTGACTAATCAATGATGCATTAGTTTAAGATATTCAATTATTTCATTCTTTAACCTGAAACAGGCTTATTTATACTGTGTCTTCGTTCTTGATCAATGGCTTTATTGAACCATTGACAATTTTCAAATTTATTTGAAGAAAATGTATAAAATGAGAATAGTTGTATACTTTTTGTGTTTTGATAAAGTCACCACTATAAGAATTATTAAAGCCACGAAGACTTACTTTTGAATTAGTGTGGTGGATCCGGCTCCTCTCCACTGAGTGTCAAGTTAACTTTTAAAAAAGTAGTCATATTTTTTATTTTAGTGAAAAAAAGGTAATTATTATCACTCTTTTACCCTTTAGCTTATATTTACTATATTTTCCTATTATATAATTTGCTTCTTATTTCTCCAAAAAATAAAAAAATAAAAAAATCAAAGTTTCACCTCTCCTTCTCCCCTATTATTTCTAAAATCTCCACATTACCCTTCTATCCTAACTAGTTATCCTCCTTTATTGTTAGAAAAACAACACAACAGAATGTCGATTTTTAGAGGAAAACAAAGAGAGAGAAAAAACACGCACACAAGACAATGATTTTACGAGGTTCACCCCCAAGAAGGAAGTCTACATCTACGGCCGAGCGATAGTCTAAATCCACTATTTCTGTGAAGAAAATACAAACCCGATCACATCTCACTCAGAAAGATAACCAATTAACCACAATGTATAGAAAAACCCCAACCCACGAAAGTACAAAATAGCCCTCAGAAATCCATCCGGTCTGGTTAGAGAAACGAACCAACATAAGTCGAAATACATATCAAATCGAAGATCTCGACAAGCCCTTCAGGAGTCAACCCTTTGTCGCTGTTGTACGCACTTTTTGGCCAATTACACGCGTTTTGAAGGCACAACACCACAATACTCTCTAAATTAGAACTGAGATCAAGCTTCACCAATAACATTTATCGTTCCCCACCCTTATAATCTTCGAAACTTATCACTTTTCTATTTCATAATTTCGGGTAGTTTTCTAAAGACCAGTCGAAGTATTTGTAGTAGGAAAAATATGGAAATCGCTCCCCTACCCACAAGAAAAACAAATTATTTTAGCGATTGATCGAGTTTTTGGCGTCCACTGAGACCTTACTGAGAATGAATTAATGAATTAGTGAGAACTTAGCAACTAACAAGCTACGGGTCACTGAGCAGAGAAATTTCAGAGAACGAATGGTACGAATGGAGAAGCAACTCCCGGGCGAGCAGGTTGAATTGGCATATGTAGGGTTTCAAAAATCGGTGAATCAGATCAGTCCATTTTTATCATTCTAAATCAAAATATTCACGCTGAAATTCTCCCGATATTCTACCGTTACAGGCAGAGTGAAAGGTTTTTTGAACCAATTCCGACTGATTCCAATCTGATCTATATTGGAATCGACCACCCGATTCCTGCTTGGTGGGTAACAGTGAAGGGTGTACCCAGTAGGCTAGAGGGCTAATGTAAGGATATAAGAATGCCAGGGCAGGGGAGCTGGAGATGTGAAACCCAATAACCTTAACAACTATTGCATATTTTAAAAGCCCAATAACCTTAACAACTCAAGGTGTGGGGAGAAGAAATTTCTTGGAACAAACGTTGTGCCACTGATTTGTGTTTGTGTTTACTCAACAGAGTTTGGGGGAAAAAAATCTACATGAGGTTGTTGATCAAGTGGGTTCATCGGCAACTCTCTTGAAGGTAGGAGACTAAAATCTTCTCCTTTCTTCTTCCTTGAAGGATAATTAATGTTGTTGTATTTAGTGAAGAACCTTTTTTTTTTTTAATCACAAACAAAACAAACTCATCTGTGTGTTCTGTTTGGGTTCTTACAGGGAGAAGCTATGGAAAGCAGCAGCGAAGACATAATTGTATCCATTCGTGTAGCAGTCTTGCTTGACAAATTATCCTCAGAAGCATTAATAGATTTTGGATTGGTATGGTGTGCGAAAAGTGAGCTATGTGCACTCTCAGATCTTTTTGGGAAAATTAAAAAATTATTCAAGTTTGCAGAGAAAGCTCAAGCAAGGAATATCTTGGTGAAAGACTGCCTTAGGAATCTCAGAGAAGTTGCTTACCGAGCTGAGGACATATTGGATGAGTTCATCTATGAAGCTTGTAAGGAAAAAGATGAAAGATATGGAAGTGGAAAGGTACGTTTGCACTTCCCCTCTAACTTAAAAGCAGATGGTCTTTTACGGAAGCAAGAAATCGTGCCTCTTATAAATGATGAACTCATAAAGAAACTGGAGGAGATTGAGAAGAAACTTGAAGACCTCTATCTCAGAGAGTCATCAGGAAATCAGAAATCACATGGTGGTGGTGTAATTGATGAAATATTAGATACTAGGCCAAAGAGTGGTTCTCTAGTTGATGAACCTCTTACTTTGGGGAGGAAGGATGATGCAGAAGCAATAAAAAATAAGTTGTTGTCATCAAATCCAAATGAAAACCAAAAACAGGTTTCTGTTATTGCCATTGTTGGATTAGGGGGTTTAGGCAAGACAACTCTAGCCCAGCTTGTCTAAAGTGATCCTGATGTAAAGAAACATTCAGAAAGTAGCAATTGGGTTTGCGTATCTACTGATTTTAATGCTGTGAGATTGATCTCTGCAGTTCTAGAGTCGTTGAATCGGAAAAATCCTAACTTGAGTAACCTAGAATCACTTCAATGTGAGTTGAGAGAAGAATTAAGGGGGAAGCGAGTTTTAATCATCTTGGATGATGTTTGGACAGAAAAGAACAAGGATTGGGAACCTCTGAGAGTTACATTCGTGGCGGCAGGGGAAGGAAGTAGAATAATAGTAACAACTCGAAGTAGAAGAGTTTCATCAATGATGCACCCCATGTATACCCTTGATCTACAAATTTTATCTGATGAAGAGTGTTGGTCAATAATGGAAAGGCACATATCTTTAAATTATGGTTCTATTGCTCCCAGCCTGGGAGATGTGGGTAGGAAGATTGTGAGGAAGTGAAAAGGATTGCCCTTG
This sequence comes from Telopea speciosissima, assembly GCF_018873765.1. NCBI lineage: Eukaryota > Viridiplantae > Streptophyta > Magnoliopsida > Proteales > Proteaceae > Telopea > Telopea speciosissima. The sequence continues at coordinate 36,504,248 of NC_057926.1, read as the reverse complement.
GCAGCAAGTACGGTTGCAGGCCTTTTAAACTCCTCTAGTTCAGATTTAAACCATTGGCAAGAAGTCTTGAATAGTTCCATGTGGGACTTGGAAGAGAGCGATTTGCCGGCTGCACTAAGTCTAAGCTATTATTTTCTTTCCACACAATTGAAGCAGTGTTTTGCTTATTGCTCTGTATTTCCTAAAGATCATAAATTCAAGAAGCAACGTCTCATTCAGCTGTGGATCGCAGAAGGTTTTATTAGAAGGAACACTACAAGAATGAAAGAAAAAGCAGGTGACCAATATTTTGATGATTTGCTGCATAGGTCTTTCTTTCAGCACTACTATGGATCTAAGTATACCTTTGTAATGCATGACCTTGTACATGATTTAGCACAAGCAGTTTCAGGAGAGTTGTATGGTAGATTTGAGTGCGGTATGAAATCGAGCTGTAACTTCAAAGAGACCCGTTATTCGTCCATGAATTGTGTAAATTCCATAAACAGGGACAAAAATCATGATCAGAAGAGGTTGTCCACATTGATAAATCTAGGTGGTTATTTTATGTCCCACCGCAATTGCCTTATTGATTCTTTTGGAAGACTGAGATACTTACGTGTCTTAGATTTGTATAAATCAAATATTAAGATGCTTCCGGATGATATTGGCGATTTCAAATGCCTACACTATATTAACCTCTCATTTGCTCGTGACATAGAACGATTACCGGTGTTATTGTGCGATCTTTTCAATCTACAGTCGTTGATACTCCGTTATTCCGGAATACATGAGTTACCTAGAGGTATGAAGTATCTACGCAATCTCCAGCATCTAGACGTTTATGGGTGCATATACTTACTTTCCATGCCACAAGGAATTGGGAGATTAAGTAATCTCAAGACATTGTCAGAGTTTACTGTCTCAAAAGAAGATGATGGTCGTGGGATAAGAGAGCTGAAGGAGCTGAGGCAGCTTGAGGGTGCACTTTCAATCTGCTCACTACAGAATGTGATTCATCCTCTAGATGCTCGGGAAGCTGATTTGATGAGTAATCCAAAAGTTGATGGGTTAACAGTTAGGTGGGATTACAGTATTAGTGGTAATAAAGAAGTTGAGGTTTTAGAAAGTTTACAACCTCACACTGATCAGCTGAGGAGTTTACGTATCTTCGAATACAGTGGGTTAACATTTCCAAGATGGTTGATGATCGATTTGCCAAGTTACAACAAGCTAGTCTCTCTGACACTCTTCAACTGCTGCGAATGCCAAGTCCTCACTCCGATTGGGAAGCTACCCCAATTGGAATCTCTACGCTTAGTAAACATGATGAAGTAGGAAGAGTGGTCATCTAGCAGCTGTAGAGGGGAAGAAAGTAGTGATGAATTCCCTAGCCTCCAATATGTAACCATTTCAGACTGTCCAGAACTAAGGATACTACCACAGCCGCTTCTGTCAAGTCCGAGACTATGTAGAATGAGTTTCTATAGGTGTCCAAAGCTCAAGAAGTTGCCTCATGCAGGAGGACTAAGCAGACTCACCGCACTCAAAAATCTTCGTCTTGGGGATGAAATGGAAGGGTTGATGCAATTTCTGGATGAGACAGAGACTCTACCTCCAAATCTTAATCGCTTTTATATCCATGATTGTAAATCACTACCCAAGGGGTTGAGAAACCTGTCCTCACTGAAACGTTTGGAAGTTAGTCACGCTTTTAAAGCCCTCTACAGCCGGGAGGAGCTCCCCGCAAATGCCATCGTTATTAAAAGAAGTTGGTATCCTTTTAAGGTAATATTTTTTACCTAGCTACCCAGCTGCAAATTTTTTTTTGAAAACTAATAAATTAAAGTTAATGGAAGTGAAAACTGTTTGTCCATACATCCTGGGCCTCCATTTAAAATTGTAGGAATGGAGATTAGAGTTTAGAAGAGTCCCTTAACTTGGGAGAGTCATCAAATGCTCATGGCTGTTTTGTTCTAACCTGCATTTTTTTTATGTTTTTATCAATAGGTGCGCTGGGAAGTGGGCTTGCCGGTGGACTTGGTAGTGGGCTTGCCGATGAGCTTTTGTGAAGATTTTATTGAGATTTTGCATCCAATGACGTAAGACCTCTCTCTCTCTCTCTCTCTCTCTCTATCTCTGCCCTTTGAACTTTGAAGTGATCTTGGCAATTTCTAGTTTTCGAACTTAGAAGGTTGACTGGAAAATGCATTCAATTGTTGAATACATTCATTTGGTTTTTATCTCAATCTTTTGAGGTCTGTTATGTTTGTACTAACCCTTTAATGGTGGAGCCTTTTGAGACACACAAACATAAAATTCAGAGTACGTGCAAGTAAGCACACGAGATACTATATATATACTACAAGAAAACAAGGCTTTACCACCGCCAAAGGTAAAAAAAAAATCTGATGCTAAATGTGCCGCAGCTTTTGATACATAGTGGTATTAGCTATCACTCTTGTATGCAACCTTAAGTGACAGTAATAATTTTTTTTTGGGTTTGGTAAACAAGCGGCAGTAATTTTTTTTTGGTAAGCTGTGCGGCAGTCATTTTACTATTTCTAAAACGAATACTTTAGTCATTTTATTTATCACCACAAAATGCATTTATTTTATTATTAAACTCAAAAAGTAAGAACTTTTCACGAAGGTCTATTTACTGCCACTAAATATAATTATTGACAAAAACCCCACTGCCTACCACCACTACCACATCTGCCCTGCTCCCTCCCCCACCTCCGGTAATTGGAAGAGAATAAAATTATGGAAGAGTAAGATTCTTTCTTTTACGGGCCGTCTTGAACTCATTAGATTGGTTATGGAGAATTCATTCATCTTTTGGCCTAGTAATTTTGAGCTTCCTGGCTCCATCATTTTTAAGATTGAATTACTAATGCTCTCTTTCCCTTGGAAATCACTAATGAAAATCCTAATTTCCTTCATCTTATTAGTTGGGCCAAAGTTCGCCTTTTGAAAAATGAAAGTGCATTGGGACTCCGTAGAGTAAAGAATCCAACATTGCAAGCATCATACAACTTATTTGGAAAATAGTGTTTAGACAGAAAAACATTTGGCCTGACTAGGTATACTTTAGATACTTGCAGTCAAGTTCTATTTGGACTGCCACTAGCCTAATTGAGGCATCTTGGGCTCTAAGAAAATTCTGAAGTATAGACACCTTGTTAGTGATATCATTTGTTCAAGCATTGATGATGGATGTGCTACTCATTTGTGGCTTAATAATTGGCATCTTAATAGTATCCTCATTTCCGGATATGAGGATGGAATAAGATATGATGCTGGATTTGATAGGATAGCCAAGGTCTCCTCTATTATCTGGGATGGTATATGGATCCAGGGCCTAGTGTTTCCAAAAGCTTGATTGAGATGTGGTCTAATCTCTATTCTGCAATGTTGAGGCCAAGGGGGAATGGTGATTTTTAGTTCTATGGCTTCCAAATTCTTCTAAGAAATTTACCTTTGCCTTTACTTAGAATTTGATTAAATAAAAAACCCAGAATTTTCCTCGCTTAAGAATATCTTGTTCAATTCAAATATTCCTAGATATAATTTTACTGTTTAGCGAGCTTTAACTCCATCTCTCCTTACCCAGGAGCTTCTTCTCAACAGAAGCCTTTCGATCCCTAATTATTGTCTATGTTAGAACTCTCAAGAAAATGTAAACCATCTTTTTTTTCATTTCTTGTCCTTTTTCTAGATCTGTTTCGAAAAGGGGTCCTTAGTAAGGGTTGGTCTCATGAAAAAACAATTCTTCCCTTGCAAAGAGAATGGTGGTAGATTCTCAAATCTTCAGTGGTAAGTGTAAGGAATGCAAGGCGTGGAGATGAATCCGTGACTCCCTTTGGTCCCCTCTATGGGTTCTCATCTTCTCTCTCAGTTGGGGGGAGAGGTGAATTCGTTGGTATTATTTGAAGTCGCTACCTATATCAAGGTATAAGACCTGCAAATGTCTTTCCATCTTGGGAAGGAGAAATGTTTCTAATAGATAAGGCAAAAGTTTTCTCTAGATTTCTAAGTAAGTTCACAGTTACAAACTGAAAAGCGGTAAGAGTGTGAGACACCCAGCAACTGCCCAATTGAGCGATCTTAATATAAACATTAATATTGAAGAGAAACAGAGAAAGTTGGTTTTGCAAGCTCACCTTAATCGTGAGTGTTGTCTTTACACTTATAATTGAATTGGTACATGGTAAAATTAACCGAGTAATACTGTGAGAGTCTTCAGCAATTGTGAGAGTCCTCAGGGTGGAAAACAGGGGATCGATTGAGGTTGTTATCAAACCTTATCACTTGGTTCATGGTTTGTTAATCTTATCATTTGTATCACTTGGTTTGTTATTAATTATGCTATGGCATACATAGCTTTCACCAAAAAATAAGAATGATGCACACATAGCTGTAATCCACAATCGTCCTCCATGCAATGGGCTCCACAGCTTCACCGAATGCATTGAATGACATAAGCTATGCTCTTGTAGTGTTTGCTCTCTTCTCAAACCAAGAGCCTAAAGCAATTCTAACCACATGAAATAAAAAATTTAGATATGTTCCCATCACTTTTGCCGGCCCATGTGAACAATTTGTGGCCAGTACATGCTGGTTTCTGGTTAAGAAATTTTCAATTATTTCATTGTTTAAGCTCTGATTTAGTATGTTTTATATTTTAGTTTTATGGGGTGATATTTATATGAAAATTATTTGGTTTTTGATTTTCGTACTATATTTCAGTGACATAGAAATCAAATAGAGTAGAAATTCTGAAATAACTCTGAAGCTGTTTCAATTGTAAAATTAAAATTAATTTCACTCTTGCTTTATGATGGGCACAAGGTTAATTTGATGGAAACTCTACCAAAATTTTTTTTTGTTTTTGATGGGAAACAATATTTTCATGTTAAAAATAAAATACCACATTTCTTCTCTTGATGGTCTCAGCATAATCATACCCCTACCCCACCAGCCGTACTGCCATCGTTGTCACTGCTACAACCACCATTGCCACTGTCGCTTGGCCTCCACCTCTGCCTCCACCTCCGCCCCCACCCCTATCACCGCTACCACCACCATCTTCTCCCGAAGAAATATAGAGAAGCTATTATCAGAAATTGTATTACCAAATGAATTCTTTAGTCTTAAAATTATTTTAGATCATGGTTTGAGGTATCAGTATTGTATCGTCCGCTATGGATGATACGTAACGGTTTTACAATTGACCGATCTTGATACTATGTCGATATCGTATCGGTGTCACGATAAGGACAAAAAGTAAAAAGTCAAAAAACTTGTTTTTTTAAAAGAAATAAGGGGCAAATTTGTCTGATGCAGCCGATCCATGCAGATATTGTATCAGTATCGTATTGTTTTGCAAGTAACAAAGTTCATGGTTCTAAGTATCGGTATCTTATCACCCGTATCGGTCGATACGTATCGGATTTACGTGTAGCCGATACCATATCTGTGACACGATACGGACAAGGGGTAAAATGGTAAGAAAAATCATTTTTTAAAGGAGATTCAAGGATAGTTTTATCTGATATAGTCATTCCGTTCCGATACCATATTAATATCATATCTGTTTTGTAAGTGATCGATACCCGATCCGATACCATACACTAGAACCGTGATGGAGTTACCCGATCCGATATTATGCACTAAAACATCTTAGATTGCAATTTCAATTTTTACCAAAAAATATTGCAATTTCAATTTATTGATTACAAATTTTTTGTGGCCAATTTCATAAAATCAATTCAAAATTGAAATAGACATCGTACAAATCTGGCGTAAGCTGGACCACTTTTATTTATGTCGTAACAACAACTTTATTGGCAGGTGGCTTTATTGTGGATTGTTCTCCTCTCAGGTTCCCTGCTCGGTCAGGTGCGCAGGTTCCTCTCAGAGGAGGAGCGAAAATGACAACCTCACCCCTGCCAAAACACACTGCCCGGGTGGGGTGAGGTCGTCATTTTTGCCCCTCCTATGAGAGGAACCTACGCACTGATCGGACAGGGAACATGAGAGGAGAAAAATTCCTTTATTGCTGGCATCTTCTGCGAAGGAGATAGGAAAATTCCCTTTTGGGTTCATATAAATCAAACACTTGATTGTGACTCTTTTCCTCTTGTCGTATGGTAATTATAAATAATATGAAAATACATAAATACCCCCAATGGTTTTTTAATTTTTAATCGGTACCCCCAAGTGTTATTTTTTTTCTAATGGCATAAATTTGTAATGAGATTCAATAAAAAAAATAATAATAATAATTGAAACCACCTTGATCACAAACAGCTTTTCCCATATCTTAATAGGCCAAATCTTTTGAGAAATCAAGAGGTGTGGAGAAGAAATTTCTTGGAACAGAGGTTGTGGCCTTTCTCAGTTAAAGTCCAAACCAAATGGATTTTAGTTTACAATAGAGTGTGGGGGAAAAGAAGTCTACGTAGCATATTGGTTTATGTGAATCTTTCTTCTATTCTCTCTTGAAGGTAGGAGACTAAAATCTCTCTTGCCTCTTCTCCTTTCTTCATCCTTTTTGTTTTTTTAAATCACAAACAAAACAAACTCATCTCTGTGTTAATTCTGTTCAGTTTCTTGCAGGGCGAAGGTATGGAAACAAGTAGGGATGACATATTTGTAACCCATCATGTAGCAGTCTTGCTTGACAAATTATCCTCACAGGCATTAATAGATTTTGGATTGGTATGGTGTGCGAAAAGTGAGCTACGTGCACTCTCAGATCTTTTTGGGAAAATTCAAAAATTGCTCAGGTTTGCAGAGAAAGCTCAAGCAAGGAATATCTTGGTGAAAGACTGCCTCCGGAATCTCAGAGAAGTTGCTTACCGAGCTGAGGACATATTGGATGAGTTCATCTATGAAGCTTGTAAGGAAAAAGATGAAAGATATGGAAGTGGAAAGGTACGTTTGCACTTCCCCTCTAACTTAAAAGCAGATGGTCTTTTACGGAAGCAAGAAATCGTGCCTCTTATAAATGATGAACTCATAAAGAAACTGGAGGAGATTGAGAAGAAACTTGAAGACCTCTATCTCAGAGAGTCATCAGGAAATCAGAAATCACATGGTGGTGGTGTGATTGATGAAATATTAGATACTAGGCCAAAGAGTGGTTCTCTAGTTGATGAACCTCTTACTTTGGGGAGGAAGGGAGATGTAGTAGCAATAAAAAATAAGTTGTTGTCAAATCCAAAGAAAAACCAAAAACAGGTTTCTGTTATTGCCATTGTTGGATTGGGGGGCATAGGCAAGACAACTCTAGCCCAGCTTGCTTATAATGATCCTGATGTAAAGAAACATTTTGAAAGAAGCGCTTGGGTTTGTGTGTCTACTAATTTTAGTGCTGTGAGATTGATCTCTGCAATTCTAGAGTCCTTGACTGGGGAAAATCCTAACTTGAGCTACCTAGAACCACTTCAACATAAGTTGAGAGATCAATTAAAGGGGAAACGAGTTTTAATCATCTTAGATGATGTTTGGACTGAAAAGGAAAGCGATTGGATATCTCTGAGAGTTGCATTCTCGGCAGCAGGGGAAGGAAGTAGAATAATAGTAACAACTCGAAGTAGAAGAGTTTCATCAATGATGCACCCCATGTATATCCTTGATCTAAAAATTTTAACTGATGAAGAGTGTTGGTCAATAATGGAAAGGCACATATCTTTAAATTATTGCTCTATTGCTCCCAGCCTGGAAGAAGTGGGTAGGAAGATTGCGAGGAAGTGCAAAGGATTGCCCTTGGCAGCAAGTACGCTTGCAGGCCTTTTAAGCTCTAGTTCAGATTTAAACCATTGGGAAGAAGTCTTGAATAGTTCCATGTGGGACTTAGAAGAGAGCGATTTGCCGGCTGCACTAAGTCTAAGCTATTATTTTCTTCCCATACATTTGAAGCAGTGTTTTGCTTATTGCTCTGTTTTTCCTAAAGATTATATATTCAAGAAGCAACATCTCATTCAACTGTGGATCGCAGAAGGTTTTATTAGAAGGAACACTACAAGAATGAAAGACAAAGCAGGTGGCCAATATTTTGATGATTTGCTGCAGAGGTCTTTCTTTCAGCGAAAATCTTATGTGGATGGATTTGTAATGCATGACCTTGTACATGATTTAGCACAAGCAGTTTCAGGAGAGTTGTATGGTAGATTTGAATACGGGATGAAATCGAGCCGTAACTTCAAAGAGACCCGTTATTCGTCCATGAGTTGTGTAAATTCCATAAACAGGGACAAAAATCATGATCAGAAGAGGTTGTCCACATTGATAAATGTAGATGGTTATTCTTGTTCCCACCGCAATTGCCTTACTGATACTTTTGGAAGACTGAGATACTTACGTGTCTTAGATTTGTATGCTTCTAAAATTACGATGCTTCCAGACGATATTGGTGATTTGAAATGCCTACACTATATTAACCTCTCATTTGCTCGTGACATAGAACGATTACCGGAGTCATTGTGCGATCTTTTCAATCTACAGTCGCTGATACTCCGTTATTCCGGAATACGTGAGTTACCTAGAGGTATGAAGTATCTACGCAATCTCCAGCATCTAGATGTTTATGGGTGCATATACTTACTTTCCATGCCACAAGGAATTGGGAGATTAAGTAGTCTCAAGACTTTGTCAGAGTTTACTGTCTCAAAAGATGATAACGGTCGTGGGATAAGAGAGCTGAAGGAGCTGAGGCAGCTTGAGGGTGCACTTTCAGTCTGCTCACTACAGAATGTGATTCATCCTCTGGATGCTCGGGAAGCTGATTTGATGAGTAAGCCAAAAGTTGATGAGTTAACTTTTAGATGGGATTACAGTATTAGTGGTGATAAAGAAGTAGAGGTTTTAGAAAGTTTACAACCTCACACTGATCAGCTGAGGAGTTTACGTATCTTCGAATACAGTGGGTTAACATTTCCAAGATGGTTGATGATCGATTTGCCAAGCTACAACAAGCTAGTCTCTCTGACACTCTTCTACTGCTGCAAATGCCAAGTCCTCCCTCCGATTGGAAAGCTACCCCTATTGGAATCTCTATGCTTGGTAAAAATGATGAAGTTGGAAGAGTGGTCATCTAGCAGCTGTAGAGGGGAAGAAAGTAGTGATGAATTCCCTAGCCTCCGATATGTAACCATTTCAGACTGTCCAGAACTGAGGATACTACCACAGCCGTTTCTGTCAAGTTCGAGACTATGTAGATTGAGTTTCTATAGGTGTCCAAAGCTCAGGATGTTGCCTCATGGAGGAGGACTAAGCAGACTCACCTCACTCAAAAATCTTCGTTTTGGGGATGAGATGGAAGGGTTGATGGAATTTCTGAATGAGACAGAGACAGAGAGTCTACCTCCAAATCTTAATCGCCTTTATATCCAGGATTGTAAATCGCTCCCCAAGAGATTGAGAAACCTGTCTTCATTGGAACATCTGGAAGTTAGTCACGCTTTTAAAGCCCACTACAGCCCGGAGGAGCTCCCCACAAATGTCATCGTTACTAAAAGAAGTTGCTATCCTTTTAAGGTAACACTTTTTACCTAGCTACCCAGCTGCAAATTTTTTTTAGAAAACTAATAAATTAAAGTCAATGGAAGTGAAAACTGTTTGCCCATACATCATGGGCCTCTATTGAAAAGGGCTAAAAGGTCGCAGCGCTGCCATTATAAAACAATGATGGCAGTGTTCCATCAATCTCAGTCATTGATTTTCTGACATAAAATTTGAGCCGTTCAATTTTTTAAAGCACAAACAAAATGGTGACCTATTCTTTACCCACATCGCCGATAAATAGATTCATCTTTTTTTCCAAACACGATCCCCCAAAATCCTTGCCCTTCCAATTTTACCCACATCGCCGGTAAATAGATTCATCTTTTTTTTCAAACACGATCCCCCAAATTCCTTGCCCTTCCACTTTTTCATCAATCTCAAAACCTTAATGGCATTTCACTCCAGCCGAGAATGAGACAGAACTCTAATATTGAAGATCCCCCAAATCCCTTACCCTTCCTCTTCTTCACCAATCTGAAAACCTTAATGGCATTTTACTCCAGCCAAAAGTGAAATTGAACCCAATATTGAGGATAGAAAGAGAGGTAGTGCCTTCAAAACGTGAAATGGAAATCTAACCGGATCCACTCGGCGCCAGCCGATACCCATCGTAAAGCAGAGGAAAGCCATCGTCGCCGGCGTCCCATTCTTTCAACTGTCTTCTTTTTCTTCGACCACCGCCCCACCCTCTGCAGCTTGTTTTCCATTTTCTATTTTTCAATTAATATTCAATCCCCTTTTTGAAGGATGGTATGTCTTTTTGCACCAACTTAAGGAATTGCAATGAATTTCCAAATCCCAATCCCAAGTCATTCTACTTTAAGGCTAGGCAAATTAGGAAGGAAACCAAAGGGATTCAGATCTTCCGAACTCGGGTTTGTTCTTTACATTAATTCTCAGGTCTTCAATGGCAACACTGACCCTGTTTGTGAAGGTGTGCAGAGGCTAAAAGACTACAAATCGATGGTGTTCCTTTCTCACCTTCTGCGAAGTAGGAGCAGAGTTGTAGGGGATGGGGCAGCACTGGAGGGAATAATAGCACAAACAATGGTGGGATTGATTAAATAAAAAACAATCTGCGGAGGATTTTTTCCGCTGCGGAAGCTGGGATGGGGCGGTGGTCAAAAGAAGAAGTGGGACGATTGAAAGAAGAAGAAAAAAAGGACAAAACCACAAACCGTGAGAATAGGTATACAGTTTTTTTAGTGTCATGTGTTGACCCATATCGGCTATGTGGGTAAAGAGAAGGTCACCATTTTGTTTGTGCTTTAAAAAATTGAACGGCTCAGATTTTATGTCAGAAAATCAATGACTGAGATTGATGGAGCACTGCCATCATTGTTTTATAGCGCTGCTACTGCTCGCCCATTGAAAATTGTAGGAATGGATATTAGAGTTTAGAAGCGTCCCTTAACTTGGGAGAGTCATCAAATGCTCATGGGTGTTTTGTTCTAATCTGCTTTTTTTTTTTTCCTTTAATTAATAGGTGCGCTTGGAAGTGGGCTTGTCGGTGGGCTTGGCAGTGGGCTTGCGTGAAGATTTTGATGAGATTTTGCATCCAATGACGTAAGACCTCTCTCTCTCTCTCTCTCTCTCTCTCTCTGCCCTTTGAACTTTGAAGTGATCTTGGTAATTTCTAGTTTCAGAACTTAGAAGGCTGACTGGAAAATGCATTCAATTGTTGAACACATTCATCTGGTTTTTATCTCAATCTTTTGAGGTCTGTTATGTTTATAATAACCCTTTAATGGTGGAGCCTTCTCAGACATAGAAACATAAAATTCAGAGTAAGTGCAAGTAAGCACACGAGATACTATATATATACTACACGAAAACAGGGCTTTACCACAGCCAAATGTAAAAAAAAAAATCACCTCTATAGCCTTTATCGGTGTTTTTTTTTTTTTTGTTGGGTCAAAAATCTGATGCTAAATAAATGTGCCGTAGCTTTTGATATATAGTGGTATTAGCTATCACCCTTGTATGTAACTTTAAGTGGCAGTAATAATTTTTTTTGGGTTTGGTAAACAAGCGGCAATAATTTTTTTTTGGTAAACTGTGCGGCAACCATTTTACCGTTTCTAAAAAGAATACTTTAATAGTTTTATTTATCACCACAAAATGTATTTATTTTATTATTAAACTAAAAAAGAAAGAACTTTTCACGAAGGTCTATTTACTGCCACTAAATATAATTATTGACAAAACCCCACTGCCTACCTCCCCACCCCCCCACCCTCACACACTACTCCTTGCACGTCACCACACCACCACTACCACATCTGCCCTGCTCCCTCCCCCACCTCTGCTTCCACCCTACTCTTGCCCCCACCACCAGCTCCACGTCCACCTACCACCCCCTTCGGTAACTCCCCTCGTTGCTCCTTGTTATAACTCCCTGATAGTGTTTAGTTGCAGATAAGCTCTTTTTGAGGAAGAGCAACCTCCTAGAAGATGGGGTTTAAGAGGAGGAAGTTGAAACAGAGGAATTTTCTCAGAAGTAAAGTCTGCTTGCTCCCTCAGCGAGGATTTGTATTTATCATTCTTTCAGTACAATCTCTAACAACTTCCTTACAGGTGTCAAAACCCTATTGCTCCATTCCTAACAAACTATATCATTACTCATCCGTACTACAACCTTTATTCATCCCCACTAACAACCTTGTATGAGCTGTCCTATCTCTCAGATGCGATCATACCATCATACATAATCTGCCAAGTAGCATGGTTGGTTTCTTTGTCTAGCCTGGGACCAGGGGGCCTCATCCGCATTGGCATCTTGATGAGCAAGGCCACGTGTATCATTCCTTCCCCCATCAAGTAGGACCTTGTCCTCAAGGTCAAGAGTTGGGTAAAGGCGACATAATTCTGATAAGTCTTCCCAAGTGGCGTTAGATGGGGAAGTGCCTATCCATTGGATAAGTAGTTGATCACAAGTGCCAGCTCCTCGCCTGACGGTTCTGGATGCAAGAATTCAAGCTGGTTTGAGGACTGGATTAGAGTGTGAGGCCAGATTAGGAAGCGACTGAGGTTGGTTGGAGATATCACTACGACAGGTTTTCAATAGGGAGACATGGAAGACCGGGTGGATTCTGGAATCCTTTGGCAAGCCAAGCTTGTATGCAACTGGACCAATGCACTCAACAATCTAGAATGGGCCGTAGTAGCACTGTGCAAGTTTGTTAGAAGTGCAATTGGCAATCGATGACTGTCGGTAAGGCTGCAACTTGATGAAAACCCAGTCATTGGGCTCATATGCATGGTCAGAACGATGTTTGTCAGCATATTGTTTCATCCTGAGTTGTGCATGGTTTAGGTTGTCCTTTAACTTTCGCAAGAGTTGATCATTGCGGTGTAGGTCACGATCAACCAAATCGACTCTGTACCTACTGTTGACGTAGTCGGGGATGGTGGTGGGTTTACACCCGTAGAGGGCCTCGAAGGGTGTCATACCCGCGGCAGTGTGGTACGAGGTATTGTATCAATACTTGGCCCAATGGAGAAACTTGAACCACTGATTAGGCTGGTCTATAACAAAGCAGTGAAGATATTGTTCCAGACAACGATCAAGTACCTCCGTTTGGGGGTGATATGCTGTGCTCATCTTGAGTGTGGTACCTTGTTGGCGGAATAATTCTTGCCAAAATGAGCTAAAGAATATAGCATCCTGATCGCTGATAATGCTGCGGGGCATGCCATAAAGCTTAAGGATCGTCTAGGTGAAGATTTCAGCGACCTTTGGGGCTGTGAAATTCGGTGGCAGAGGTAAGAAATGGCCATATTTAGTGAGGCGATCAATGACAACCAGAACTGTCATTTTGCCTTGGGAGTTGGGCAAGCTGGTGATGAAATCGAGAGCAATATCTTCCCACACCCTGTTTGGTAACGGTATAGGCTAGAGCAGTTCCGCAGGTGAACAAGTTATGTATTTGGATTGTTGACAAACTAAACACTCTACAACCCAGCGATGATTCTCCTTGTGCATGTTGAGCCAGTAAAAACTTTGTTGTATGTGGGCTAATGTACGAGTGTAGCCCGAGTGACTGCCGATGGGGCTAGAATGAAATTCTTGGAAAACAACCTATTGTAGAGAAGACTGTGGTGGAATAACTAGACGATCATTGTAGAAAACCAGGCCATTGGTGATCCTGTCAGCTGGATATTTGGTTGGTTCTTCAGTGATGGACTGTAGAAGTTGTTGGGATGTTGTGTCTGTCCTTAATTCAGAATGAATCTGATCTACCAGTCGAAATTGAGGGGTTGAGATGTCAGAGAGGGCATTATAGCTAGGATCTGCACAACGAGATAAAGCATCTGCAGCTATATTATCTTTAGCTGGCTTGTAGACAATGCGGTAGTTAAAGCCCATGAGCTTCTACAGCCAATATTGCTGGTCAGGGGTTTGAATGGCTTGGGCCATCAAGTGCTGGAGACTGTGGTGATTAGTGCGGATGCAGAACTCGTGGTCAAGAAGGTAATGGCGCCACTTGCTAATTGCTTCGGTGATGGCGCACATTTTGCGAGCGTTGGTGGAGGAGGCTCACATGCGATTGGAGATTTTTTTGCTAAAGAATGCCAAGGGGTGGCCATGTTGAGATAATACTGCTCCCATGCCAGAACCAAAAGCATATGTGTCAATGGTGAATGGGGTAGAGAAGTCCGGTAATTGCAACACCGGTGTCTGGGTTAAGGCTTGTTGGAGTGATTTAAAGGCAATGAGGCCAGTGTTTGACGAAGAGAAGGCTTCCTTTTTAAGGAGGTCGGTTAGTGGAGCAGCAAGGGTGGCATAGCCCTTGACGAAATGATGGTAGTAGCCGGTTAAGTCCAGAAATCCCATGAGTTCGGTGAATGTAGTGGGTGGAGGCCAGTGGAGAATGGCATGGATTTTAGAGGGGTCAACCTGAATGTCGTGGACTGATATGATATGGCCAAGGTATTCAAGGGACTGTTGGCCGAATTGGTATTTGGATTCTTTAACAAAGAATCTGGAATTCTGAAGGATTTGAAGGACTTGTGTGAGGTGAGTAAGGTGTGACTCCCAGGATGGGCTGTAGACGAGGATATCGTCGAAAAAACACAAGGGCAATTTTTTGGAGAAATGGCTTGAAGGTGGCATTCATGGCAACTTGGAAGGTAGAGGGGGCATTGGACAAACAAAATGGAATTATGAGGAATTCATAGTGACTGTCGTGCGTACGGAAGGCTGTGGTAGGAACATTGTCCTTGTGAATTCGAATTTGGTGGAAACCAGACTGGAGATCCGGCTTGGAAAAGAAATGGGAGCCATGCAATTCATCAAACATCTCATCTACAACGGGGATAAAAAACTGATCCTTTATCGTGACGGTGTTGAGGACGCGATAGTTGACACAGAAGTGCCATGTTCCATCCTTTTTCTTGACGAGGAGAATAGGGGAGGAGAAGGGGCTGGTACTGGTTGGATGATACCATCCTTTAACATGGACGTGATCAGGAGCTCCATCTCGCGTTTTTGAAAATGGAGGTAGTGATAGGGGCGGACGTTAATAGGTGCAGAACCAAGAATGAGATGGATGCGATGGTCAATGTCATGTTGTGGGGGTAGGCCGTGTGGCTCGGAGAAGATGGGGCCCAATTTGGAGAGGAGTGCAACAATATCAGGGTGGTGCGTGGCATCAAGTGGTGAAGGGGGAGGCTGGAGGGCTACGAGATGATATAGGAAAGCAATGGAAGTGGTGGTTATGCCACATCGTAGCTGAGGGGGTTGGCACAGGTGGAGAGTTGAGTAAGGTCACCATAAAAGGTAATGGGTGTGGACTTCAAGGTGAAACTAAGGGAGAGCTTATTATAATCGAAGGTCACTAGACTCATTTGTTGGAGCCACTGGACGCCCAGTATCAGATCTGCCCCATGGAGTGGTAAGACAAACAGGTCCAACATGAAGGAATGATTGGAGATGGTGACTGGGATTTGAAGGCACTTACCCACACAAGTGAGGGAGTTGCCGTTGCCGATCGAAATAGAGAATGAGGGTTTAGGTTGGATTGGAAGCTGTAGGTGTTGGGCAACACACTCTTGGATGAAGTTGTGGGTGTTGCCACTATCGATGAGGACTTGGATCGGAAAGTTGTGCAAGAGACCAGTGATGTGAAGGGTTCATGGAGAGGATTGGCTGGTCAAGGCGTGGAAGGAGATCTTTGGGGGAGGGGTGTCGATGGGTTTTGGATCAATGGGTACGGAGTGAGGATCACCATCAGCGAGAGGGAGGTCATCGGTGGGGTCATTGGAGGTGAAGAGAAGGAACTGCCAAGGTTTGCAACGATGCCTGCAAGAGAATTTCTCATTGCAGTTATAGCATAACCCCTTATCTCGGCGAGCTTGCATTTCATCAGGGGAAAGGAGACGAATGGGGAGACGGGAAGGTGGTGCTTCAGATAGAGGAGAGGCAGGGGAAGGGAGAGTGGGTAGCAAGGGTACGGTGTATGAGGTTTTTGATGGGGATGGACTAATTAATAACAACGATCATCAAAAAATTTGTCCTCCTATAGCTTGGCTAAACCCAACGCCTGGCTCAAAGTTGTGGGGTGAAAAGCCTGAACCTCATGGTAGAGGTTGGGCTTGAGGCCGGAGATGAAGCAATTGAGGATGAAATGATATGGGAGACCCACTGTGCAGTTGGCTAGAGCCTCAAAGTTGGATTGGTAAGCCTCAACTGTCGAAGTTTGGGTGAGCTTGGAGAGGGGACCTTGGTGATCTACATAGGTTGAGGGTCCAAATCGGATGTGAAGAGAATCGACGAACGCTGCCCATAAACAAAGCTGGCGGTTCTTGTGAATCCACTGGAACAAAGCCAGAGCGGGGCCATCCATGTAGAAGGAGGCGATGGTGAGATGTTGTTCGCTGGGGATGTCATGGAAGTCGAAGAACTGGGAACCTTTAAAAGTCCATCCTAGTGGATCGGTGTCTTCAAACCGGGGAAAGTCGAGACGCAACTGTTGAACTTGGATAGGATTGGAACTGGTGAGGGGAGTGGAACTACAGGCGGGGCTACCATTGGTGGAGAGGAGGTCCATTTTGTTTTAAGGGCAGAGAGCAAGCTGACGATATTGTCGAAGCTCTGGGTGAGGGTGTTGATAGCAGAGGCTTGGGAGGACTAAGTCTCTTTGAGCTGAGAGATGGAGTCTTTGATCAAACGGAACCGTGTCCCTTCTGCCATGGAGGGAGAAGGAATGAAAGCACCAAATGATATTGTTTAGTTGCAGATAAGCTCTTTTCAAGAAGGAGTAACCTCCTAGAAGATGGGGTTTAAGAGGAGGAAGATGAAACAGAGGAATTCTCTCAGAAGTAAAGTCTGCTCGCTCCCTGAGCGAGGATTTGCATTTATCATTCTTTTAGTACAATCTCTAACAACTTCCTTACAGGTGTCAAAACCCTATTGCTCCATTCCTAACAAACTATATCATTACTCATCCCTACTACAACCTTTATTCATCCCCACTAATAACCTCGTATGTGTTGTCCTATCTCTCAGACGTGATC
This sequence comes from Telopea speciosissima, assembly GCF_018873765.1. Taxonomy (NCBI): domain Eukaryota; kingdom Viridiplantae; phylum Streptophyta; class Magnoliopsida; order Proteales; family Proteaceae; genus Telopea; species Telopea speciosissima. Next base: position 36,487,178 of record NC_057926.1, on the reverse strand, counting down.
ATACCATCATATATAATCTGCCAGGTAGCATGGTCGGTTTCTTTGTCTAGCCTGGGGCTTGGGGGCCTCATCCTCATTGTCGCCTTGATGAGCAAGGCCACGTCTATCACTCCCCTAATATCCCACCGCCTCCCCTGCCTTATGGTCCTGTGCCCCTCCATCTCCCTTCCCTTCTGCCTCTACTCTCCCCACCCCTGCAAATGCTCCCCACTCACTGTCCTCACCACCTTCCCCACCCTTTGTCCTATCTCCATATCTTTGCCCTGCCTCATGCTTCTTAACCTCATCCCCACCTCCTTCCTTTTATTGCACGGGGTGATTCATTGCCTATCCAAGAGAGCCAAAATGTGTGTGAGAGAGAGAGAGAGACCTAACATGGTCTCGACATTGCTTGATTTCTGAGGTCATACGTGGCTAGGTCCTCATTAATTGGATGAAACCTAAAACTAGGGAGAAGATAAAGAAGAGCGAGAAGAATAAGATGAAACACTTTCAGTGGCAATACAAAAATCGCTATTAGAAGTCATATTTTAAAAATAAACAAAAAGTATTCGTTGCAGCCGTATAAGCCACCATAAATCAGTTGAATTTTAATTTTAAAATAAATTATTAAAAGCGGTTTAGAATACTGCCACTTCATAGAGCCCTTTGGTGGTGGTAAATTAATGGCCATGGTCTAGATTCCATTATATTGGTCTCTATCTCACCCACAAGTTGCGACGGTAAGGTTTAGTCGGTCGATTCGACCGTTGATCAGACTGTTTATATGCAAGTTGACAGGCTCATTACGATACAAACTGCACGGGGCCACTGTAAGAACCCCAAGTTTGGAAACCCTATAGTGAAGGATTGACTTGTATCAACTTGATCCCAGGTGTATGAAAGTGTGGTGTAGTGCAAGTGTGACGAAGGTATGAGGTCAATATATAATATGCTCATATATATGCTTGTATATATTTATGTTGCATATACGGTTCAATATATATGTATATTTGCAATAGTATGGATATTTATGTTATTTATACTTTTCCCTTAAGATTTATACATAAATGTGATTATAGTCCAATGGTAAAGAGCTTGCTTTGCTTGTATAAAGTTTAAGGTTTGATTCCTTGCAAATCCACAATAAAAATATTTATTATTTTGTTATCACCATTTCAGTAGAATGGAATAGGAAGACAACTCAATTGTCATTTGATTGTTGATTTTTTTTATTTTGAATTTATATTCCAACTATGGAAGGAGGGAGATGATTACAAGGAGAATCTTGGATAATTGGCTTGATTAAAGTGCCAAATTGAGGAAATTTTTGAATGCAATATATGATTAAGCTCAACATGGTAAGATTTTTTTTTTAAAACCCAAATATTATCTGGGACCCGGGAAAGTCCCTAAAATTTAATTAATGAGCAGTGGAAGAATAAAGAATACATGGGGGGAGGGGGGAGATCCGCCTTACCCTAATCCGATAGGACTAACTCTCTCAAACCCTCAAACAATGACCACACTAACCCAAGGATCCATATATACAAAAAATCAACAGCCATAACACTTATTTCTATGAATCAATAGACCCACTCTGACCTCCCTAATAATACGACAAAGAGTCACCTGAAGCTCCTCTCTAGACTGAAACATAGAGTTCGAAGCAGTTTCACTGGCATAATATGCTAACCAACCTACCGCTCTATTACTCTCTCGATAAGAGAAAGAGATTAGAGGACGAAGGACCTCCTGAAACCAATACTAGCCGGACTAGATATTACAAGTCTTTCAGGTTACGAAACTAGCAGTTGTAGAAGAGTCATAATTAAAATGAAAATCTGAATAACCAAGCTCCGCACACAACCTCAAGCCATCCCTTAGAGCTCTTAACTCAGCCACTTTGTTAGTGCAATCACTATAAAAGCTAGAGAATGCTACTATCACACTCCCATCCCTGGCTCTAACGATTCCGCCACCTCCCCCCAAACCTGGATTTCTTTTGCAAGCACCATCCAAATTGAGCTTAACAGAGTTAAAAGACGGACACCAATAAATAGGAGTAGGGGATTCTCATTTAATTGCAGGGGGAACCAAATCAAATAAGCTAAGAATGAGATGTTCTCTTATGGGGGGGGGGGGGCTTGTTTAAACTTCACAGGGTAAGGTAGCTCACTTACCCAGGCCTTCACCTTCTCCACAATGGTAGCCGACGTATGGAGATTTTCTCCATGCCTTATATTATTCCTTTCACACCAAATTTCCCACAAAATGATAGAGGAAACCAAACCTGTAATATATTAACATAACCCTTTAATAGTTGCATGATTATGCCAAAATAAAATTCTGCTCCTTATATCTTGAGTGGGCACCAACTCCACATCAAATAACCTAGCAAAGAAAGCCCATACCTTCGCTGTCGTTCCACCTGTAATTAAACAATGGGAAGCCAAATCTCTTCTGGGGATCCCACAACAAACACATTTAGAAGCTAGATACCAATGGTCATTAACGAGTCATTTGTTGGAATTTTTCCATTAAGGATCTGCCAAGTGAAGAAAGCAATTTTTGGAGGCAAAGATAGATTCCAAATCCAGTGCACATAAGACACTGTCAGAGCATGCTTTCTAACTTCACTCCAAGCTGACTTTGACGAGAAAATACCATCACTGTTAGGTGTCCAAACCAATCTATCCAAGTTACCTGAAAGGCTAAAATTATCTTGAAGGATACTTTTGTGCACTTCTGGGAAATCAATTTGATCTAACACAGCCTAGTCCCACATCCCATCATTATTAGGACGTCCCTAATACAGATGGAGAGGTTCACTTGAAGCGCCCCATCAACAAAATCAATAAGAGGGCCCCTCCCAAGCCAGTTATCTAACTAGACCAGAAGTTGATATCACCAACAGCAATCAACGACCTTCTTTGTGGCATATATTTGTAGTGAGATTTAATCCCAAAAAAAAAAAAAAAAAAAAATTACTTACAGTGATATGACAAATTAACTCCCAATGTATTAAAGGTAATGGCTATTTAACACTGGAAAAAAAGAGAGGTTGCAACTTCCTTTGTGACCAGCTTGGTGACAACCTGTATTTCCTTTATCTTAATAGCCCAAGTCTTTTGTCAAATCAAGAGGTGTGGAGAAGAAATTTCTTGGAACAGACGTTGTGGCCTTTGTCATTCAAAGTTCAAACCAAATGGATTGGTGTTTACGACGGAGTATGGGGAAAAGAAATCTACGTAACATATTGGTTTACTTGAACCTTTCCTCTATTCTCTCTCTTTGAAGGTTGGAAAGTAAAATTGTTTACTTGTTAACTACTTTCCAAATGATTTCTTATTCTATACTCTATTATGTGTAATAGTTATCAAATAATTTTTATTTTTTTATAAAAAAGTTTTATATTAATGATTTTTTTAAATAGACCATAAATAAAATGAAAAATGATACCAAAAAACCCTTAGGTGGAGAACTTTTTTTTGTTCTTTTCCTTCACAAACAAAAAAAACTCATCTGTGTGTTTTGATCGGTTTCTTGCAAGGAGAAGGTATGGAAAGAAGTAGCGATGACCAATGATCGAAAACTCAATCGAAACCTGTCGTAACCATCGATTTGTCTTGGTTTTGACAGGTTTCGAGACAAAACCTACCTGGAATTTTAAAAATCTTATAATTCGACCGAGTTTGGCTGGTTTCGATCAGATTTCAGTCGAAACAATTGGTTTCGGTCGAATCCTGGTCGAACCCTATCTTCTTTAGGTTCTAAAATCACCTAACTCGACTGCAAACCTTCATTTGAATAAAAATTTACAAAATAAATACCCTGCAGAGTTAACTCTGGCTTCCACCACTGTGGTTTATCCAATAATCAAGCATTGCAGAAAGTATACTTAGGATTGGGGAATTGGGCAATTTGGATTGGAATCGGCTAACACTTATTCCAATTTCCACCAATCCTAATTGTTATTAACTAAATTGGAATCAGATAGTCCAAATTGGATCCGAATTATTGGTCGATTCATAGTCATTTTATTTTTCTAATTCATCTTGAATCAAATCGATCCATTGGTCGATTCCTGATTCTTGAACCGATTCAATTCTCACCATTCAAGCAGAAATTTGACTTCCTAGCTATGCATCTTAGTTTAGAAGTTTGAACTTAAAAATGTGGGTGAAAGGTCGGGCTCAGACCTCGACTTTAGAAGCTCACGTAAGTGTATATGTCTGCAGATCTTTAGGGTACACATTAAAAGGATGATGATAGACAATGTTTACATTCTTAAAAGGAAAAGGAGGGGCATCTTAATGTTTGGATTCAATGTATTATTCAGGGTTCAAGTACTTTATAATTATGTGAACTAATTATAATACCACTTTAGTGTCTATATCGTATCAGCGCTTATGTTAGTAAACTTAGGTCAGTAACTACAAGTACCATTTTTCAGTGATTTTTTGATGAATGTAATTAACAGATTGTGTTTAAAATGTGAAAAATAGGCAACCTGCAAAAAAAAATTAAAAGACCTACAAAACCTTGTTTTAGGGTCGAAACCTTGGTTTTCCCATTAATAGGAAAAAATCCGTAGTTTCAACCGAAATCTACCAAAGCTTTGAACCGGAGTTTTAAACCTTGGAATACCAAAGATGTATTGCAAATATGTTGGAAATAAAATTAGAAAAAATTTTTATGACTCTGATTCATCCTACTGTCCGTGTCTGATTACTGATTAATCAATGATGCATCACGATAAGATATTCTCAATTATTTCAGGATCGGTGGCTTTATTGAACCATTGGCAATTGCCAAATTTATGTTTTTTTCAATAAAGTGAATAGTGGTATCACATCACCATTATAAGATTAGAAAAGCTGAGAAGACTTAGGGTCCACTTGATAACCTTTTCAAAAACTGTTTCTGGTGTTTTTTCATTCTAAGAAATGCAAAAACATCTTAAAAACTGTTTGATAAATCTGTTCCGTTTTTTGTGTTTTTTGAATCATAAATTGAAATTTACGGGTCATGGAACACACTTGACGGAACATGTATTTGAAAAAAATTGTTTGGGTTTTCTCCATATTATACTTGTGATATAGTCTTGAATTTTCTCCAAACAAAGTTCTTGAAAAAATCTGTAACATGATGCTTAATGCACTTTAATTAGATGTCAATATCTCCAACCCTATAATCAGTGTTCCACAGCTACTCCATCCATATTAGCGATTAGTCTATTTTTTTCTTTTATATATCATTAATGTATTCCTCTTGGGGAAAAATTCTGGTAGTTGTACTAGCTCAGTATTAATTCTTGTCATGATGTAAATAGTAGCAGTAATTTTTATTGAATTTAAAACTATACCTAATCACAACATTTATGAAATCAAAGTGCAGTGTACCATTGCTATCAAAGGATACACTAAAAAGGATGTTAACCATCTGTTGCAATTGCTTTCAATTGGGTTATCAATAGCATCTAGTTCCAACCCTACTCCAATCAGTATCAATTGGAATGCAGCTCAGTATAGATAAATTCATTAACCTAATGGCAGGGGCAAGACAGATGAATCCCGAACCCCAACCTTTTGATCCTTCTACTACAACTCAAAGGGCAGGGTCAAGACAGATGAATGCAACACGAATTACTATTCCATATCGATTGGCTATATCAAAGGGGATGCCTCAGATCCCAAGACAGTGACTGTGATGTTATATAACCTTTTCAATTGTTTGACTATATTATGTTTGAACTCCTACTTTTGTTAATTTTAATTTGACTCTAATTTCCGTTATATTTTTAATTTGTATTAACTAAAGTACATTATTAAAGACAAATGCGTTATTAATTTTTATAAATCTTGATTGTAATATCTCAAAACACTAATTATGATTTAGGAAGGTAGTAGGGCAATTATTGGTTTTAATATAAGAACATGTTTCCGGAAACAAATTTTATCAAACACCATTACTGTTCCAATTATGTTCTGAAAATGTTTCCAAGCGTTACAAAAGCTGTTTCTCAGCACAGAAACTTAAAAAACCATTTCTGCTGTTTCTCAGGATAGAAACGGCTGAAAGGTTATCAATCGGACCCTTACTTTTGAATAAGTGGGCTTTGGAGAGGGTTAGTCAAGCTGACTTTTAAAAAGGTATTCATGTCTTTTTATTTTAATGAAAAAAAGGGTAATTATTATCGCTCTTTTACCCTTTAGCTTATATTTATTGATACTTTCCTATCATATAAATTTTGCTTCTGATTTCTTCAAAAAAATCAAAGTTTCACCTCTCCTTCAGCCCTAGTATTTCTAAAATCTCCACATTGCCCTTGTATTTTAACCGGCTACCCCCTTTACCACTCCCCACCCTCATCCCCTTCGTTTTTTACCTGATCTTCGAAGCTTATAATTTATTTGTTTCTATAATTCCGGGCAGTTTTCTGAAGACCAGTCAAAGTATTTGTAATAAGTAAAATATACAAATCCCTCCACCACCCACAAAAAAACAAATCATTTTAGCGATTGATCGAGTTTTTGGCGTTCACTTAGAACTTTTTGAAAATGAATTAATGAATTACTGCGAACAGAGTTAGATCCACTACAACCTGAGGTTGAGCGGCCATCGTGCTACGCTCAACCCCGAGGCCATCATGTGGAATTAATGCCAATCCAATGGTTGGTAGATGGCAACTTGGCATTTTTTAATTTTGAGTGGTAATTTTGAATTTTGAAAGGCCGCCATACCTAGGGTTTCAAAAAATCGGTGAATCAGATCAGGACTGATTCTAATTTGTACCGTTTTAAATCAAAATATTCAAGCTAAAATTCTCCTGATTTTCTACCGTTTTAAGCAAATTCAAAGGTTCTTTGGATTGATTCCGACTGATTCAAATCTGATCTGTATTAGAATCGACCATCCGATTCCTGGTTTTAAAACCCTGGTGGGTAGCACCATAGCAGTGAAGGGTGTACCCAGTTAGGATAGAGGGGTAATGTAGGGATATTAGAATGACAGGTCAGGTGAGAAGGAGATGTGAAACTTTTGTTTTTTGGGGAATTAGAAACAAAGTCAACAACATATTTTCAAACTCAATAATTTTAACAACCCAAGAGGTGTGGAGAAGAAATTTCTGGGAACAAACGTTGTGTCCTTCTGTCATTCAAACCAATTAGTGGGTTGTATTTACAACAGTGTTGGGGAAAAAAAAATATCTACATGAGGTTGTTGATCAAGTGAGTTCATCTGCAACTCTCCAACATCTCTTTAATTTACTTAGCATATGTGTATCTTTCCTCTATTCTCTCTTGAAGGTAAGAGAGTAAAATCTTCTCGTCTCTTCTTCCTTGAAGGATAATTAATGTCATTGTATTTAGTGAAGAATTTTTTTTTCCCATTACAAACAAAACAAACTCATCTTTATGTTCTGATTGGTATCTCCTTTAAATGTATTTTACGCGTTTTTGCTAACAGAGAGCTGGACCACTTCGATTTATATAACATCAATTTTATTGGTTGTGAGTCTCTATGACTCTTTTCCACTTGCCGAATTATAATTATGAATATGAAAATACATAAAAACCCGCAATGGTTTGGGTTGTCAGGTCTTATGTTTTTTTGATGGCATATATTGGTAGTGAGATTTAACATAAAAAATAAAAACTTTTAGTGAGATGACAAATTAACCCACAATGTATTAAAGGTAATGGGCATGTGACATTGGATAAAAAAGAGAGGTTGCAACTTCCATTGTAATCACCTTGGTTACAGATAACTTTTCCCTTATCTTAATTGCCCAAGTCTTTTGTCAAATCTAGATGTGTGGAGAAGAAAGTTCTTGGAATAGACGCTGTGGCCATTCTCATTTAAAACAAATGGATTTGTGTTTACAACAGAGTGTGGGGGAAAAGAAATCTACTTAGAATATTGGTTTATGTGAATCTTTCTTTTATTCTCTCTTGAAGGTAGGAAACTATAAATCTCTCTTGCCTCTTCTCCTTTACTCTTCCTTTTCTTCATCACAAACAAAACAAACTTATCTCTGTGTTCTGTTTGGTTTTTTGCAGGGAGAAGTAATGGAAAGAAAAAACGATGACATAATTGTATCCCTTCATCTAGCAGTCTTGCTTGACAAATTATCCTCAGATGCATTAAGAGATTTCGGATCGGTATGGTGGGTGCAAAGTGAGCTACGTGTACTCTCAGATCTTTTTGAGAAGATTCAAGAATTGCTTAAGTTTGCAGAGCAAGCTCAAGCAAAGAATATCTTGGTGAAACGCTGCCTTAGGAATCTCAGAGAAGTTGCTTACCGAGCTGAGGATATATTAGATGAGTTCATCTATGAAGCTTGCAAGGAAAAAGATGAAAGATATGGAGGTGGAAGAGAGGTACGTTTCTTGCACTTCCCATCTATCTTAAATGCAAATGGGCTTTTGCGTAAGCAAGAAATCGTGCCTCTTATAAATGATGAACTCATAAAGAAACTAGAGGAGATTGAGAAGAAACTTGAAGATCACTATCTCAGAGAGTCATCAGGAAATCAGAAATCACGTGGTGGTGGTGTAATTGATGAAATATTGGATACTAGGCCAAAGAGTGGTTCTCTAGTTGATGAATCTCTTACTTTGGGGAGGAAGGAAGATGCAGAAACAATAAAAAATAAGTTGTTGTCAAATCCAAATGAAAACCAAAAACAGGTTTCTGTTATTGCTATTGTTGGATTGGGGGGTGTAGGCAAGGCAACTCTAGCCCAGCTTGTCTATAATGATCCTGATGTAGAGAAACATTTTGAAAGAAGAGCTTGGGTTTGTATCTCTACTGGTTTCAATGCTGTGAGATTGACCTCTGCAATTCTAGAGTCCTTGACTGGGGAAAATCCTAACTTGAGCAACCTACAACCACTTCAACATAAGTTGAGAAATGAATTAAGGGGGAAGCGATTTATATTAATCTTAGATGATGTTTGGACTGAAAAGGAAAGCGATTGGAAATCTCTGAGACTTGCACTCTGGGCTGCAGGGGAAGGAAGTAAAATAATAGTAACAACTCGAAGTAGAAGAGTTTCATCAATGATGCATCCCATGTATACCCATGATCTACAAATTTTATCTGATGAAGAGTGTTGGTCAATTATGGAAAGGCACATATCTTTAAATTATGGCTCTATTGCTCCCAGCCTGGTAGAAGTGGGTAGGAAGATTGCGAGGAAGTGCAAAGGATTGCCCTTGGCAGCAAGTACGCTTGCAGGACTATTAAGCTCTTCTAGTTCAGATTTAAACCATTGGCTAGAAGTCTTGAATAGTTCCATGTGGGGCTTAGAAGGGAGCGATTTGCCAGCTGCACTGAGTCTAAGTTATTATTTTCTACCCACATATTTGAAGCAGTGTTTTGCTTATTGCTCTATATTTCCTAAAGACTATATATTCAAGAAGAAACGTCTCATCCAACTGTGGAGCGCCCAAGGTTTTATTGGAACCAACACTCCAAGAATGAAAGACAAAGGTGGGGAATATTTTGATTATTTGGTGCTTAGGTCTTTCTTTCAGCACTTCAATAATGAAGATAAGAAGAGATTTGTAATGCATGACCTTGTACATGATTTAGCAGAAGCAGTTTCAGGAGAGGTGTATGGTAGATTTGCGTGCGAGATGAAATCGAGGCTTAGCTCCAAATTAGTGACCCGTTATTCGTCCACGTGTTGTGTAAGTTCCATAAACAGGGATAAAAATCATGATAACAAGAGGTTATCCACATTGATACACCTAGGTCGTGGTAATTGTTTCCACAGAGGTTACCATATTGAATCTTTTGGAGGACTAAGGTACTTACGTGTCTTAGATTGGTATAATTCTAACATTCAGATGCTTCCGGACGATATTGGCGGTTTGAAATACCTACACTATATTAACCTCTCCGAATTTGAAAACATACAACGGTTACCAGAGTCATTGTGTGATCTTTTCAATCTACAATCACTGATACTCCGTGGTTGTACCGGAATACGTGACTTACCTAAAGGCATGAAGTATCTACGCAATCTCCGGCATCTAGACCTTGATGGGTGCTATAACATACTTTCCATGCCACAAGGAATTGGGACATTAAGTAGTCTCAAGACATTGTCAAGGTTTCCTGTCTCGAAAGATGATAATGGTTGTGGGATAAGAGAGCTGAAGGAGCTGAGGCAGCTTGAGGGCAAACTTTCAATCAGGTCACTACAGAATGTGATTGATCCTCTGGATGCTCGGGAAGCTGATTTGATGAGTAAGCCGAAAATTGATGAGTTAGATTTTGTTTGGGATTGCGGTAAAAGTGGTGATAAAGCTGTTGAGGTTCTTGAAAGTTTACAACCTCACACTGAGCTGAGGAGTTTACGTATCTTCAATTACAGTGGGTTAACATTTCCAAGATGGTTGATGATCGATTTCCAAAGCTACAACAAGCTAGTCTCTCTGACACTCATGCTTTGGGTTGAATGCCAAGTCCTCCCTCCGATTGGGAAGCTACCCCTATTGGAATCTTTATACTTAGAATACATGAAGAAGTTGGAAGAGTGGTCGTCTAGCAGCAGCAACTGTAGAGGGGAGGAAAGTAGTGATGAATTCCCTAGCCTCCAAAAGCTATTCATTTCAGATTGTCCAGAACTAAGGATACTACCACAGCCGCTTCTGTCAAGTCCGAGACTATGTGAATTGAGTTTCTTTAACTGTCCAAAGCTCAGGATGTTGCCTCATGCAGGAGGACTAAGAAGACTCACCTCACTCAAAAAACTTCGTCTTGGGGATAAGATGGAAGGGTTGATGCAGTTTCTGGATGAGACGGAGAATCTACCTCCAAATCTTAATCGCCTTTATATCTATGGTTGTAAATCTCTACCCAAGGGGTTGAAAAACCTGTCTTCACTGGAACATCTGGAAGTTAGTCGAGATGCCCAATACAGCCCCGAGGAGCTCCCCACAAATGTCATCGTTACTAATGGTAGTTGGTATCCTTTCTAAAAGTAGGTGGTATGCCCATATAATGTAGGTAAGTCATACATAAACCCATTGTCTTGGAATTTTTTGGTCTATGAGTCTTATACAGATCGAACAGTGATTCAGCTATCTTTTTTTTTTTTTTTTTTTTTAAAAAAATTTATCAGTAGGTGGGCTTGCCGTGAAGATTTATTGTTGAGATTTTGCATTTAATGACTTAAGACTTCTCTCTCTCGCTCTCATGTTCTATCCTTTGAACTTTGAAGTGATATTGGCAATTTCTATTTTCCAAAACTTAGAAGACTGATTGGAAAATGCATTCAATTGTATTCTTTTTTTTTGGGGGAGGATGGGGGGGGGGGTTGTAGAATAATGCATTCAATTTTTTAACGCATTCATTTGGTTTTCATCTCAATCTTTTGAGGTCTGTTATGTTTGTAATAACCATTTAATGGTGGAGCCTTCTCAAACATTTTATTACTAACACAAGCATAAAATTTAGAGTAAGTGCAAGTAAGTACACGAGATACTATATACTACAAGAAAACAGGGCTTTACCATCGCCAAAGGTAAAAATATCACCTCTATAGCCTTTATCGGTGTTTTTTTTTTTTGTCAAAAATCTGTTGCTAAATGTGCTGCAACTTTTAATATGTAGGGGTATTAGCTATTGCCCTTGTATGCAACTTTAAAGGGCAGTAATTATTTTTTTTTGGTTTGGTAAACCAGTGGCCAGGAGATTTTATCAGTCTAGATGAAGAGACAAAAGAGATATTGGATGCCCAAATCGATTTACTTCTGGTGGGTAAAGTTTTCGATGGCAAACCCTATAGTCAACAGGCAGTTACAGAGGCTTTAATATAGCAGCCTGTAGGGATGCAAGTTTGGCTCTATCAACCCGAACCCGCCCTAAGCCCGAACAGGGTCTAGGCTGAGATATTTGACCCTGAGGGCGGGTCAGGGCTGGAAATTTCTGGCCCTGAGTCAGGGTTGGGTTGGGCTAGGGTTGAGGCCTTTGGCTGAGCCTGTCCCGGCCCAGCTCTTTAAGTTATACTATATATATATATATACTAGTAAAAATACACGTGCAAATACAAGTGTGGGCATTTGTGGGGCGTGCAGGAGTCCAAGGAAAGAGCCATCAATTTGATTGCAAAGAGCTAAAGATCTAGGCCTCGCAACCATAACTATTTGGGCTGATAGTCAAAATATGGTGGATTGATTGATGAATGATCGTGACGAGGGACAATAGGAGATATTTTCAATCTTATAGGATATTAAAGCTCTAACCAAGTTCTTCTTCTGTTTTTTTTTCCAGTAATAACCAAGTTCTTCTCTAAAGTATGTTTTATCAAACAATCTTATGATTTAGCATTTATAGCTAGAATAGAGAAGATTGGTCTACGTGTAAACCCGATCATGCTGATCTAACCAATCGAGTGCTACTGCAGTACATACCATCAGATGGAAAAGAAGAGCATATCATAGTATAGAATAGCTTATTGGGAGTTCCAACATCTGCTTTGAACCCCACGTATTTAATGCATTTTTCGTTTAATGCAAGCCATACTAATAATTCGGTAATTTTAGTTGCTTCTTGCTAGTTTTAAGTTATGAAGGTTGAGTTTAAGTAGGTTAAACATGTTTGGCTACAGAAAGATGTCTTGTTTTGACTTTTCGACTGCAAGATCAAATCGAAGTCCAATTAACAGAGGAAGGGACCTAGACATCCCATGCTCTGTTTTAGCCATGCATTCTTTTCCCTTAATAAAAAACTATCGTAGCACTTCCTAATGGATTGTGATGACTTAGTGCTACCTGGCAGGCTGAAGGTGCATTAGATAACTATACAAAGTATGGTTTGAGACCAGTTTTGGTTCTTTTTCTTCTCCCTTAGTTTCATAGTTTATTATTGTTGTTTCCCTCATAAAAAAAAAGTCTCAACAAAGAGATTGCTCTCATAGTCTAATTCCTTTGTTCTCAAACCCCAATACCCATAGCCGTCAATTCTTAATTTCCGTATCAAATCTTAGCCTAAACCTAGCTATTTTTAGCCCAGTAACCTGAAAATTCAATTTCCTGAATCAACAAGAAATTAAACTCCTCTACGCACACACCAGTATATCTTTGCACCGATGATAACCAAAGACCTTAGACAACATAAATATCAGAAATGCAACACTTTAAATTGCCTGCTACAAACAATGTAAGAAAGAGGGGAAAAAATTCTCAATTAATCTTATTGAGTACATAAATTTTTTGTTGGTATAAGCAGAGCAGAGCTTGCTAAGTAAACTATGATGGACTTCAATCACAACAACATTAGCAGCATAAAGTTGGAACACTTACAAAGCCATCCCCGCAACAAGGCCATTGCCGAGAAACATTAATAGCCGGAAAACAAAAACAGTTGTATAGTCAACCTGTAACAATAACCACCGGCAGAAGAAAATACAAATGTAACTGATCAAAACTTATGTATCCTCTGAAAAGCCCAATAACAAAATCTTCAATGACTGCAAAAGTGAATAGTGTATCTTCAAGAGCCGAAAGCTCACCACAATCCATATATGCAAAGGATATGTACAGAGATGATAACTCTTCCAATTGATCGAAACAATGATTCTATTAAACAAATAGTCAAAGAATAAAACACAAGCTAAAAGAGAGACAAATCAAGTTCAAGATGCCAAAGGGAGAAAGTACTAAATTTTCTTAACATGGAATGTACAATTAGGACTTAGGGGTGAGGTCAAGTAATAGTAAAATTATCTAAATGAAATGAAACTTTCAACTCTGAATGATAATTGGTAGAAAAGTGACTGAAAATTTAATTGTCTTCACCTCTAGATGTTTTTGAATTAGTTATAGTCAAATGTTCTCTATGCCGGGGGCCCAGGGTATGCCCAAACACATGGGGGTGGGCGAAATGATCGCCCCGATGTGTTTGGGACTTTGGGCGCAGCTTGTGCTGCCGCACAAAGAACATCGACCCATTGATTATATAATCATCAGTCAAGAGAATGAGTAGGAAAATTTTCAACCTCTGTTTTTTATTGCATTTTAATCTTCATTTCACTTTTAATCATAGTTGGAAAATCAGGTTTATCGATTCTACTCGCTCTTTTCAAAACCTAGTGATTTGGGCGAGTCAAACGTGATCAGGGCAGATCATGTTTTTTCCTTAATTTATAATATCTTCATTCTCCAAGTGAAGAGGGAGGCTATGATTGCTTCACATGTAAGAAGAAAAAAATGCATTAATATTGAAGACAACAAAAATAAAATTCTAAAGTTTTGCTTAATTGAAGACCAAACTTTTGGTCTATGAATAATATATGTTCCAATAAATAAATCAAAATCGATCATTTTCACATCATTCGATAAAAAACACCGAATAAATAAAGATTTGGATTGACCCGAACTTGATTTGATCATTTCTTAAAATTGAGCGAATCTTCAATACTCCTAACCAGATTTCATGTTTTTTTTTTTTACTCGATTCAGGTGACTTAAAACCTGAATTTCCAAATATCCTTCTAACCAAATGGGCTAAGTACTGACCGACTTCTAAATTATGGCCTACCTTTTCTCTACTGGGGTTATGGAAGACTCTAAAATCTGCCATGTAGGCATGTAGCAATTTATGATTCACATCCAGCCAAGCCCAGTTGGACTGCCCATCCTTGAAAACACCCACCCTTCCCTAAATCTGACTAAGATTGAAACTGGATATCCAAAATCCAAATTGTGATCCGATCCATTGACAGGTCCCAAAGCATTATGAGTTAAAGATTGGAATACAGCAATTACACAGCTAGCAAGCTATAGCTACCTTCTATTGTTGTCTAGTGATAATTGTAATCATGATAAACATTCTTATTGTCAATTTATATTTTGCCCTTTTATTGAATGAATGTTATTGTTACTGAAAACCCCAAATTATTCTTTCCCTAGTGACACAAAAGACACAACCCTGCTTTTATTTGAAGGTAGACAACAGGCCAATCAGGTAACAATACAGGAAGGATAAAAGATTCCAGAAACAGAAAAGAGAAAAAAAAACTTTTTGACAACCTCACAACTCCCATCCCCTCCATCCTCCATTCCTCCATCCTCATCTGATCTTGTTCTGATCTGTCTGATCTGATCTGATCAGAAGTCTTCAAAGAAACCCAAAACACAGGTAAGCTCCCCAGCATTCCAATGGAAATGGGCTCTTCCAATCTACCTAATTCCAATACCTGCAAAAGAAACCCCAAAATGAATCGCAATAAAACCCTACTACGACATATATGAAGAAAAAGGAAAATAAAACATGAAGAGGAACACGTACTGAAATTTCTTTAACTGAACAGTTCTCACATTTCAACGAAAGATTCAAACTCACCACTTGAAATCAACGCCTATGATGGGCATTCTGTCGATCTACATCAAAACCCCGAAGCGCTTAGAAGATTCAAGACGAGGAGGAAAAGAAAAGGCTCACAAGTCGGTTTCCTCCAAGTTGATTCACGAGATGCAACATGAACAGGAGAACGTAGAAGAAATTTTCACTGAAGATGAACAGTATAACTGAAGTGATGAAATTGAAATCGATGAACTATTGGGGGATGCGGGAAAAAGAAACAAAAAAGACAGGAGAACGGTACCGAGAAAAAGACCTAAAACAAGGATGGAGCACAATAAGTGTCAATGTAGAGGGTTGATAAAATTGGAAAGAAATATAATCTCCTATGAGAGGGGATTTCTATTTCTTTTTACCGTAAATTGATAGATTTCTAACTAATTAAGGTTGAGAAGGGAGAGAAAAGAGATAGATAAATGGGAAGAATGGAGATCTTTAGGAGAGAGACGTGGAAAGGGACGAAAAAGTGTACCTTATCACTAAAGATTTTGGTCTCCAAATTCTGATTTGCCACTGATTAAAAAAAAAAAGGTAATAATTGCCTAACGAGACCTGTTATTGGATCACTAAAGATTTTGGTCTCCAAATTCTGATTTGCCATTAATTAAAGATAATAATAATTAATACAAAGGATACTTAAAATTATGAAATTATAAGAAAGAATGACATATAGATTAAGAATTGAAGAATAGAATTTTAGATAAGAATAAAGGGTAGAATATGTAATTGAAAGATTTACCACAATGTGTTTTTATATAATAGTATGATATATATATATATATATATTGATGTACTATAAATATTATAAAGTTTAAATTTCACGTTGTAGACACTTCATTTTGTCTTTTTCCCCGAAGGTTTCCTGTAATGATGATGAGCACCCTCCAAGGCCTAGAGCCGGTGTATCTGTAGGTGTAGCGTCAGTGTGCACTGCCTGAATTCGTTTATCAATCACTCATTCCCTTGCCGGAGCCCAAGCCAGAGCCTCTAAGCTCTCCAAGAACCCCTGAAAAGGCTAGCACTGACTAAAACCCCTTGGAACCAGCCTGGTCCAGCCCAAACAGTCCAAACCAAAGAGTTGCATGTCCCTCCATAGACATCAACATGGCTTTGATGACTTTCATCCAAACGGCTTCAACAATTGAATTCATCTCCAACGATCGTTCATGGACATCACCACTCAATATATTCCTTTGCGATGGCCCTTCTATCCCATATGACTGATGATTGAAATTGTATAATTTGAACATACATTTAGTTTCGGAATGGCGGCTATAAGCCTTATACACAGCATTTGGATAACGAATGACATGAATACACTGCACTCTTCCAAACTCATGTAAATTTTTGGTTTACGCCCCTGAAAGACAACATAATACTTTTGGCCCATTTTTCTTCTTCAAGGATCTGCCACCCATCATAAGATTTTAGGATTACTATCTAATTTCCACACAACATAAGGGAAATGATTGCTATCAAATTTCATTCGTTGAGAGAAGAGTACGATAAAGTGGTTCCAACACATGACGGTTGGATTAACATATAATGAATCTAAAATCCCAATATCACACTATATTATAGTAACCAATTATCAACAATAGTGGTCATAAAAAACATGTTAGTTTTTAAGCCATACATAATTACACCAAACAGCTATGTTACCGAAACAAACAGTAGGATTACTAAAATTAATACTACTTCTTAGGAGACTCTAACAAGAAGCCAATTCAGAGCTAACAACAAGCCAACAGTTGGGAGTTGGGATTTTCTAGAGTTCACATGGGGATATGTTACATGCGATAATAATTCCAATAAAAAACAAATCACAGCTAGTGTAGATCTAAACCCACATCAAATCATATGAACTCGAAAAATAACTCTAAATTATACCCATCGATTTTATAACAAATACCTTTGATATTTCAGCACTTCAATTTTTGTACACCTTATTCAAGATTGTTCTTCTCTAGACGCCTATATTTTTTAAACACACAGAAGGATTAACACTACTTAGGAGACATCCAACCAAACCCACAATCCCACTTCAATAAAACCCACAATCCAACTTCAGCAAAACCCATAAAAAATGACCTGACTTCCAAAAAAGGGGTAAAATGTAACATGATCAGTTAATGAAACCCGTACTTGTGTTTTGCTAACTCAGTCAAATAGCAAGAGTGGTTGAGTTGATGCCAACAAAACAAACAGAGGGTCTACCACAGTGACAATAGAGTAATAGACGAACTGATTGTTTGGACATAGAGAAAGATTATCGCAAGTAGAAGAAGATGAAAGAGGAATGAATCACAGTAAACCTCAATGGGAAAAATATATGCTATAGGAAGTTGGTTACGAGATCAATAGAGAAAGATTAGGGAACTGAATTTTAGATTTTAGGTATTGCAAGTAGAAGAAGATGAATTAGGGTAAATCTCAATGGGAAAAAGGGTTGTGTCAGAAATTAGCCATCCGGTTTTGACCGATGGGGTTTGGGTGTTATTCAAAAAAAGGCTATAAAATCATTAACCGGCTGTTAAATTGGATGGTGAGACTTAAAAAATGCATTCGAAAAAAAGTCTAAAAAATCATTAATGAACTCAATTGACTAATCACAATATACAGAACAGATTGCAACAGTAACTTATATAGGCTAAATTGATTTTTAATCCATTTCAACCACTTTATTGAACAAATTAACCTGGGGAAGGAATGAGTTCTAGTTTCAACGTCTAACAAGCTGAACAAGAACATAAACTGACGGAATAAAGCACATTATTCTAAACAAAAAAATTTGTATCGCAAACTAACCTCTCTAAATTGTTGCGTCGGTGGTGAAGAATGTCAAAATGGATACACCGATAAAAAAACTTCACGCAAAAGAGATGTCAGAGGTCTGTGCATGAAGGTGAGTAATGTATAACGAAGATCAAGAGGTAGGGAAGATAGCTTATAATGTAAAATGAAGATTGTTCAGAGGCAGCAAAGAGGATGAATAATGTAAAACCCTCTTTTACCCTTTCCAGCCACTACGTTATATGACGTTTTGCAATATCGTTCAGTTCCGTCAAACAACTTAGACAGTGAAATTGACGGATTTGTCCTCATTTAAAAAATAAACTCAAAAAGACAAATTACAGCCGGTTCCAAATATACATCGGTCAACTATCAGACTGACACATAAAAGCTTATATTGCATAATCGACGGGTCATAATTAACCACTTTAAATGGAAGGTGAGATTTCAAGAACGCATTCCCAGCCTATTTCCACGCACATCCCGCGACCTTCAAGCCTATATATATATATATATATATATAGGGAAGTAGTGGCCTAAACCAACACTCTCATGTGTCTATATCTCTTGTCCTCAAAACAAGGGGTCATAGGTATCTTTTCATATGGGAAGGAGAGAGATACACTCAAGGGAGTGCTAGCATAGATCACACTCCCGGACAAAATTCTTTTTCCCATATATATGTATATTCTTCACTTAGGCATACCAAACCTATCTTTCATTATATAATCTATAATGTCTAGTAGTAACCAAATGATTATTGATTATAGCCCATAACCTATTATCATAATTGATTATTCATAAATAGGTCATAAATATAAATATAAACTACTTCATAAAGAGTGCATTTCTCATTTGCTACTCCTTCCTCACACTGTAACTTAGTTGGTAAAATTGGACCGGCTTGCCTAATAGACCCGGTTGACCCAGCTTCCAAAATAATCCATAATGGTTGACATCTTTTTGCCTCATATTCCCATCAGGTGGGGGCTTTTGTAGACATAGCTTGTCCCATAAAATGAGGTTTAAAGCTCTGGAATATAATTGTCCTTTGTACTCCACCAAAAATGTGATTGCATCGTAGGTTTGTACTGATCTAATTATTTGTTTTATAAAAAAGGGAAAAAGAACGTTACCCGGTCACGTGGCCAACATGGCTCCTGTGCCTAGAAGCAGTACAACCTTTCACCCCATGAAAAGTACCACCTTATCCCCATAGAAAGATAAAAATCCCACCCAGGTCGATGCTTGTGTGTGTTCATACAGACTCTAGAGACCCAGGCAACGATCTCTTGCCCAAAAAACAAATATATCTAATAATTGTTATCCCCAAAAAACTATATATAAAACTGTGTGGTTTTAATTCAATCATGGTCAACCTAATCTACGCACCAGCAAGTAAGAGTGTCAATTAAGAACGGAACTTGAAAACGAAACTGAAATCGGTCGTTTAAAATCGACAGAATTAAATAGGTTTGATTTTGGTGGTTTCAAATTCTGAAATCTTTCATCGATTTGGTTCAGTTTCGGTTTCATGATTGAAATCGTCAAACCAAAATAAATTATCCATTTTAAACCGAATAAATGAGGTGTCTACGCTAACCACGTGCTACGCATTGCCTGTGGGCAGTGGGCAGGGGCGGGGACAAGGCGCATTGTGCGTAGGGATGCTGGGCAGCATGCGCTCCACCCCCACCCCCATGTACCATGTCCTCATAATAGAAATAATTCTCTTCTTCCTTTAATTGGGTACAATTTTTCAATAATTGGAAAAACTAGGATTTTAAAACCATGGTTAAACAATAACCAACCTACATGGGCAAGTTGTTACAAAAATAAAAACCTAATAATTGATTAATAACAACCCATGTATAAAGCATCCATAAAAGGAATCTTGTTTCCAAAAGAAAACAAGAAACCATAATCATATTCAAAAGAGAATCTTGGAATTTAACAACTTTCATCCCATTAACAATAATTACATCTAACAATTAATTATGTAATATCAATGGGTGAGAAAAGTGGCTCTGATGCCAAACTGTAGAAATTGTCATGGGATCATCTTGGGTTCACAAGCATTAGAAAAATCTGGGTCACCCCATGGTCTCTCATGGGATGCTAGGGCAATCCCATGGTTGCCCATGGGAACCCTACTAAATCCCAATTAGGGTTTGGTATAAAAATTTTACACAAAACCCTCTCTTCTCTTGTCCCATAAAATTATGGGATCCACAAGAATTGAACAGGTCAACTCCTTTCCATCCCATGGAAAGAGGGATCCATCCCATACCCGAATGCGCAACGAAAAATAGATGGATTCGGGTTTCTTTCACATCCCATGATTACCAAATAACTAAAACACTTAATGTATAAAATAAACATTAAGATATACTAACCTGTAGAGCCTCAAGTGTTGCTCCTCCTCCAGATAATGGTTCTTCCCCTAATGAGCTGTTCAAGAAAGGCCCAACTTGAATCTCCTTGATGCAGTAGAAGATCCCCAAGCCAAACCAGAATTTCTTTTCCAAGAATTGGATCCAATCCAAAAACCCAGGGTTTCTAAAAACCCTACCTAAACTCACAACCATAGAGAACAAGAGAGCAAGGGAGAAGAGAGAGAGGCAGGGGCGAATTTTCCAAAGTGGGGGGCAGGAAAATTCGTCCAAGGCTACTTTCAATATACGACCCTTTTGTTGGTGTGTTTAAATAATAACCACTCCCAGTGAGAGTCTGATACTCTCTCTCTCTCTTGTTTGACTTAAAACCCTGATGGGCTTTCCTGATGGTCTTCTAATTAGTGAAGAAGCAGAATCTAAAAGGGAATAATTATAATTAATAAATTTAAACATTAATGGGCCTTAAATAATTAGCATCAAGCCCATATTAGTTTAAATAAATTAATTACTAATTAGCAAATCCTAGAAATACTCCTGCATAACAAATATGCACTAACCCTCCACTAAACAACATCATCGTCATGCAATCTAGGGCATGTACACTTGTACTATCAAACCCCATTCCGTGGTACATGTCCGTATTGGAGCGTCTGTGTACGTGATCGGAATCCGCAAAACACGATTAAATAGGTCAATCAAAAACATAATTATAATTTATCATTTTATGTGAAAATATGTTTTGCAAAACCATTTCAATAAAATGGTACATGATCTTGATTCAAATCCGACCATCCACAGACTAACTCCCCTTTATGTTTTTCAATCGAGCAGTCGAGACTATGTTGAGTGACTCTTTCACTCACATAATATTCACGTATTCTCAGAACAACAGTTTTAGTTTTCTTGAACCGCAATCATTGGTGAACCAAAGAATACGCTCCACCATGCAGTGACAAGGCCCTTTCAGGTACTGCGTGTCGGTGACACGTGTTTATCCCAAACCTACATCTAATAGTAATACGTACATGAGGGAATCGACAAAATAAGATTGTTCGCCAATATACACATCAACATATGCGTACTCGCATTTGTACCCTAACATCAACCATGTCTAGGCATACCCAAAGTGATGACCATATGATAAGGGCTGCCCAACCCAAACCCTAGTCGGGATTACCGATATAAAGTAATACTTATGGACATACATTGCTTAAAGTTTATATCGTATGTGATCATATTAAACAAAAATGTATGAAATGTTTAAAACATAATAAATCGGGTCGAACCAGACTGAAACGGGTTTGATGGACATACATATCCAACAACCCCCTAGTTGATTGACATGTGGAAGTGAGTAATCCTATGGTCAGAAATTGAATGACCCATTTACCTCTCAACTTAATCCCGGTTTATTCCAACCCCCCATCCTAACCTAGGTAAGACTCTACCCATCACCCCTAACGCTGGTTTGGACTCACTCCCTCACTCTCCCCTTCGTTTCCTCCATCGAACTCAACTGGAGAGCAGGAAGACATCTGGTTCTGTAGTGTTGATACCCGATGGTGGAGAGCTGTAAATCACACAAATACAGACCCTTTTAGGTTATTGTTGTTATATGAAACCTGAGTGCTTTTGTATGAAATTTGGGTTTGAGTCTGGTTTTGCAGCCAACTGCCATTGCAAGCCATTGCAAATGCTGCATTTCCTTTTTAATCATAGAAGGCAGGTTTTGCCAAATCTCTTTTAAATTCTTTGAAACTTCTATAGATACTTGAATAGATGCAATCAGATTAGGTGGTTAATTTTTCTGAATGTTGGCCTGTATATTTAGACCAGGAGAAAAGTCCCACATGGAATAAAGAAGTGTCTGAAAGAAAGCTGATCTCAACAGAAACCACTCCAACCCCCATACAGATACAGAACAGAGAAAATGCATAAGTCATGGAAGAGAAACAGCCATGAGAACATAGTCATCTAAACTTCAACTTCAAGAATAAACCTCCACATATCTCTCTTCACGTTACAAACTGAACCCCTTTAAATACCATTCTAACCACAACCTACGATTTCAGCATCATTTCTATCATAGTATCAGACCATACCACACCATATCCGATTTCTTTGTATATTTGCCATTGCTTGAGCAACAAGCATGCAATCACTTGACAACTCATGATCCCAATATCATCTCCCTCAATCTCTCTCATATATAGTAGATATGATTTATTGTAATTTTCTCTTCATGGCAAGTGTAGTATAGGTGATTGAGTTTCCAATAGGTGGATTCCTCTCACCTATTTATACTCTCACATTTGTAATTCAAGTTAAGGAAATTCACATAAAATATCAACTTCTATTATGGTATCATGAGCCTCTAGCTCCACCGAGCAAGAGAAACAAAATTATTTTTTCCTCCCTCCCATTCCAACATCCTTTCTCTCTTGGACGACATGGGCTCTCTTCCCTCCACCCCTACCTCCTCTTCCACCTCCACTTCCACCATTCTCCCATCCGCTATACCTAACCTAAATCTAAGAATTTTGCCTATTAGAAAATCCAGATCGTCCCCTATCTCAAAGGCCACCGATTCTATGGTTATGTTACTGGCTCCAATCCCTGCCCCAAGGATGCATCGCAGGTTGAAGCATGGGATGAAAAAGATTTTTTAATCATGAGTATCCTCATTTCTTCTCTGTCTGACAAAGCTATGTCACTTGCCGTCGGACGTGACACCAGTAAAGAACTTTGTGACGCTCTTCATGCCGCCTACAACAATGCCTCAACACCGCGGCTCTTATCTCTCAATGCTGCACTTCAACACCTTATTCAAAAGCCTGAAGAATCTAGGACTCAAATTTTGAGTCGGGCCAAGGACCTTTCTGAAGAACTCGGTGCAGCCGGCAAACTCCTTTCCACGGAGGATCTCAATCTTCACATTTTTTGTGCTCTTCGTGCCAAGTTCCAGCCTCTTGTTTGAACCATGATGGACCATAAAGAACCGATCAGCTACACTGATTTACATGGGTTCCTTGTTAGCCATGAGTACTTGCTTCACTCTCGACAGGCTGTTGTTGACCCTACTGCTAATGCAACTGCTAATGTTGGTCAACATCCTCGAGGCCCTCCTACCCAGCCCTATGGTCGTGGCACACCTGGTGGTCGCGGTCGGGATAGGGATGGTGGTGGTCATGGTCCTCCCAATGGTCTGAGTGGTTTTGGACGCTCCAATGCATTCGCACATAGTCCCTACACAATTTGTGGTCGCACTAATCATCAAGCACCCACTTGCTATTACCGTAATAAAGGCATTGGTCAGCAATCTCATTAGGCAACCACTGTCCCCGCCTACCCTCCCACCCATGTTCCCTCTCCATCTGCATACCTTATCACGCCCAACCCTCCATTACTACCCACCCCCCAACTTCACCCGAATTTTCCCCAACCCCAGCCTTCCTACCCTTCCATCCAAAGCCATTATCCCGGACCCAGCAATAACCATGGCCTTGAAAATTGGATTCCGGACACTGGGGCTACTTATCATGTGACACCTGACTTGCAATCTCTCTCATCTTATGCACCATACAATGGTAAGCACAGTTTGTTGGTGGGTGATGATAACTCAATTCCCATTTCTCACATCGGCTCTTCTTCTATCCTAACTCCCTCTCGTTCCTTATCTCTTTCTGATATTTTACATGTACCCTCTCTTTCTAATTCTTTACTTTCAGTTCATAAATTTTCTTCTGACAACAAGGTATTTTTTGAATTTCATACCACCCATTTTCATGTGAAGGATTCGACGTCCAATCGCATTCTGCTTACGAGGCCTAGCAAAAATGGTCTCTAGTACCTACCATCTCAGCCGTTGTCTGCTCGTTATTTCTTAATTTTTGTGGATGAGTTTACTTGGTATATTTGGTTTTATCCCCTTAAGCTTAAATCTGATGCATTTTATGTGTTTCAACAATTTCAAGCATTGGTTGGGCGTCAGTTTTCTACCAAAATAAAAAATGTGCAAACTAATTAGGGAGGAGAGTACTATTCTCTTCATTTTTATTTTTCCACTCTTAGCATTCACCATAGTATTTCCTGCCCTCACACTCATGAACAACAGGACACCGTTGAAAGGCGTAATCGCCATATAGTTGAGACCGGGCTGACTCTTATGAGTCATGGCTCTGTCCCTCAACCTTATTGGGATTATGCCTTTGAAACGGTAGTTTATCTAATAAATCGAATGCCCACTCCCACCCTTGGGAACATGTCCCCCTACCATCTTCTCACATCTCACACACCCGATTATAGTTTTCTCAGAGTTTTAGGGTGCCTTTGTTTCCCTTTTCTTCACCCTTATAATAATCATAAAATAGATCTGCGGTCCACTCCTTGTGTTTTCCTGGGGTATAAGGCCTATCACCATGGCTACCGTTGCATGCATCTTGAGTCCTGTCGCATTTATATTGCTCGCCATGTCCGCTTTGATGAACTTAGATTTTCTTTTCGTGAATCCCAACTCCCTCATCACCTTCACCACCACGGGCTTCTCTACCATTAACCATCTTACCCCATCCACCATTATCCACAATCCATCCACCAACCCCTACCTCGCCACAGACACCTTTACCACAATCCTCCATATCTGGTGTTGAACCCATATTACCCTCCCCTAGTCCGCACCCCTCTCCTTCTTCAACCCCTCCATCAATCCCCCCACTTCGTATGCACCTTCTAAGCGAGCTTTATGCTGACGCCTCCACAGTCCTCCATGCCAATGTTACTAAAATCACCCATGATCCTTCTACCCCTTCAGAACCTACCTATTACACTCAGACTGTGAAGGATCCTGAATGGCGACAGGCAATGTCTGATGAATTTGCAACCTTACTCAGAAATGGCACCTGGTCATTGGTGCCTCCCCCTACTAATGAAAATTTGGTTGGCTGTCAGTGGGTGTACAGGATCAAGCGTAAGCTCAATGGGACTATAGAGCGATACAAGGCAAGACTTGTTGCAAAGGGGTTTCATCAACAACAGGGCCTTGACTATAACGAGACCTTTAGCCCTATTGTCAAGCTTACCACTATCTGCACAGTGTTAACATTGGTTGTCTATATTGGATGGGTGTTCGACAACTTGATGTTCAGAATGCCTTTTTACATGGCGTACTTAATGAGGAGGTATATATGATTCAACCTCAAGGGTTCGAAGATTCTAATCGGCCAACTCATGTCTATCGGTTGTACAAATCTTTATATGACCTCAAACAGGCCCCTTGTGCCTGGTTCAGCCGGTTGTCACAGTTCTTGGTTAAATCTGGTTTTCAGTCTTCCCAAACCGATCCGTCATTGTTCATTTACACCTAAGGTCCCACGACCTCTTATGTTCTTATATATGTCGATGACATCCTCATTACAAGTAATCAACCCATGCATATTGATACTCAGCTTCAACAGCTTGCATCTGAATTTTTGATTAAGGATCTCGGTCGATTAAGTTTCTTTTTGGGGATTGAGGCAACATACACACCTGATGGT
This sequence comes from Telopea speciosissima, assembly GCF_018873765.1. Taxonomy (NCBI): domain Eukaryota; kingdom Viridiplantae; phylum Streptophyta; class Magnoliopsida; order Proteales; family Proteaceae; genus Telopea; species Telopea speciosissima. Next base: position 36,461,095 of record NC_057926.1, on the reverse strand, counting down.
CTCACTCTATCATAGTCCCGCTACATTACTGATCTTCTCCAACGGGCTGGCATGTCTAATTGCAAACCGGTTCTTACCCCCATGGCTACAACTTTTAAAGCATCTACTGCAGGCGGTGTGCCATTCTCTGATCCAACTAAGTATCGGTCGATAGTTGGTGCATTGCAGTATATTACTTTAACCCGTCTAGATGTGGCCTTCTCTGTGATTCGTGCCTGCCAATACATGCATAGCCCTGCTGAAGACCATTGGACCATGGTAAAGCGTATTTTATGCTACCTCAAATACACAATTGACTATGGGCTCCATATCACTCAGTCCTCATCTCAAGATCTCCAAGCATTCTCTGATGCCGATTGGGCTGGTGATGGTGACGATCATAAATCTACTAGTGGATATGCCATCTATATGGGACATAATTTGATTTCTTGGGCATCCAAGAAGCAGAAGACTATTGCCAGGTCTTCCATTGAGTCCGAGTACAAGACTCTTGCTGATGCCTATGCTGAGCTCACCTGGCTTCAGCCGTTGTTTGGTGAACTTGGGCTCTCTACTTCTCCAGCCCTGTATTATAATGTGATAACATCGATGCCACTTATCTCTCGGCAAATCCCATTTTTCACACCTGTACCAAGCATGTGGAAATCGATTTTGACTTTGTGCACGATAAAGTTGCCAAACGTGATCTTCAAGACAGATTTATTTCTACCAAAGCTGGTACAGCCAAATTCTCGTTTCTTCGGGACAAGCTGAAGATTCGATCGCTCCAATCTTCATCTTGAGGGGGTGTATCAGACCATATCAAACCATATCCAATTTCTTTCTATATTTGCCATTGCTTGAGCATCAAGCATGCAATCACTTGACAACCCATGCTCCCAATATCATCTCCCTCAATCTCTCTCATATGTAGTAGACATGAATTGTTATAATATTCTGATTTATTTTAATCTTCTCTTCATGACAAGTGTATTATAGGTGATTTAGTTTCCAACATGTGGATTCCTCTCACCTATTTATACTCTCACATTTGTAATTCAAGTAAAGAAAATTCACATAAAATATCAACTTCTATTACATAGCAACAAAGCCATCAAAAGATTTGCATCACTCCTCAAACCAACCACAAACCCCAACAAATAACATAACGGATCATCTTCCAGCACCTTTTCAAGAATTTCCAAAGAGATCAATTAAAACCTAGGGAAAATAATGGTTATCTATTGATGAAGCCCTCTGACCTCTGAAGTTAAACACAACTGATTTACTTAAGCAAGTATTATTTCCTCAACAGCTTGTATCCATTAAATATGACATTGAATAACGAATATGTTTTTGGGGGTTTTTTCGATGGAACAGAGTACTAGTTCATTGGTGGAAGAGAGAAATTGAAGTACAGTTCGGTGGGAACCAGCAAATCCCAAAATTTCTAGGAACCGACAGATCTCGAACTCAGTCGAAGTTCAGTTTCTCCTTCGTGGAGGAGACGAGGGAGGAAGAGATCTCAACGATGAACAATGTATTGTAAAAACAAACTCAATATCAGTTAAGCGCAGGTGCAATGGAGGGTTACCCCTTAACAGATCTTCAGTTGAGTTTGATGGAGGAGACGAAGGGGAGAGTGAGGGAGTGAGTCGTAAGCAAGGTTAAGGGTTATGAGTAGAGTCTTACCCAAGTTAGGATGGAGTGGAAATCAACCCAGGGTTAAGTTGAGAGGTAAATGGATCATTCAATTTCTGACCGTAGGTTCACTCACTTCCATGTGTCAATTAACCAGTGGTACTGCTAGAGAACCGGCAGATCTCACAATTGAGAGGAGAAAAATCCGACTAATCAATTATGCATCAGACAATTGCCAAGTTTATTTGAACAAAAGGTTTAAATTGAGAATAGTTGTATACAATTTTTGTTTTTTGGTATTTTTTTTATAAAGAGAATAGTGGTATCACATCACTACTATAAGATTTAGATAAGCAATGAAGACTTTTGAGTTAATGGGGTTTGGCGGGGGTTAGTCAAGCTAACTTTAAAAACAAGTAGTCATACTTTCCATCATATAAACTTTGCTTATGATTTCTCCGAACAAAAAAATTCTAAGTTTCACCTCTCCTTGTCCGCTAGAATTCTATCCTAACCGGCTACTCCCTTTACCACTCCCCACCCTCATCCCCGTCATTCTTTACCGGATCTTTGAAACTTATCCCTTTTATGTTTCCAGAATTTTCGGTATCGGTGAAGGGTAATGTAGGGATATTAGAATGCCAGGGCAAAATAAAATCAGGCAAAAAAAAATCTACAGGAGGTTGTTGATCAGGTGAGTGCATCAGCAACTCTCTGCTATTCGCTCTTGAAGGTGGGAGAGTAAAATCTTCTCCACTCTTCTTTCATGATGGATAATTTTAATGTCGTTGTATTTAGTGGAGAACCTTTTTTTGCATCACAAACAAAACAAACTCATCTCTGTGTTTTGTTTGGTTTCTTCCAGGGGGAAGGTATGGGAAGTAGGGATGACATAATTGTATCCTTTCATGTAGCAATCTTGCTTGACAAACTATCCTCAGAAGCATTAAGAGATTTTGGATCGGTATGGTGTGCGCAAAGTGAGCTACGTGCACTCTCAGATGTTCTTGGGAAAATTCAAGAATTGCTCAAGTGTGCAGAGCAGGCTCAAGTAAGGAATATCTTGGTGAAACGCTGCCTAAGAAATCTCAGAGATGTTGCTTACAGAGCTGAGGACATATTGGATGAGTTCATCTATGAAGCTTGTAAGTTAAAAGATGAAAGATATCAAGGTGGAGGAGAGGTACGTTTCTTGCACTTCCCCTCTAACTTAAAAGCAGATGGTCTTTTACGTAAGCAAGAAATCGTTCCTCTTATAAATGATGAACTCATACAGAAACTAGAGGAGATTGAGAAGAAACTTGAAGACCTCTATCTCAGAGAGTCATCAGGAAATCAGAAATCACATGGTGGTGGTGTAATTGATGAAATATTAGATACTAGGCCCAAGAGTGGTTCTCTAGTTGATGAACCTCTTACTTTGGGGAGGAAGGATGATGCAGAAGTAGTAAAAAATAAGTTGTTGTCATCAAATCCAAATGAAAACCAAAAACAGGTTTCTGTTATTGCCATTGTTGGATTGGGGGGTGTAGGCAAGACAACTCTAACCCAGCTTGTCTATAATGATCCTGATGTAGAGAAACATTTTGAAAGAAGAGCTTGGGTTTGTGTCTCTACTGATTTTAATGCTGTGAGATTGACCTCTGCAATTCTAGAGTCCTTGACTGGGGAAAATCCAAACTTGAGCAACCTACAACCACTTCAACATAAGTTGAGAGATGAATTAAGGGGGAAGCGATTTTTAATCATCTTAGATGATGTTTGGACTGAAAAGGAAAGCGATTGGAAATCTCTGAGAGTTGCATTCTGGGCTGCAGGGGAAGGAAGTAGAATAATAGTAACAACTCGAAGTAGAAGAGTTTCATCAATGATGCACCCCATGTATACCCATGATCTACAAATTTTATCTGATGAAGAATGTTGGATAATAATGGAAAGACACATATCTTTAAATTATGGTTCTATTGCTCAAAGCTTGGAAGCTGTGGGTAGGAAGATAGCGAGGAAGTGCAAAGGATTGCCCTTGGCAGCAAGTACACTTGCAGGCCTTTTAAGCTCTAGTTCAGATTTAAACCATTGGCAAGAATTCTTGAATAGTTCCATGAGGGACTTAGAAGAGAGTGATTTGCCAGCTGCACTAAGTCTAAGCTATTATTTTCTTCCCACAAATTTGAAACAGTGTTTTGCTTATTGCTCTGTTTTTCCTAAAGATTATAAATTTGATAAGCAACGTCTCATCCAATTGTGGAGCGCAGAAGGTTTTATTAGAACGAACACAAGATTGAAAGACAAAGGTGGCCAATATTTTGATGATTTGCTGCATAGGTCTTTCTTTCAGCACTACTATGGATCTAAGTATACATTTGTAATGCATGACCTTGTACATGATTTAGCGCAAGCAGTTTCAGGAGAGGTGTATGATAGATTTGAGTGCGGGAAATCGAGCCGCAACTCCAAAGAGACCCGTTATTCGTCCATGTGTTGTGTAAATCCCATAAACATGGACAAAAATCATGATCACAAGAAGAGGTTATCCACATTGATAAGTCTACGTGGTTTTTTTTGTTTCCGCAACGATTACCTTATTGAATCTTTTGGAGGACTAAGATATTTACGTATCTTAGATTTGTATGACTCTAAAATTAAGATGCTTCCGGACGATATTGGCGGTTTGAAATACCTACACTATATTAACCTCTCGGAAGCTGTTAATATAGAACGATTACCCGAGTCATTGTGCGATCTTTTCAATTTACATTCACTGATACTCTGTGGTTGTACCGGAATACGTGAGTTACCTAGAGGCTTGAAGTATCTACGCAATCTCCAGCATCTAGACCTTCAAGGGTGCTATGACTTACGCTGCATGCCAAAAGGAATTGGGAGATTAAGTAGTCTCAAGACATTGTCATGGTTTCCTATCTCGAAACATGATGATGATGATGGTTGTGGGATTACAGAGCTAAAGGAGCTGAGGCAGCTTGAGGGCGCACTTTCACTCGAGTCACTACAAAATGTGATTGATCCTCTAGATGCTCGGGAAGCTGATTTGATGAGTAAGACAAAAATTGATGAGTTAAAATTTTGGTGGAATTTCAGTTCTAGTATTGAGGTTTTTCAAAGTTTACAACCTCACACTGAGCTGAGAAGTTTACGTATCAACAATTATAGTGGGTTAACATTTCCAAGATGGTTGATGACCGATTTGCCAAGCTACAACAAGCTAGTCTCTTTGACACTCGGCGGCTGCTGCGAATGCCAAGTCCTCCCTCCGGTTGGGGAGCTACCCCTATTGGAATCTCTACACTTATTATTCATGAATAAGTTGGAAGAGTGGTCATCTAGCAGTTGTAAAGGGGAGGAAAGTACTAATGAATTCCCTAGCCTCCTAAGTCTAACCATTGTAAACTGTCCCGAAATGAGGATACTACCACAGCCGCTTCTGTCAAGTCCAAGACTATGTGAATTGAGTCTCTATGGCTGTCCAGAACTCAGGATGTTGCCTCATGGAGGAGGACTAAGCAGACTCACCTCACTCAAAAATCTTCGTCTTGGGGATGAAATGGATGGGTTGATGCAATTTTTGGATGAGACAGAAACAGAGACAGAGACAAAGACTCTACCTCCAAATCTTAATCGCCTTTATATCCACGACTGTAAATCACTACCCAAGGGGTTGAGAAACTTGTCTTCACTGGAACATCTGGAAGTTAGTCACGCTTTTAATGCCCACTACAGCGCCGAGGAGCTCCCCGCAAATGTCATCGTTACTAAAAGTGGTTGGTATCCTTACCTAGTTACCCAGCTCCAAACATCTTTTGAAAACTAAAAAATTAAGGTCAATGGAAGTGAAAAATGTCTACTTATACATCCTGCAATCGGGATCCTCCAAGGGCTTGTTGGGAAATGTGATGGACCCAATAACAAATAAAATATTATTTAATTGAGATGAATAGCAATGATCAATCTTTCTTTCTATTATAACTCTTCAATAGTAACTCTACAAGTGTAGGTGTTTCAACACCGGATTTACTTCATTTTCAAGCTTTTTAACTTATGCTATAGGGAGAGATGGTATGGTCTATTTATAGACCTCCTTCGCCGACCTCCTTCTCCACCGTTCGAAAAAGATTCTGTGCATCTGGGCAGTCAGGCTGCTTGTGCAGCACCAGGCTCAAGGCGATGCGCTTTGACCGCCTTACCCCTACTCGGACAAGACGTTTGGACAAGGGTAAGCAGTCAAAGCTCGCTGCCTTGAGTCTCTAACTTTTTCCCTTTATTTTATTACAAATATCAACATCTAAATGGACTATGTGGATTACTCTTGACTATTTATGACAACACCACATTATTCTATTCTTGTGACTTCTAGAGACTCTTGGGTCAACATGCTTTCCATTTCTTCAATGTGAAAAGTATATTTTAATCTCTAACTTTCTCTTATATTCATTTACCAAAACAAAAAAAACTTTCTCTTATACTCTGGAAACTCTTGACTTTAATAATCGGATTCACATCCTCTAATTCCATTGATGGAACTTCCATCCTATTTCCACGCATTCAGGGAGCGAGACCTGTACTAACAACCATCCAACGGTTGTTAGTCCATAATCTCAAATTAAAGTGGAATGAGTTTTGAACCACATTAAATCCAAAAATAACCCCGATCGATCCAAACGATCCAAAATCAAATCCAACCCATTAGGCCATTACACGCAAGTGATAAGGTTTCAAAATGATTTGAAATCCCAAATTTCTAAAAATCTCTGTCGTATTATTATTTTAAAAAAGCATTTTTTGAGTCAATGTATTATTTCAAAAGTATTTTTAGAGTCATGTGGTACAAAGTTTCAAAAAGAGTGTCTTTTGTTCAGTCCCCCTTTTTACTTCCTTCCATTTTTTAGTTTGAATTTGTTGTGCACTCTAGTGTGAAAGAGAAATATTGGGCTCAAGAATGGTCCCACATTGGTTGCGGGAGAGTAGCTTGAGGGGTATATATATATAGTTGGTTCTTTAAGGTGTGAGCCCTTTGGAGAGGTAGTCACTCTACTCTCTAGTGTGTGGGGGGTCCTTGGGGTACTGTCTGTACGTAGGTCACCTATATTCATACGGATATATCCCTTCATGAAAGGGTACTCCAGTATTATATATACACCATGTCATGCCTGGCATTGGACATACACAACAGATTTCGTTTTCTGTCTCTGCAACTGTTCATTCCAGAGACAGTTTAACCTTACTGTATCTTTTATAAACAGAGGGCTAGTATAGCCATTTGGTATCCTTAGTACTCGTATCAGGTTCTGCAACCTATACGTTTAGGAGTTGTTTCATCTTGGAGGGTTAGGTGCAAGGTCAACCTCATTGCAGAAGTGGGGGCATCTAAAACCTTAAGGAAAGTATCTGTTAGATACGACTCAACTCAGTTGGTTCGTGTCTCTGGTTCCTATTTGTGCTGTTGAAGTTTTCTTCTCTGGTTCGTGTCTCGGAACTGATAACAAGTATTTTTCTTATTACTGTGTTACCATTTAGTCTTACAGTATATGCCTTGTATAACAATCTCGACCTTCTTCTTCCCCAAATCTGCTTGAACCACACCGAAAATGGGTGACATTGTAGCGTCCATCTGAGCCGCGACAATCATCATGGAGAAAAAGTGAAACCCTACTTCGCAATCCACTCTTCTGCCTACAAAACCCTGCTCTACAACCATCGTTGCCAAGAAGGAAGCAATTGGTTTCTGCAACAAAGTGGAAACCTCCGCCGATCTGAACCCACCGAAAATGGGTGACATTGCAGTGTCAAATTGAGTCGCGGAACCAGCGTGGAAAAAAAAATTCCACACCCAAACCCAAACCCAACCCATTTCACTTTCACCTACCTTCTTCATCCCTTGCTCTCTTCTTCCATCAATCTGCCGGAACCACACCATTGACATCCAACCCCTGGTCACTGCTTCCAAAGTTTGTGAGAATTCCACCAGCACTGAGTCCATTGAACTCGGAAAATGTATAGCTAACAAACACAATGGCTTGGTAAAGGACAGCATTATCAGCCCAGTAGATGGAAGGGTAAAGCAAGACATCACAATTAGGTTGTAGCACGTCGAGCGTGGAGTGTTAGAGATTGAGCTTGAATGTGTTCCTCTTAGTTAATGAGGCCAGATTTATTATTATGGAAAGGAAGTCAAATACACTAACAGTTGTTTCTACAATGCCAACAACACATTAGAATTTGCATCAGTAGATGCGTTTTGGGAAGGATCATTCAACCCTACAATTGTGTGCCATTGAATCAAATAATTGTTTGTATTCATAAATCTTCAATTAGCTTATTGGCTCTAACTATTATCAATTAAGTAGAAAATCACTTTTTTCCCCCTTGTAAGCAAGGTTTAGAGCCTCTAAGCATCATAGTCACATGGTTCTGTTTCAAGAGGAACTAAATGAGTAATACAAGTTGCTAGGCAATGAACACCCACCAAGCCACAATATTGGAGAAGACTAGATTACCACATTGAAATGCTTCAGAATTTGGATTCACCCCACATTTAATTATCAGAAAACTGAACTTCAATTTCTATCTTCCAGAAATGGAAATTTAAACTTCACATATAGATCTACACAACAATGATAACAAAGCCAATCAAAAAATTCCATTTATTTCTTTATTATGTTCAGGGAGATGATGAACAAGAATGCCCTGTTGGAAAGCAATTTACACGAAGAAAAAGAAAACCCAAGAAGAATTTCTAATCACCACCCCAGCATATTCTGCAGCTCTCCCCTATAAGCTGAGTCCATAGAAATATCTCTCTCATCCACAGAAACCCTAAATCCTCTAAATATATTACATACAGCACAACAATCCTCGTAAGTCCTTCGAATTCCCTGTAAACTGGTGAATACACAACAATCTTATCCTTTGTTCCGGGTAATTGACTACGATAATCGGATAAAGGTGAAACCCTAGAGCTCAAACCTATAGGCGGCCTCAATATCTTTGATTGATTCATACCCAATTGCCTAGATGACATAGCCCGTCTGAAACTAGAAACCATGTTGGGATCCATATCAGCTAAAAGCAATTTCTCCGACATGTGTTTCCAAAGGGGCTTCATTGATGAATTATTATTCTCCCTGGGATCTGCCGACGATTCAAACTAATTGCACAATTTCTTCACCTTCCCTTCTCCGATCGAATTCGATTTCGAATTATCTAATCTAGTGGCTTCGAAGGAGCTGGAGAGCTTCTTGACGGATCTAGTGCGGGCGAAAAAGGAAGAAGCAACGGAAATAATAGCTTTCAATGTATTTCCTTGATTATGATTTCTCTCAATGGAGAGTATATACAATACAAGAGATAAGATCCTAGCTAATCTAAACTAGGAAGGGAATACAATCAAATATTGTGTTTACATATACAAGGGATTGTATTACATAAGGTAAGATTCTATGATCACATGTGAGGATCTATTATCACATGTGAATGACTGAGAAAGGAAGGTATATCGGTCTCTCTCAATACACCCCCTCAAGGTGGAGAATCGATGGGCTGAATCTTCAACTTGTCCCTCAAGAAAGTAAAGCGCGTCGAATCAAGTGGTTTTGTGAGTGTATCCGCAAGTGGGTGGAGATAAACTGAACCTGCAGTTGTCGTTTGGACACACGATCATGAACAAAGTGGAAGTCAATTTCCACGTGCTTGGTGCGCGCATGAAACACAGGATTAGCAGACAAATAGGTGGCACCAATATTGTCGCACCACAAAATCGGTGGACCAGCCAATGGGTAACCAAACTCACGCATAAGAGACTCCAACTAGACTAGTTTGGCCGATGCATCTGCCAGGGCTTTGTACTCGGCCTCGGTGGATGAGCATGCCATAGTTCATTGTTTTCTAGAGGTCCAAGAGATCAAGTTGTGACCAAGAAAAATTGTAAATCCCCCTATGGACTTGCGGTCAACAGTGTCACCAGCCCAATCAAGGTCGGAGAAGGCCTAAAGGGAGCGAACAGGAGATCGCTCAATGAGAAGTCCATGGGACTGTGTACTTCGGAGATAACGAAGGATCCATTTAACAAGTTGCCAGTGATCCTCCGTTGGGGCATGCATAAACTGACATACCCTATTGACCGAAAAACTGACATCCGATCGAGTGAGAGTTACATATTGAAGAGCACCAACGATAGACCGATATTTAGTAGGGTCAAACATGAGATCACCCCCTGAATCTGATGGCTTAATTGACGTGGCCATAGGGGTTTTGACCGGTTTGCATTCAACCATTCCTGTGCACTTAATAGATCAGAAATGTACTGAGATTGGGTCAAAACCAACCCACGAGAATGTTGAACCACTTCAATGCCCAGGAAAAAATGTAGAGGACCAAGGTCTTTGACAGAGAACTCTCCAGAAAGCTATCGTAGAAGAGATGTAATCATGGCAGTGTCACTGCCTGTTATGATAATGTCATCAACATAAATGAGAATGTAGCAGGCATGATGGCCTGTGTGTCTAATAAACAATGAAGTGTCCGTCTTGGATCCATGAAAGCCAAGAGTACAGAGAAAGGTAGACAAGCGGGCAAACCAGGCTTGGGGCACCTGTTTCAATCCATAGAGCGACTTATGTAGCTTACAAATCGAATGGAGATGAGATGCATCGACAAACCCTGGGGGCTGAGCCATGTAGACTTCCTCAGTTAAGACACCATGCAGAAAGGCATTGCTAACATCAAGTTGTCTGATAGACCCCCCTTGGGACATAGCTATGGAGAGAACCAGACGGATTGTAGTGGGCTTAATTATTGGGCTAAAAGTTTCTCCATAATCAAGCCCATGCTGCTAATGAAACCCCTTTGCAACTAACCGCACTTTATAGCACTCAAGAGACCCATCTGCTTTTCTTTTGATATGATACCCCCATTTGCAACCAATAACATTCATATGGGGTGTCCGTGGAACAAGGGACCACGTCCCGTTCCGAAGTAGAGCATTAAATTCCTCCGCCATCGCAACCCGCCATTCCTAAATTTTATTTGCCTGCAAAAAACAAGTCGGTTCAGTAGCAACAGTTACTGCATTTAAAGCATGTGGCTTGAACTGTAGGTGCATGGGATGGCGCATGGGTGGTTGGGACGGTTGGGTAGCAGTCGATTGGGGAATGGTGTTGGGAGGGTAAAGTTCATGAAGGGGACGGGTTTTAAGAGGTGGGGAGTCTAGGGAAGGTCCATCTAGATGCGATATGGGTAGAGGGCTAGGTTAGGCTGGTGTAGGTGCAGCCAAAGGTGAAACGGGTGTAGGGGTGGTACCCCCCACTGGCGATAAGGGTGCCCGAGGTTGCACCGCTGGTAATGGCATGGGCATAGGAGTTGAGGGAACCCGAATTGGGGCAAAGGCCCACGGAGAGGAGACAATGGGCACGGAGGGTGGTGGTCCTAAATAGAGACAGAGAAAGGAAAGGATTCTTCATCAAACCTAACATGGCGTGCAATAATAATGAGGTTCGTGGAGAGATTAAGACAACGATACCCAAAATGAGAGGGGCTGTAGCCTAGGAACACACACGAGGATGAGCGATAATCCATCTTATGTTTATTAAAGGGTCGCAAAAATGAAAAACAGAGGCAGCCAAAAACCTTAAGAAAGGAATAATTCGGACTGCGATGAAAAACCAGTTGAAAAGGAGAAACCCCAAGAGAAACCGATGTAGGCATGCGGTTAATCAAATAAAAAGCCGTGTCAAACACAAAGTGCCAGTAGATTTGAGGAACTGACCCATGAGCTATAAGGGAGAGTCCTGTCTCAACGATGTGTCTATGACGTCGTTCGACAAAACCCTGCTGCTCATGAGTGTGGGGTGCATAAACACGATGAGAAATTCCAATTTTTGAAAAATAAGTGGGTAAAGTCCGGTATTTGCCACCCTAATCAGTTTGAATAGATTTTATTTTGCGACCAAATAAGCGTTCAACAAGGGCCTGAAACTTAAGAAAAACATCAAAAACATCAGATTTATGAATAAGAGGATAAAACCAAATAAACTTAGTGTTATCATCCACAAAAATTACAAAAAAACAATGTCCATCAACATAAACAGTAGGGGAGGGACCCCAAACATCACTAAAAATGAGATCTAACAGAAATAAACTCCTATGATGCGTAGCAGGCAGAGATAAATGACTGGCCTTGCCTAACTGGCAAGCCTTACAAATACTACGAAGATGAGAAGACTGAGATGGTAAATTATTTATTTTTATCATATGACGGAGAAGTTGCTCATGTGGGTGTCCTAGGCGACGATGCCAAATATCAAGAGAGCTACAAATAGCATGATGGGCACTTGGAGAACGCAAGGGGTGAAGCTCGTAGAGACCACCTTTACTCGGTCCGAAAAGAAGGGTTGACTTGGTGACCTGATCCTTCACAAGAAAGTGAGAGGGGTGAAACTCAAAAAACACATTATTATCACGACTAAACTTTTGAACAGAGAGAAGAGATTTAGACATGGATGGAACATGTAAGACGTTATGTAAAGAAAATAAACGAGAAGAGCTAGAAGGAAAAGAAGAAGATCCAATATGAGTGATGGGTAAGCCCTTACCATTACCAACATTCAATTGATCCTGACCATTATATTCATCATAATGTGATAGAGACTATAGATCAGGGGTTACGTGATGGCTAGCACTAGTGTCAGGGTACCAAGGGAGAGGGGAGGGCGGGGATGGGTTGGCCAAAAGTGGTGGGTTGGGGTGATGGTAGGGGGATGGTTGGGCTGCATAGGGCATGTGTGTGGGATAGGTGTAGTGGGCAGCAGGTATGGTAGGGAAGGGTAAGGAAGTTGATTGTGAGGTGCATAAGCAAATTGTTGACGATAATAGCACCGATCTGTCGAGTGATTTGTTCGCCGGCAAATAGAACACCAGAAACGACCAGGTTGTTGATTTGGGAAGCCACGACCACGACCACCACGGCCCCTGCCCCCCTACCACCATGACCACCACATTGAGGAGATGGAGAGCTGTTAGGGCCAGGGGAGGAGGAACATTGAACATTGTTTGCAGATAGGGAAGATCCACTTGATGTAGCATCGGTGACTGTAAGTTTGTTGAGAGTGGTGCCATGGAGAAACTCATGACTTAATAACATCGCATGAAGATCATCGTAGGAGATTGGATCGGTCCTTGTCAATAGAGATGAGACCATAGCCTGGAACTCTTGCTTGAGGCCTTTGTAGATATGCAGATTAAAGGTGCTGGGCCGAAGAGTGTGACCAGCTGCATTTAATTTAGCAGGAATGGACTTGGGCACGCTGCAAAAATTGTGACACAGGTTCATCAGGTTTCTGTTGAATCTCTTGTAATGCCATCGTAAGAGAGATGATATGGCTTTCAGAAGGAGAAGAGAATGCAGTAGAGAGAGTTTGCCATATTTCTTAACTAGTGCGCTTTCCAAGGATAAGAGAAAACACCTCCTCAGAGAGGGAGGCTATGAGAAAACTTCTAATCAAAGAGTCCTGGCGTCGCCAGGTAGCAGCCGCAGTAGGTTCGGTTGGACATGGGATGGTGCCATCTAAATAACCAAATAAGTCTTGCCCATCGAGAAAGGGCTCAATCTGAGTTTGCCAGAAGAGAAAGTTCTTGAACGTTAGCTTAATGGAAATGTAGTGATGGACATAGTGAAAAGAGGGAGCAGAACCGGTGGTGAGGGAGGAACAGTTCTCAGCCGTGGAGAGGGGGCTAGATGTGCCGTCCCCCATGAAGAAGAAGACAGAGAAAAAAAAAAAGAAGAAGGGGAGGGAACTCGTTGGAGTTTTAGAAGGCTCTTGATAGCATAATAGCTTTCAATGTACTTCCTTAATTATGATTTCTCTCAATGGAGAGTATATATACAATACAAGAGATTAGATCCTAGCTAATCTAAACTAGGAAGGGAATACAATCAAATATTGTGTTTACATATACAAGGGATTGTATTACATAAGGTAAGATTCTATGATCACATGTGAGTATCTATTATCACATGTGAATGACTGAGAAAGGAAGGTATATTGGTCGATATCTTTCAATAGGAAAGGAGAACGAAAGCTTATTTTCTTGCTTTTTGCTCTATAGCTTTGGGGTTTAGAAACCCAACTGAATGGTGTCAAACCACACACAAGGTTGAGAGCAAGTGAGAGAGAGAGAGCAAAACTTGAAGGAGTTTAGAGATAGGGTTTCAATGGTGTGGTTCCGGCAGATTGGTGGAAGAAGAGAGCGAGGGATGAAGAAGGTAGGTGAAAGTGAAATGGGTTGGGTTTGGGTTTGGATTTTTTTTTTTCTCCACGCTGGTTGCCTCGACTCAGATCAACGCTGCAATGTCACCCATTTCCGGTGGGCTCAGATCGATGGAGGTTTCCACTTTGTTGCAAGAAACCAATTGCTTCCTTCTTGGCAACGATGGTTGCAGAGCAAGGTTTCGTAGGGAGAAGTGTGGATTGTGAAGTAGGGTTTCACTTTTTCTCCAGGATGGTTGCCGCGGCTCAGATGGACGCTGCAATGTCACCCATTTCCAATGTGGTTTAGGCAGATTTGGGGAAGAAAAGAGCGAGGGAAGAAGAAGGTCCAGATTTTGGGAAATTTGGGATTTCAAATTGTTTTGAAACCTTATCACTTGCGTGTAATGGCTGTTGGGTTTGGTTTTGGGTCGTTTGGGTCGGTCGGGGTTATTTTTGTGTTTAATATGGTTCAAAACCCTTCCACTTTCATTTGAAATTTTGGACTAACAACCGTTGGATGGTTGTCAGTACAGGTGTTGCTCCCTGAATGCGTGGAAGTAGGATGGAAGTAGAGGATGTGAATCCTTAATAATCTAGAATTGCCAGGTTTGTTCTCCAACATTCCCCCTCAAACGTGACTTGTCATGCCGAGCTTTTCTCTGAATTTCTTGAATGCTTCAAATTGGAGTGGCTTCGTGAAGATATCTGCTACTTGGTCTTCAGTTCTGCAATAGACAATCTCTACACTGTTGTTTTTCACTTGTTGTCAAATGAAGTGATACTTTGTGTCAATGTGTTTACTTCTGCTATGAGCTACTGGATTCTTTGCTAGTGAGATAGTTGATTTGTTTTCAATGTGTTTAGTGGTCGGACCTTCCTGGGGATGACGCACCTCATGCATAATATTCCTCATCCATATTGCTTGGCATGTACACGCTGCTGTTGACTTCACATGTTGAGAGGGCCATTGTCGACTGCTTCTTTGATGACCGTGAAAATGCTGCAGAGCCTATATGAAACATGTATCCCGAAGTGCTCTTCCTACTATCTAGGTCTCCTCTGTAATCACTGCCAGTGTAGCCAACTAGTCTTGAATCTTCTGATTGAGTGTACAACAGACTTTGACCGAGAGTTCCTTTGATGTACCTTAGAATTCTTTTGGCCGCTACGATTTGATCTTGTTTTGGCTTCTCCATATATCTAAGGGAAAAAGTTCTCTGTCCAGGAGTGTGGCCTACGCCAGCACTCCCATGAGTCTATCTCTTTCCTCCCCATGTGAAATGACATCTCTGCCCCCTTGTTTTAAGGAGGATAGAGATAGACACATGGGAGCTAGTGCTGGCGTAGGCCACACTCCCGGACAAAGAATTGCTTCCCATCTGATAATTAGGGATGTAAACGGATCGGATTCGGCTTGGATAGTGTTATATCCGCTTTTGCATCTGATTAACTTTCGGATGGATTCGGATAGTGCTAAACAGATATGGACACTGATACGGATCGGATATTTTATCCATTTACATGCAAATATAGCTTTTCGGATAGCTATAGCCTATATATATCCGTATCCCCATCCGTTTAGCTTTCGGAAGGATTCGGATAGTGCTAAACGGATATGAACATGGATACCGAAACGGATTTCGGCTATTCATTTATTATTTTACACCCCTACTGCTAATATTTCCAACTACATACATGATGTCTGGTCTAGTGAACATTAATTAAGAATTTTTCTCCTCTCAGGTTCCCTGCCCGGTCAGGTTTGTAGGTTCCTCTCATAGGGAGGGCAAAAATGACGACCTCACCCCACCCGGGTAGTGTGTTCGGGCAGGGGGTGAGGTCGTCATTTTTCGGTCCCCTATGAGAGGAACCTACAAACCTGACCGGGCAGGGAACCTGAGAGGAGTTAAGTCCTTCCAACAAGACTTTTAGATAGTGTTGGATTAACCGGCTCTTCTTCCTAATCACACCTTCGCTTTATACCTGCTTCTGCTGCTGTTGCTACTGGCTTGCAACTACTCATCTTGAACTTGCTAAGTATCTGGCCATACTTCTTTTGTGAGATAAAGATCCCTTCTTCTGTCTGACCAATTTCTACTCCAAGAAAGTACAACATTTTTCCAATATCTGTCATTTCAAATTCTCTAGTCATTGCTTCTTTAAAGTATTTGAACATTTAGATATATGTCCCCATCACCTCTGCCTATCTCTGTGAATAATGTGTGAACAGCACATGGTGATTACTCACTAATTAATGATGCATTAGACTAAGAAATTCTCATTTACTTTCTTTTTTAAGGCCAAATTTGGTATGATTTTTATTTTAATTTTATAGGGTGATTTTTATTTAAAAATTGTTTAGTTTAATTTTGACACCTTATTTCAAAAAAATAGAAATCAAATTGAGTAGAAATTCGGAAATAGCTCAAAGCTATTTTAATCTTGAAATTTAAATTGATTTCAGTCTTGCTCCTTATTAGGCACAAGGTTAATTTGATGGGAAACGATAATTTTATGTTAAAAATAAACCACCTTATAATTTCATGTTAAAAATAAAACACCACCTTTCTTCTCTTGATGGTATCACCACAGCGTAGAGTACCCCTACCACCATGCTGCCACTGGCCAGTACAATTAGTGCTACCACCTTGCCACCACCACCTCCACCTCCACCACCACCCCCACCATCAACACCTCTCTGGCCTGCCCTTGCCCCTGCCTTTGCCTCCGCCCCCACCCTTGCCACCGCTACAACCACCATCTTCTCCCGAAGAAATATAGAGAAACTATTCCTAAATATTGAACTACCAAAGGAATTTCTTATTCTTAAAAATATTTTGGCTCATGGTTTGAGGTATCGCTATAGTATTGTCCAATATGGGCGATATGCAACGGTTTTGCTAGTGGTTGATCTTGATACTGTGCCGCTACTGTATCGGTGTCATGATCAGGACAAGGGGTAGAACAGTCAAAAATCTTTTTTTTTTTCAAAAAAAAATAAAGGGCAAATCTATCTGATACAGCCAATCCACATAGATACCGTATCAATATCATATCAGTTTTGTAAATAACCGATACCAGATCCGATACTGTGCACAAAAACCATCTTTCATATTGCAATTTCAATTTCTTAATTAAAAATTTTTGCAGGACTATTTCATAAAATCAGTTCGAAATTGTACAAATCTAGCGTAAGCTGGACCACTTTTATTTATACCGTAAGTCCATAACATCAACTTTATTGGTCTGTGGCTTTATTGCTGTAACATCAAGAAAACTTCATTGTTGTAACATCAACTTTCTTGGTGGCATCTTCTACGAAGGAGACTAGAAAATTCCCTTTTGGGTTCACATATATCAAACACTAGGTTGTGATTCTTTTCTACTTGCCCTTTGGCAACATGGTCGAATTGGACTGGGCTTTTAAAAACCCTAACCTATCACTGAACCCTTAAAACTTAGTCCAGGCCCGCTCGGACCCTGATTCAGGGCCTAAAAACCTCAACCCTGACCCGGAACCTGACGAACTCAGCCCAGCCCAGACCCACCCTGATTTGGTGTTGATTAATTGCAGAATTCCAGAACTAATAGCAAAATCATAGAGAGTTGATTAACAAAAACTATTATAGTATTGTGTGTAATCTGAACACAAACTAAATAGAACATCAAAGGATCTTGCAACCAACAACACAACAAAAAACTAAGTTAACTAACTTAAAATAGAGTAGCCGCCAGGGTTTAGAAATTCTTATCAGAATAAAAAAAAAAAAAACCAACCTAGGTGTCGCTTGAAGTGGAGTTGCATCGCTGCAAATGGTTCACTTGGCCATTAGGTTTAGAGAAGAAGAGGGAGAATGGGGGAACAAAAACTTAACGAAATTTAAAAAAAAATTACCGAAATAAAAAGAGGAGGTGACGCCAGAGGAGATGTTGCCTGAGGGCCTGAGCCTAATGAGGCAGTGTTGCGTCGAGAAATCGCTCAGCGGTCTTTCAAGTGCCGTAACCTGCAAAAAACCCCGGGTGACAAAGGAGAACTGGTGTGGTTCAGGCCTAGGACTCTCCAATGCCTAAGTTAGATCTCTCTGAGCAAACAGATGAATAGTAGCATTCAAGATGGGTTGAGGGGGTAGATTACCTTCCCTTTTATAGTAGTGCGTGGCGGTGCGGAGAGTCCTAGTAGGTGTGGAGTAGTCTTCGCAATGGATAGAGTCCCTGGGTAGCAGGGCTTGTTCTTGATTGGTTGTCTTCCAGAGAGATGTAGTGTCATGATAGACCTGGGAGTTGTCTTCCCGAGAGATGTAGTGCCTTTGGTTGGCTTAGTAGTTGCTTTCTTGTAGGACGTGGTGTCCTATTGGAGCCGATATCCTTGACGGATTGGCTTATCTACGTGGTAGATAAGGTTCATGGTGCATGAGTCCGTTCACTCCACGTGACTTGATAGGCGGTGGCCTAGAGTACTTGGCGATGCCATCTTGTTGATAGCGGTCTGAGGGAGCTTGTGTTTGGAGATGACGTGTGTGGGCATGACATGTTCGGGGATGTCATGCCCAAGTCCAAGTCCGAGTCCGCGCCGGTCCGCGCTCGGGGTGCCCATGCTTGGTGTGGGTTGAATCCTTACTTGGTTCTCCATTTTGGGTTCTTACCTTGAACCGGTCCTCCTTATTGGATTTGGACACGTGGCAGTCCCTGATTGGTCAGGTGAATTTGGGTTTATCAGGAGGTACTCGGTAGTCGGTAGATTCTTCTCTTTCTCTTCGATTTTTTTTTTCTTCTTTTGAAACAAAAATAGGAGGAGATGAGAAGAAGAAGAAGAAGAAGAAACAAACAAACAAACAAACAAACAAACCGAGACGAAGGAGAAGAAGAAAGAAAATAAGAAGTAGAAAATGAAAAAAAATAATAAAAAACTTATTTGAGGAAGGAAGGAAGCACAGTGGCCATAGGGAAAAGAGGAACTAGTCGCTGTATTAGATTTGCAAAGACGAAACCCTAAACCCTTTCTCTCCGACTTTTTTTTTTTTTTTTTTTTGAGATTTAAGATTCTTTTTTATATGGGAGATTATGAGCGCCACCACTTGACGTTTGCCTATTTATTAAAGCACACCCACTAACTACCATAATATCAACCGTTACCCATTTTTGAACGGTGTGAACCTATGAAATTTCTTTGACCAAAATACCCTTAACACTATAGCATAAATAACCTATTCCTAAATCATTTATTACCATTGGAGACTTAAATAGCTACCTGAGCTTCTCTCCCCCACCCCTTGCTGTCCGACTACCTGAGCTTCTCTCCCCATCCCCTGTCCGCTACCTGAGCTTCTCTCCCCACCCTTGCTGCCCAGCTACTTGAGCTTCTCTCCCCCATCCCTTGCTATCCGACTACCTGAGCCTCTCTCCCCCACCCCTTCCCCTGCTATCCCTCCCCCACCCATTTCTGGCCACTGCTACCTGAGCTTCTCTCCCCCACCCATTTCCGGTCACTGTAAATAATTCTATACTCTCCATTCTATCTAGTATTGCAGTAGTAGGATATCGACCCATTAGTAGCATTGGCAGAGAAAATTGCATTTCCAAAATTGCAGTTACGTACTAGCGATTTTCAGGCACATAGAAAGCAATTTAATCAATAAGTGCTCCACATAACCATCATTTATCTTACCACATTTAGTTTAGATTAGTGCTGCTATACTCGATATCAAATACAACCCAAACATTCAAACTCCACATGTCAAGGTGTTAATCGGCTTGACACTCGAGGAGAATAAACTATATTATGGATTTGACAAGGAGGAGAATAAAATACTTACAAGGAGCGCTGGTTATGATTCACTGGGAAATACGGAGTAACCAAACAGAAAAATAGGCGAAATAGGGTGAACCAGGAGCACTTCGATTTCAGTCCAAGAGAGCATGTGTTGCAGATCGATTTTAGGCCAAGAGAGCAGGTGTCACAAATCAATTTCAGGGTATCTTAGCACAATTTCAGGTGTTGCGGCTCGATTTCAGGAATTCGACGGTAAAGCAGAGAGAGAGAGAGAGAGAGAGAGAGAGAGAGAGAGATTCCAGCCTTTGGATCGCCAGGTGGAACTTCCTCAAATGTTGCCATTGTTCCTCACAAACTTACGGTTTTGACTCCTTCAATTCCATAGCTCTGAGAACCAGAGTTTTCTAGAGAAGAAATATAGGAATCACCTGAGATTAGAGAAGAAATAGAAGGAGTTGCAGAGTAGAGAAGATGAGTTGAAGAGGTACTGGTCGTCAAGGTTTCTTCGGGGTAGTTGTGAATGCACGTAATGCATCGAGTAAAATTTACTAAGTTTTGTCGAGCAATGGTGGTGGGTTGACGCCCGGCTGCTGTAACGCTGGAGTAGGTTTCTTCAAGACGGTAGGTTGTAGTGGATTCTCAAAGGTTGTCGGTGAGTGTGAGGAAGAAGGTTTGTGGGTGTTTTAATTGAAAGGGTAGATTAGGTATTTCAGCCACTAAGAAGGGCAGAATTGTCATTTAAAAAATATTAAATTGTTGACATCACCACTTAACAGTTCTTAACTAAATGTAAGGGGTCTGTGTGGAATTAGTTTGGTAAAGCAGGGCAGACGGTTGATATTATGGTAGTTAGTGGGTGTGCTTTAAAATATAGGCAAACATCAGGGGGTGGCACTGATAATTTTTCTTTTTATATTTATACTTAGTTATCCCATGTAGCACAAGTGTATTTAAACCTATACACAACCAGGGTCAACATCAGGGTCAAAACCAGGGTCGGGTTCAAGCCGAGGCCTCAACCCTGGCCCAGAAACCTAACCTGTCCTTAGGGTAAAAAATCTTTAGCCCAGACCCTGTTCGGGCTCAAAGTAGGTCAGGGTGGGTTCGGGCCAATAGGGCCAAAACTTGCACCCCTACCCCCAATGGTTTGGGTTGTTAGGTCTTATTTTTTCTAATGGCATATATTTGTAGTGAGATTTAACCCCCCAAAAAAAAAACTTGTGGTGAGATGACAAGTTAACCCCCAAAGTATTAAAGGTAATGGGCATTTACCATTGGAAAAAAAGAGAGGTTGCACCTTCCTTTCTGACCACCTTGGTTAATAGTCCAAGTCTTTTGTCAAATCAAGAGGTGTAGAGAAGAAATTTCTTGGAACAGACGTTGTGGCCTTTGTCATTCAAAGTTCAAACCAAATGGATTTGTGTTTACAACAGAGTGTGGGGGAAAAGAAATCTACCTAGCATATTGGTTTACAAGAATCTTTCTTCTTTTCTCTCTTGAAGGTAGGAAAGTAAATTGTTTACCAAAAAAAAATGAAGGTAGGAAAGTAAATTTGTTTACATATAACTACTTTACAAATGAAATAAAAGAGAAATTTTTTTTTTTTATGAAATAAAAGAAAATTTTATAACTTAAGAAGGTGAGAGACAGGAGTCTACAAATGCACAAGTATCAGTCATAAGAGTTAAGCTACTATAACATTTTAACCATTGACGGAGAGAGGAATCAGGACTGTTTGAGATAGACACCCCTTTGATTCGATCCCCTATTTGCAAAAAGAGGTTTAGAACTTCCAGAGGCCAAGGAGAACAGGATGGAGTTGGAAGAAGTCCAGGTAACACCGGATCGGAACACCAAACTTCTTTCAGCTTCACACCTCTCTTAGTGGCAAGGTCCAAACCATAGAGGATTCCAATTAATTCTGGTTCCAGAGGATGTCTAGATTTAATCTTCCCTGTAGCCAACAAAAAGGATTTGCCATGTAGCAAAATGCAAAAAGCCCAACCAGAGTAATCTATACCTCCTATGTCTCTGGGATCAAATCATGCGCATAACAAAATAGGAGAATCTAAAGTAGGTAAACAAATATTAGGACAAGAAGAGATAATATTATGACTGCATAGTACATAATCCAAATTAAAATGAGGGGGGGCCAGATGTAACTCCATCAACCATTGTTTAATCTTCCGCAACACGGAGAGAGGATCAGGGTTAACAGCATTAAAAAGAAAATTGTTTCTAACAGACCAAACAACATAACAAGTTATTATGAAAATAGAGAAAAATCAAATAAGGGAGTTCTTATCAAGTCGGCGGCTAAGAAAAATTGAAATGCAGAAATGACTGATAGAGGGGGAAGAAATGAATTCCGTCCTCAAACCCACTGGACCAACTGCCCAGATATGTTTAACCCAATCACAGGAGAGGAAGATATGCAAGATGGTCTCATTATAAGTGTCATAGAGAGCACAAGTGAGATCGACCTGACTCCATTTCGACACAAAATTATTAACCAGAAGCCCTGCATGTAATACACGCCAGAAGAAAATTTTTTATGACCGTGATTCATCCTAGTCTCGGTGTCAACCTAGGAATGCTAGCCAATATTGAAGAAAAGGTATACAAAATTGAAATGGTGCTATGTGAAGTGTGACGTTTATCACCACTAATACTAGCACTCTTCTTAATCAAAAAGCTGAAAATAATTCGAACTCCTAAGTGAACAAACCAATGAACATAAAAAAGCATCAATTACTACAGCACATTAATTTGGCCCACTCGGTGTGTGATTACTGACTAATCAATGATGCATCAGTTTAAGATATTCTCAATTATTTCCTTCTTCTTTAACCTGAAACACACTTATCTCTTCCGTGTCTCCTTTCTTGATCGGTGGCTTTATTGAACCATTGGCAATTGCCAAATTTACTTGAAGAAAATGTATAAATTGAGAATAGCAGTATCCACTTCTTATTTTTGATAAAGTGAATAGTGGTATCACATCACCACTATAAGATTTAGAAAAGCTACGAAGACTTACTTTTGAATAAGTGGGGTTTGGAGAGGGATAGTCAAGCAAACTTTAAAAAAAGTAGTCACCCTTTAGCGTATATTTACTCTTACTTTCCTATCATATAAACTTTGTCTATGGTCTGACCCTAACTCGCTTTGGGCCCGTTTTCTTAAAGCCATCTATCATCCTAATTCTGATTTCCTTCACGCTACAGTGGGCCATCGCCCCTCCTGGGCATGGCGAAGTATTGTTATTGGAAGGAAGGTGTTACAAAATGGCTTACTTTGGCAAGTTGGAACTGGAGCTGATATAAAGATCTGGGAAGATAATTGGATTCGCTCCTCCCCCACGTTGAAAACCCGTTATCCCAAGCCGGTGAACTGCAATTTAAGCAAAGTGTCAGAGCTCATTGATCCCATTAATAGGGTTTGGAAGGAGGAATTACTGAGAGAGTTCTTTCACCCTCCGGATATAGCGGCCATCAAGCAAATTCATCTCAACATATTCCCGAGGAATGACAAGCAGGTGTGGGGAGGTGCAAGAAATGGGTAGTTTTCTGTGAAAACTGCCTACCACACTCAGGTCAATCAACGAGACCACCTTGCGGCTGGCCAGGCTTCATTGTCTAACAGAAAGGAGTGGGAAGTAATTCCTCCCACGGTGTGGAAGCGTATTTGGCAATGTAGGACATGGCCGAAGATTAAAAACTTTCTGTGGAGGTGTTGCACTGAAGGAATACCGTTGGGGGAAGGGCTGGCAAAGAGAAATATTCCTATTGATCCAAGTTGCAGAAGATGTGGATATGAAAAGGAATCTATTAACCATGTTTTACTGGAGTGCCCCTTTGCGAGAGCCACTTGGTTTGGGAGCGACCTCAATTTCATCACCCCGACTGATGATACTTCGCCATCTATAGCTCTATTTCTGCAGAACTGGGAGAACTTTAAGTTTCCTTCCAAACAAAGAAGCAGAG
Source organism: Telopea speciosissima (assembly GCF_018873765.1). Taxonomy (NCBI): domain Eukaryota; kingdom Viridiplantae; phylum Streptophyta; class Magnoliopsida; order Proteales; family Proteaceae; genus Telopea; species Telopea speciosissima. The sequence continues at coordinate 36,437,459 of NC_057926.1, read as the reverse complement.
AAGTTCTATCTTTAGCCTCTTTTATATGCTGGTTCTTGTGGTTGGCTAGAAATGACCTATACTTTAATGGTAAAGAGTGGAGTCCAGTGGATGTTGTTTTCAAATCTCAGAAGGCCTAGCAGGAATTGGAAGAGATTCGGTATGGATTTGAGAGTGATACTCGGTTGGAGGAAGATCAGACAACTTTGCTTCAGGCGTGGCAAAAACCCCCCCACCAGGTCATCAAGCTGAACTGTGATGCTGCGACATTGGCGAATACCAACTTGGGTGGAATCGGCTTCGTTGCAAGGAATTATTTGGGTGATCCTGTAGCTGCAATCTCTGATAGGATGGAGTTCTCCAGTGTAAACTTGGGCGAAGCAGCTGCTATTCGGTTGGGTTTACTTTGGGCTGTGGAGCAGGAAGTCTCTGAGATTATTATAGAGTCAGACAACGACATGGTCAGCAGGTTGCTCAATGGTAATTCTCACAGTACCCCCCTGGAGCTAGATGGAGTTCTCCATGATATTAGGACTATGGCTGACAATCTCAACTTTTGTATTTTTGCTTGCATTCCTAGGGTGATTAACACTGTTGCTCACACCCTAGCCAGGAGAGCCCTGTCCTTGACAAGTAGGACAGTTTGGCAGTCTTCCACTCCTTGGCTCTTGGATTTATGTAACCAAGATGCCTTGTGCTCAACTTGTTCCCCTTTGCAATAAAATTTCTTTCTACCAAAAAAAAAAAAAAAACTTTGTTTTCATTTCTCCAAAAAAAATCAAAGTTTCACCTCTTCTTCTCCCCTAGTATTTCTCAAGTATCCACATTGCCCTTCTATCCTAACCGGCTATCCCCTTATCATGCCCCACCCTCATCGTCTTCGTTTTATCTGATCTTGGAAACTTAAAATTTATTTGTTTCCATAATTTCGGCAGTTTTCTGAAGACCAGTCGAAGTATTTGGAATAGGCAAAATATGCAAATCCAACCCCTACCCACAAAAATATATATATATATATATATATATATATATATTATTTTAGCTAGTGATCGAATTTCTGCTGTTCACTAAGAAATTTCTGAGAGTTAGAGATTTAGGGTGAGTTTGATCCAAACTCTCTTCAAGGATTGAGATTTTCCAAAGAACTAGGAGTCTTGGCAACGTGTGCTGGCTTATCCAATTGTGAGTTTGAATTTGAATTGCAGTTATCTTTATCTTTATTTGTTACCTTCCCTCTCAAGCGAAACGGTTTGCTGGAGACTGTGAACTTGGCTCTCAAGGTTCTAAACCGTGGACCAGGGAGTCCTTTTGTTAGGACATTGGCAATCTGATCCTGACTAGGAAGAAATTGGATGCTTAGCAGTTTGGAGGCTACTTGCTCACACACGAAATGGTAGTTACACTGAGAATGAATTAATGAATTACTGAGAACGGATTTGGATCCTCTACGAGCTGGGGTTGAGCGGCCATTGTGTTGCAGTCAACCCATAGGACACCACTTGAAATTAATGCCGATCCAATGATTGGTAGATGGCAACTTGGCATTTTTTAATTTTGAGTGGTAATTTTGAATTTTGAGAGGCCGCCATACCTAGGGTTTCAAAAAATCGATGAATCAGATCAGGAATGATTCTAATTTTTACCGTTCTAAATCAGAATATTCAAGCTAAAAAATTCTCCTGATTTTCTACTGTTTTAAGCAAATTCAAAGGTTTTTTGGACTGATTCTAACTGATTCAAATCTGATCTGTATTAGAATCGACCACCCAATTCTTGGTTTTAAAACCCTGGTGGGTAGCGCCAAAGCAGTGAAGGGTGTATCCAGTTAGGATAGAGGGGTAATGTAGGAATATTAGAATGGCAGGGCATGCGAGAAGGAGATGTGAAACTTTCGTTTTTTGGAGAAGAAATTTCTTAGAACAAACGTTGTGTCCTTCTGTCATTCAAACCAATTAGTGGGTTTGTATTTACAACAGAGTATTGGGGGGGAAAAAACATCTACATGAGGTTGTTGATCAAGTGAGTTCATCTGCAACTCTCCAACATCCTCTTTAATTTACTTAGCATATTGGTTTATGTGTGTCTTTCCCCTATTCTCTCTTGAAGGTAAGAGAGTAAAATCTTCTCCTCTCTTCTTCCTTGAAGGATAATTTTAATGTCGTTATATTTAGTGAAGAACCTGTTATTTTTTTCATCACAAAAAAACAAACTTATCTCTCTGTTCTGTTTGTGTTCTTGTAGGGAAAAGGTATGGAAAGAAGTAGCGAAGACATAATTGTATCCCTTCGTGTAGCAGTCTTGCTTGACAAATTATCCTCAGAAGCATTACGAGATTTTGGATCGGTATGGTGCGTGCAAAGTGAGCTAAGTGTACTCTCAGATCTGTTTGGGAAAATTCAAGAATTGCTCAAGTTTGCAGAGCAAGCTCAAGAAAGGAATATCTTGGTGAAACGCTGCCTTAGGAATCTCAGAGATGTTACATACCGAGCTGAGGACATATTGGATGAGTTCATCTATGAAGCTTGTAAGGAAAAAGATGAAAGATATGGAGGTGGAAAGGTACGTTTGCACTTCCCCTCTAGCTTAACTGCAAATGGGCTTTTACGTAAGCAAGAAATCGTGCCTCTTATAAATGATAAACTCATAAAGAATTAGATACTAGGCCAAAGAGTGGTTCTCTAGTTGATGAATCTGTTACTCTGGGGAGGAAGGAAGATGTAGAAGCAATAAAAAATAAGTTGTTGTCAAATCCAAATGAAAACCAAAAACAGGTTTCTGTTATTGCCATTGTTGGATTGGGGGGTGTAGGCAAGACAACTCTAGCCCAGCTAGTCTATAGTGATCCTGATGTACAAGGAACATTTTGAAAGAAGAGCTTGGGTTTGTGTGTCTACTGATTTTACTGCTGTGAGATTGACCTCTGCAATTCTAGAGTCCTTCACTGGGGAAAATCCTAACTTGAGCAACCTAGAACCACTTCAATGTGAGTTGAGAGAAGAATTAAGGGGGAAGCGATTTTTAATCATCTTAGATGATGTTTGGACTGAAAAGAGCAAGGATTGGGAACCTCTGAGAGTTGCACTCATGGAGGCAGGGGAAGGAAGTAGAATAATAGTAACAACTCGAAGTAGAAGAGTTTCATCAATGATGCACCCCATGTATACTCATGATCTACAAATTTTATCTGATGAAGAGTGTTGGTCAATAATGGAAAGACACATTCTTTAAATTATTGCTCTATTGCTCCAAGCCTGGAAGCAGTGGGTCGGAACATTGCGAGGAAGTGCAAAGGATTGCCCTTAGCAGCAAGTACGCTTGCAGGCCTTTTAAGCTCTAGTTCAGATATAAATCATTGGCAAGAAGTCTTGAATAGTTGCATGTGGGACTTGGAAGAAAGTGATTTGCCAGCTGCACTAAGTTTAAGCTATTATTTTCTTCCCACATATTTGAAGCAGTGTTTTGCTTATTAGTGACTCGTTAGCTCCAAATTAGTGACTCGTTATTCGTCCATGTGTTGTGTAAGTTCCATAAACAGGGACAAAAATCATGAAAACAAGAGGTTATCATCATTGATACACCTAGGTCGTGGTATTTGTTTCCCCAGAGATTACCATATTGAATCTTTTGGAGGACTGATTTACTTACGTGTCTTAGAGTTGTGTGGTTCTGAAATTAAGATGCTTCCGGACGATATTGGCGGTTTGAAATACCTACACTATATTAACATCTCGAAAGCTGAAAACATAGAATGATTACCTGAGTCATTGTGCGATCTTTTCAATCTACAGTCACTGATACTCCGTGGTTGTTTCCAAATACGTGAGTTACCTAGAGGCATGAAGTATCTGCATAATCTCCAGCATCTAGACCTTCAAGGGTGCTATGAGTTACATTCCATGCCCAAAGGAATTGGGAGATTAAGTAATCTCAAGACATTGTCATGGTTTCATGTCTTGAAAGATGATGATGATGATGGTTGTGGGATAAGGGAGCTGAAGGAGCTGAGGCAGCTTGAGGGTGCACTTTCCATCTGCTCACTACAGAATGTGATTGATCCTTTGGAAGCTCAGGAAGCTGATTTGATGAGTAAACTGAAAGTCGATGAGTTACAATTTTGGTGGGATGAAATACCTACACTATATTAACATCTCGAAAGCTGAAAACATAGAATGATTACCTGAGTCATTGTGCGATCTTTTCAATCTACAGTCACTGATACTCCGTGGTTGTTTCCGAATACGTGAGTTACCTAGAGGCATGAAGTATCTGCATAATCTCCAGCATCTAGACCTTCAAGGGTGCTATGAGTTACGTTCCATGCCCAAAGGAATTGGGAGATTAAGTAATCTCAAGACATTGTCATGGTTTCATGTCTCGAAAGATGATGATGATGATGGTTGTGGGATAAGGGAGCTGAAGGAGCTGAGGCAGCTTGAGGGTGCACTTTCCATCTTCTCACTACAGAATGTGATTGATCCTTTGGAAGCTCAGGAAGCTGATTTGATGAGTAAACTAAAAGTCGATGAGTTACAATTTTGGTGGGATGAAATACCTACACTATATTAACATCTCGAAAGCTGAAAACATAGAATGATTACCTGAGTCATTGTGCGATCTTTTCAATCTACAATCACCGATACTCCGTGGTTGTTTCCGAATACGTGAGTTACCTAGAGGCATGAAGTATCCGCATAATCTCCAAGATCTAGACCTTCAAGGGTGCTATGAGTTACGTTCCATGCCCAAAGGAATTGGGAGATTAAGTAATCTCAAGACATTGTCATGGTTTCATGTCTCGAAAGATGATGATGATGATGGTTGTGGGATAAGGGAGCTGAAGGAGCTGAGGCAGCTTGAGGGTGCACTTTCCATCTGCTCACTACAGAATGTGATTGATCCTTTGGAAGCTCAGGAAGCTGATTTGATGAGTAAACTGAAAGTCGATGAGTTACAATTTTGGTGGGATGAAATACCTACACTATATTAACATCTCGAAAGCTGAAAACATAGAATGATTACCTGAGTCATTGTGCGATCTTTTCAATCTATAGTCACTGATACTCCGTGGTTGTTTCCGAATACGTGAGTTACCTAGAGGCATGAAGTATCTGCATAATCTCCAGCATCTAGACCTTCAAGGGTGCTATGATTTACGTTCCATGCCCAAAGGAATTGGGAGATTAAGTAATCTCAAGACATTGTCATGGTTTCATGTCTCGAAAGATGATGATGATGATGGTTGTGGGATAAGGGAGCTGAAGGAGCTGAGGCAGCTTGAGGGTGCACTTTCCATCTGCTCACTACAGAATGTGATTGATCCTTTGGAAGCTCAGGAAGCTGATTTGATGAGTAAACTGAAAGTCGATGAGTTACAATTTTGGTGGGATGAAAGTGGTGATAAAGATGTTGAGGTTTTTCAGAGTTTAGAACCTCACACTGAGCTGAGTAGTTTAGGTATCTTCTTTTACAGTGGGTTTACATTTCCAAGATGGTTGATGATTGATTTGCCAAGCTACAACAAGCTAGTCTCTTTGACACTCCACAGCTGCTTTGAATGCCGAGTCCTCCTTCCGATTGGGGAACTACCCCTATTTGAATTTCTACAGTTACAAAACATGGAGAAGTTGGAAGAGTGGTCGTCTAGCAGCAACTCTAGACAGGAGGAAACTGATGAATTCCCTAGCCTCCTAAGTCTAACCATTCAATTCTGTCGAGAACTGAGGATACTACCACAGCCACTTCTGTCAAGTCCGAGACTATGTGAATTGCATTTTGAGTGCTGTCCAAAGCTCAGGATGTTGCCTCATGCAGGAGCATTAAGCAAACTCACCTCACTCAAAAATCTTCGTCTTGGGGATGAGATGGAAGGGTTGATACAATTTCTGGATGAGACAGAGAGTCTACCTCCAAATCTTAATCGCCTTTATATCCCTGATTGTATATCGGTACCCAAGGGGTTGAGAAACCTGTCTTCATTGAAACATCTGGAAGTTTGTCACACTTTTAGAGCCCACTACAGCCCGGAGGAGCTCCCCGTAAATGTCATCGTTACTGAAAGCTGGTACTGATGGCAACCCCACCAAATGCCTGCTGATACAATGCAGGTAACTTTAACCTAGCTAGCCATACATCCTGGGCCTCCAGAGGGCCTTGGCCCTACAATTGGTGAAACCGCTGTGATGGAATAGATTGAGAGTCCATACTTAAGGACATAAGTCATATAGAAGCCCACTGTCTTGGAATTTTTTGGTTTACGAGTATTATAGAGTACATTGAGTCTGATCTCCATGTCAAGATCACCATTCTTCCGAAACAATGGTAAAGATTTACGGTTCGATCTAATGACCTTTACATGGAGATATAAGTGGTTTCCACAGTTTTGACTGTGGACCCTTGGTCTATTCTATCATAGACCAAGGAAGAGTCCCTTGGGGAGAGTCATCAAATGCTCATAAAGCTGTTTGGTTCTAACCTGCTTTCTTATTTTTTTTTTTAATCAGGAGGAGGGCTTGCAGTGAAGATTTATTGTTGAGATTTTGCATTCAATGGCGTAAAACTTGGCTCTCTCTCTCTCCCTCATGTTCTGCCCTTTGAACTTTGAAGTGATGAAGTGATTTTAGCAATTTCTAGTTTCTGAACTTAGAAGGCTGATTGGAAAAAAACGTTCAATTGTTGAAGACATTCATTTGGTTTTTATCTCAATCTTTTAAGGTCTCTTATGTTTTTAATAACCATTTAGTGGTGGAGCTTTCTCACACATTTTATTACTAACGCAAACATAAAATTCAGAGTAAGTGCAAATAAGCACACAAGATACTTATATACTATAAGAAAACAGGGGTTTACAACTGCCAAAATTTAAAAAATCACCTTCATAGCGTTTACAGAGTTTTTTTTCTTGAAAACCTGACACTAAATTTGCTGCAGCTTTTGATGTGTAGTGGTATGATCTATTACCGCCTCTAAAATGAACACTATTAGTGGTGGTATATACACCACAAAATGTATTTATTTATGGCTAAATGTTCTTTGTGCTAGGCGTGCAGGATGCACAAAGACACATGGGGGATGGGCGAAATGACCACCCCACCCCCCTAATGGTCGAAATGACCATCCCATGTGTCTGGGCACAGCCAAAAAAGGGGTTCTTTTATTGTAAATATGTAAAATGTTTACACAAACATCTAAAATAAAGCCTAAATGAATACAAACGATGCCAAAATGAATATGAAACTAAATAAAAATCAAACTGAGACCGAATCGTGTCAGTATGGTTATGGTCTGGAAACATATGTTCTTATGATTTTGGTTTCCACATGTTGGTTGTGTTTGGTATGCATCGCATTCTGAGAATGCACATTCTCATTCTTAGATTGCAGAATGCATTCTTGATTAAGAATGAGAACACTGTTTGGATAAATTTTAGCTATGCATGTCAGCATTTCATTGAACAACTCATACACGATGTGAGGACTTGCTCAAGAGTAAACCACTCTTTGTTATGTTGCATCTATTGAACCCCATTGGTAAACAACGACAACAACAACAACCTAAGGATCAATGGAATAATATAATCACAGGAAATCTGTAACTTGAATTATGTAGTTTATGTTAAGGCTCTAGTTCTCCTACATGGATGTTATGGAAAGAATGTTCTAAACTACCACCTATATCTGCCATGTGATAGGTGAGATGGTGCTGAAATTTTGTAAATAGGTAGATTCCAAGGTTCCTGCTAACATGCCAAATTTTGTAACACTGATGCATCTGAACACCATTTTTAAGCAAAGTTGTCTCAAACAGAACCTAGAATTAGTGATTTCGACAATGATCTGAAGCTTTCCATCTGCCTTTCCTGAAGAGCTGAAATTTTTCGATTACAAGTATATGCATTCATTGCAGAACACCACCATGAAGATGAAATGAAGTCCTCTTGATTGACCTCATGAAGATAATTTCAGGTACTAGAGGACTAGGGAAATTTTAGTCACTGAATTAAGCATTTTCATTGACCTCTTTCATGAATAAATTTGTACTTCTTTCAGGTTGAAAAGAAAATCCTTCATTCAAAACTAAAGATGTAACAGGAAATCATGAATGTTCTGTCCCTATACAGCTCCCCAAGTATGGCTTTAGAAGCAGCAATTCTACAGAGCTTGTGTGCATAAAAAACTGCATTCCTACTGAGTTTGAAAATTAAATGAGAGCCATACTAATTCAAGAGTACCCATAAAAAACTTCTGTATTGTTGTTGAGTCAATCCAGACCTCACTCTTCTACCACCACCTTTCCATGCTCTTTGCAAGCTCCACCTGATTCCATCTCCTTCTACCTCAAGCAAAACTCCTATTTTTCCAAAATCATAACACGCGTAGAAATAAGGATGATCCTTAACGAGAACTGTAGCACATCCAGCCATACTTGATGATGGTGAGAAGCTTCTATCTGTGATAATTTTGCTTATAAGCTAGTGTTTGCATTGGTAAATGAAGAAGAATTTTGTAAATTGGTGAATGCAGACAACTGTAGCCCAGAAAGTTGGCTCCTACCTATGACTATGACAACTTTTAACGGTTTACTGTTTGGGGTTTATCACTTCAAGTATTGATGCTTATCTTGATCTGAATTCCTATTAACCACCATACAGGGAGTAAAGGTTTGAATTAATGGCTGAAGTGTCCACCATACAGGGAGTAAAGGGAGTAAAGTTTGAATTAAGACTAATACATTAATTGATTTAGTCATGATCAAATCTATTTCTCAAAGTGCTTCTCCGATTTCTCAAGACATCTCTTTTTTAACTGAGGGAACAAAATAAGACCATTTTGTTCCACTATTAATCAATTAGTGAAAGATATTCCACTGGTAATGCCAAAACGGGTGGAGGGGATCCATATTTGTTGTTGAGGTCGATCAGAAGGTGCAGAAATAGCTAGAACAACCCATAATGTATTTGACCCCTAAGCTGAAAGGGCCTCTTATGCTCTAATCTAGGCCCCAAGGTACCTATTCAACATGTAATCAAATTTCAGTTCTACGGAAGGTGACCATGTGTAAAATAAAGCAATAAAAATTCATTAAAGATTCAAACTAAGATTCAGACTCAAATTCATTAGACTTGTTATTCTTGTTGGTCCTCGACACACAGTCATATGGCTTACTACTCGAACAAAAAATAACTTTCCATATTCCAATGTGATGCTTTAAAAATTATTTGAATAAATAAACAGAAATTTTTTTGGGTCCTAGGCTTAACTATACCTAGTGAAGTATAACACTTCACTATTTGCCATTTGATAGTAAATGGGTTAGTACATGTGATAAAGGACCCTAAAATGTGGCAAAACTATGAAGAACATACATGTGGCAATGAGTTCCAACAATGGACGAATATGAATACTTTTATCATGCTAATTTTTATGCATATCATGTTGAACACACAGTGCAGATGGAAATGACAGTTTGTTGGTTGTCATTGTTGTCAACATAGTGCATGTGTGTTGTTGTTGTCAACACAATGCGCATTGGTGCATCACAATGTCAAATATAGTGTACAGTGGCAGTCTAAGGCAGGTACAGTGGTCAGTACAATATGGGTAGACTTTCAATTGAGTTGGCAAACTTGCAGTAGTGCAGGCAGTGGCTGGACAGTGTCCTAGCATCACCAGTAGTTCTTATAGTATATATTCACAATGCAAGTGACATCATTACAGGGGTTTGGTAGTGTTCACAAAGGTCCTATATTGATTGGGAGTAGTCTAGGGGCATTTATGTCATTTATAGGCATAGACAGTATTGCAGGGTATTTCTGTAATTTAACATAGCGCATATGGCCTAAACAGTTTGCATTCAACACACATGGTTATTTTGGTGAATATGTCAATCACAGAGGCTAGTGGAGTGTTGATACAACTCACAGAGGTATTTTAGTCATTTGGTAGTGATTTGGCATGTTGGCAGTGATTCAAGAGTATTTGGGCCTACGTGGTAGCATAGGGAACCATACTTCAGTGTTATACAGTGTGTGGCAGCTTGGATAGCCTCATCAAGAATTTTGATTTCATAAAGTTTTCGAACTGGCAACAGTTTCATCAGTATTGGGCCTATGAGCTTATCTAGGTTTTGGACTGTACATGAGAATTGAAGTTCTTTAAGTTCTCTTCAAAACGCAATTGGATTCGCACAATTTTGAGTTTAGACAGCAAAGTGTCATCGATTCTCGTTTGGTCACTTGAAAATGAAGGGCATTTTGGGCAATTCGAATTATTTTTGTCTTCCCTGAGAAAAACATTAAGTTGTTTGCTGATGTGGCCAATTTAGATTGGTAGTACTCATCGTCACTGACATGTGGTCGTAAACGGCGCTCAAATCGGATCTAAAATGAAGAAATTATAGCCTACATACTGTTTCTGGTAAACTGGTAGGCTGGGAGTGCAAAAGATTCCAATCAATAACAAAAGGGTCAATTGGAATTTCAAAATTTGAATGAGCAATCAAGATTGATCCTAGACAGTAGACCCTCATGGTCCCTAGCTATATGTAGCACCTGTGTAGTGAAGAACCCAACAAGTTTCCACCATGATTGATCCTATGGGATCCGTGATCACAAGACCCAAGAGAAGAAGATTGACAGCTGAGAAAGTTTCCCACCTTCATCGCCAAATTCTACGGCTCACAGGCCACTATACGACACCGCCAATGAGAGATTGAAATGTGTTTCTTATGCATTAATAGCTGATGTACGCCCCTTCACGAGAAACCAATCCAACGGATGAGATCGCGCATGATCTTCGTGATTCACATTGATGGTCTATTGAACTCTGACATGATTTGACGGATTGTGTTTAATGCGCCTTTCCATAATCCGATCCAACAGCTATAGATGAACACTCGATGCACTAGCGCTACATGGGATCAAGATCTGTTATAGTGCAATGTGCATATACCCTGCTCACCCTCTAGATTTCATTTGGGCTTTTATGAATAGTCGAAACTGTTTTCGCCTTATCTCCTCATCCGTGGCCAAATGAGGTGAACCAAATTTTAGAATTGTCGTTTTGGAGAGCTCTACACATAGGGGACCAAAAAATAGGTGGGTTGTAGCCTTCACCTGTGCGGGAATTGCAAAAATCCCTTCTCCCCTTGTTGAATGCCCTTGAATCCATCCCCTTTTGCTTTCTTGCACATTTATAGCTATTGAAGCTGTTGTAATGGAGGGGAAACACTGATACCTGAATTTGCTTAGTGTTGTTCACAAAAATGGAGTAAAAGAAAGCAAAAGAAAGAAAAGAAAGGAAGAGAAAGATGAAGGAAGAAAGAAAAGGAAAGAAGTTGAAGCTCAATCTCAAATACGGTGGAGGGAAAAAAAAGAGAAAAAGGAAAGGGAAAAAGGAAAGAAAAGAATAGAAAGGAGAAGAAAGGAAAGGAAAGGAAAGGAAAAGGAAAAGGAGGAAGAAAATGGTTTCCCACGCTGCTAGGACCACTCAAGACTCTAATGACAATGAACACTTGAAGATTCCAGTTCTCCATCAAACTAAGAGAAGTTGAAGATTTCAGTGAACTACCAGAGTTGCCAGTTTCATCCGCGAATACCAAAAATAGAGATAAAGTATGGTTGTGAGAATTTCTATCTCTTGACTTGTATTTTTCATTTCTATATCCATTTTATATGCTAGCAGTAGGGATGCATGTTGAGATCTATGCTAGATGCGGTTTGATTGTAGGGCATTGTTATAAACCCAATTATTTATGTTGTCCAGTTGTATCTGGACACAGTGTAGGTTATCAGTGGGTGTTAGGAAATCATTAATTAGGGTCTCTATGTTTAGAGACTAGAACAGGTCAGATGTCCTGAGTCATGGCGAGTATGACTAAAACATCATCTGTCATGGGTGCAGCCTCTCAGTTTCATGATGAGAAAATTAGTGATGAGTAGATGCTGAGGTCTGAGTGATTATACTCCGTGCACATAGGCAAACTGCCGAAGCACGTATTTTTCTGTGTTGTGGATGTTTGTTTGCTTTTGTTAGAAGTGCTTTTCTGTAGGATGGGTGTACACATCTGGTAGAGCCTTTGACAGTCAGACTGGGGTGTGTATATGTGTATGTATGTCAACAATGTTGGTCTCCAACAATGATTGAGTTTGTATGCTCAATTAAGTGGTGCAAAGTGTGTGTAACAGCTCTTGACAGCATTGTGACCATCATCTCTTAGCAACAGAGATTGTGATAGTGGTTGAGTGTGCTTGTGTCAGAATTACCAGATTATTTGTTTGCGTGACTATGCATGTGAGAGGATTGTTCAATGGTTGTCTTGAGTACTGGGAATCTCATAAGATGAATTAAGAGTGAAACTGTTGAGGAAAAATGTTTTTAGAGTCCACTGCTTCACCCCCGCTTCTCAGTTGCCATCACTGTTCAACATATTGCACAAATTAGAACTAGTACATTGGCCTGTTTGTGCCTCCTTGCTCAAATCTCCAAAGGGGAAAAAAAATCAAGCATCGTAATACTGTAGCATTATTTCTATTATTCTCAAGGATATGAAAATTAAACAAATTGTTTCATCCTCACTATAAACCACATTTATTCCTTAAAGTTTTTTGAATGTTTGGGCCTCCAATTGGTACTTCCTCTTGCAACCACAACCCCACTCTCAAAACGCAGTAAGTGGAAACACTCATCAGCACCACCACCAGAACTTGAGACATGATCAATTGTTTCATGAGAAATAGAAGTTAGAGACTGAAGCATGTCAATCATTGCACATTCCCTCCTGTACTCCAAGTTGACAGAAGAAAGCTCATGGTTCTCCAAGAATGAAATGGGAACACTCTGCAACATCACCATTAATATCTTTTCACTAATCAGTTTCAAATAAAAACTTCACAAGATACAAAGAAATGAAAGAGAAAAGCAAACAAATATGAAAAGTAAAGATCTAACCTCAAGCATCAACCCAACGTATTTAACATTGTTCACATGCTGATTGGCATCTAAATTATCCCACCGAGGCTACAGATTTAATGTGTTTAAAGTCATTATATGTAATATGGGGATATGTCGAAAACCAAACTTGTATGTGATCTATATATACCATTATCTGTTAGGGTTGGAAAAAGATTTCTTTTTCCGATGTGAACACCTTACGAATTCGGTATGTGAACATGGGAAAGAGTCAAGAATCAAACTTGTATGTGATTTGTATATACGAATATCTATTAGGGTTGGAAACAACTTTCTTTTTCCGATGTGAACACCATATGAATTCGGTGTGTGAACATGGGGAAAAGTCAAAAACCAAGAGTCGGCTTGATAACCTTACAAGAAACAGTTTCTGGTGTTTTTCTGTTCCTCAGAACGGAAAAACACCTAAAAATTGCTTGATAACGAAGTATTTTTTTGTGACTGTTTTTGACAGAACATGTTGGACATGTTCTGTCGTTTCTTGGCTAAAAATTGGAAAAGTGTGTCCGATAAAAACTCCTATATTCGTTCACTATGCTCTTTTGTACCATTGGAAAAGTGAGCCAAACATATCCTTTTGTTATATTTTTTTTTATTTTAAAAATAAGGGTTTTGCTTGTTTCCAAGAGCAGGTTTATCAAGCGGGTCAAAAACGGTTTCTCAGCACAGAAAATAAAAAAACTGTTTTGCTGTTTCTCAGCACATAACCATAACAGAAACACCCGTAAAATTATCAAGCGGGCACCAAACCTTTATGTGATCTAAATATTCCAATATTTGTTAAGGTTGAAAACAGCTTTCTTTTTCTGATGTGAAAACCTTACGAAATTTACATGGTTCGGCAATACTATCTAATAATATTCAACTTACAATTAAACCAGATCGAACATACTCCATTTTTCTATAATCGAGCTTTCGTAGTCTTCTGCTATCCTCATTCAGAATGGGAGGGCGGACTGTCTATGTAGTGAGGTTCCATTTCTCTTATGACCCCCTCTGGCATTCTAGATAATTTTCTTGTTTCTTTATTCATCGTCACAAGCATGCTGCATAAGGTCAGATAAGAACCACAAGGATATCAAATTAATTACAGTCATTAATTATATAGAGGAACCATAAAATATTGAACATTTTATTCATTGAGATTAATTTGATCCAAACCTGGAGGCTCGTGTGAGAATTTTCCCTGTCCAACAATCATAGATAATCCATTCAGTAACCTGACCGTTCTTTCCCGTTGGAATAAACCAATTATCTACTCAAACATCATCACTCCTTCAAGGAAGAAGAAAAAATCTCTAAGCCTCGAGACTTTACATATACAATTATGTAATCTGATAATGAGATAGTTTTCTATGCAAACTATGAGCAACTAAGTTGTAAAAATTCATTTCATTTGCTGGGATATTTTAGATATCATTTTTATTTTTGTTTATGACTTATTTAAAACAAAATCATTAATGAAAATCATTTTTGATCAAAAATGAAAACCGTTTGGTAAACATTAGACATAATAGAGCGTGGAATGAGAAACCATTTGGTAACTTCCTAAGTGTAATAATTTTTTGGAGAGAAAACGCTACCTGGTCTCATACGGTGCGCAACCCCTACGCCCAGATACAGTGCGCACGAAATGACTGCCACGCCCCCATGAAAAGGAAAAAATCCCTGAGGACACAGTTGTCATTTCGCATGACCTTGTATATGGTAGTAGGGCCACGCGCCGCATGTGACCAGGTACTTTTCTCTTTCGCATAATTTTTATAACATTTTTGAAGAAATGGGCCCAAAACCCATATATAGTTTAAGTGGTGGGTGAAGAGATTCTCCCTCACCCATATTCTTCCACATTAATGATTTTATTGACATACAGCATTCTCTCTAACTTTGAAGGCGACCCATGGACAGGGTTTATTTCAACCTTCATGTTCTTCTAAGGGTGTTAAACGGTCCGGTTTTTGTTGAACGGTTCGGTTCGATTCAGTTTTGATTACTTGAGGGTAAAAACTATCACCAGACCGTTTAACTAAACTAAACGGTCTTATAATCAAAACCTAGACCTTTTGGTGAACGGTTTCGGTTAAATGGTTCGATATGGTTCTACACAGTTACGGTTAGACAGTTCTATACACATTTACTACTCTATTTACTAATACTAGTTATTGGTTGAGACTAATACTAATTATTAGTTAATAGTTATTATTTATTACTTACTAAGTTATTAGTTTTTTTTTGGAAAAAGGAAATCATTAATGAAGAAACGTGATTGCTTAGTAGTTGCACCTTGCTAAGTCTTGACTTTTTGTTTAGGGGAAAGTTTTCATACACGGTCGTGTAAACCGTGTATGTGAGAGGGTGAGAGTTTCAAGGCATTAATTAATGGGTGGGGGATTTATGACTTTTCCAATTCTTTGTGAGAGACCCTCTCACATACACGGCTTACACAACCGTGTATGAAAACTTTCCCCTTTTGTTTATCAAAAAAAAAGTTGTTAAGTCTTTAAACGGTTAGATAATTTGGTTATAATCGGTTTTGATTGGATTACACAGTTTAAAATCGCTAGATTAATCGGTCTAAACCGAGCCGAACCGATTAAATAAACGGTGTCATTTATAAAACCATAACCGGACCATTTAACTAAACGGTCTACCGAAGTGGGCTTAGCCCTTTAACATTAGACCATGTAACCAGAGCTACGTTTGAAACATGGAGAATAATAGGTAGATATATTAAAAAAAAAGGGAGAATGTTCTCTGTGCCGCAGCGCAGCCTGCGCCCAGGCACATGAGCAGCCTGTGCAGGGGGCAGAGTGGTCATTGCGCCCACTCCCATGTGTCTGGGCATAGGCTGCGCTGCGGCACAGAGAACAACACCCGTAAAAAAAAAAATTTGATGCAATATTTATACACATGGAGAATTATTGATATTAATATACTTATCGAATCGAAAAGACTTTCATCAGTGGAGAAAAATAGAAGGAAAATTCCCAATAGCTACATTCCTTGTCTCTTTCAGCCTTTGTGGGTTCATTTCTATAATCTTTTCAACCTTGGATTCTAATTAGGTTAAACAACTAGTCAACATGCCTTGGTAACATGTACGGACGAAATCCGTTGCATAACACCTGATCGTAGTTTCCGCTTTCTCATAATTGAAGAAATTGTTGAATATAATGCATATATAAATTAAATTCACTTAAATTGTTACTTTTAAATTTATATTACATAAAATTCGTGCTTTATATTGTTGGGAGTATAATGTTTTGTATTCCATTGATTGGTTTATATGTCTATACACATGTAAATCATTGTTGTTATTTTAAATACATTTATTTAACATGATTTTTTTTTTCATAAATAAGATAAATATGCTTTATAAAATTGATATAGCATGTACATGATGAATTTCGACCATTTCAGTGTTTTCATATGGCATACCAGCATGTAAGGTCATCATGCATTTTTTGTTCATTTTAAAAAATGTTCATGCTATCTTCTAAAAAATGGACCCTTCATGCAAATTTTCACTAGAAAAGGAAGGTTTTCTTAATCAAATAAAATTAGTGGATGTCCCATGAGGTGTCTCACAAGACTTAGGCCAATCCCCTTCAACTGCCGGGAGGGAGTATATTGGTAATTTCATAAGTGAAAATCCAAAAAGAACATGTTAAAATCTCAAAAAAATCGTACAAATATTTATAATGCATTCCATTATACTTTAAATAATTTTGG
The DNA here is from genome assembly GCF_018873765.1 of Telopea speciosissima. Taxonomy (NCBI): domain Eukaryota; kingdom Viridiplantae; phylum Streptophyta; class Magnoliopsida; order Proteales; family Proteaceae; genus Telopea; species Telopea speciosissima. The sequence continues at coordinate 36,420,783 of NC_057926.1, read as the reverse complement.
ACTATTTCCACATGCATGCATGCTTATTTCATGTCATATTCATGCATAAAATGTATTTTCGCCCTCCGATGGCATTTTGATCATTTCACCAAGTGCAAGCTGAAAATTTGGATATTTTGCCACATTAGGGTGTTTAACATCATTTCTAATTGTAGACACCACATTTTGACACCTTGGAAGTGTGTCTTGGCAATGATGGTAAAGTTCGTAACTCGTGTGGTGACTGAATGGCAAAAATTACCAAATTACCCCTACCCCACTTTTTGTAACCAAACTGTCCCAAATAGAACCTAAACCCCTAACATAGCCGTATTTAACCATTTTCAGTTCACATTTGAAGTTTCACCCAAATCCAACACCTTTGTGAAAATGACTGTTTTGCCCCTGGCACGGTTCTCGGTATCTAGATCACCCGATTTAGCCTGAAACACTTTGGATGATCTCATTTGGTCATATTAAGTTTTCACGTAAAGTTTCGGTCAAATCGGGTAACTTTTGTGAAAATGACCGTTTTGCCCCTGGTATGATTCTTGGTACCCGAGCCACCCGATGTGACCTGAAATCATTTGGATAACTTTATTTGGTCATATTGTGCTTACACGTAAAATTTCATGAAATTTTGGTATCATTTGGACCTTGATCGATGTGAAACACCATTTATGTGCTTTCCTCGATATCCATGCCATTTTTAAGCAAAATCCGACCATATCTGTCACACGGATGAAAAGTACGGGTTGAGACCTTCGCGAAAATATGTGGCGCGTCAAAATCGGCCACACGGATTGGAAGATATCAATATTTGAATGTGGGCCTTTAAAATGAAATCTTTGAGAAAGAGAAAAAAAGAATTAAAAAAAAAAAAGTGACCGATCCGAGTCAAACCGAATTGACCCGGCCTGACCCGACCAAGGTGGACTGTCGGCAGGGGACAAGCCCCCACCATTTAGGCTAAGCCACACATGGCCCCATGCCCACTTGCCTGAGCCAAGGTAAGGCTGCACCGGCCTAGGCTGCCCAGCAGGCCTAAGCACGCGCAAGCCCGGCGAGCCCATCACTCACCTTATCCCCAGCCATTAAGGCCCCAAGGGTCATTGAGACCTTTCCTCGAACAGATTTTTTCCTATAAATAGGAGGCCATTTGGAGGGTTTAGGGACGGAGGAAAATTAGTGAAAAATTACTTTCACGTATTCCTTGATCTCCTCTTTCCATCCATGGTTTTTTATCCCTACATTATGCTCCATTACTGATATAAAATTCCTTAAATACCCCTTCTTCACCACTCTTGCCATTCGGAGCAACCACACTTGGAGCGGCTTTTGGAGGTTTCCGGCGATACTTACGGTAAAAAAAAAGGTTACTCAAGCTGAGCCCAGGCACTTCCACGCTTCAAGGGTATTTTTCCATATTTTTTACTTATTTCTAAGTATTTGTTTTGATTTTCTTTACAACAAAGGTTGTTTTTCAGTTATAAAAATGTTAAAAATAATTAAAGAGTGATAAAAATATGAAATTTTCAGGGATGATGCTTGTCACTATGTTTGACATTCATTAATTTTCTCAAGCTCCAAATCATTTTTTTTTGTGACATTTTTGCCCCTGTAAAGGATTTTGGATTATGTAAAATCTGAACATATGGGTGGGTATTTGGACAAAAGTGTTATGACCATGTTAAAGATCATGTTTTGATTAGTGGGAATGGGCTCTGGTTTGATCCAATTCGGACTTGTGATGGGGATTTTATATTTTTCTTTGTTTTCCCTTATTTTTTAGCATTTCAGAAAATATTAAAAATAATATAAATGCATAGAAATTCACAAAAAAATTATGGAATGCATATTTCATCATGCTTGATTTTATGGAATCATTATCCACTGACATGTATGTTTGATAGTTTTTATACATTTCCCACCTCATTTAGGGGTATAAATGTCATTTTTCTAATTATAATGAAAAATTCTGAAAAAATAGGAAAAAATGTTTTTATGCATGACATGCTGTTTTAGAATGGTTTAGGATGTTTTCATATGCATACGTGACCATCATGCTTGATAGATATGCATACAAAGTCATTTGTGCCCTCTAGGGGCATTTTGGTAATTTACCAAACTTGGGCCTAGGGCCCCTAGCCTAGGCTATCATTCCTGGAAATATCATTTGGTGTGTTCAGTCATTTTAGGATGTTTAACATCACTTTCGATGCCTACAATGATTCTAAGTGTCTTTTGACACTTTTGCCATTTTGCCCTTAGGGGCATTTTGGTCATTTTGTGACCAAACCTTGCTTAGGACCCCGGAAAGGCTCCTGTTACTTTTTCTGCATGTTTTAACATTTAATAAACATGTTTTAAGCATAAGTCAGCATTTTCATGAATTATCATGCATTTTCTACATGCTTGCCATAACAGGGGCATTTTGGTAATTTTTATCACCCCACATTTCCTTGCCATTTCATGTGCTCTTGATGATCCAAATGCATGATGCTAATGTTATTTAATCATGTTTTACTTATTTACAGCATTTAAATATGATTTCATGCCTGTGTACATATTTTGGCCCTTTAGTGGCATTTTCGTAATTTTGGCTATTTTGGCCTATAAGCTGTTTTGCTTATCAATATAATTGTCCTTCTCCATGATATAATTAGACTTGATTTTCTTTTTTACAGTCAACCATGTTTTAGGCCATAGAGTTAAGCTTTCTAATTTAGGTAAAATCCATTAATTAGCTTAACTAGGATGCATAATGTACATAACCATCTAGCCTAGTGATAGTAATCAGGATTAAAACATTAATCTTAATTAGCCTAATTAGGTTCATAAATTTCAATTAAGATAATCAAAAATCTTCAAAAAAAAAAAATTAGTTTAGTTAGGTACATAATATGTATAAAACAACAGTACACAACAGAGTTTGGTCTAGGAAGACCGGCCGTCGATCGGGCGGTTGCTGGGTGCCTAACACCTTCCCAGCCCGTAACTTGACACTTACCCAGAGATCTGGGGCAGACCATCCATTGAGTCATTGGAGTTAAATTAGCGCCCCTCCTGCAAAGGAGGGGCACCATTCATGGGTCCTAGACCCTAAATCTAGGTGGCGACTCCCATTTTCCATTTTCTTTCTTTCCCCCCGGGTGCACGCTCAGCGACCCTCCGTCCGCTGCACCTACACTAATATTTTTAATGATTTTAAAATGTATGATCTAGCATTTGTACCATTTCACATTCTAGGGGTATTTTGGTCATTTTGTGACCAAATTTTGTTTAAGGCCCCGGGATGGAACTACCGATTCAATTTTTATGTTTTGGACTTCATACACATGTTTTAATCATAATATATTATTTTCACAAGGTTCTCAACAGCTCCCATACATCATTGCCCAACAAGGGCATTTTGGTCATTTTGCATTGAGCGAGCCTAATAATATCTGTTTTGGGATCATAGGACTTGCATTTTTGAATTATAAACAATTGGGGATCATTCCCTACATTTTCCATGTGTCATAAGTCTATTTCAATAATTCATATGCACTTCTCTGTTATCATTTAGTCATATTTTAATCATCCGTGACATTTAAATGTGATTTTATACATTTGTTTCATTTTGTGGTCATTCAAGGGCAATTCCATAATTTTAGCCATTTTGACTATCAAAGTTCATTGTCATTAAAATAATGTGTCATTATTCATCATGTTAAATCTAGTTTAGGCTTTAACCATGTTTGACAGTTGGGTCTTGGAGTTAATTTAGTGTCCCTTCTATAAAAGAGAGACACCATTTACGAGTCCTAGACCCCAAATCTTGGTGCGACTCCTGTTTTCCCATCTTTCTCCTCGAAGTGTGTAAGCGGAGTGGATTTTATATCCTTTGTATCCATACCACCAAATTTGACATGTGACCCATGTTAAGAGTCATCCCATCTATCTAATGGTCAGAATATCAAATTATCTTGTATATGTGGCAAATCTATTATGGAAATACATGTGGCAATGGGTTCCTATAATGGTGGGGTAAATAAAAACTTTTGCCATGTTATTTATACATATATCCCACTTATTATAACTTGGTTGGGCCTGGGAATGCTTTCACTTTAGTGCATGGGCTGGTTTGGGCCGCACAACAAGCCCAACCCCCATAGAGAAAAATCTAGCATTTACCTCTTTTTTTGGTAAATATCAGTAATGTATATATTAGAAAGAAAATGAGAAAGTTACATCAAGAGGGAGAGGGAAGATAGCATGCAAAAGCTGAATTTGGCCATTCACATCCCTCTATTGCAGTCAAAGAACCAGAAACATCATACTAACCGGAGACTGGCTAGAATCTGTAATAGGGCCGACCCAAAGCTTCCCATTCGATTGCATGAGCAATGAAAGAAGGGGCAGTGGTCAAGAAGAAGGATTCTTGTAGAGTTGCTGCTCTTTTGGTCAGTGCATCCGCTGCAGTATTTACTCCATGGAAACAATGAGTGATGCACCATTGAATGGAGCCAAGAAAGCTGGATACTGTCCACCAGTGCTGCAGGAAGTACCATGGGTACGTGTTTGAGAGAATTGAAGAGACCACAGATGTAGAGTCACATTCCACCCACAACCTACTGATTTGTAGCTCGTTAGCTTCTCTGATTCCTTCAAAAAAGGCTGCCATTTCAGCTTTAAAATTAGTTCCCACGCCTTGGAAAGGTTGCAAAGCACCTGATTGGGGAACCGATATTATTTTTGAATATCCCTCCTGCGCTTGAGAACCCCGGATTTCCCAGAGATGAGCCATCAATGTTCAGTTTTGTCTAGCCTGGGGGTGGTTGACGCCATTTCACTTCTAAAACAGAACTTGCTAGCGTTCTTGCAATTGCCACTTGGAACTTTCTAGCCATGACTAGTTCATCAACCAATTTCACCCGAACTCCACCAATTCGTGAACTATCAGAGACCTCTCTCAGGCAGCGTTTCACCACTTGCATCGGTGTTTCTCTTAGATTGTCATATCTTCTTTTGTTGCACTCTAACCAAATTTGCTGACAACCTACTATGAGAAGTAACCCCCAAACACTGCTTAGGGAGACACTCTTCGCTTTCCTTCGCCACCAGGAAAAGAGAAGCTCAATCGATGGAAACCCAGGCCAATTTTCATTAAAATAATAGAGGATTTCTCTCCACACTTGGTCTGAGAAAGGGCAGCCTATAAAAATGTGGTGGCTTGTATCACTTGCCTCGTGGAAGAGTTCACATCTTGAGACTATGGGAACCAATCTTTGTCTCACTTTATCATCTGTTGGGAGTGCACCATGCACCATCCTCCACCCAAACAAAGAACTGCGAGGGTGAAGCTCATGCTGCCATATCGCCCAACACCACTCCAGTGGGGCTACTTTCAATCTCAGGCCATTCCATGTAGACTTCACCGTAAAGCTCCCTGTTTTGAATGAGCCCAAACCCGTAAATCATCTCTGGCTATAGCCGTGATGCCAAGGTCCTGGACCGTTGTGAATACTGCCTGAAGCGCCAAAGCCGAGACATTAGGGAACTCACACTGTTCTCCCTCTAAAAAATCAGAAACTGTGGTAGTTAGGTTGAGTGGAATCCGGCTAGGCTTCAATAAGTCTTCAACACTATGCTCTCCTACCCATTTGTCGTAGCAGAACCAAATTGACGATCCATCTCCAACGACCCATCGTTCTGCCGACTGAACAAACTCCCATACTCTTCGAAGCCCATGGAGCACTGAAGATGATCCAACTGCACTCTTTGGGGTTCCATCCTTTTTCAAAAACCTCCCTCTCAAAAAAACTGCAAAGTTTGACTTCTCCGTTTTTATTGACCATGCCAACTTTGCTATCAGAGCCAAGTTTAAATCCCGCAGGCGACGTTTCCCTAGGCACCCTTCCTTCTTGGGCTTGTAGAGACTGTCCCAACAGACAGTAATGGCCTTGGATTTGTCCGCTTCACCCATCCAGATGAAGTTATGGATCCATCTTTCCATGATATCTATGACTGATGCTGGCCACAGGTAAACCGAAAAATTATGAATTGGTATACTACACATCACGGATCTCACCAATTCCACACGACCCGCCATGGATAGAAGGCACCCTTTCCAAGCCGACAATCTTCTTTTAAATTTATCTATCAAAGGCATGAGCACCTCTCTTTTCACCCTTCCATGCAACAGTTCCACTCCCAGATACCGGGTAGGTAGCTTGCAGATAGGAATTTGATGTGCTGCAGTCAGACGTTGTTTTCTAGCCATTGTAACTCTTCCCAAAAATACCTTGCTTTCTGCAAGATTAATCACCTGACCCGAGTAGGACCCATAGTCCTCTAAGAACTGCTCGATCCGCTTCACACTTTTCAACTCTGCCTTCATCAACACAAAGGTTCAAGTAGAATGGAAAGCCATAAACTCTGTCAAGTAGATAGCAACACTGCAACATTATTATTTCTGTTACTTCCCATCCTTAAAATGTAGTAAGTGGAAACACTCATCAACACCAAGCACATTCCCTCCTGTAATCCAAGTTGACAGAAGAAAGCTCATCGTTCTCATTAATATCTTTCACTCAGTTTCAAATAAAAGCTTCACAAGATGAATAGAAAATGGTTAAGAGCTAATAAGTTCCTTCCACTCATCTCTAGTGTTGAACCCAATCCATCCCTTAGAAGCCCAATACTCCTCAAATGGTTAAGAGCTATTTCCTATGCATGACCACCACCATCCATGACGGATTATATTTGATCATGTCATTGGACTGACCATGATCTGATCTGGGCGCCCATCGAGGGGCTGGCCGCAGGTCCAAGAACCCTCTAGGGTTTGAGCAAGGGGCGGCCACTTAATGTGGCTCCCTAATTCTATTCCTTCAGTGAATGGGAAAAGGGTTATATATATGAGTACCTCAACAGTCTTAAATCCTAAGTTGAAATCTAAATATTCTCACTCTCAGTCTTGGTTCTCACTCCATCTCTCTACTAATATTGTGTTCTTTGTGGGAATCCATCGTTTCCCTTCGATTTGTAGTGTGGACTCTTTTGTTGAGAAACTTAACCCTTAGCATGACACTTCATGCCATCCGAGTCACAGCTGTATCTCTCCCATTTTGTTTACCCAATCCCCTTGATTGTACATACCATTTAGGAAGATTCTCTTGATTGTATATTGATTGTACATTCCATATTGTTATAACTTTCAATTTGTACATATTCCCCATTGGGATTATAAGGAAAACACATTGATGCAATTGCATCTCCTCATCTTTTATTATCTTGGTATTATCTTTGTATCATGGTATCATCAGTCTAGGTCTCTAGCATTGATTCTGGTTCTTCCTCCATGGGTACAGAGAATGCATATACTTCGTCCATGATATCGGTGTTGCCAATGTCTTCTCCATATTATCTCCATTTGAGTGATCAACCTGGAGCATCCTTGATCCCGACTGGTAACCATCCCTTGAGCAATCTTGCTGGTAAGAATTTCTATTTTCAATTCGGTTAGTGCTTGGATCTTGGATTTTGGGGCTACTGATCACATTGCTTTTGATAAATCCTTATTTTCCACTTTGCATATTGCTTCCAATTTTCATTCTATCACATTACCTAATGGTTCCACCGTTCCTGTTACCCATACTGGTAGTATTTCTTTATTTCCTGGTTTTGTTCTCGACCATGTCCTCCATGTTCTTGCCTTTCGTTTTAACTTACTCTCTATTTCTAAATTTACAAACTCTTCCCATTGTTTGGTAATTTTTTCTGGTGCTTCTTGTGTTATTTTGGACCAACAATCGAAGAGCATTATTGTTTCGGCTACATCCCTGGATACTCACTTTGATCTTTGGCACTGGTGCTTGGGCCACCCTGGTTCCACCTCCACTGCCTCATTAAAAAATTTTAGATTCTAATATTGCTTTTTCCAATAAATGCACATGCACCATTTGTCCTTTGGCTAAACAAGTTCGATTGCCTTTCTCTTTAAGCACAATTACTACTTCTTCCTGTTTTGAATTAGTACATTTGGACGTGTGGGGTCCCTATTGGACAACATCTTTATCTGGTGCTCCTTTTTTTCTTACCGTGGTAGATGATTATTCTCGCAGTACTTGGGTCTATCTCATGTCTTCTAAATCTGATGTGAATGCTCTTATATTACATTTTTTTGCCATGGTTGAAATTCAATTTCAATCTCACATTAGATGTATTAGATCCGATAATGGGACTGAATTTTCTAATCAACCTACCATTTCATATTTCGCTTCAAAGGGTGTTGTTCATAAATCCATTTGCGTTTCCACCCCTCAACAAAATGGGGTGTTGGAATGCAAACCCTGCCATTTGCTTGACATTGCTTGGGCATTACGTTTTCAATCTCACTTACCCATTGAATTTTGGGGAGAATGTAGTCTCACAGCTGCATTTTTAATCAACCGACTACCGTCTCGGGTTCTCCATAACAAATCCCCTTTTGAGCTTTTGCATGGGAAACCTCCTTCCCTTTCACACCTACGGGTTTTTGGGTGTTTATGTTTTGGAAAAAATAATTCTGTTCAACATAAATTTGATAAGCGAGCAACTCCAGGTGTTTTTATGGGTTACCCACACGGCCAGAAAGGCTATCGTATATTTGATCTTATTTCTAAATGTCTATATGTTTCTCATGATTTTTCTTTTCATGAACATATCTTCCCTTTTTCTCTTCAATCTCACCCCATTCTAGGCTCACCCGTTCTTCCCCTTCCCATGACACGCTACCCCATCCGACCTCCCTTTACCTGCCCATGACTTACTCGCCCCTGACTTACCTGACATTGTTTCACCCACACCCGACCCTATCCCCACACTACCTATTCACCACCTTGAACGGACTAAACGCACTGGTCAACCTCCTCGCTATTTGCAGGATTACGAGTGTTCGCTCAACAATCTTCAACGACTAATGGTTCAGGTACACCTTATCCCCTTTCTAATTTTTTGAATTATACCAAATTTACGCCTCAACATTTGGCATTTCTCACCTCCTTGTCCAGTGATACAGAACCTTCTACCTTTACTAAGGCCATGTGGCACCAACCATGGTGTGATGCAATGAAAACAAAAATTGAGGTCCTTACTCGTAATCAGACTTGGTCCGTTGTTCCATTACCATCTGGGAAGAAGGCTATTGGCTCTAAGTGGGTTTACAAAATTAAGCGAAATTCAGATGGCACTGTTGAGCGCTACAAGGCGGGCCTGGTAGCTAAGGGCTACTCCCAAGTGGAAGGGGTTGATTGTCATGATACCTTTGCGCCAGTGGCCAAATTAGTCACTATCCGTGTTCTTTTGGCCCTTGCTACTATTCGTCGCTGGTCTCTGCAACAAATGGATGTCAATAATGCCTTTCTTCGATCAAGGCGACCTCGATGAAGAGGTTTATATGCACCCGCCTCCGGGTTATTGGCGTAAGAGGGAAAATTTGGTTTGTCGACTCCACAAGTCGCTATATGGGCTCAAACAGGCTTCACGCCAGTGGTACTCTAAGTTTTCCACAGCTTTATGCACCTTTGGATTTCGCCACTCTGAATCCTACCAGTCTTTGTTGTATCTACATCGTATCACGGCATCCGTTTTTATCATTTTTTATGTTGATGATTTGGTTATCACTGGTTCTGATATTAGCTTGATTGATGATATCAAGGCTATGTTACATGATCAATTTCACATTAAGGATCTTGGCACCCTCAAATACTTTCTTGGCATTGAGGTTGCTCGTTCTGCAACTGGGCTTTCTCTCAATCAGTTCAAATATACTCTTGACATTTTGAAGGATTGTGGTCTCCTTGGTACCCGCCCTACAGATACTCCTATGGAGAAAATTTTGAAACTTGATAATGAACAGAGCACCATCCTTCCTGATCCATCTTCTTATCGACGGTTAGTCGGTTGCTTAATTTATTTGACTGTCACCGGCCCTGACATTGCTCATGTTGTCAACATCTTAAGCCAGTTTATGCATCAACCCCGACAGCCCCATCTTGTTGCTGCCCATTGGCTTCTTCGTTACCTTAAAGCTACTATTGGACAGGGTCTCCATTTCTCCTCCACTTTCACCCTGATGTTATGTGCCTATTAAGACTCTGGTTGGGCCAGTTGCCCCATGACTCGTCGCTCCACCACTAGGTATTGCATTCTTCTGGGCAATAGCCTTAACTCTTGGAAAATCGAAAAGCAACACATCATATCACGCTCTTCAGCCGAGGCCAAGTGTCGTGCTATGGTTGTGGCTACTTGTGAAATCACTTGGTTGACTTCTCTTCTCCGCGATCTTGGTTTGCCTACAACAGGTTATATTGTGACAACCAAGCAGCTCTCCACATTGCGGCCAACCCCATCTTTCATGAGCGCACAAAACATATAGAAATTCACTGCCACCTGGTTCGTGAAAAGCTACAACAAGGCTTTATACAACCCATGAAGATCTCCACCACAGTTCAATTGGTTGAATTGTTCACGAAAGCTCTTGGCCGCGACCAATACCGTCTTCTATTGTCCAAGTTGGGCGTCCAGAACCTGCACGCTCCAACTTGAAGGGGAGTCTTAGCATAACACTTCATGCCATCCGATTCACAGCTGTATCTCTCCCATTTTGGTTACCCAATCCCCTTGATTGTACATACCATTTAGGAAGATTCTCTTGATTTTTAATTGTACATTCCATATTGTTAGAACTTTCAATTTGTATATATTTTCCATTGGGATTATAATGAAAACACACCAATGCAATTGCATCTCCTCATCTTTTATTATCTTCGGATTATCTTTGTATCACTAACGAATACTGAATTAAGATTGAAGAAAATTGACACGGTTCGCGTGGCTTGTAACCTTACCCGTCCGTGATCCTCTTTCGCTACATTCATCACCATATCAGGTAACACCCCAACGGTGTTGTTTTGTTTACAGGTCATAACTCTCTCTCCCATGATGTGGACCTCGAACCAATTCCATCAATGCCTCTAGTAATTTTCACTTGGCATTTTGGCTGGACTTAATATCATGTACTGATGTACGTATCATTCACGTTGATATAGGTTCAATAAAGGAACCATATAAGGGTTGGACCTAACTGAATGCCAATAATAATGGATTCCAAAATATCTAAATCAAACCTGTAAAAGATTCATCAATGTCTCTATGGTTGCTGTGTGATTAGGGCCCATATCATACGATCTAATTGTGAAGTTTTGAGAGAAAATGTGTCTGTCCTTCACAACCTTCCCTATCTCTTGTTCCCTCTCCATTCTGTAGTTAAGCTTCAACATTGTCTTACTACCATTCATTGAAGGTGTTCGTAAATTTGCCTTAACCACCAACAAACTGCCACCAGATGAAGATAAAGGAAAAAGGTTTAGAGTTGATTACCCAAAGATTTTGCTTCTCTTCCATGAACAATGATGCTATCTGGTGCCAGATATCAATCTTAAAATAGAACAATTAAGGGTCCTGAAACAAACAAACTACTAAACAGTTCTTGGAACTGAAATTCAGTACTTCCATAAATTGTACTATTTGGTGCCAAATATTTATGATCATCTATAGCCCGGCCTGTTTTCTTGTTTTTTGTTTTTTTCTACTTCCCTTGCAATTGTTTAAGACCATTCATGATTCAACTATATCAAATTCGCCAAAAATCTGGTAAACACATTGGAAGGACACAGAGAATCAACGTGTAGCACCAATGAAGGTTTTGTGTATATATTGTTAAATAAAATACATCACATGGATGTTATCTAAAAGATTACGATACGTAGCGGAATGGGATCACAAACGGGTAATGGTAATGAGCACTACAAACTTTGAGTATCTTCTTCGACCTCTAGATATCCATTAGGTTTCTCCACTGATAAGTCCATACCACAAATCCTTGGGAGAAATGGATTCCCACGGAGAACACAACACAATTGTAGAGTAATAACTTGAGAGACAAGAGTGAGAGCGAGAGCTGAATATCAACTTAGGGTTAGGGGACTGAGGATATATGATTGTATATAACCCCCTCTCCTTCTAGAATCTCATTAGGAATACAACAAGGGGGGAAGACCACCTTAATTGAGTGGCCGACCTCCTCAAGCAAGCGGGTAGCTACCCGTTTGGTGGCCCCCCACGGGTGGGCGCTTGAACTGGGTCTAACCCTGTTCAGTTACATCTCCAATTAGCCCACACGTGATGTACTAACTCAATCGTTCGTCCAACATCTCTCACACATGTAACTCTTCATACAAGAAATGTGGCGTGCGATCTACACGTGTAACTCTTTTTTTTTTTGTTTTTTCTTTTTGCGAATTTGATTTAGTTGAATCACGGATGGTCTTAAACAATATTAAAGAAGTAGGGGGTGGAATAGAAAGCAGGCGGATCTATAAATTGACCCCAAGTACTGCCCTTCAAAAATAAGACCCCTGGTATTGAGAAAGTGACCTCTCAATTAAAAAGTTAAAAGAAATAAAACCATTGACCTACCTCATTGTTCAGTTGTGGCATTAATTAATTCAGAGGCATTGAAATCATGAAGCTGAGGAAGCTAAAGCCTGAAAAGAAGTTGAAGAAGGCGGGCCCCCAAAGAGGATTCCATGTATAGTGAGTTTTCACCATAGTCACGGTAGAGATGTAAATGGATTGAATAGGGATCGGATGTGGTTGGATATGGATGCGAAATTGCAAATTGAACTCTCAATCCATGTTTCTCACTTGCCTTAGTCACATGATTCTTTTCCTCTTCTCTTCAACTTGTTGAATCTTCAAAAACTTTCAAAATCATTAGCTACTTAATTTTTAGGGAGAATCTTTTCTGCGTGGGACACAGGGGCCACACCCACACACAATAGGGGCCAGAATGATCGCCATGGCCCCCATGTATGGTGGAAATTTCGCCCCCTTTTGTGCCACCGCGTGCGCTCTCAATGTCTAGCACATGGGGCGGGACCCCTTCATCCCACCTAGAAAAGAGTGCCCCTAATTTTTATTAGGGAGAAAGAACACCACCTGCTCATGTGTCTAGGCATGTACCTGCACCTAGATTGGATAAAATTTTGTTCCGGCTAATCCGGAGTTCGAATATGGATGAATATGGATGTGAATCAAATTTGGATTTTTGAGTATCTGTTTACATCTCAGCTAAGACACAGGACGGAGGAATTGAGAAGGAGCTGAACTCAGTTTTCACCCCTCCACTTCGACTATAAATAGAGAGGAAGGGAGAACGAGATATCTCAGAGAGCTTTGAGATGTGTTCTTGTGTGTTGAGTACGACTTTTACTTGTAGGGAGTCTCTGTGTGTAATTACTCTCTGTATATTTTTTCAATTGGGGATTTGAGAGAGATTTCTTGTTAAGTGGGTCCTATGTATAATGTTACGGGTGAGGTGTGTGAGATGTAATTTTCCTATATTATTGAAGTATGCTCAGTGTAATTGCCCCCATAGATGTAGGCCACCTTATTGAACCATGTAAATCACGTGACTTCGCTTCTTTTACTTTTCTATGTTTGTCTTGGTTATACACTTTGGATTTGTATGTGCTAGTTAGTGTGGGACAACTTTCAGCCAAAATTAGTATCTGATGAACCAAGATAACTTCTATGGTCCGGCCCATCTATTGAGAAAAGAACTCATTGCATTGCTTGGGATGACAATTGTAAACCCAAAGAAGAAGGGGGTCTAGGTGTTAGACATATTAAAAACATGAATATGGCTAGGATCCTTAAACAAGTTTAGTGATTGGCATCCAAGAAAGACTCCTTATGGGTAAAGTGGGTACAACGATTCCTGAAGACAGATTCCTTTTGGACAGCACAACAAATTGAAAATATCTTTTGGGTTTAGAGGAAAATCATTAAGTATCGGGGTCAAGTCGGACCGTTTGTTCACCACATTATAGAGAATGGATCTTCTACATCTTGATATGTTGCAACCTACAGGGTTCTACTAAATAGATATGGAGATTGTATCCGTTATGATGGGGGATCTAATAGAATTGCTTTCGTGCAAACCATTTTGATAGATAGGAGGTGGAATCATGGGCCATCCAATTTAACGGATCTTGACCAGGTGTGGGGCAGTTGGACATTATTCAAGTTTGTAAACGTTTTAGGGGAAGATTCCATTATATGGAGTGGATCCCCACAAGCACCACTCTACCATATCAGCCTGGGACGTTGTGACATCCCATTCTGCTAAGGTAGATTGGGAAACTACTATATGGTTCAAAAATTGTATTCCTAGGCACTCAATAACTACTTGGAGAAGCTTGGTAGACGGTCTGTCAACCACAGATCAACTTCGGAAGAGAAATGCATTGGTGAACCCTTATTGTTGCCTTTGTTGAGTAGGACTAGAGAGTAGAGATCATTTGTTTTTTGATTGCCCTTTTACGAGGCAGATATGGGGAGATATTTTGAAGCTATGTCATCCTTCTAGAAGGGTAAGGAGTAATGTCATTTTGGAGGCTAGATGGATTGGAATCTGTCTCTAGCTTTCTTTTCTACTATTGGCCATATATGGAAATAGAGAAACTTATGTATTTTCCGTAAGAAGACGAGGACCACATCTTTTATCATTAGTGATATCCAAGTAGATGTGGACGACAGATGTAGGGCAGTTATCCTTGAGGGAAGGAAATCTCCTATGAACCTCTTCCTAGTTCCGAGTTGGAGGGTGCATCCGATATGGGAGTATGAAAATAGTTGTATTTCCTTCCTTGAATATTCAATATACAGTAGGGGTATATATAGAGTTTTACAATAGTGGAAAGGTGATCAATAGTGGGGGTAAGGTTGCCATGCAAGGCTGGATTCATATCAGAGATATAAGGAAGGTTACCAACTATGTCTTAAGAGATATCACATGTGATATCACATGTGATAAATGAGCCATGTATGGTTAAGGAAGGTTGGTGAGGTTGGTACCAAGGCTGTCCAGGATTGGAGTTACCAAAACTGGAGGATCACAATCTTTGGATGCAATCTTTGATATATGACATGTGATCTATGGAGAGAAAGACTCTACTATCTAATACACCCCCTCAAGGTGGAGGTTCGATGCGTTGGATCTTCAGCTTGTCACGAAGAAATGCAAACCGGTTTGAGCTTAGGCCTTTTGTCATAATATCTGCAACTTGATCAACGGTAGAGATGAAGCGTACTTAAAGCTCTCTTTTCGCGACTTTGTAGAGAACAAAATGGAAGTCAATTTCAACATGTTTTGTATGCGCATGAAATACCGGATTTGCGGAGAGATATGTGGCTCCAATGTTGTCGCACCATAGCACTGGTGGCTGAGTGAGGGGAATGCCCAATTCCTCGAATAGGGATTGCAACCAGGGGAGTTCGGCACAAGCATCGGCCAATGCCTTGTATTCCGATTCAGTGGAGGAACGGGCCACAGTCTGTTGCTTCTTGGAGGTCCATGAGATGAGGTTTGGGGCCATATAAATGGCATAGCCACATGTGGATTACGATCAATATCATCACCCGCCCAATCAGCATCAGTGAAAGTCTGAAGATCTTGTGAGTTGGAGCGGGTAATAGAGAGCCCATAGTGCTTGGTGTATTGAAGATACCATAATATGCGTTTGACCCATGGACCAATGGTCATCAGTTGGAGCATGCATGTACTGACAAGCACGATTCACGGAATAAGTAATATCCGGACGGGTCAAGGTAGCGTATTGTAACGCTCTGACAATGGACCTGTATTTCGTGGAATCACTGAACAGGGCACCTCCTGTGGAGGATGCTTTGACCGAGGTGGCTATGGGAGTGAGAACGGGTTTGCAACCAGTGGGGGTAATGGGGCGGGGGTAATGGGAAAGATACCCATGGGGTGTTGGATGGTGTAGGGTGGTTTGGAGGGTATTGGGGTTGGGAATGGCGAAAGCAAAAAACCATTCTCATCAAATCGCACATGGCGGGCAATGTAAATCCGATGGGTGTCAATGTTCATGCATCGATGGCCAGAGTGAGATGGGCTATAGCCAAAGAAAACACAAGGAGCGGAGCGGAAATCCATTTTGTGATTGTTATATGGGCGGAGGAATGGGAAACATAAACAACCAAATGTCTTTAGAAAGAGTAGTCCGGAGGATGGTTGAAGAGTATTTGGAGTGGGGACTTATCATTGGTAACTGAGGAGGGCATCCTATTGATGAGGTATACAGCAGTTTCAAAGGCATAATCCCAATATGCTCATGGAACTGAACCATGAGCAAGCAAGGTGAGGCCTGTTTCAGTAATGTGGTGGTTGCGGCGTTCGACCGAACCTTGTTGCTCATGGGTGTAGGGGCATGAGAGTCAGTGGTGAATGCCAAGAGAGGCAAAGAAGGGGGCAAGAGGGCGATACTCACCCCCCCCCCCCCCCAATCAGTTTGAACAGATTTGATTTTGCATGAAAATTGACGTTCCACAAGTAATTGATATTGTTTAAAAATTGACAAAATGTCCGATTTTGCCTTGAGGGGAAAAAACCATACAAACTTACTGTGATCATCCACGAATAACACAAAATAACGATGTCCTAAAGTAGAGAGAGTGGGGGATGGTCCCCATACATCACTGAAAATTAATTGTAAAGGAGAAGTGTTTCTAGAATGAGTTTCCCGTAAAGGAAGACGACAAGATTTGCCCATTTGGCAGGCTGGGCACAGATTAGGTGACTTTGGAAGCTTGGTATCACGCATAATAAGCTATAGAACCCAGTCATGTGGGTGACCCAAACGATGATGCCAAAGAGCATAGGCTGACTGAACAGCAAATCTAGCAGAAGGAGACGGCAATGTAGAAGATGGTATGGAGTGGAGACCATTGTTACTCGGCCCCGAAAGAAGAATGCGCCTGGACTTCTGATCCTTCACACAGAAATAAGATGCATGAAACTCAAAGAATACATCATTATCATGTGTGAATTTTTGAACTGAAAGTACTGAGCTTGTGGGAGTGGGAACATGCAATCATTAGATAAAGAGAGAGCGTTGAAGGGAGAGGAAATAAAAGACTGACCAATATGAGAGATGGGAGGGGAGTTACCATTGCCAACCATGAGTTCATTGTTACCTTTTTAAGGCTCATAGGAAGAGAATGCCTGGAGATCCGGTGTTGTTGCATGATGACTAGCCCCTGTGTCGGCTATCCAGTGAGGAGGAAGGGATGGGTGATTGGGTGGGTTATAAGATGGGGTGGTATAATGGCCATGAGGGGTGGGGGGTTGAGTAGATCGAGAAAGGTAGTAAGTGGTAGGGGTAGGATGCGGGCGGGGGTATGACTGGGTAGGGGTTGGGGTGGGTAGTAGGGGTTTGGAATTCTGGCGGTGATGTTGATGCTTGTAATAACATGTGTCAGCTTGATGATTAGTGCGGCTGCAAATTGTGTACAGATTGTGAGCGAAAGCGTTGGAGCAGCCAAACCCACTTGGCCCTGTGGGGGGACCACAATCACCAACACCACCACGTCCACGCTCCTATGGGGTGCCACGGCCAGCAGAGGAGGGGTGGTGGCCATGACTTTGGTGAGCAATGTTAGCCGAAGCAGTGGCAGCTGGATCAATGATGGCTTGTCAAGAGGCCTGTAGATGTTCATGGCTGAGAAGAAGGCTCATCAATTCCGGTAGGGAATGGGATCAAGACGTCCCATGAGTGTGGGAATCACAACTTGAAAATCTGAGCGTAGAGCTCTAAAAATATGAATATTGAAGTCGGCCGGGGACAAAGGTTTTCCTGCTGTGGTAAGTTCATTAGAGAGTGCCTTGGCAAGTTGAAGAAATTGAGTGATATTTTCATCTGGTTTTTGGTAGAGATTCTGGAGCACCACATTGAGAGACAAGAGGCGTGTGGTGGAGGCTGAACTGTAAGCATTATGAAGGGCATCCCAAAGGTCTTTGCTTGTATCACAGCCAACCGCAAGAGGAGGGCTTCTTCAGAGAAAGAGGATATTAATATAATCAAGACGGCAGCATCCTGTTCCATCCAAGTCTCAGCAAGAGCAGAGTCAGAAGGACAAGGTTTAGTACCGTTAACATAGCCATAATATCGGTGACCTTTGAGGAATGGCAAGACTTGGGTCTTCCAATACACATAGTTGCGAGAAGTGAGCTTGAGAGAAAGAACATGGTGGGAGCCATGAAGACTGGAAGATGAAGTAAGAGGGGAAGTGGTCTTGTCGGTGGTGGAATCAGCTATGAGGACAAGAGAAGGCTATTTGGTGGAGGAGGGGAGGAAGAGAGGGAACGAATTTATTTATTTTTTTTGTGGATTTTGGGTGCTCAATGGAGCATTTGGCTCATGATACCATATTAAAATAGTTGTATTTCATTCCTTGAATATTCAATATACGGTAGGGGTATATATAGAGTTTTACAATAATGGAAAGGTGATCAATAGTGGGGGTAAGGTTGCCATGCAAGGCTGGATTCATATCAGAGATACAAGGAAGGTTACCAACTGTCTTGAGAAATATCACATGTGATAAATGAGCCATGCATGGTTAAGGAAGGTCGGTGAGGTTGGTGCCAAGGCTGTCCAGGATTGGAGTTACCAAAATTGGAGGATCACAATCTTTGGATGCATTCTTTGATATATGACATGTGATCAATGGAGAGAAAGATTCTACTGTCTAATAGGGAGAATAGATGAGAAGATTTGCTGGGAGCCTCTATTTTTAACTTCAGTGTTGTACATATCCTGATGGAAAACTTCTATTGTAATTTGTTTTGAGTTTTGGTTCTAATCTGGGCCTCGTGGGTCTTGTCCATGAGACCTAGTTAATTCGGTTACCCTTTGCATGTATATAGTTTTGTTTTTCCTTCAATGAATTGTTACTACCTATAAAAAAAAAAAAAAAAAATAGAAAGAATCACTCTCCTACGTACCTCATTGTCTGAAGTGTGTCAAATGTGGCCTTAATGAATTCAAAGGCATTAATTCATGAAGAAGAAAGGTGCCTACCAGTGTCAGCCCACCCCAAATGAGAAAAAGAGGGTTCTATGTTCAGTGGCTTTCGGTACAGACACAAGATGGAGGAATTGAGGATGAGGTGAAAACATTTTTCACCCCCCACTTCACCTATAAATAGAGAGTAAGGGAGAGGTCTTCGGCAGAACAACGAACCAAGAATGGAATATCTCATGGAGTTTTAAGAGGTATTCTTGTATGTTGGGTTTGGCTTTCACTTGTTTGGATTATTTGGGTGCATTTCTTTTTGGGTATTTGCGAGAGTTATATTGTGAGTGAGATTTCGTATTGAGTGAATCCCATCTAAAATATTGAGAGTGAGGTGTGTGAGTTTTAATTTTTCCCTAGTATATTGAAGTGTGTTCTCTACGTGTGATTGCCCCGTTGACGTAGACTTAGATTGATCATGACTGGCACGACGACGATGATGCTTGGAATAGAAGCACACTCTTTGGGTGGCCTTAGAATCAACTCTAAACCATTTCCTCTTTCTTTTTCTGGTGGCGGTTTGCTGCTTAAGGCAAATTTACGAGCACCTTCAATGAATGGTAGTAAAACAATCTTGAAGATGGCAGCTGAGGAGCAATTGAAGGTTAATGACAGAATGGAGAGGGAACAAGACAAAGACAAAGTAGCCGATGCATTTGGTCTTGGGAATGTTGTGAAAGACAGGCGCATTTTCTCTCAAAACTTCACAATTAGATCATATGATATGGGCCCTAATCACACGGCAACCATAGAGACGTTGATGAATCTGTTACAGGTTTGATTTAATTTTTTTCAAAATCCATTATAAAGTAGTTTCCTTCTGTTACATCAGCATTAAATATCAGTTTATTTCATCTGGCTGGATTGACAATTACCAAACGCATTGATGGAATTGGTTTGAGGACGGGCCTTGGTGCAACAGTAAGGTTGCTCGTACATTATGACCCTCCACAGACCCCAAGGGACAAGAGCCTCGTGCACTAAGTACATCCTTTATTACTGGAATTAATTCAGGGTCCAATAAGAGAGAGAGAGAGAGATGAGTAGAAGTTATGATTAAATTTGTTCCCACATGGATGTGTTTTTGGTGAAGCCTGATTTAGTCTAGAAAGTGCGGTTGAGACCTTTGGAGGGCAAACGATCTCGGATTGCCGAAAAATGGCGGGGTTCCACGCCTTTGTGTTGGGCTCGTTGAGATCTTTGAAATGCCAAAAAATGGCAGGGCTCCACGCCAAGTTGTGTTGGGCTCGTTGAGATCTTCGAAATGAGTACTTTTGAGCCATGTGTTATGTTTTGGTCCAGCTCTGATTTTTTGGCATTTTTTGAGCTAAGGGCATTGGTGTACTTTCTGGGGTTAGGGCTTCCCTATATAATGTTCTTATCTCTTTGAGATAGGGTTATGAGAGTTTGTAACATTTTCCAGAGAAAAATAGTGAAACCTGTTCTACTGCTCGGCCGTAGATGTAGCTTCCATCTTGGAGATGAACCAAGTAAATCTTTCTGTTGTGCGTTGTGTGTGCTCTCTCCATTTTCGTTTTTCTTTAGCAAATCGCCATTTTGGGCGTTGTTTTCTTAACAGGATGGTGATGGTCATGTGTAGGAAACAGCTCTTAACCATTTGAGGAGTATGGGTCTTCTAAGGGATGGATTGGGTTCAACACCAGAGATGAGTGGAAGGAACTTAATATGGGTGCTCTCTAAGATGTATGTTGTCGTGGATCACTACCCTTCTTGGTAAGCCATGTTTCACCCACCTTGAAAATTTTCTATAATTTGTACATATAAAGTCTTGAGACATAAAGATTTTTTTCTTTTTCCTTGAAGGAATGATGATCTTCGAGTAGATAATTGGTTTATTCCATCTGTAAAGAATGGTCATGGTAGTGAATGGATTATCTGTGATTGTTCAACTGGGAAAACTCTAACACGAGCAACCAGGTTTGGATTGAATTAATCTCCATCAATTAACTTACAAACTGTACTAATTAATAGAATTAATTTGATAGCCTTGTGGTTCTTATCTGACTTTATGCAGCATGTTCGTGATGATGAATAAAGAAACAAGAAAATTATCTGAAACACCAGAAGGGGTCATAAGAGAAATGGAACCTCATTACATAGAGTGCCCTCCGATTCTGAATGAGCATAGCAGTAGACTACGAAAGCTCGATTATAGAAATATGGAGTATGTCCGAACCGGTTTAACTGTAAGTAAGATATATATCGGTATATGGGGGTGAAACAGGGTCGGGTTGGGCCAGGTATTTTAAAACCCTAGTCCAACCCTAAGTCCTCTTAACTCAACCCAAGCCCAACCTGGACCTAAGTCGGGCTGAGATATCTCAGCCCAGACCAGTCCGGCCCTGATTGAACCTAATTGGGTCGGGCTGGGCCGGGTTGGCTTTGATTGACCCTGATTTTTTTTCCATTTACCTAGTCTTATGCATTAAAAAAATGAGACACATGTGATTGGGTATTGGTTTATTCCATACTCAATTGACTATTAAACCTTTATTTGGATTAAAAAACTTAGCCCAATCTTAAAATTGTAAACATCTTCGTTCAATAGATAATTAGATACTAAACAAAAATTGTAAAGCATAACCTAACACAGGGTTGAGCCGGGTTGGACTTCGCCCAAGGCCTCAACCCTGGCCCAACCTGACCCTGATCCAGGGCCTGAAAATTTTAACCTTAACCTGCCCTCAGGGTTAAAAAATTCCAACCCAAGCCCTATTCTGGCTCAGGGCGGGTTCGAGCCGATAGGGCTAAACTTACATCTTTATTATATATATATATATATATATATATATATAGCATGGGGAGCTACTACATGATGCCTTACATGACAATTACGGAGTCTTATGTAATAGGGACGCTGCAAGTAATGGGTTGTAGTTATTAATTGTTTGTGGTTATTAGGAGTCATTACAGTTATTAGGAGTTATTTCATGTAAACGGGTTACGTGAGAATTTTAATTAGTAGTGGTTATCATATGTAGTTATGTAACTGTATATAATACTTCAAATAGGTAAATCTATTTGAAAGGGGAATAGACTTTGATTGTTGGTTTTCTATAATTTCTTTATGGAGAAAAGAAATCGGTTACCTCCCAATAAGCCAGGACGTCAGGCTTTGTTTGCAAAGCCAATTATCTCATTCTTATATCTTCTTAATTTCTTTTCTATTTTTATTTTCCTATTTTATCACCTCCTTCTCCCATAACAACTTTGGTTTTCAACTTGAAACATATTAATTCTGCAGCCTCGGTGGAATGATTTGGATGCTAATCAACATGTGAACAACGTTAAATTCGTTGGGTTAATGCTTGAGGTTAGATCTTTATTTTTCATATTTTTTTTGTTTTTCTCTTTCATTTCTTGTTATCTTGTAAGTGTTAACTTGAAACTGATGTTGCAGAGTGTTCCCCTATCATTCTTGGAAAACCATGAGCTTTCTTCTATCAACTTGGAGTACAGGAGGGAATGTGCAATGGATGACGTGCTTCAGTCTCTAACTTCTGTTTCTCATAAAACAATTGATGATGGCTCAAATGATACTGATGGTGCTGATGAGTGTTTCCACTTACTGCGTTTTGAGAGTGGGGCTGTGGTTGCCAGAGGAAGTACCAAGTGGAGGCCCAAACGTTCAAAGAACTTATATAAAGCATAAATATAGGTTATAGTGAGGATTTATCAGATATTTCAGATGTTTGGGAATAACAGAAATAATGCAGCACTATTAACGATTTTCTTGACTGAGTTTTGATGTTCTATATGCTACTTGAACTTTAATACAGCCCATGTATAAAGGCGGCAGACAGCATTCTCAGCCCATGTTTTGGCTTAATTCCGATCCTTGGATCCAAGAACAATGTTTGGCATCCATGAGTTCGTCTCGTCTTTCTCATTAAACTTGCAGTTACCAAAAAAAAAAAAAAAAAGAAAAGACAGCATTCATAGGCCCTACCCAGTTATAATAAGTGGGATATGCATAAAAATTAGGGAAAATTACACTGTCACCCCCTAAGGTTTGTACTAAATACAGAGTGATCCCTTGTGTTTCTAAATTATACAGCCGCACCCCCTGAATGGACGGTGTCAAATAATATAATGTAAAATACCAACTTTACCCTCTTTTAATATCCTGTTAAATAATACTCAATGTAAAATTACAACTTTACCCTCTTCTAGGATTATAAACCAAAATCGTTGTCTTCTTCCCCAACTTGAAATCGTTGGACCTGAAACTCCACCGCACGCACAGGTATTCCCTTCACAACCACCTACCATTATCTATGTCTTCTCTCCCTCATCTCAACTACACATCTCTTCTCCCTCTATTTTCTATCTTATTTTTTTTTCCTCCTCTCACGCCTATCCCTTATCTCCATTAACCCTAAAAATTCAGTAAACCCAAACTTTGTCTCTTAGTCCGAATACTCAACATAAAAGGGATTAAAAAACCAGAGAGTTAAAAAACTTCATTGAGGGCATATTCTCTCCATGGGAAACCTCAAACTTTGTAGTGAAAATCAATCACATTAAGAACACAGAGGAGGGGAAAAAGGAGATTTAAGGGCAGAAAAAGCAAGGCCCATTTACATGGATCAGGGATATGAAAATTGCAATGGGTAATCAAATTCTAATCTGAAATCGACCCTATAATCGATTGCACTGATCTGAAAACTCAGTAATCCGGTAATAAAAAAACCCTTGAATCGGTCGAATTGTAATGTTGAAAATCAGGATTGGTCATGGCTAATTCAACCAATCTGATTCCGATGTTTGAAACACTTGTAAGGGTATTTATGTAATATCCCTTCATATGTTCTAATATAATCCTACTTGTATTAATACCCAGACTGCTGCCTCCAGCTAGTATTTATAGGAAAACTAGGGTTTAGGTCAGATAGGTTAATTACTAGATTGCCCCTCACAGCCTGAGTATTAATATAAGTAGGATTATATTAGAACATATGAAGAGATATTACATAAATACCCTTACAATCTCCTCCTATGTTCTACATATATCCACCACACAAGTATAAAAAACCATTGTTCAATCAGTAATTGAATCAATATAAATTGAATATCAACAATCCAATAAATCAAATAAGTAAACTTCAAAAAATAAAACTAAGGTTTTAGATCAAAACTAAACCCAACAATAAATCCGAAGTTCCACATGCAAGTGGCTAAACCAAAAGAAATAATCCTTGCAATCCATGTGACTTTACTCATCAAGTAAGTCATCCGCATCGAGATCCAGATTCAACCGTTCTCCTCCATCTTCGTCATTCTCTGTAATTTGTCAAATATGAATTTCATAAGATAATATGAATTCAATCATTTGCACAATAGTATCTAGTTCAACAATAAGAACTTAGTACATTCCATATATGGCTGAAGGTAAATCAAAAATAATAAGCATCATCATCAAGTTTCTTTAAAAGAACTCGATCCTATATAGTCTCTATCATAAGGACCATACCATGTTTCCATTTGGAATATTGTGTTCATCATATCAGCCATAGATTTATGTTGTATCATCAAATTTGTAATGGTACACCATACTATGAAAGACATGTCATCAAATTTGGAATGACATAAAGACTAGCACAATATCATTGAAACATATCAAACAATTTTCATATTCCTTTGTGGAATAACAAAGTAAGGAAACTTCACATGAAAATCTGCTACACCATCAAGTTTGGAATGGTTTCACAAACCCCCATACTTAGTAACCTAACTAAGTTATCTGAAACATGTAAACTGTTTGAAATGCTTACCAAGGCTAGATGAGATTCGAATAATTCAAAATAATACTGGGTTAGGATTGTAAGGGTATTTATGTATTATCCCTTCATATGTTCTAATATAATCCTACTTGTATTAATACTCAAGCTATGAGGGGCAATCTAGTAATTAATCCATCTGACCTAAACCCTAGTTTCCTATAAATACTAGCTGGAGGCAGCAGTCTGGGTATTCCAAACTAGATACTCAGGGTGTAATGCTTTAAGCAACCTTGTGCTTAAACCCTAAACCCTAACAACACTAACCTGATTTTTTTTGGGGCAGGAGGGTGGTGATCATTTCCCCATTAATAAAACTTGCCATCACATGGTTGCGTTGCCAAAACTTCAAGTTGCTTGTGTAAAATTCCAATGCATTTTAGACAATATAGCTTTTCCACAACCAGAAAAGGGAATAAAAACATTCGGAAGGAGTAAAAAAATATTAGAAAACCAACCAAAACCTAATACAAAATCAGAAATAGTTCCTCTGAATTCAAATCCCCCTACCAAAATCAAATTCTGAGTTGTTTCATGCCCTCTATAGCAATTGATTCTCACAAGTCATTCCCATTTGTTAAGCTCCTTGTGTCCTCCTCTATCTGAATTGATGATTTTGATGGCAAGGAAGAAACCTTCAAAGATGGCAGCTCCTCCTTACAAAGGAGCGGAGCCGGAAGTTCCTCTTTACGAACGGATGGAGCAGTAAATACTGGCACTGCTTGCCTGATGCAGACTGGTGGGGCTACATGAGTTGGTAGGGGCCTCATTACCTGAGGATGGGTTGGCGGTGGGGGTATTGGCGGGGCAGAGAAAACAAGGACTGAAGTCCTTATTGTCACTGGTGGTGCAGGCAGGGGTTGCGTTGAACACTGCCTCAAAAGATCATCATCTTGAGAACCCAAAACACTTCAAGTTGCAGAGGAAGGAGTGTCAGAACCCTAAACCTCATTCTGATTCGAGTAACAGGGGAAGGGGGTGTGAAGTTAGGGTATCCTATGGGCAAAATGGTAACCTCACAGCCCATTAAGGGGTATATTAGTCATTTTAAGGCATCAATTATCATCACCATAACAACTAACGGGAATGCTATAACGGAGTGGGGCTGACTGTAACAACTAGCCTAAACTCAGGGGGTGTGGCTGTATAATTTAGAAACACAGGGGGTCACTTTATATTTAATACAAACCTCAAGGGGTGACAGTGTAATTTTCCCTAAAAATTAACATGGCAACAAGTATTCCTACTTGGCCATTGTAGGAACCCATTGCTATATGCACGTCCAGTGTAGTTCTGCCACATAAACAAGATAATTTGATATTCTAGCCATGGGTGAAACTCTTTATATGAGTCATATGTCAAATTTGGTGGCTCATCCTAACCAAATGAACCACCATGTATAGGACTCTCAGTACAAGAAACAGGAGCAGCAGTGACACTTTCGGTATGATGAAGTTTTCTAAAATGCCGTAAATATGCATATTCAACGGGGTTTTATTTCAAACGTCGTGTCAAACATATGTATTTTATGGTGTTTTTTAGTAAATGTCACAGTATATAACAATACAATGCCGTTTACTGTAAAAAGCGGTAGTATATGGCACACCTCGTTCCCTACACCTAGTGACATGTGACTGGAATACCCCTGGTATTCCACACTAACCCCAAGGATCTACACTCTGCAATACTATGCTCACTGATCGCACAACAAATTAAATCAGAGTGTGGAAGCTAAACATGTGATATCATTTAATAAGTGGCATCTTATCCCAACATTTCAAAGTTTGTAACACAATTACTAGCTTTACATATAAACACAATTAAATAAAATTCAAAAGTTTAAACAGTATTTAATTACATTATTCCTCAATGATAGTCCAAAATCCAAAAGGGGCTCAAGCCCGCACTAAGCCACACCACGAGCACAGGTCTCACAAACGCACTCTGGTCCATGCTCCTCCTCGCCAGGAACATCCCAAGCGGCGTAGCCTTCAACGCATAAATACGTCGAATCATCATCGGCCGGTCCCATCATACCTACAGTCATATCTAAAAAGAGAGGGATGGGCTTCCAACTAAGCCCAATGAGTAATTAGATTATACAAGCATACGTAAACAATCATGAATGCACAATCCACCGAACGCAACCCAAACCTGATAAACGAATCCCACAATGTCCCATACCACCAAGACAATTTGCACATCAGATTCTGTTTACGGTCATGCATAATGAATTCAGTTTTAGTATGCATCCACCTAACATTTAAAATGCCTAAGTCAATGAGGTAAAACGCTACTGCAACATCCCTTAGGTTGTATCCCACATGAGTCAAATACGGTGACAATCCAACAATACACCCGAGTTGAGGTTAGAAACCTGCAAGACTGGACTCCCTCATCAGGTTGTCCTCAAACCTCCAAGATAACCTAAGCTCTAACCCAAAAATGGTGGTCTGTTGAGAATGGCACCCCAGCCCGTTGGAAGCTACCATCGGTTATCCAACATCTTTCCCCCTGTTGGTAAGGGGTATAGCACAAGGGAATATATAATCCTAACCATGCATCTAATGGAAGGGTGCACACTCATGTATAAGCCAGAGGTTGAGTCCATAATACTGAAATCACGGTCTGCCCAGCTATCCTCTCGCCCCCTCTAGCTTACACATGCACATGCGGGAGTACGAAGGATGTGATACCGAATAACGGTCGGCCCGGTCACATACCCATACAACTCATCACATAAACATCGCATATCCAACACATAATCATTATTCACATCCACATCTCATCGCATAATTATCACAAAACCATATCTCATATTCATGTCTCAACACAAATCCATTATTCACATTTACGATAACAGTTCAAGCATAATTGTAAATCCCTAAGCATCTAGCATTCGACATGATAATCTTAAACCATTCTTACCATGATCCATCATTAATAACAGGCATTGAAATTAGCATAGATCATCATATCATTTATCACATACATGCATGAATGGCATTCAACGCAGGTCATCACAAAAAACATTTCATAAATTAAATCCAAGTATCTAATCCACTCGCAAATAGCCGCAACGTGTATCCTTGGGTCCCGTACACACGTACGCCTTCACCATAAATGTAGATTATCCTCACAAATCATTCCATAGGTGCACAATAGGTGAGATAGGGTCTGGAACCAAGTCTCAAAGCTAAATTCCCAATACAACACTATTCTGGTCTCTACGGATGATAGGTTGCGGTTGATGCACATCGTCCGTTGGCTATTGTCTACAGACTCATCAGTTTAAATCCTATTTTGGCTGTAGCGGATGATGGCCAGTGGATGATGCCTATCATCTGCAGGCTCATAGAGACTTTTTACAACTTGGATTGAGTCCAATCTTGGCTCGTAGAGACTTTTTATAGCTTAGAATGTTTATATATATATATATATATATATATGGAAAATTACACTGCCACCCCCTGAGGTTTGTACTAAATATAGTGCGACCCCCTGTGTTTTCAAAATATACACCCTGACCCCCTGAGTTTAAGGTACTTGTTACACTCAACCCCACTCTGATAGAGCATTCCCTTTAGTTGCTGATGTGTTGGCCATTGATGTCTTAAAATGACAAATATACCCTTAATGGGTGTGAGTTTATCATTTTGCCCATAGGGCAGCCCAAACTTCACCACCCCCTTCCCCTGCTACTGGACGCCGGCGTTCCACATGTCGTGTGGAGGAGCCCGTCATTCCGGCAAGACTTGCAGAGTGCGCGTAGGCCAAAATCACCGAGCAATTAAAAAAAAAAACACAGAACTCGCAGTAGCAGGAACTAGATCATCAAATTGCACTCATTAAGAAGCAACAAGTACAAATAATCTTCACCGCATGTTTCACTCTGGCCACTGAAGAACAAGAAAAGCTACCCAGGTTAAAGGATATACTTTAATTTCTGTTTTTCTGACTAATTCAGTAGAAACGAAGATAGACACATTAAATTGCAGTAAATCAAGATAGCTGAAAGAACGTAAATTTGAGCCACTCACAGTTGTCGCGCTTCCTAAGTCGATTTCAAAGCGGAAGAACTTTATTTCAGATGTTGTTTTTTATCTAGTTTTCTCAAATAGACCGGGTACGATTCCAAAAAAGAAAGAAAGAAAAAAAGACCTACAGAGATCCACAAATAAAAAAGGATGAAAAAAAAGAGGTATCTTATCTCAATCGTTGGTTTATTCGGATCTGAAGGAGAAAGAAGGGAGAAATATATATTAATTATTGACAGAGAATACCGTAAAATTGTTTCAAAGAAGAAAAAAAAAAAAAAAAAGGTCGTTGTTGTGGCCTTGTAGGTCGTTTCAGCTATAAACAACTTTGACTTTGTATCATGTCGCAGGCATAACCAAGTAACTCATTTTGATCAAAATTTGTAGAATAACAGAGTAGAAACAAAATTTAGTGGAAGAGGAGAAGAAAAGTAGAAGATTAAGAATAGAGATAAGAAGTAATCTGAGAAATAAGAGAAAGATCTAATAGAAGAAGGAAGAGAAGAAGAGATACGAAAGAATAGAGATAACACTGTAACCAGTGGCCCCACCTGAACACAACTCGCATGAAACACAAAATATATACTGAATCTGACGATGATCGAAGAAGAGAAGGAAAGTAAACCTGCCCTAAGGCAGAGTTAATGAGATGCACTACGAGTCCCCAAACTAACAGAACTTCTGAAAAAGGAACAGAAAGATTCTAAGGTTTGGAAGGAGAGAGAGAGAGAGAGAGGGATAAGGGTTGCAGCGGTGGTGGGGGCGGTCGTGGGGCGGTGATTGAAGAAGAAGAAGAAACATGAAGAAGAAAGAAGAAGAGGAAGAAATAGTGGTGGGTCCCACTTTTTTATGTTAAAGAATAGGGTTATTTTAATTGAAGGGTAAAATTGTCATTTAAATTTTATATTTAACATCGTCCACTTAAAGGTGTTGGGTGTATATTTTGAAAACACAGGGGGTTGCATTATATTTATTATAAATCTCAGGGGGTGACAGTGTAATTTTTCCATATATATATAAAAACATTCCAAACCACAAAAAAATGCCACCGAATCTAGGTTTGAGTCTAATCTACTATAGACTATCTCTCTCTTTGATTATCTCCCTAAAGAATGGGCAATGGATTCCTTATTGGGCATCATTTTTTATTACATCAAACACTATGAATCCAATGCACCGATATATAGTCAAAGAGACATCAACCTTTGGTACACCAAAATGTACAGTACATGACTATATCGATAAGGACCCCTCAAGTCTAGGGACTAATCATGAACTACTTAAAAGAATTTTATTTTTTATTAACTGATAATATCACCACATGTGAAATTCTTGAGTGATCCAGTTCAATGTACACACTTTATGTATACTGACACTTGTGCTTTGAAATCAGGATTCCTAAAGACACAGAGTATGACAATTGTCACAGATTAGAGCCCTAAGTCTGATCAGCAACAAAAGAATAATAGAGAGAGAAGAAGAAGAAGAAGTAGAGAAGAGAGGAGAAGAGAAGAAAAAGAGAGATCGATTGAGAGGGTCAAATCTCTCACGATTTGGTTGAGAGCAAATCGTGAGAGAGCAATCTTATTTATAAACACAGCATTTAAGTGATTTACAAGTGAACTCCCCAAAATACCCTCACAAAAGAATAAACCCAAAAAGAATAAACCAAAAATATAAATAAGACAAAAATACCCACAGCAACTAGTAAATATAAAACAACTATTCTTAACACTCCCCCTCAAGCTGGAGCGTAGACATCGCCAAGATCCAGCTTGGAACAACCACTGAAGAACTGAGGTCGAAACAAAGCCTTCGTAAACATATCTCCAAACTGAAACTGGGAACGAACAAAAGGAGTAACAATCAGCTTTTTTTGAACAAAGATCTCGAACAAAGTGATAGTCAACTTCAATGTGCTTGGTTCGCTCATGAAAAACAGGGTTGTTGGCAATATAGATGGCAGCTTGGTTATCACAGTACATCTCCATGGGTTGATCACTAAAATAACCAAGCTCACGAGCAAAAGAACGAACCCACATTAATTCTGCAGATGTATGAGCCATAGCTCTGTACTCTGCCTCTACACTGGAACGAGCAACAGTGGTCTGTTTCTTGCTCTTCCAAGTAACCAAATTACCTCCAAAGAAAGTGCAATAGCCTGTGGTGGATCTTCTATCGCCATCAGAATCGGCCCAATCAGCATCAGAGAACCCAACAATGCTGGTATGACCATGGCGATGATAAACCAGCCCCTTACCTGGAGCACCCTTGAGATAGCGTAAAATACGATAAGCAGCATCCCAATGCACTTGCTTAGGTGTCTGCATGAACTAACTAACAACCCCCACAGCAAAGGAAATATCGGGTCAAGTAACTATAAGGTAGATAAGTCTACCGACCAGACGTCGATACTGATGTGGGTCACTAAATTCCTTGCCATCAGAAATGCCAAACTTGACATGGGGATCCATAGGAGTATCAATAGGTTTGCAACCCAACATTCCTGTCTCATCAAGCAAATCAAGAATATACTTCCGCTGGGATAGGTGAAGACCTCGAGAGCTGCGAACAACCTCAATGCCAAGAAAGTACCTGAGGCTACCCAATTCCTTGATCTGGAAACTATCATACAAATACGTCTTTACCTGTGCAATCCCAGAAGCATCATTACCAGTAACAATAATGTCATCGACATAGACTGCTAAGACAACCACATTAGATCCCTGACGTCTAACAAATATAGAATGATCAGAGTAGCATTGAGAGAACCCACAACCAACCACAACACTGCTGAATTTATCAAACCATGCACGGGGAGACTGTTTCAGTCCATAAATTGCCTTATGAAGGCGACAAACCCGGACACTATCCTCCCCCTGAGCAACATAACCAGGAGGTTGCTCCATGTAGACCTCCTCCTGTAGATCACCATAAAGGAAGGCATTTTTCACATCCATCTGATAGAGAGGCCAATCAAGATTGACCGTCAAGGAAAGCAAAATACGAACAGAATTCAATCTCGCAACAGGAGAACAAGTCTCAAAGTAGTCCACCCCATAGGTCTATGTAAACCCCTTGGCAACCAAACGGGCCTTGAGCCATTCCACAGTGCCATCCGGATTGTACTTAACCGTGTACACCCAACTACACCGAACAAGATCCTTACCAGGCGGTCGATCAACCAACGACCAAGTCTTACGAGAGACCAAGGCATCCATCTCCACATCCATAGCATTTTTCCACTCAGGATGGGATAAGGCAATTGTATAAGAATTGGGAATAAAGGTAGAATGTTATGCAGTAGCAAAGGCACGATAATGGAGAGGAAGATGAGAAACAGAAACATAATTGGCCAAGGGATAAAGGGGAGTTTGAGTGCAAGTGCGAGTACCTTTCCGCTGTGCAATAGGGAGATCATCAATGTCTAAAGTGGGATCCGCAGGCAAGGCGGCAGCTGGTGGCGAAGGAAGAGCAGCATCAATAGGTGGAGGTGGCAGTGGCAGCGGCTACGGTTGAGCACGACGCGTGTAGACCTTTATTGTGGTGGAACCAGGATGTGCAACTAACGGGACAAGAGGAGGGACAGGTTCAGCAATAATACCATCAACACCAACATTATCAATACTCAGATCAACATCAATGGAAGAACCAGCAAAATAAGGAGAGTTTTCAAAGAATATAACATCAGCGAAAACAAATTGCTGACGAGAGACGGGGTCAAAACACCTATAACCCTTCTGGGTATGAGAATAGCCAAGAAATAAACACTTGACAGCCCTAGGAGAGAGTTTATCAAGGCCAGGGCGAAGCACATGAACAAAACATTAACAACCAAAGACACGAGGAGGACGAGAGAAAACAGGCCGATCAGGAAAAACAATACTAAAGGGGATTTGATTATTAAGAACAATGGAAGGCATACGGTTAATTAAGCAACAAGCGGTTAATACAGCATCAGCCCAATAAACCTTAGGGACATTCATATAAAATATCAATGACCTAGTAATATCTAACAAATGGCGATTTTTGCGGTCTACCACACCATTTTGCTGTGGTGTGTAAGAGCAACTAGTTTGGTGAAGGATGCCATTGTCAGAACAAAAAGAAGAAACCTCACGTTGTATCATCTCTAGGGCATTGTCAGTACGCATAATTTTTAAAGGAATACCAAATTGAACACGAATTTCATTATAAAATTACTTGAAAATATAAACAAATTCAGATCGATCTTTCAAGAGGTACAACTATGCCATACGAGAATGATCATCAATAAAACTAACAAAATAAGCAAAACCTAACCGACTCTTGACCCGACAAGGGCCCCAAATATCAGAATGAACTAACTGAAACAAAGAAGTACTCCTAGACTTTGGACTCAAAGAAAAAATAGTACAATGATGTTTGCCAAGCTCACAAGCTTCACACTTAATGCGGGAGACAGATTTGCAGCTAGGAACAAGATGGCGCAGCTTGGATAAGGAAGGATGTCCAAAACGATAGTGCCAATGTAATGGGGACATGCCAGTAGAGGTAGCAACTGCTGTCATAGTAGTAGATGCCAAATCAAAATAGTAGAGGCCACCCTTCTCATGCCCGCCACCAACTGTTGTCTTTATTGCAAGATCCTGTATGACACAATGAGAAGGATGAAAGGTTATAGAATAATTCAAACTCTTAGTTAATTGACTAACAGAAAGAAGATTTAAAGGAAGCTTAGGTACATGCATGAAGGACATTAGCCAAAGAAAAATCAGAAGTTAAGGGGATGTCCCCATGACCAATAATGGGTATAGAAGAGCCATCGGCAATAGAAATCCGAGATGGAACAGCGGACTGCGTAAAGGATGTAAATAAATTGGGCTTACCAGTCATGTGAGAAGAGGCACCGGAGTCAATGACCCACGAAGAAGATGAGGAGGTGAAACATGCAGTAGATGTACCTAAGTGGGCAAGGACAGCTATAGACGAAGAGGATGATGCCTCAAGTTGCTGAACTCGTTATAATAACTGAGAAACCAGGTCATTAGAGGAACTACCACCATCAGTACAAGAACTATGAGTAGTGTCAGGAGGATGTACAGGATCAGCCACCCCATAAAAAATTGCAGCGTTTGCAAATTACTCTAGTGCCCATTGTGGTTTGCCATGTTTCAGCCAACATTTGTCAATAGTATGGTTAGGACGACCACAATGAGAACAGCACCGAGAGGCACCATCACCAAAAGATGAACCAACAGGGTTGGAAACAGCCCCACGACTACGGCTAGATCTAGAACCACGACCTCGAGAAGAGGTACCACCACGACGACCACATCCTCCAGTAGAAACAAAGAGAGCACAATTATCCTTGGAGACAGGCGTTGGATCAGATTTCACCACTGAAGGAGAAACAACTCTCTGGATTCAACAATATGCTTCATTCATAGATGGGATCTTCTCACCAGCCAATAATTGGCCTTTGATGGATTGAAGATCAGGATCCAATCCAGAGAGGAACTTCACAACCAAAAATTCTGAACGTTGGGATTTGATCACAGAGGCATCAGTAGATATAGGCTGGTATACATTGAGTTCTTCCCACATCCCCTTTAGAGCACTGTAATATTCGCCAAGAGACTTTCCGTCTTGCTTGAATGAGAAAAACCTCTCATACAGATCATAAATTCAAGATAAATTGGTGTTTTGAGAATAGCTCTCCTTGAGTTCTTCCCAAACTCCCTTGGCAGTTTTATGACATATAACATTAGAGGTTATGGAAGGTTCCATGCTATTCCAAAGCCAACAAAGAAGAGTTGCATTTTCTGCTTTCCAATCATCATATTTGTCATCTGTAGAGTCTGGTGGTGTCATGGTGAGATAAGTCATCTTCCGGCGAGCAGTAACGTAAACTTCAAAAGCTTGAGACCAAAGGAGGTAGTTGGAGGCACCATTCAGTTTGATGGTGGTAATCTATATATTGAAGTTATCCGTAGAGGGCTTAAAATCAGCCATAAGATCAAATAAAAAAAATTGCCAAAGAACCCCTTGGATATAGATAGAGTAGAGGCAGCCAAAACCAGCAGAGCAGGCAGAGATCGATTTCAGCCCAAAACCCTGACAAGGGCAAAATCGATGAACTTAAGATGAAGGAGGCTGGGTAGTCCAATCAATAAAAATTGAGGAATAAAAAAAACCCCAAACTAGCAGTCAATGTTGAGAAGAAATCCCCAGAGAAAAGGGAAAAATCGATTTCACAGGGTATTGGAAAATCGATTTTTTAGATGCAAGCAAGCCTCACTTCGATTAGCAAAAAGCTTTGGAGCAGCATCAGGTATAGGCACACATAAAAAATATCTTCAGCATATCAGGGAATCTTAGTCTTTCATTAGGATATGACTAAGATTTAGAACAAGAAGTACTGCATCTAGTTACTGTGAACCACGATAAAGGAGCAAGGGGAAGGAGAGACTTTCAAAACAGCAATCAAGGGACAAACAATCGATCAGAATTAATGCTCTGATACCATGTCACAAATTGGAGCCCTAAGTCTGATCAGCAGCAAAAGAATAACAGAGAGAGAAGAAGAAGAAGAAGAAGTAAAGAAGAGAGGAGAAGAGAAGAAAAAGAGAGATCAATTGAGAGAGTCAAATCTCTCACGATTTGGTTGAGAGAAAATCGTGAGAGAGCAATCTTATTTATAAACACAACACTTAAGTGATTTACAAGTGAACTCCCCAAAATACCCTCACAATAGAATAAACCCAGAAAGAATAAATCAGAAATATAAATAAGACAAAAATACCCACAGCAACTAGTAAATATAAAAAGACTATTCTTAACAACAACCATATAGGATAGGATATCCAATCTTGTCCCTAGTGGTGAATAATTTTATACAATCAAACCTCTGAAAAAACTGAGCTCAATAATGCCCATCTCCCATAAACAATCAAGTTTGTACATTAAAACCAATCTCCCATAAACCTAATACCCATGTTCTTCAAATGTTTCTCAAAAACAATAGGTGACAAACCCTTTGTCAAGAGATCTGAAATATAATCTACAAAGTCAACCTTACCTATAGCTACATCACCATGCTTTATGATTATTGGAGATCATGCAAATCACATTTCTCACATGTGATAATACAGCTACACAGATTGATTGCCTAGATGGATTACCTCCTGATTTCATTCTTTCATTCTTTACTCTTTCCTTATTTCATTTTATACTCTTTCCTTATATATTCAATTGATTTACCATTCTTTTTCCTTGTATAAATGCAACCTCATATCAATGAAATATTCAAGCAATTCTCACAATTTGATTGCAATCTTAACATGGTATCAGCCTAAATCGATCCTATCAAGTTTTTCTTCCCTCCATCTTCTTCTCCTACTCCCAATCGTTCTCATGGATCCCACTGAAGCTGCTGCCCAGGCTGCCGCCCAAGCCGCTGCCGCCAATACTGTTCATCCGACTGCTGCCCCTTTGACAGTTTCTAATTTGGAAGGGTCTTCCCCATTCTTCATTCACCACTCTGACAACCTCGGTGCTGTGCTGGTCACCCAGCCCCTCAAGGGCGATAATTACCCCCACTTGGAGCCGCGCCATGCGCATGGCTCTCGAAGCCAAGCATAAACTGGGTTTCATTGATGGCTCCATTCCATAACCCGAGGCCACCTCTCCTAAGTTTCTCAACTGGAAGCGTTGCAACAGCATGGTCCTTTCCTGGATCACCAACTCTCTTGACACCGACATTGCCTACAGTGTGCTCTATGCTTCCTCCGCTCATGAGGTTTGGGTTGATCTTCACGATCGCTTCTCCCAAAAGAATGCTCCGCACATCTTTGAGATACATCGTGCGATTTCCAACCATCGCCAGGGCACGTCTTCCTTGGCTACTTACTACACCCTTCTCAAGGGTTTTTGGGATGAACTTATGTCCTACGATTCCTACCCGGCATGCACTTGCGGTGTTCTTCAACACCATTCTGAACTACTTCAACGAGATAGTCTACTTGAATTTTTGATGGGCCTTAACGACTCATACTCTTCCATCCGCAGCCAACTACTATTGATGGACCATTTGCCTTCCATCAAACGTGCCTATTCAGTGCTTCTACAGGAAGAACGTCAGCGCTCCATCCTTTTGGCACCTGAGCCCTCTCTCACCCAATCGGCCCTTGCTGCATATGGCCGCCCAAACTCCAAATCTAGAGGCCCTAAACCGCATTACCATTGTGACTTTTGTGGCCTTGATGGTCACTCTGAATCCCGCTGCTTCAAGAAACACGGGTATCCTCCAAAGACCCCTTCCAAGGCTACCGTTCCTACTGCATCATCAACACCAGTTCGATCTTTGGCCACCTCAGTGGTGGACGCCCCTGCTGCTCCTATGCATACCTTTACCACCGAGCAATACAATCAGCTCCTTTCTCTTCTCCATTCGGGTAATATGACTCCCTTGGTCAATGCCGCAAGTAACATACCCAACCCCACTGTTTGGATCATTGATTCTAGCGCCACCCATAATATGGCATCTGACATCTCTCTTTTTCAGTCTCACACCCTTAAACCATATTCCTCTCCCATTATTTTACCTACTGGGCATCGTGCTTCGGTAACCCATATTGGGACCTGCGTCCCGGTCCCCACCTTGCCATTACATGATGTTTTTTTTGTTCCCTCTTTCAATTTCAATCTTATTTCTGTTAAACAACTTGTTCATTCACTTAATTGTTCTGCCATATTTACTCCTACCCATTGTTTTTTTCAGGACCTACAAACGAAGGAGACGATTGGACTGGGTAAGGCTCATGGAGGTCTATACATATTGGATGACGGAAAATCCCCACCCCCTGTGGCTTTTACCACTTCCCCAACCCCTAGCCTATGGCACTACCGCCTTGGGCACCCCTCCCATAATGTTTTTTTACCTTTAAATAAAATTGAGCCTACTATTTCTTTATCCAATAAACATAATCGTCCCATTTGCCCTTTAGCTAAACAAACCCGTTTACCTTTTCCATCTAGTGTGATCTCAACGACTCATTGTTTTGCCTTAATACACTACAACATTTGGGGACCTTACTTTGTCCCTGCCCATTATGGTGCGCATTTTTTCTTCACTATTGTTGATGATTTCTCTAGGTGCACTTGGGTTTATTTACTAAATCACAAGTCCGATGCTTGGTCCCAATTGCAGAATTTTTTTTCTATGATACAAACCCAATTTGGATGCCAAATCAAGCAAATCCGTTCCGACAATGGGCGTGATCATGCCTCCAAAGACTTTTTTAACACCCATAGAGTTATCCATCAACATAGTTGCGCTGACACCCCTCAACAAAATGGGGTTGTCGAAAGAAAACACCGCCATCTGCCAAATTTCGCTAGAGCCCTCTCTTTTCAAGCTCACCTCCCACCAAAATTTTGGGGTGACTGCATTCTTATAGCCACCCATCTCATTAACCGGTTACCCACTAAAGTCTTGCACAACCGCTCACCCATTCAGGTTCTCACCAACAAACCCCCCCTTTACCATCACCTCCGCACCTTTGGTTGCCTTTGTTATCGCCATAATCACAATTCCATCCAACATAAATTTGATCCCCGTGCCTCCCCAGGCATTTTTGTTGGTTATCCCTATGCTCAGAAGGGCTACAAGGTCTATGACCTAGCCACCCGCAAAATTTTTGTCAGTCGTGAGGTCACATTTCATGAAACCATTTTCCCATTCCACAAATTACCCTCTCTTTCTGACCCTCGAAGCCTTCCCCTCCCTGTTATGGATTTCACCACTGATGACCCACCACCCTCACCACCACCGGCCCAACCTGACCCCAATGCACCCGATCCCCAACCCAACCAACCGAACCCACTCGACCCCTATGAACCTGAACCACATGAACCCGCCCCTAATGCAACCGTACCCACCCTACCCCCCATTGTGCCCCTCAGACTTTCCCTAAGAACCCCCCAACAGCCCTTGCGTCTCAAGGACTCGGTCACTACCCACCCTTCGCTTCCTTCCGCTACAGGTACTCTCTCTCCAAAGGTCTCTCCTATTTCTTATCATATGCTCTCACCATCTCATTTTCAGTTTATCAGGTCCCTCTCTGCCATCAAGGAGCCCACTAGTTTTTCAAAGGCTTCTCTATATCCAAATTGGAAGGAGGCTATGCAGGCTGAGATCTAGGCTCTTGAACTTAATAATACATGGACTCTGGTCCCCTTACCCCCCCATGCCAAACCTATCGGTTGCAAATGGGTCTACAAAATCAAGAGAAAGGTTGACGGTACCATCAAGCGTTACAAAGCCGGCTTGGTCGCCAAGGGTTACACACAAACTGAGGGCATCAATTACCATGAAACTTTCACCCCAGTTACGAAATTAGTCACTGTTCGCACATTACTAGCTATTGTAGCTGTCCAACAATGGCCCCTCTCCCATCTCGATGTGCAAAATGCCTTTTTACATGGCTACCTTGACGAGGAGGTTTATATGCATCTTCCACCGGGTTACCAAGGACAGGGGGAGAATATTGTTTGCCGTCTAAATCGCTCCTTATATGGCCTCAAACAGGCTTCCCGCCAGTGGTTCGCCAAACTCTCCATAGCCCTTCGCCTTCTTGGTTTCACCCAATCCAAGGTTGATTATTCATTACTTTTCAAGGGTCATGATGCATCTGCTATTTATATTTTGATGTATGTCGATGACATCCTTATTACAGGTCCGAACCCCACTGCTATTGCTGCTCTAAAAATGACCCTGCATCAACAATTCTGCCTCAAGGATCTCGGCCTGGTTAAGTACTTTCTTGGTCTTGAAGTGGCCCAGTCCCGTCACGGAATCTTTCTAAATCAGCGGCAATATACTGTGGATATTCTTTCGGATATGAATTTTTCAGGGGCACACAATATAGTTTTTCCTATGGAACAACACCTTAAATTATCCCCCTCCGAGGGTGAGTTACTGGATGACGCTGGTCCCTATTGACGCCTGATTGGTAGGCTCATATATCTCCCCATTACTCGGCCCAACATTGTACATATTGTTACCCTCCTCAACCAATTCATGCACCAGCCACGACAGCCTCACATGGATGCAACAACGTGCCTTCCTCGGTATTTACACAGCACCACCGAACAGGGCATCTTGCTCTCCTCTTCAAGTGCTCCCACCTTACGCGCTTATTGTGATTTAGACTGGGCCAGCTGTCCTGTTACCAGGCACTCCACTAGTGGCTATTTCATTTTTCTTGGTTCCAGTCCAATCTCTTGGAAATCCAAGAAACAACATACTGTATCCCGCTCCTCGGCCGAAGCCTAGTATCGTTTCATGGTTGTCACTACTTGCAAGCTTATTTGGTTGACTACACTCCTCCAGGACTTGGGAATCACAAGGACCCAACCCATTCCTCTATACTGTGATAACCAGGCCGCACTTCACACTACAGCCAATCCTATGTTTCATGAGAGCACCAAACACATTGAGATTGACTGCCACATTGTTCGTGACTACATCACCAACGGCCTTCTTCGTCCAACATATGTGGCTAGTTCTAATCAAATTGTCGATATATTCACTAAAGCCCTGGGTGCTACATTATTTACCAGTTTGAAGGCCAAGATGGGTGTTCTCAACAGTCACAGCCCAACTTGAGGGGGAGTACTGGAGATCATGCAAATCACATTTCTCACATGTGATAATACAGCTACACAGATTGATTGCCTAGATGGATTACCTCCTGATTTCATTCTTTCATTTTTTATTCTTTCCTTATTTCATTTTATACTCTTTGCTTGTATATTCAATTGAGTTACCATTCTTTTTCCTTGTATAAATGTAACCTCATATCAATGAAATATTCAAGCAATTCTCACAATTTGATTGCAATCTTAACAATGATCTCACAAATCAAGTGATATATTCGCACCACATGCTTATTCCTCTGATGAGCTCTAGGTTCATTTTCTTGTGTTATAGCTCCCCTGTTGTCAAAATACAATGTAATGGAATGCTCGACCAGCTCAAGGACCACCCCTAGGTCGGTCAAGAATTTCTTGAGCTAGAACCCCTTCTTTGGTTGTCTCACTAGTTCTCAGGTTTTCAACTTCAATTGTGGAGTCGGTTGTTGACTTCTGTTTGGCCCTCTTCCAAATTATGCCTCTGCCAGTCATTATAAAAATCATTCAAGATGTGGATTTTCTATCATTTTTGTCAGTCTAGAAATATGAATTTGTATAACCCATAATTACCAGCTCTGATCACAACCATAAACTAGGAAGTAATCCTTGCAGCATATTTGTGAGGATGAAACAATTTTTTTATCATCTGTGTTAACGATTTATTTGATTGGGTATGTGGTTTTCCATTCCACTTGAACTTTTTGCATCGAAGAGGTGAATGCTATATTTTATTCTTTTTGGGGATTTGAGCTTGTGCAACCCAAACCGGCCTATGTATTAAGGCAACAACATTCCCAAGCCCAACCCAGTTATAATTACTGGGATATGCATAAAAATTAACATGGCCGGACATTGTAGGAACCCATTGGCACATGCATGTTCATAATAGCTAGTTTAACCACATATACAAGATAATTTGGTTCTAGCCGTTGGATAGATGGGGAAACTCTTTATATGGGTCATACATCAAAGTTAATGGCTCATCCTAACCAAATGAATCACCATGTATAGGACTTTCTTTTCGATTTTCAACAATCTTTGTTAAAATGTTCAAAAAATAATTAACCTTTTTTATTCTAGCTTTAAACAAACCAATCTTTTGAAAGCATTAGAGTGACACATGTATGAGTCATAATAACCTTGAATTTAAAATATGTTTGCATAATAATATGACAAACATGTCCATAAAATTTGAAAGCCCACATAATTGTCATATGACAATTATAAGATCTATAAAAACCATATCCACTTAAAATCTAAAATAGATAATAGATTAGTGGAAAGTGGTTCTTTGTCCAGGAGCATGGCCTATGTCAGTGCAAGGATCAAGAACTCGAGTTTCGACCAAGTTTCAACCTGACTAAAATCGAAATTTGGTCGAAACCAACCGAAACCAAGTCGAAACCTGGTACTTTTTGCCAGCCAACTCAAAACCTTGGTTTCGATGCCCAAAAATTGTTTTTCAACTCTGATTTTTTTGCATATAGCCTATTTTTTACATTTTAAACATAATGCATTAATTATTTTTACAAAAAAACCATCAAATTGGTACTTCTGGTTATTGACCCAAGTTTACTAATGTACGCTGATTTAGACACTAAACTGGTATTATAAATACTTAATTCACATAAATTTAAAGTACAAGAACCCTGAATTTAAAGTACAAGAACCCAAAAATTGTTTTTCAACTTTGCTTTTTTGCATGTAATCTTTTTGACATTTTAAACACAATGCATAAATTATTTTCACAAAAAAACCACTCAAATTGGTACTTGTGGATATTGACCCAAGTTTACTAATGTACGTTGATTCAGATACTAAACTGGTATTATAAATACTTAGTTCATATAAATTTAAAGTACAAGAACCCTGAATAATACATATTATCCAAATAAGGTTGCTCCTTCTTTCTCAATTCTATGAGGAGTTTCTTGGTGGGTCTAATCCACGAGCTACATACCATTGAAGATTGCGAAGCCGTTCCTCTGAATGCACCACATATGTATCCCATGCCTCGTTGTGGGACCAATTATTCTCATAGTCCATAACTGCCTATGCATAAGCTTCATCATCAACTTGGTTGAGATATCCCAATCTAAGGAAGGGCTCACCAAGAGTGTAAGAAGGTGGAGCTGGCACACATGGCTGCAAAGAATCAAGCTCCACATGCCAAAAATGTCAAAATCTCCCAAGTTTTTCACCTATTCTATCGAAACTTGCGAAATATCACAAGCTTTGACCAAGATAAGAGATTTTATGTATTGGTTTAGGTCGGTTCAACTGATTTCGACCAGTTTCGACCGAAACCAATCGAAACGATTCGAAACCTAGTACTTTTTTAATTACACCTTGGTTTCATCTCGATTTTCCACAAAATCAAGATATCTTGGATATCTCGGTTGGTTTCGATCGAGGTGTTTTTCCATGTGTCAGTGATCCGTCTTTCTCCCTCCTCCTTCAAACAAGGGACAAAGATGTCTTTTTACATGGGATTACATGGGAGTAGAGATATTGACACATGGGATTACTTGCATAGGCCATGCTCCCGGATAAGGTTCTTTTTCCCTAGATTTAATTTATGGACTTTGATTTCCTACATAGCCCCGACAAAAAGAGCAATTTATATAGCCTAGATACCTCCCATTCGGTAAATAAAAAGAGGAGCCCAATTTTTTTAGTTGAAATACGACTTTTGGTCACTTACTTTTTAGTTTTAGGACTAAAGGAATCTACCACATGGGGTAATAAAAATTTTGACAATATTAAATTCAAATTTCAATTTGGACTCAAACTCATTGGACATGATATTCATGTTAATTGTAGACATTGTCATGGCTAAATTTTTAGACAAATTTAATTTATCCATGTGTTGATATAAAATTTTGAAATTATTTAAAAATAAATGAAAAAATTACTAATAAATCTATACACAATCACAAAAGGATCTCTCCCTCATCTCAAAATTGTCTAGACAAAAATATCCAAAAATCGAATAGACTATATCACACAAAAAAAGGCATCCAGTTTTTTTTAAAAAAAAGTTGATCGTACACACTACTTTTATGAATTTTATTTTTTAGGGTTAAATGTAAAATTCATTGAGAAGGAAAAAAAAGAAATACAAGCCCTCGTAAGGGCAACATAATAAAACACAAACACCCAACCCAAAATGAGCACAATATAACCAAATAGACGAGCAAAAGACTAAATAAACTAAGGATGGGGCCAAACAAGATAGGATGATCCCAAGAAGAAGCAATATGCTTGTTCCAAGTAGTATCAGGGCACAATTGCATAAAGTGAAGGATCTTGTGCTTGACCTCAAACTTAAATAGACCTCCAAATTCGTTGAATGATATGAGAAGATTCTAACCATTTCTGTCCTACCATATGTGATAAATTAAATCACTAAATGAAGCTTACCAACTACAACATTTTTTTATTTAAGACCTTTCTTTAGGAAATGGCTGAATACTCCTATTATGACTAGGCCAACACTTAAGGAGAATACCCTTCTGCAAACCAGCTAAGAGAAGAAGGAAAAGATTAAATGCCCAATGTCTTCAAAGAAGTTCTAACAAAAGCAACAATTTGGAAACCTAATATTCCTTTGAAGGAGAAAGCTTTGAGTAGGCAAAGCATAAGCTCTCCAAGAAATGAAACTATAAAAAGAGAGATAATTTTTTAACCAAGCAACCTACTACCAAGAAACCTTGGGTCTCTTTGATCTAATCAAGTTTCAAGTCGACACAGAGAAGAATCTCTTAGATGGAAAAGCCTATTGTTGCACCAGGTCACCACTACTTGAAGTCTCCTAGGGATAGAATCCAACTCGTTCCAAACATCAATGAAATCATAAGAAGAACCTGGGCCAAGATGCCATACCCCTTCCCT
Source organism: Telopea speciosissima (assembly GCF_018873765.1). NCBI lineage: Eukaryota > Viridiplantae > Streptophyta > Magnoliopsida > Proteales > Proteaceae > Telopea > Telopea speciosissima. The sequence goes on along the minus strand of NC_057926.1, from coordinate 36,376,428 downwards.
CCAAATGCAAGAGAACTTAGCCGACTTGATGGAACCCGCACCATAATGAATTCTATCACCAAAGGAGGGTAGCATATTTGCATGCCCACGTATTCATGTCCTGTACATTCCATTCTTGTATTATTCTCCATCCTTCTCCATATTCTCTATGTATTCTCTTTTCTTCTTTGTATTATTCCACATCTTGTATATTCCATAATAGCTCTAGGATTGTATTTATATTGATATCCAATAATGCAATCAAGGTAAGCTGATGCAATTAGCATTTTACCGATATCAGTGTTAACATGGTATCAGAGCCATGTTCGATCCTTGGCATCCATAATGGTGAACTCTTCTTCATCGTCTTCTGTTTTCTCCATGGAGGCCCTTTCTTCCACGATGATTTCTGTATCTTCTCCTTACTACCTTCATTCAAGTGATCAACCTAGAACTTCTCTTGTGACGCCTCTCCTTGATGGAGACAAATACTTGTCATGGCATCGCGCCATCCTCATGGCTCTTGAGGTGAAAAACAAACTTGTCTTTGTCGACGGTACCTTGCCCAAACCAGACCTGTCTTCGATGAATTTTTCTTCAAGGGTGTGTTGCAACAGTATGGTGCAATCATGACTGGTGCACTCTACTATTGCCTCCATCTCTCATAGTATCCTTTGGCTGGATTCTGCTCGTAACATATGGGAAGACTTGCGTGATCAATTTTCTCCCAAAAACGCACCACATATTTTTTAGATCCGTCGTGCCCTCTCCACTCATCGATGCAAGTCTGAATGACCCCACTAGCCAAGGGTCTGAGCTTGAGGATCTTTCACCAAGACCAAGAAGCATTTGTTGGAAAGGAGACAATCCAAATGGAATCCTTCTGAAGGTATCTAAAGTAAATCCAATCCACTCAAAGACTCCTTTTTTTTTCACCCACTTTCTAGGTAAGTTGGATTATGCTCTCCTGGTTGATTTCCTTGACTCAATGAGTACTCAAGCCCCCTTTCTCCTTAGTAGATGTATAAATACCCTTGGGGTCCTCCTCTTTGCTGTAAAGATTGGTGAGGGATCATTTGGGAGTTGCCATCTAGATGAGGGTCTAGAAAGAACTCCAATGAAAAGGGTTTGGTCTATGTAGACGCTGGGTAACCGTCATGTTACAAACACGAGAAGGGTTTAAACACCCAGTTAATCCAGCCGAAACAGATCTTCCTAGACCACATGCTTCTAAAAAAATTTGATGGGGATATGTATAACTTACTAGAGGTCCAAAAATATTGAGACTACCTCAAGTTGTGGTCTATTGTGAAAGATTCCATTTGGATGGCCCTTGTTGGCCGAAGAGAAACCATTGGGGAAATAGAGGAATAGGGATCAAAACTACATATTTGCAACAAATGGAGTCCAATGCCACTGATTAGATGTCAATTGGACTCTTATATGAAAAGATTCTATTTCGAGGACTAAGATTGGCAAACGAAGTACACTAGGGATAGGGGCGCCAAAAATCAAAAACACTTATTCATAGTGAGTGGAATCCAATGACACTAATTGGGTGTCAATCGAACACCCGCATGAAAAGATTCTGTTTCAAGGGCCGAGATTGGCCAACGGAATCTGTTGAGAAAAATGAGGGAGTAGGGGTCATAAATACATATTCCTAGTAAATGGAGTCCAATGGCACTAAGTGAGTGTCAATCGGACTCCCATGGGAAAAGATTCTGTTTCAAGGACCGGGGTTGGCCGACAGAAGTTGCACTCATTTTATGTCATTTAAATAGGTGATGAAACCGATTTTATTTCATATCAAAAAATTTATTGGGAGTATCGAAAACATGTGAGGTGGATTTGATAGTGAAGTATGGGTTTAATGTTCTTTGCCCGGAATCGCACAAGGGTGCAGGCTGCGCCTAGACACATGGGGCAGGACACGGTAGTCATTGCAGCCATTCAAGGGCGGGGTGGTCATTTTATAAAAATGCAACATCCGTTGAGTCTTCCCCCTTTCATGTCGTATCTTTTTGCACATGGAGTGAGAACCATGGAGATCCTTGGAAGAGCAAGGACATGCTTACCCTCCCTCCATTAAGGTAGGCAACATATTAGATAGGATTACATTCTCATCTTAACAATTTCTATTATGGAATGGATATAATTTGAATCCAGACAATATTATAAAATCAAATCAAATCCATGAGAAAATGGAAGGTCTTGGCCATGTGGGACACCCAAACAGATGGAAATCCCTACAATAGACTCTCACATAAGTACCATCTTGTTTCATTCAAATACTACTAAATAATCTCTTACATTGTACCTGAAGGATCTATAACAAGCTCCCCTCTCCCATATACACCAGAGGAAGCAAGAGAAACTTATAAGCTGTTTGAAGTCAGGACAAAAATCTAAAGCTGTGTTTGGTACGCATTACTAGAATGCATTCTAGGTCAATTTTGCATTCTTGGATGATAAAAATAGTTGTTTTTATCATCCGAGAACACGACTCGACCTGGAATGCGTTCCAAGAATGCATACCAAACACAGCATAAAGTAAAACACATCTGCTATCAATGTACAATTGTAAGTGCTACTTCAAGGCGCCTCCCTATACCTATGCAAAACTCCTCTTGAACCTCCAACAAAGGGCCCGGACAATAAGAGGAGTTAAACATGACATCAAGAAAATTTTATTCTGTCTCTGTATCACAGGTCCTCGAGGATCCAATATCTTATTCTTTACCCTCTCATAGTCCTCAGAGAAGACTCTGGACAATACTTTACATCTCAAGGACCTTCCAGTCATCTTGATTGCATCACTATCTACCTTCTTAGAGCTTGGTTCCAATATTTGTTTCCCATTAATCTTTTTCATGCACTTAATCACATTATCATCATTGGTTGTGAATTTTGCAATCTATCTGAATGATCGGTCTCAACTCGGGAGGAAGAACTGGTAATAGGCACAAAACCATCCATTCTGGTTCTACATTTGTTCGAATAAAATGCTTAGCTAATTCCATGCGTCTAACCAAAACTTCAAGATCATCTTGAATTCTGAAAATTTATTTGTGGAAGATAATTTATAAACTGGTCAGGTTAGAAAGTAAGGCTTATCAATTTAATCAAGTAATATTTGATCTAAACAAATGCAAAGAACTATCCCACTCATACTAACTCTCATAAACATAGCAGAGATTCTAATGCTAAAAAGAACAAAGTAACCTAGGAATCAGCTAGAGAGATTGCATTGATATCAAACGCAGCAAAGCAGCAGTAAAGGACAGACCTTATTGTTCTAGAATTAACCATAAACCATGGCACATCATTTTCTTCTGGTATAAAAGAAAGGTAGAGCTTCCATAAATTTATTGAATAAATTCCTGCATGTATCATTTTGGTTTATCTTCTACTGTGATGGTTTTTGCTGTACCTGATCACTTTATTGATGTTATGGATAAAAAGGGAGGAAAACTTCTTGAAAAATGATTTTTCTGGGGCTCATGCAATGTCAGTTTAGACTTCTCAAGTTCTACAGAGTAAGTTTTTTTTTTAGGGTAGAAGGGAGGTGTAGGCCGGTGTTGCCTCAAACCACAATGGGGTATCATGTTTGAACTTTGAAGAATGTAATTCCATTATAGGATGCTTAACCGGAGTTGTCTTGAGAGTGGAGACTTACAGCTTACTTTGTGATTGTTGAAACCTAAGGTCACTCAAGTTTCAGTTGCAGGTCCTTTGTTCTAATGCATTTTGGTTTTGGTTGATTTTGCAGAGTCAGCTTTCGGATTAAATGATGAGTTTAATTTCTCAAAATGTGCTCCCAAAAATCAAGTTGATAAGGTTAAAAGGAAGGAGGCCAAGGAGCCTTAATTTTTGGAAGGAAATGATAAAACTGGAGTTACAAAAGATCCCAAATCTGCTAGTTTTTCAAGAGTAAAAAGAGAAAGAAAGAGAACAATGAAGAGGGGATGCAGTTAGAGATTGAGTAGGAAAAAGAAATGGGTAGATGAACAAGAGGAAAAAACAACCTTCGATATCAGGAAAGTCAACAGATTGAGGAAAGTGAGGAAGAAAGATGACGAGTGTTTGATTCCTGGTTCAGATTATGTGTCAAGATTGAGGACTCAGCATGCCAAGCTGAACCCAGGGACAGAATAGGCTCAACTTGGTCCACGATCACATAATTATGGTCCTTTTGATGATGAATCAGATGAAGAAAGTGGCGTTATGATAGCCCGGGGTTACAAGGATATTGAAACTGATGATGATATCCTTCAGTCAAACGAAAACCTTGTTGTAAGGCGTGGTGCAAAGTTGTTACCTGGACTACTGGAGTGGACGAGACTGGTAGATGAAAATGCCGTGGAACCCCCGCCCCGCCAATGGCCCCATAAATTCAGTTCAATTCCACAGAAATGCTCAGTTGCTACTTGGGGGAAGGCATAAGTTCTTTTACAGTGTTGATTTGGTGAAAGCGAGTGTTGATAAGATAGTGCCTTAATAGGCAGGGAGTAGAAAACCTTGGAAGTTTTTGAGGTATCCCCTTATTCTAGTACTATTGCTTTTGTGGGTAATGAGGGTTAATATTCTCTTGGTTTTGACAGATACAAAAGAGCTGATTGGCACAGTGAAGATGAATGGGACTGCTCAGACATTGACTTTGGCTGATCATGGAAGGCAACTGTTGAGTTTTGGAGGGGATGGGCATGTCTACCACTAGGACTTGAGAGCAAGGTCATGCTTTCATAAAGGTGTCGACGAAGGTTGTGTTTATGGTTCAGCTCTTTGTACCTCTCCAAATGGAAATCTGTTTGCCGCAGGTTCAGAAAGTGGGATTGTCTAGTCTTTGAGCTAATGAAATCTGTAATGCTACTCAGACTTGAAAGAAAAGATAGTTTACAGGCACTTTCAATTAACTGTAGTTTCAACCGATTTTGCATAAAAAACCCTTATTCTAATTCCTGTAGATGCCGTTGGTGTAACTTTAGATGTTTGAAAAATGTACAGATGACATAGCTATGTGGTTCTGTATCTTTGTCTTGGTTCTGTAGGTTGATTTGTTTAAGCTCTGAGAAGTTTGATCTGTGAAGCCTTTTCAGCCCCTAATCAAAGAACATAATAATGTAACATAGCACTTTCTCAATCTTTTATGTGAAAATGTAGGTGACCCTAAAGGTTATTGACTTCTTGACTAGCAACCATTGGACCAACTTTATGTCAACACATTCTATAAGTTTTAGCTTGTCAAGCTGAATAAATATAGTTGGTTGTCAAATCTGTTAACCGCAGTGGTTTTGCTCTTACTGCCTAGAAGGGTACTCCATATTCCTCAGCTCTTGTTCCTAATAGGTAATGCACATGTTTAAAATAATTCTCTCTGAGTGCCCTTGCTGAGCTGATAATGGATTTCCATGATGATTTATTTATTTCGACTCTAGTGGATAGTATCCTGTACAAGTTTTAGTTTCACCCATGGACTTGGCAGAACCTTTAATTGTACAGGCACAGATTGCTTATGCATCAATTCCTCATTTGAGGATTTTAATAGATCTCTATGAAGGGGATCTCAAAAAGATGGAGCTTATAAAATTCCTGGTACATGATGAACACAAATCAACCTCTGAAACCCCCAAAAAAGGTTTCTAACAGTGAAAAAGACTCGAATCTGTGCAAGCCTGGTAAAAATTTTACTGCTGAACAGTAGCTGTGCTGCATCTAGCATTTTTTAAGAACAAAAGGCTTTGCCCAAGTTTTACACCCATAATAAGCTGTTCAAATACAGAATGCATCCTACTTCAGCTTGCAATGTTTTCGAACGGAAGTTTTTCAGTCTTGATTACTATGGTTATTTCTCATGGAAGTGGCATGTTGAACACAAAAAAAAAATGTGCCTCAGCTGAAACTGTGGATGTATTTCAGTTAATTGTTTCATTTATCGTTTTCCAAATCCGGTGAAGCAAAATTTTCTCCTGAATTCTATTAAACTCTTCTATAACTTGTGCTTATCTGAGCAGCTCTTGCTTCTTTTGGTGAGTTGCTGGTTAATTTTGTTAAAAACAAATATTGAGAAATTCTCCTGCAAGTAGTAGTATCTAAGTTGCAAAAAAAAAATACCTGGAAAAAAAGGAGTCAAAGGAATGAGAGTCCCTTAATTTTCTGTCCCTCCAAAGTGTGTTTGTGTGAAAGAAAGAGGTCGAATGCTACAGCAGTCCTACAGTAATACGCAACACACTTGGCACCTGCAGAAATGAGACCTTCAGAACCCAAGATCCTATCGACAGTCCTTTTTAGTTCTCATTTCATCCTGACATGGAATTGCCATCAATGGTGATAAAGGAGCAAACATAGGATCGTTTCATAATACTCATCTTATTGGAGTATTTTTTCATCAGAAAACTTTGCACTTCTAGACAACCAAACTACATTATGGGAAATTGATCGTGGGAATTGGGAACACACAAGTCCGATCTGGTATTCTATGATTAAATTTTACTTTTTTCTGGATAAGCAAACACAGCCCAAAACAAGAAATCAAGTTAATCAACTTCTCTGTAAGTTTCAGTTTCGGAGGAGAATAAAAATGCGCAAATGCAACAAGGCATCAACTTTCCCATCAAAAACATATGGATCAGCTTGAATTTGTAAATTTTGAACGTTCAGATTCATATTCAAGCCAAGATCTTCCTCTACATATATACAGGAAACCTCAAAAATTGACATTAACAAGCTCAAACATCCACACCCATCATTGAGCACATACATTCAACCCCTTGCAATCTCTTCTCAACAAACAACCGATCGACCATTGGCCGATTCCAGGCAATTTTGAAGAGTACCCAAATATATTTGTAAACTACAATGAATCAATTATAGAGAAAGGGAGAAATTTTGGTGTGACAAAGAAAAACCGAACAATAGAGAAGAAGACCCACCAGTGTGACCGTACAAACCGAAGATCATTCATCAATCAAGCCCATGAGTTATCAAATGCAGCTGAGGTGATAGCTTGTGCGAACTCCTCAAAACTGATACGACCATCCCCATCTGTGTCTGCCTCTTTGATCATCCCTGTGAGCTCCTTTGCAGTAAGAGCATGCCCAAGCTTAGCCATGGAGTGAGCCAATTCTGCTGCTGTGATGTAACCGTTGCCATCACGATCGAATATCCCGAATAGCCTTCGGAGTTGATCCTCTGTGTAGGGTGATTTCGCCGGGAGGAGATCGGGTGCTACGAGGGCTACGAATTCGGAGAATTCGACGAGGCCATTGCTGTTCTTATCGGCCTTCTGGATTAGAGCTTCAAGCTGCTCTTGACTCGGTTTGAGACCAAGCGATCTCAGGAGTGATCCAAGTTCCAACTGCGTTAAGCTGCCGTCATTGTTCCGATCAAAAGAGCGGAATATCTCCCGTAACTCCGCAATCTGCTCATCATCGAGCTTCACCGGCGCATGCCCGCTCATTTCCGCAAGTAATTGTTCCTTCTCTAGATCTATCTCTGATAACTTCAATCAACCTGTATCCTTTTATGAAAACTCGAAGATTCAGATACTAGCCATTCGAATCTCCAATCCTCTTCCAAATTCTTTCACAAATCACTTCTCAATGCACCTCTTGTTTGCCAATCGAGCTAAATTCACCGATTCTTTTTTCTTTTTGAGCTTCTCGTTCTCCGCCAACTCGATCTAGATCTCTTTCCTCTTCTATCTCTCTCGTTTGACAAAAGACGAAACTGATGAGCAAATCATGTAACTGTATTTTTCGAATTCTGTCTTCCTTCTCTGTATATCAGATCAGACCCAGATCTGGTCTCTTGTTTCTTCGTATCCTTCTTTCGAGATCCAAATCAATCTCCTTAGATATCGTTCTACGCGGACCTAACTTCCAATTTCGCTGAATCTCCCGAATTCCAAGCGATCCACGACGAAATCGCGGACAATCCAAGACGAAAACACAGAAGTGAAAAGAGGGTTTATGCATAAAGAAGAAGAAGAACGATTCCTCTTCGATATCCGCCTTAGAAGAAGAATAATGGTTGGAAATAATTGTTTTTTAATAACCTCGATTTCACCATCGAAGCAGATGATCGGTTTCTGGCTTCCTCGTGAAACGAAACAAGATAGATTCAACGATTGTGATGATTTTGAAAACCCTAAATTCCTACCTACCCCTAACCCTCCGTGGTAACAGTTGCGCCGAAAGAGCCGAGAAATCCGTGATCAGAGAGAGAGAAAGGGAGAGCAGAGCACGTCTATCTTGCTGGAGACAGTGGAGACTCCGTCAACTGCTTTTTGAAAAATTTCAGTGCTAATGTACGCCAATCTCCCGCTTCAGTAACTGTATCATGTCAACTGTAACTTTCATGGTTTTTTTATACGCTTCATCTTTTGCCCGATTGGAATCTTTCATCTAGGTTTTAAGATAGAAATTATGTAACGTTAGTATTAATCGTTTGATTGGAATCGTATTTATTAGTTGAAAATTTGCAAAGTAAACTTGAGTCGAGGTTCAGCGGGAAACACATGTGCCGCTAAATATGAGCGCTTGTAGAAGCATTTATAGAAATAAAAGTAGCTCATTTACGTTAGGTGATGGTGTCTATCATTTTTTCACTTTTATGAATGGAAAATCTTTTTGTAATTATAGACACTGAAAAAACGATTTTAATCCTCTTTAATTCCCTACACTATGCAGTGCAGATGTGTGCATCGAGATGTGTGCGGCATAGTTCAGCTGTTGGATGTCCCCTGGCAACACCCTGGGCACTAGGTTCCCTGGAGACGATCCTGATCCGGAGGAGGGTAGGTACCAGTCAGGAGACTCGAACTCGAGACCTCCTGACGACCATGGGCATACTACAGCCCACCAATTGCACTAGGTAGTTGTTGATTTGCATATAATACATGTATTATACGTGTGCATATAAATAAATAAAAGAACACATATTAAATCGATAGTTGGAAAATCGGGTTTTGACTAGGTCAAGTCGCCTGAGTCGAGTCAAAATTTTAGAAAACCTGATCAAGAATTATGTAGACTAAGTCAAGTTAAAAAAATGACAACACCCAGTCATAAATCGTCCGAGTCAAATAAGACATGGTATTTTTACCCGAGTCATGACAGACTTAGCGAGTTTAGTCATTTTTTAGAAAATCATAAAACCGATTCACTTGGAAACTAAGTTGAATAAAGTAGTACATCCGTATTCTAAAGCAGTAAGAAACTTTCAACTCCTCGTCACCCATATCTTTTTGTCTCAAACGGGAAGATCAGTCTTGGTTAAGTTTGTTCTAATTTCTATCTCTATGTTTTGAATGTCGTTTTCTTTTCCCATCAATTCTTTGTAATAAGCTAGATTCCATTAATGCCAGGTTTTGGAAGGGGGTGCTGGAGGACCGTAAAAGCTAGAGTTTAGTCTGTTGGGAGGCTCTGTGTTTACCAAAAAATTTACGTGGTATAGGGTTTTAGAAGTTGTATTTCTCATGATAAGCCCTTCTAGTTAAATTAGCTTGGAGATTGTTCTCTCATTCTAAGGATATATGAGCTATAATTATTAAGGCTATGCATTACCCTAACAAGTGGGCGATTCTTGGCGCAAAGAAAAGTTGTGCTATTGCAATCCGTTGGTTGCGTGTACAAAAAAGAAAAATTTTTAAAAAAATAACCTATTGGTTGCAATTTCAGAACTTGAAAACAATATCTCGTGCGAAGTATAGGTAAGACTACGTAAATTTACCCCTCCCAAACCCTATAGTAGTGGAAGCCTTGTGCACTAGATAGCTCTTTTTTATTACCCAACACTTGTTTTTTTTTTTATCATGACACCAATCATAAAAAAGGGATCCATTGTTTGGAATGGTTTGGTTCGAGTCATACCAATTCTTTAATAGCTGGTTTGCCAATGTGTGTCTAGGCTATCTTCCTTCTCTATTTGGAATGAACTTTGGGTCCTTCTTTTTAAGGGTTTCTCAATACCTAGCTTGTAATTCTAATGAGATTCAATTCTGTCTATGAAGGAGTTGATTGCTAATGGCCATTGGCATTTTGGTCTGTTGAATAGGTTTCTCCCTCTCCCTCCCCCCCCCACCCCACACCATTGCTAGGGCAATTTATAAAATTTCTATTATGGACTCTACTTCTGTTAATAATGAATGCTACTGCCACACTTTTCTATAAATGGCATCTTAACCAATCGTATAGTTATTAATTTTCTTAGTGAAAATTAGGTCGTTTTTTGGATGAACAAAAGAAAATATATTAAGAGGAAATATTCACAGAGAGGTCATGCCTATTCTACTGGGCATTGTTAGTAGGGGTATAAATGAATAGTCAAAATCCGTTTCCGTATCCATGTTTGTATCCGTTTAGCACTATCCGAATCCATCCGAAAGCTAAACGGATGAGGATACGGATAGACAATAGCTATCTGAAAAGCTATATTTATATGTAAACGAATCGTATCCATGTCCATTCGTGCATCAAATCCATCCGCTAATCGAATCGGATGTGGATATACCTATCCAGCGAATCCTATCCGTTTACATCCCTAATTGTTAGCAAGATAAGTCGCTAACCAAGAGAGGATTGAATCCTTAGTATGTACAAACAAAACATCAGTACAAATATCAGTAATTTTTAAAAGAAGGGGCACCAGAGGTTGGTGGTCGGTCTTTTCAAGGTCCTAGGAGTATTTAGAAATCTATGTGGAAGCTTAAAATTAATCCATGTCTTCAGCTCTTTTGTGGAAGTTTTAATTGGAGGAGTGGCAGCCAAAGATAAACCTATTTTTGTTGATGATGTTAATCTCATGTACCCCCTTTACAAAGTGGATAATGAATCGTAATGGCATTAATTTTTATCTTGTAATTTTTCAAAACATATCTAGACGGTTGGGCCTCTGCACACAGAGTACCTTTGGGCTTCATCTCTTGTTAATCTGTTTTGAATCCATAGTTTGGTCCCCATCTCTGTCTCATGTGATAAGTCACATGTCTTTTATATCTCTGCCATCACCATTTATTTCATCTAAATTTCTCGAAATAAGTGTGTTCCAAAATGCTACCCCTTTCACTTTTAACTGTTATTCATATTTTCAATAAATGGGTGACCGATCTATCATGCTATATTGGTCCCTTTTTTTTTGGTAGAAGCTATATTGATCCTCAGTTAGATTCAAATGATCATTTTTTTTTTGGAGAAAGGGAACTTTTATATTAGATAAAACTGAAATAGGGGATTACAATCTGAAATATTTCTTCCCAGCAGTATCGTCCTTAATTAAGGGGGACAGTGCTATTGGGAGGCTATCAAGACAAAAATCGATCTCCTGGGGGGAACTAAGAAACCTTGCCAGGAAATCCGCACAACTATTAATCTCCTGTACGTGGTGTGCAAAAACACAGCTTCGAAAAGAGTCTTGTAGTCCATGGATGTCCCCCACAATGTCAAGTACGTTCCATGGAACCTTGAACACGCCTGTGATCATCTGAATGGCCAATAGGGAGTCCAACCTCACCTGAACTTGAAATAAACCCAATATCCTAGCTCTCATTAGGCTGCACTTAATGGTTTGAAGTTCCATTCTCACAATGCAATCACTCGCAATATAGCCAGCCAAGGCAAAGACTACACACCCGTTTTGGTCCCGACCAATGGAACCATATCCCCCAAAAATATCTCGGATTGACCAGTCATAGTTAACTGCAAACCATCTAGCTGGCGGAGGGGGCCAGACATGAGTAGAAATCTTGTTGTGAACAAAGAAAGCACAAATGCCCCATCGTGTGAAAAATTCTCTGTTCCAACTATTGTCTGGTGTGGGGGAACTCAAGTCTGCAAAACAACCCCTCGTATCTGCAATAATACGCTGAATCACCATCCGAGTGTTACTCCTCTCACTTCGAAACACCCTTGTATTCCTTTCCTGCCACAACCTGTAAATAGTAATTGTCAAGCTGAACCTCCGCACACTGTAGAGAATGAAGTCACCCTTGAAGTGGTTGTTCAGCCAGCACACCTCTTCCGTCCATGAACTCGTGGGTTCCCTAATAAACCCATTAATGTATAAAATTTGTTGCCAAACTGTCTTAGAGTAGGAGTAGATAAAGGATAAATGATCAATGGTCTCAGATCCATGACTGCAAGGTGAGCATGTTGTATTTGCTATCATTCCCCAACTAGCCATCTTGCTCTTTGTTATTAGTTTCCCCATCATAGCTAACCAAGCAACAAAGGAAAAGTGTGATTGGGAAAATGAGAACCAGATCAATTTAGACCACTGAATCTTATCACCATGAGTGTGAACCGCCTCCCACGCCGATTTAAGTGTGAAATTAATCGTAGAGGTAGCCATCCATACCACTGTATCAACCAAGAGCCTGCAGTATAATCTCGTGTCCAAGATCTCAAACCACCTATCCCGAATCATCAGATCATTCATCTCTTCGTCAGTTCAATCGTCAAATGATCATTGTTATATGTATGTCGGATTATCTAGCTTTGCCATTCGTGGATCACCCAATCTTGGATGGATGCTATGATTTGATTACAGCTGCTACTGTGGGTTGGGTAGTTGTCTGTTTATTCCAATCACATTTTGTTTCTATCTCTATTAGTTATGGTTGTGTAGGAGACCTGTTGACACCAAAGGGCAAAAGTATCTTGCAGGGTTTGCAGCAAGTGTTTCCAAAAGGGCACCAAAGAATAGATATATGGGTAGACAATGCCAGATCTTGTCAAGTGGATTATGAAAGATAATCAAGCTGGTAGGCCTTGGAGTTTATTCCAAATTCTGTTATCTATTTCTGAATTTTCTTTAAAGATGGATGTATCTGTAATCATAAAGGACTCACACTTTGTTTTGGTGGCAAGTAGGACAATTTTCAAGGCTAGGACAGATAAGATGGCAAGTACTATGGATGAGGATGTAACTAACTTTTTATCTCTGTAGGTTTTTTTTTGCCTTTTCAAAAATTAAAAAAATAAAAGATAAATAAAAATCAAATTGCCATATTATCAACAAAAGATTGTGATTTCTATATATTATATTTCTTTGCTTTGTTTCAATGAAAAATATACACGACTATTCAGTGCAATCTCAACTTTACATGGTATCAGTTTTTCCTCGCTTCTGCTCACAGCTTCCACCCAACTCTTCATCATGTCGGACGAGGTTTCTGAGGTCATTGGCATTTCTGCCGACACTGGCCAGATTGACTCGTCCTATCCTTATTATCTTCATTCTTCAGACAGTCTTAGAACTATTCTCGTGTCAACCCCTCTGACTGGGGATAACTACCAGACATGGCGGCGTGCTATGCACATGTCTCTCTATGCTAAAAATAAATTCATGTTTGTGGATGGTTCTCTTCCCAAGCCGGCGTCTCCTCCTTCCACAATCCAAGCTTGGGACCATTGCAATTTTATGGTTCTCCCTTGGATCCTCCATGTCCTCTCTCCTACGCTCGCTGCTAGCGTCATCTATGTTGATACGGCGTCCTCTATCTGGAAGGATCTTGAAGAATGCTTCTCACGCAGCAACACACCACACTTCTTCCATCTCAAGTGATCCCTCTCCACTATCCAACAGGGTACTAATTCCCTTGCCATCTACGTCACCTGGCTGAAGGTTATCTAGGATGAACTCGCTACCTATGCCCCTGTCCCTATTTGTTGTTGCGGTGCTCAGGCTACTCTTCACTTCGTGGTTCAATCCGAGCACGTCTATCAGTTTTTGATGGGGTTATCCGATAGTTACGCCGCCATTCGCACCCAAATCCTAGCTATCGAGCCCCTCCCTGATGTGAATCGAGCCTATCATCTTCTCCTCCAGGAGGATCAACAACGTGCCATCACTCTCTCTTCGGTTCCTGACACTGCCACCATGCTAGTCACTCCCACTCGGTGCCCTTCGCTTGCCTTCAGGGCTTCTTCCAATATGATTTTTGGTACTCCTACGAGCACTCCTCGTCGTCGTCCATGGTGCAACCATTACAAAGTTCATGGCCATGTTCGCGCAACCTGTTGGCAGCTCTATGGATACCCTCCAGGACATCAACCGCGTCCTCGTCGCTCTACCCAGGCCAATTCCCGTGGCCTCGACTCATCTACCCCACAAGTGAATGTGGTAACTCCTGCCCCTGCGCCTGGTCTCACCCCTACACAGGTTCAGCAATTGCTCAGTCTTTTGGGGATTGATTCCTCTCTTCCCAGTGCTAATCTCGCAGGTACCGCAACCATTCTCTCCGTTTCAGGTATGCACTCGTCCCTATGGATACTCGATAGTGGGGCATCAGACCATATGATCTCTAATCTTTCCGGCTTAGATCATGTTTCCCCCCCATCCCATGGCTTCTCCTGTCTGCCTTCCTAATGGCCAGACTTTACCCATCACTCACCTTGGCACCAAACGCCTTAGCCCATCTCTCCTTTTATCTAATGTTCTCTATGTCCCTTCTTTTCAATTTAATTTGATTTCCATTAGTAAGCTGACCACCTCCCTTAACTGTGCTATCCTTTTCTTTCCTACTTTCTGTGTTTTTCAGGACCTGTCTATGAAGAAGCTAATTGGGGAGGGAACGATGCGTGATGGCCTCTACTACTTCTCTCTGCCATCCTCCACACCACTGATGGCTTTTCTTACTACTCGTGTGCCTTCCGACAACTTATGGCACCTTCGCCTTGGGCACCTGTCTTCGGATGGTCTTTTCCGTTTGTCATCTTTAATTTCTCCACAATAAATCCCTTGTTTTCCCATCCTCATGTGATGTTTGTCCTTTGTCTCGCCAAACATGTCTTTATTTTCCTTGAAGTACTCGTCGTTACACTGAACCCTTTGCTTTAGTTCATTGTGATATTTGGGGTGGTTATCTCACCCCCTCTTTGACAGGTGCATATTATTTTTTGATATTGGTGGATGATTATTCTCGTAGTGTTTGGATCTACCTCATGAGATATAAATCTAAGGTTTTTTCAATATTTACTACTTTTTCTCATATGGCCAATTCTCAATTTAATTTTCGAATAAAATCTCTTCGCATGGATAATGGTTTAAAAATTTTTTCCCAACCAATGCGCACCTTTTTATCCACTCACGGGATTCTCCATCAACACTCTTGAGTTGGCACCCCCCAACAAACTGGGGTTGCCGAACACAAGCATCGTGACTTACTTGAAGTTGCCCGTGCCCTTTGTTTACAAGCTCACCTTCCTCTCCATTTCTAGTGGGATTGCGTCTTGACTGTCGCGTATCTGATCAATCACCTACCCACCTTTAACCTCAATGGGAAAACTCCCCATGAGCTTCCTTTCAACCAAGTCCCATCCTATACCCACCTTCGTGTTTTCGGTTCTCTGTGTTATGCCCTCAACCATGACCCTGGTCGCCATAAAATCGATCCCCGTGCAGTTCGTTGCATTTTTCTTAGTTATCCCTTTGGTTAGAAAGGGTACCGCTTATATGACCTTTAGACCCATCAAGTTTTTGTCTCCCGTGACGTTGTCTTTCACGAGTCCGTTTTTCCTATTGCCACTCTCTTCGCCAATCCTCCAGCAACGGTACTGCCCCTTCCTATTCCCAACGTTACCCTTGTCTCTGTTCTCCCTCCCTCACCCTTACCGCCACCCTCTTCACCCTCTTCCTCTTCTCCATCCTCCCCTTCTTGATCCCAATCTTCCCCTTCCCCCACCACTTCCTTCCCCGTCCCCTCTTCCCACGCTCAATCTACCCCATCACTTCCTTCCTCGCCACCACCACGCTGCTCTAGTCGTCCTCACATTCCCTCTACTCGCCTCCAAGACTATGGTTATTCTACGGCCTCCATGTTAAGTTCCCCTTGGTCAAGCAGACTCTACCAGATAGTACTCCCTACCCCCTTCATCATTCTATTTCTTATGCAAATTTATCCCCTTCCCATTTTGCTTTTATCACTGCCTTGTCTACTGGTCTTGAGCCTAGTACTTTTATAGAAGAAAACAAACACCCCCACTAGCGTGCTGCCATGGATGTCAAGCTCCATGCCTTGGAACAAAATCAGACTTGGTCACTCCAACCTCTCCCTGCAGGGAAGAAACCCATCGGGTGCAAGTGGGTGTATAAGATTAAGCGGCACGCTGATGGCAGTATTAAATGTTACAAGGCTCGTCTAGTTGCCAAAGGTTACACCCAACAGGAGGGCCTAGATTATACCGATACATTTGCCCCGGTTGCTAAATTGGTCACTGTTCGCAACCTTCTTGATGTTGCTACGGTGCGTGGTTGGCATCTCCATCAGTTGGATGTCAACAACTCTTTCCTTCATGGCGATCTCCATGAAGAAGTTTACATGTGTCTTCCCCCCCCGAATATGCCAAGCAGGGGGAGACTCGGTTCTGCAAGCTACAGAAATCTTTGTATGGTCTCAAGTAGGCTTTTCAAAATTGGTTTGCGACCTTGACTCGTTCTCTCCTTGATGCGGGGTACAGACAGTCTAAGGCTGATTACTCTTTATTTGTTCGGTCCTCTGGCTCTTCATACACTGTCGTCCTTGTATATGCAAATTATATCATTGTCGTTGGGTCCGACACTCAGGCCATTCAGGTTCTTATCATCTTCTTACATGAAATTTCACTTGAAGGACCTTGGCCCCCTCAAGTATTTTCTTGGCATCGAGGTTGCACATAGCCCTACAGGCATCTTTCTCAGCCAGCGGTATACACATTGGACATCTTATCTGACTCAGGTATGCTTGGCGCAAAGCCTGTTAGTTTTCCCATGGAATAGAACATCCGGTTGGTTGTTGACTCCGATGATGTTTTGGTCGATCCTTCTCCTTATTTACGTCTTATTGGCCACCTCATTTATTTGACTATCACCTGCCCGGATATTTCTTATGCGGTTAATACCCTAAGTTAGTACATGCATGCACCACGACAGCCTCACCTCGATGCCGCGCTTCACATACTTCGGTATCTAAAATCTTCCCCTGGCATTGGTATTTTACTTCCCAGCTTGAGTCCTCTTGAACCGGTTGCTTATTATGACTCTGATTGGGAGGCATGCCCTACGACTTGTCGCTCTGTGACCGATTATATCACTTTTTTGGGGAACAGTCCTCTCTCATGGAAGTCCAAGAAGCAATCCATTGTTTTGTGTTCCTCTACCAAGGCCGAATACTGGTCCATAGCTGCTGCGACTTGTGAGTTGGTTTGGTTACATGCTCTGTTACTTGATCTTGGTGTTTCTCACAGCTCTCCCATGCGTCTCTTTTGTGATAGTCAGGCGGCCTTACACATCGCCGCTAATCTGGTCTTTCACAAGCACACCAAGCATATTGATATCGACTGCCATGTCGTTCACAAACGGCTCCAGTCTGGTTGCATCGCCACAGTTCATGTCCCAACTCGCATACAACTCGTTGATGTTCTTATCAAACCTCTTGGCCGTGACACTTTCCATTTTCTTGTTTCCAAGTTGGGCATGCATGACATTCACGCTCCAACTTGAGGTGGAGTATTACGGGTTCAATGGGAGGATCCCAATCAGTGCACGTCTCCCATATATTGCACAATATTTCTTTCTCTTTTTATCTTCTTAGTTTCCCAATTCATGTAAATCTCTTTTTCTTGTGATCCCTTCATTCGTGGGATTCACCGATTGTACTTTGTATATATTTCTTTGTTTTCATTGAATGAAAAATATACACGACTATTCAGTCCGATCTCAACTTTACACTAACTAAAACCTCAATTTCAGATCCTTTTCCAACTATTGTCGTGCTTGTATGCTTCTCTATTGCAAAGCCGGACATTCAAAGAGAGAGAGAGAGAGAAGAAGAAGAAGAAGAAGAAGAAGAATGGTTTCTTCGATCACCAACGTCTATAATTGTTCGCTTCACTAAGTGACACAACTTTCTTATCCGGTAAAGATAAACAAATGGCGGAAACTTATCCTTATAATTTCTCCAATGAACTACATACCCCTGATATCATATTGTATTTTTATCTATTGTATATTTGCAACAAGACAAAAGGTTATATATAAGCATTAGATGGAGATAATAGGGATAAGATTGACCAATCCCCACCCCCTCCAAAAAAAAAAAAAAAAACTCCGTATAATATGGAGAACTACACTGAGATATGTGAGAGTTTAAGGAAAGGAATTCCCAATTACGATTGAGTTGTATCAGGGATCAGTCTTAAGCCCTTATCTATTTGCGCTTATCATGGACGACCTAACCAAGAACATTCAAGATGAGGTCTTGTGGTGTATACTTTTCACCAATGATATCATTTTGGTGGATGAGACAAAAGCAAGGATTAATAGATTAACCTTGGCTACAAGAGGCTTTAAGATTAGTAGAACGAAGAGAGTATACAATGTGTAATTTTAGTCATACTATGATGGCTATTGACATGGTGCGAATTGAGAAAAGAGAAATACTACAAAGTGATTATTTTAGATATCTGAGGTCAATCATAAACAAAGAAGGGGGCATAGAGGATGATGTTTCACAAAGAATTAAAGTGGGATGGATGAAGTGGAGAGGTGCATCCAGAGTGTTGTGTGACCAATGTATTACTTTAAAGCTTAAATGGCCTCTTTGTTTGGCGGGCAAAAAGGGGTGAGAAATGAAAATGGGTGGGTCCCATTTGCCATGGGGTTTAAAGACATAAAAAAGGAAAGGAATTATTAATTTTGGTAGAAAAAGGAAAGGAATTAGAAGGATGGGAAAGATGAAATTGTGGGCCCCATATTAAATAAAATAATCAATTCTAAGCTCTTTTCCTTCCTTTTGCTTCCTCCTCAAAGAGACGACCAGCTAAACAGGGTAGTCACCCTTCTTCCTTGCAACACCACCCGACGAAAGAGGGCTGACTCATCTTCTTTGCAATACCACTCGTAAGCCCCCGCGGCTGCAACAGGGCCTTCCATTCGATTATGACTTTTATTAGAGAAGAGAAGATTGCCACTTCAACAACCTTCCACCATCTTTTTTGCCCTTTTTGAACAAAAAAATTAGATCTAAGATTTTAAATTTTCAAAAACTCATTCTTTTATTTTATTTATTTTTGATAAATTCAAAAAGCTCATTCTACAATTATGTACATTCATTCATATAACATGAAAGGAAAAAAAACGATACCAATGTTAATCATTTTGTTTGGTAAACCACCATTGATTTCCAACCCAATTCAGAAACGTAGAAACAAGAAAAATTAAAACCTACGACCCTCTGTTAGCATTGTCGTCTCTCTTTTTCATGATATGAGGTAAAGCTTCAAGCGAACAAAGCGACTACAAATGAATACAAGTTAAACAATTATTTACTTCTAGTGCAAATGAATCAATGCTGAAGATCGCCGCTGCAAATAGTCACTGGATTCGAACAAAGAAGTCGTTGTTGGATCTAGTGTGAGAAGTCATTGCGAACTCCTCTGTTCTGAACGACACTCGCATCTGGTTCTTCTGGCTAGCCATGATCACTCGCAGCTCCACCCTCCAGGTTCTATCTCTTTCGCACAAGAAAGGTTTTACTCCAAAGTTGAAGGGATGGTGCCATCGTGCCGGTTACAGCTTCATTAACGTTTAAGTGCCACTTTCCCCTCCCTTCTCAAAGTCCTACCGAAAATGGTAGGATTTTGAGGAAGAGTGGGGTGGGAGAATTCACATGCTACAGTAGCCGACAACTACATTAATTATTGCATAAGCTGTTTGGTAATTTACAATCCCATGGCAACCAAGCAACCATCATTTTTGGGGTTTTATGGTAAACATACAAATTATCTTCCCCTTTTTATCTACCCCATTTAACAGCCTTTAAAGGAAAGTTCTATAGGACTGTTGTACAATTGGCTATGATGTATGGGACAGAATGTTGGGTAGTTAAAAAGTGTCATATTGAGAAGCTAGGTGTAGCAGAGATGTAGATGTTAAGATGGATTTATGGAAAAACTAGGAATGATAAAGTAAGAAATGAATGTTTTGGAGCTGACTTGGGAGTTGCTTCCATCAATGATAAGCTCTGAGAGAATCATTTGAGGTGGTATGGTCATGTTCAACAGAGGCCTAGGGAAGCCCCAGCATGGAGGAGTGATACGTTCTCGATTGAAGGAGCTAAAAGAGCTAGGGGCATGCCTAAAATGATCACATGAGAAGTTGTGAGAAAGGACATGCATAGTCTAGGTCTTGTACCAAGTATGACCTCAGATAGAGCCTATTGGAAGGCAAGGATCCATATAGCAGACCCCATTTAGCTAAGATTCTCCTAACTTGCTAGGCTCTACCTCTTTCCTCTTACTTTCATCTTTCATCTTTCATTTGTCAATTGCCATTTTTCATTTCTCATTACATTTTCCACCCCTCTTTTCCCTATATCTTCATCCCCCTTTTTTTATTGTAAACCTTAGTTTTCCTTGCGTTGTTTTAATTAGATCCATGTAACTGGAAAAGACTGAGTTTGTTGTTATTGCTGATATGGCGAACTACACACCTATGATATCATATTGTATACTTTCTAGTGCAAGGTATGTTTATATGGATCATTATGCACAATGGGCCCCACATGGCACACATGGCACCTGCAATGTTGTTGTACTCATCGTGCGGCGCTGCAGGTGCCATGTATGCATAGCAGGCCCCACATGGCATACATGGCACCTGCAGCACCGCATGATGAGTGCAGTAGCGGATAAAAATTCATGTTTATATTGTATCTCAAACAAGCACATGTGCTTTATTTGGTAGAACACATGTGCTTTATTTGGATGGCATAGATTTATTAGGGCGTGTTTGGTAACGATTCCGTTCTGAGAACGATGTTCTTCGATAAAATGATCTTTTTCTAAGTTACCCTAAAATTGATCTTGGGAGTGACCAACTTTGGTATCCGGTTCGTTCTTGGGAGTGAAAATCAGAATCAATTTTGCCAAACATTAGATTCCATTTTTCTGGTCCCAAGACACTCCCGGGCTTGAAAAACAGCTCCCGAGATCGTTACCAAACGCGCCCTTAATGTTTCTAGTTTCTAATCTGACGGACTCGAAAATGTGGCTGACATTCGTCATGGGTGAAGGAAACTCTGTCCTAAATTGCGTAACAAAATATCAAAGCAAGACCTGCAATTTGAGTAGAGAGACAGTTCAAAGCTCGAGAGAGAGAGAGAGAGAGAGAGAGAGAGACATTGCCCAAACCTTTTATTTTCCGGATGGAGGTTTCAGAATTAGACGACGCATTGAAGGTAGTGCATTCTTCCGTTTCTCAAATCAAATGGAAACTGAAACCAGCAGCTAAGCGTCGACTCGACATAGGTAATTAGTCTTGTGCAATTTTCCCTTTTGTAAAAGATTTATGTGCTGCTTCCTTTCTATACTTTTCTCCATGCTCTTTTATGATCCTCTCTAGTTGAATGATCTCTTGTTTTTTTTTTTTTTTTTTTTTTTTTTGTTTTTTTGTTTTTTTTTGGGGGGGGGGGGAGAGGGTGGTATAGGGACTTCCAAATATTCATTTCTGAAGAGATTTTGTATTGTATTTTAGGGTTTAAGCTTAATTCTAGGGTCTCCCGGCATCCTTTTTCTCTAGCTTAAATCTTCTTTCCCCCTCCAGCATCAGTAATTTGTCATGACCACTATAAAATTCTCATGTTATCAGCTGCTAAAATTAGAATTCTATTTATTCCACGGTTATATGCTCTGTAATATATCTATATATAGGCGGATTGTGTAATTCATTAGTATTAAATTTTGTTGATCTCTCTCTCTCTCTCTCTCTCTCTCTCTCTCTCAGTATACTGTAACGTGTAATTTGTGGTTATTTGTTGGACAGATATCTTAGCCTTGTGCACAGGATTAAGGCCGGTAGTGATGATTGACTATGGTGGAAAAATGCCTGAACTTCAGGAACGACTCTGCACTGTCTTTCAACTTAGTCAAAAGGTTCTACTTTAACAGAGCTCAGGTCATCGTTTCCTGGAAACTGTGTTAATACATCAATACTGAGCAGCAATTTCATTGATCTTGATGTCGAGAATGTCTACTAAATCTCACTATTGTAGTTTGCCAGTGTTGCTATTTGTCCCTGCTGTGAAATCCAATGACTTCTGCTCTATTTCTGTTTTTTGCTTAGAAATCTGTGTACTTGGGCACCTGCTGAGAAGTCCAATAACTTCTGTCCTATTTCTGTTTTTTTTTTTTGGCTAAAAATCTATTTACTTGGCACATGAATACATATGTCTGGCATCTTGAGATGTTCATAAGAAAGTGACTGAGAAGGGAGATTTTTGTGGGCAGTGGCTAATGAAGAGGAACAAGCAAGAGGGTTTCTTAAAGAATACTGAATACTAGAAAGACAATGTTTGTATGTTACCCACCCACCACTTCTTTTATGATTTTGAAAGAGAAGTTCTAAATCAATTTTCCTAACTTCAAACAAACCTTTATTCCTTCGATACTCAGATTTTCCCCCTCATTTCTCAACTTAATGGGGCAACAGCTCAAAAACATCTCTAATTAAATGGTTTAGAGTTAGTTGTGTGTAGGGTCTAAAGTAGACACCTTTTGGTAAATATGATGGCATGATAGTGTTTGTGGTGGCAATTGTAACATGAATGGTTACAGTCTTCTGGAAGAACTATTAATTACTTGCGCTAAAAGCACTAACCTTTCATGGTGGGTTGTTAGTCTCTAGATGCAAGTTCTTCGATGCATTGTTATTTTCTCTTTGAACATGCAGTCCCTTGATTTGGATGAATGGCAGTTCCATAAATGTATTTTCGAGATAAATTGGAACAAAATATGAAGATGCATTCAGTTAGAAGAATGAAGCTACATTGCACATAATTTGTTTAATGAACAGATAAGGTAGAAATATGGTTTCTAAGGAAAAACTGATATTCCGAATCCCCCCTCCAAAAAAAAAAAAAAAAAAAAATAAAAAAATTGATATTGCAATAACTATTTATTCTGCAAAATGCATCAAATTTGGTCACAGACATTCGAACTAGAATTCATGATAGTTTCATTTATATCCATTCAAATAATGGATATACCAATCAATTTTGTATATCCCCCCGTTAATCTATCCATCAATTCTGTTTGTTAAAAAAATAGCTTCTTCACCTGGAAAAGTTGTCAGGGGTTCGTGCCACATACCTGCATCTGACTCCGATCATCACCTTCTAGCAAATAGCCAGAGATCACTTGCCTATCTGAAATCAACTTTACATTCTCAGCCTACAGTCATCATTGATACATGGTAGAAATTCTGGTAATGAGATTGAAGCATCTGGTTCTGAGGCTGGAAATTGTATTTTAATTGCACAAACACTTTCCTGAGGAAGCAGAATAGAAGCAAAGAGCAGTACACTTATTCAAATAATTATTCTTGATGCTAGCTTTGAGGATATTAATGCATCTGGTCAATTCTCTTACCATTAATCAAATAATATATTCTTGGGATTGGATTGAAAAGGATTTAGTTCAAGTGTGATATTGGAAGCATAGTTGTCAAGGCTGCTAGGCAACCCAAGGCTGTTGAGAGAGAGGGGGGGGGGGGGGAACCAAGGCGACACTAACAAGGTGCCTAGGTGACGCCTTGACAACTATGATTTCAAGCCATGAATGAGGATAGGGGTTTTCGTTGGTACACTGATGGTTAAATTGGTTAACTTGAATTTTCTTTTAGGAGCTTTGAGCACGGATCAGCTTTGGAAGTGCCGAAGTGGCACTAGATACAAAATTGATTAGTTAATGTTATGAGGCAAAGGAGGAATTGAAAGCAAGGAATGAAGCTTCTTTTCTGTTAAAGATTGCTGAAAATATTTGTATAAAGGAACACTGTTTATCCTTGGTAGTGAAGTTTGGCATCTATAGTGGATGGGGGAAGATAGTCCATGTCATAACCATAGTTGTCAATTTTGCAAAATATTTGCTTAATTGATCGGCCGAACTGAATTACACAAATAATTTGCCCGAATCCCACAATATTCGCAGATAATTGATATAAACAGCAACAACAACTCAGCCTTATCCCTACTAAATGGGGTTGGCTACATGGATCATAGCAAAGATAAAATATTAAAAATAAAAGTAAAAAAGAAAAGAGCACAACGGCATCGTCAACAACTCAGCGAAATCCCACCTAAATGGAGTCAACTACACAGATCCTTGCTCTCCAATCAGCTCTATTTGAGGTCATACTTGAGGCCAGGCCTAAACTATGCATCTCTTTCCTCATTACTTCTCCTAGGGTCATTTAGGCTTGCCACTAGCTCTTTTAGATCCTTCAATATGGATCAAATCACACCTCCGAACTGATGCATTTCAAGGCCTCTGTTGGACATGGTCATGCCACCTCAAATGACTTTCACGGAGCTTATCTTGTATATGGGCAACTCTCAAATCAGCTCTAATAATGTCATGCCCTACTTTATCCTTCCTAGTTTTCCACACATCCATCTCAACATCCTCATTTCTGCTACATTTAGTTTATCTATATGACACTTCTTAACTGCCCAACATTCTGCCCCATACATCATAGCTGGACGTTCGACAGTCCTATAGGATTTTCCTTTAATCTTTAAAGTAATATGTCAATCCCACAACACTCCGGAGTACCTCTCCTAATGTAGGACTAATTTGTAACAATCAAACAATCCCCAAATAACAGGATCTTATTTCAAAGAAAATTCCAGATTCAAGGTAATCTAGGACTGAGACTAAAACAAAGGTTCAACAGGGTACTCAACTGAGGTGGAGTACAGAAATAGGGAGGAGTAATGGTTATTACTATTCTGAACCTGTAATAGAGTTCAAAACAATAACAGGAGATGGATGAATATCAGTTGGACAGAATAACAATTAATACAGGGAATAGTATAGGCTAACAGAATTCAGAAATTGAGAACATATTGAAAATAAGTCTGAAACAGAATATACATCAGTACCACAGATCAATATTTAATCAACAGCCTATAATCTTTCTACCAATTTCAGGTCTGAAACTGGGTTAATATCGATATGGGGCAGAATGCGGAGAAAAACACATAACAGAAGATCAGACAGTCAGTTTGGTCTCAAACTCTGATCGAGTTCCTCTCCTGGGGGGACTAAAATTCAATCAAAATATTGGTCAGTTCTGATGAATGGATTGGAGTGGGGATGATAGACTTGGGGAATAAGAAATTAGAAGGTTAAGGGGACAAAATTAGAAACTAACAGAAATTAATGGCTGAACTTACTGGACAGTGGATTGATTGATGATAGGGAACTTCAAGTAACTTCAGAACAGTGGTCGTATGAGAAACCCGAACAAATATCATCCACCCAGGCTTCACAGCGCAAGGTGTTGACTGGATCGAACACCAGTCCCTTCCTCCTTTGATCAAACACCAAGGAAACTCCATTAAAGAAGCATGCATGCAACAGCAGCAGTGGTTATTCATAAAATCATGGGCTAAGTCTGTGTCCATGGGTTGCTTTTATAGATGTAAAAACAGAGAACAGAAGCTAGTTACCAAATTATAAGCTTCCAAAATTAGAAGACCCCAATCGGCTTAGCTTGGAGTACAAGACACTACCAGTTCTAATCTGATGTGAAGTTAACTAACTAAACAATTACTAAAAGTTCAAGTAAAAGTAATTACTTAAATTGACCCAAACTAGACCATGACTTAAACTGGACCAATGGTTGGACCAGCTGAACCGTACAAGACATAAAACATAAAATAAAACAACAACCCTGTGAAGCAAAATCGTGGCTGACTAGGCAGCCTTCTTCCTCCTTAAATAAGTCTTTATTTCTACATCATATCCACTTCATCCATCCCAATTTAATTCACTGTGCAACATCATCCTCTTTGTCACCTTCTTTATTTATGGTTGACCCCAGATTTCTAAAATAATCACTTTATGGTATCTCTCTCTCCTCTATTTTCACTATTTTGTTATCCATCTTAGTGTAACTAAAGTTACACACCATATACTCCGTCTTCATTCTACTTATCTTAAAACCTTTTGATTCTAAGGTTGATCTCCATAACTCCAACTTAGCGTTAATCCCTACTTTAGTCTCATTTACCTAAACAATATCATCAGCAAAAAGCATACACCAGGGAACTTCATTTTGAATGTTTCTGGTTAAATCATTCATGCATGATAAGTGCAAATAAATCAGGGCTTAAAGCTGATCCTTGATGTAATTCACTACCTTGCCTTCCCACAGTTCTCGCACTAGTCATCACGCCATCATACATATCTTTAATTATATCCACATTAAACAGATAATTTGTGAAAAATTCGTTCTAGCAAATTATTCAGTCATAATAATTGGGATAAGTAAATTTAAAGATATTCTTTTGATAAACTTGAGCTCTTTCTTCCATCTTCTCCCTCTGTATCTCCGGCACTTTTCCTCTCATATCCATCACTGATCTCAACCCTCGTGTTATACTTCTCTCCGTTGGCCCCATTCTGTTTAGACCGATTGTGTGCCCTGCTTTCTGCCCAAAATCGTCAAGTATATTGAAGCTAATAACATACTCGTGTTGAGTATTTTCTATGGTTTCCAACTGATTGTGCAGAAGCTTGGTGGAGAAGTCAGAATTGGAGAGAAGCAGGAGTATGGGAGGATGGAGAGATGACTGTGAGAGGACTTGCGATTGTTTGGTTCTAAAGCCATTGGTGAGAAGCAAAGTGTTTGGATGAGCCATGGCAACAAGGTTGCCAAGTTTCCTTATGAGTTTTCAGTTGTAGTCAGGAGTCGGCAACGCTCTGTTGCGGCAATCGAGAATGTGTTGAAAAGTATTATGGGCTTCAGTTTCACTCGAAGGTAAATGGGCCTGTTTCTATTCTTGTCATTTTACTCTCCACCCAGCTTCCCCCATTCCCTCCCTTGTCTTTTGTTCTCAAATTTTATTGTTTGTTGTTCTCCTTCATCTATTGAAGTATTGACAAATACAAATTAGAAAACTTCATTTTCTAATATACACGGCATTGGTAGTCGGGTTTCCCCCCCGCAATTTTAAGTTATCCATTTCAATGTGGCATTCATTCCTGTTCTTTTTTGAGATTAACAATGCCTACAAGTAGATGGGTAGATGTTCTTGCTGATGATTCTGAGCTCAAATTACGTCTATGCTCTCAATGAGAGTGATTTGTCAGTCTTGATTTGTCTGTACATCTTCTAGATCAATAGCAGATTCACAATTGGTTTTTGCTCTTCTTTAATCTCAAATATAATATTTGTTTGAATGATTAAAGAATTAAAATTATTAAAAAAAAATGCAATTAACAGATTTAACTTGAATTGTCCATACAGTTCACTAAAACTACTTGCAACTACCTCAGTTTCAAGTGAACTACAAAAAAGGGCTTACCCAGTGCTTGAGGCTCCCGCCACTGCAGGGTCTGGGGAGGGTCATAATGTATGCAGCCTTACCCCCGCTTCGCAGATAGGCTGTTTCCCGAATCGAACCCATGACCACTAGGTCGCAATGATAGTTTCAAGTGAACTACCATGAGTATTAATTCATATTTAAATTTATATATCATTTTTATGTTATCGGAATATGATAGATGATTGTTAAAAAATAGGTGAAATAATTATTAAAAATGAACATCCAAATTTTTTACAGGTAAACAAATAATTCCTTTATTAATCCAAATTATTTTATAGTCCAGTTTTTTACTTGGACCAAATTCTTAAATTGGTAAAACGAATTATTCCAAATTATTTCTGAATTCGAATTTGTCAACTATGGTCATAACTGGCCGGATTCTAATAGAACCGACACAGTTGACCTCTTGTTGGTTGGCGTGCAGACTACAGAGACAATGAAGCAACTTGCTGGTATTGGTTTTAGATTCTCTCTTATTGACAGTGACCCTTTAATGATTTTGTTGTTTCTAAACTTATCAATTCTGTAGGGGGAGAGTTTCCTGTTATTTCAGGTTGTATTAATTATTTGTGTCAACCATTCACTTTAACAGAGTGTTAATTTGTTGGTCGCTTGCTTAAGTATAATATTTGGCTTTCAGGAATCATTGGTTTTGCAGCCTTTGAGAGTAATGGTTATAGAAGATATGATTTATTTGATACATGTTGGAGGACTTGCTGAGTTTGTAGAGTCAAGCCTAAACTCAGAGATAAAAATTCACTTTGTAGATCTTCAACAGGATCCTCCAAAGGTTGTTTCTTGTTAAAGGTTTTCATCTTTTTATGGATCTTGATGTTGATTTATTCACATGGCATCACCTTCTTCTGTAAGGTAAGAATTTCTTTCCATCTTTAGTGCAGATGGTGATACAGACAGAGCAAAATTTGGTAGCAACAGAACTTAAAGAAATCCAGAAGTTCTTCTTGTCAGTATTTTCTGTTGATGGAACAAACAAAGACCTCTTGCCATGTGCCAGGGAAGTTCATCCGGTGGACGGTAAATCACCAGTTGGTGGTGTCATTGCTTCTCAATGTTCTGAGTTCATCGATCTCAGTGACTGCATGCAAGACACACACGTCACTGTGCCAACCCTAAATGGGTAATTTCTCTCTTTACCATGTCACTCATAACATTTATGACTAGTGATACAAAATTGACCTAACCACCCATACACATACATATGTTGATTGTGGGGATATAATACACGATTGTGTATCTTGCCTGGATTGGCCAAGAAAACTAGGAAGATTATTTTCTCAGGGTAAGTTAAGTTGGTTGCTAATTTATCTCCTTCTATTGAAATCATGGGAACTTCTTTTCTGATCCAGTATGACTGCATATGCCTGTCTAATTTATACCAAGTACTAATTTTTATGTACCATGTCCATTGTCAATGTGGAAATTGTAAAAACCATCTTCCCATGTGTAAAGTGTTTATGGTGTCGGGCCATCAGCAGGGGTGTTTTTGTCCGTGAGTTTATATTTTGTCCATCATTGCAATTTGTACAATCTATTATTATAAAAGGTTCCCTCACCCACGATTAGAGAGTATTCCAGTTCTCTCTAATCGTGGAGTGTTGTTCTCTCTATTCTCTCTTCTTCTACTTTTCCTCTTCCTTTCTTGCATGTGTAGGTACTGATCTCAAGTTCTAATACTGTCACATGGTATTAGAGAATTGATTTCAATACCTCTTGTTCTTTTTTCATATTTGTTTTGAGTGCTTGTTAGGGGTTTCTCTATCTTCTGGTGTGCAGCCACCTATGCTGTTTTTTCTTTGGTTGAACCCTAGTTTTTTGAACATGCACAACTAGGATTTCATCAAGTACAACTACTGTGATTACTGGAGGATTATGGTTTACATTCTATTAAAATAAATACATCCTTTTCCTAGAGTTAAGATACCTCATTTGGTCCATTGGGAGGCAACATGTCGTACCCTGAGGTATCTTAAGCGTGTGCTAAGAAAAAATTTATTTATCGTTGTCATGGTCACACCAATATCATTGGTTATTCTGATGCAGACCCGATGGTAATCGATGATCTACTACAGGAAGTCAGGAACTGTACGTTTGTTGGAGGTAATCTTGTCATAATTAAAAAAATTGTCGAGATCTCAACCTGGTCGAGACAAAATCTCACATGAGTTCTTAGTTTGACATAGTTTCGGTCGAGTTTAACGAAATTTCGGCGAGATTTCGGTACTCTTTGTACCGTCTCGCTGAGATGCTAGAAATCCCATTATAAATAGGCAGGGTCTCGACCCTTAGTTCGGAATTTCGAACATTTCTCCCCAATTTGGTGGGTTTGGACCTATAGAAGTGGGAACAAGCTTGGATCTTGATTTTCTTTGCCACATCACCACTCAATACTACTGGGATACACTACTGGGGGTTGCCACATCACTACGAAGAGATTGATTGCTGCTTACTATGGAAGATTTGGGTACATTCAACTATTTCAGGTAAAGTTACTATTCGCAAAAAATATTTTTTTTGAAAAAATAATGACAAATACTTGTTGTATGGGAGTAGATTTTCTTATTTGTTAGATACCGGAGGTCAATCTATGGCCTCGATTTTTTTTTTTGGTAAAAAAAGTTGATTTTCCTACAACATATATGTGAAAAAATAGAGTTAATATAAACTGGATGGGGCTCATTTATATATATGTTAATCATCGTTGGCCAATTTACAGCCTCACGGTGTCAGAAATTATTTTCAGTAGGTAAATAATTATTTTTAATTTCCAAAATTATGAAACATATTTAAAAACCTCAAAAAAATAGGGAAAAATAAGGAAAATATTCTGTTTTGTTTAGAAATCATAAAGTAAATTTATGGTACAGAAATTGAAGTGCATATGAGGCTTCAAATGCTGTACCATATTTGGTTTTCTTGTATTAGGCCATATTTTATTGAAAGAAAATTCTGAAAATTATTTTTAATTATGAAAAAAATATGAGGATTAGAGGAAAAATAATGAGTGCCTACATAGTTGTTTTAGTGGTCTCAATTTGATGTTTCTTAGTTAATAATGGCTTCTTTTTTTTCTTTATGCAACAATAAGGAGGTAAGATAATGGCTGACAGGGATGACGACGGGGGAGGCGATAGGGGAAGAGGCAGGAGAGGAGGTAGGGGAGGTGATAGGACAGCTGTTGCATGGCTGCATGGTACTCCTTTTGGTGACAAATGATAAACACGATGCAACTATTGTCACAAGACGATTATGTCAGGTGGGGCCACAAGACTGAGACAACATTTGGCTGGGAATGCCACAGATGTGATGGCATGCACCATGGTATTTGTGGAGATTGCTAGGGCCATAGCTGAAAGCATGAGGGTACGGCAGAGGAGGAAAATAGAAAGGGAGAAGGCAAGGATAACATTTGAGGAGGCAGTTCATGCGACTTGCCCAGACCTAGTACAAGGGGATTATGATAGTGATGATGACAGTGATGACCCTGTGTATGGGCCTGATGATGTGGAGTGTAAACAGCTTTGATATGAATGCTTGAGTGATTAGAATCGATCACCCAAGCCCCTTTATTTATAATAACTTGAAGTAAATCTGATCAAAGTACAAATAGGAATAATAACACCTCAGTCCTAGTCCTACTAGGAATTCCTAATACAACTAGGAATGCCAGAATAGGACTCGGCTGAGGGTAAAACAATATAAATAAAATAAAAGAAAAGAATCTAATCTGACTAGTACTACTCCTAACATGACTAGGACAAATCCTAATCAGCTAGGACTAGTAGGACTAATCCTAATCAGCTAGGACTAGTAGGACTAATCCTAATCAAACTAGGACTGCTTACCCCAATCGTGTAAGCAGCCTATTTCAACGCTCCCCCTCAAGTTGGAGCAAAGATGTCGATCATGCCCAACTTGACTAGGTTGGGATGAAACAATTTTCCAGGCAATCCCTTGGTGAAGATAACAGCAAGTTGATCCGCAGATGTCACAAAGGGAATACAAATCAGCCCAGCTTCTAACTTCTCTTTGATGAAATGCCTATCCACCTCAACATGCTTGGTACGATCATGCTGTACCGGGTTGTGTGCTATGCTGATGGCAGCCTTGTTGTCGCAGTACAGCATCATAGGAAGACGAATAGGAACACCAAGATCTTGTAGCAAACCTTTAAGCCATAGTAACTCACAAATACCTTGTGCCATAGCTCGAAACTGCTCGGCACTAGAACGAGCAACCACATTTTGCTTCTGCTCGCCATGTGACAAGATTTCCACCTACAAAGGAGCAATACTCGAAATAGACTTCCGATCTGTAGAACCAGCCCAATCGGCATCGGTGTATGCTTCTATCCGTAGATGACCATGAGTAGACAAAAGAATTCCTTTTCCAGGAGCTGACTTCAAATAGTGCAAGATACGAAGAACAACCTCCATATGAGAAGAGTAGGGATCATGCATAAACTGGCTCACAGTACTCACGGCGACAGCAATGTCAGGATGCGTGTGTGAAAGATAAATCAGCCTCCCTACAAGTCTTTGGTACAGGCCTTTATCAACAGGTTCACCCTCTTTCTCCTTGAGTCGAACAGTAGGGTCCATAGGAGTATCTGAAGGATGATAGCCTTGCAACCCGGTCTCAGCTAATAAGTCTAGGACATACTTCCTTTGGGAGAGAAAAATGCCTTTAGAAGATCTGGATAATTCAATCCCAAGAAAGTATCATAGTTTCCCTAGATCTTTAATCTCAAATTCTTGTCCAAGGAAGGTCTTCATCCGTCTGATCTCATCACCATCATTGCCAGTAACCACTATATCATCAACGTAGACTATAAGAACAGTGAGTTTTTCACCAACCCTCTTTATAAAGAGTGTGTGATCAGCATTACTTTGCTTATAGCCCACAGAAATCATGGCCTTGTGGAACCGGCCAAACCATGCTCGAGGTGACTGCTTCAGACCATAAAGTGCATGCTTCAGTCTGCATACTTTTCCTTGGTTTCTGTCATAAGAGAACCCTGGTGGAATGTCCATATACACCTCCTCATCTAGTGTTCCATTTAGGAAGGCATTTTTTTACATCTAACTGCTGCAAATCCCATCCAAGGTTGATTACACAAGATAATAACACACGAACAGTATTTAACTTTGCAACAGGTGCAAAAGTTTCTTGGTAATCAATGCCGTATGTCTGAGTGAACCCCTTGGCCACGAGTCGTGCCTTATGCCTATCCACAATGCCATCCACCTTCTGTTTCACCACAAACACCCATTTACATCCAACGGGTTTCTTCCCAGGTGGAAGAACCACAAGCTCCCATGTGTAATTTTTCTTCAAGGCATCCATTTCTTCCATCATAGCTGCCTTTCACTTTCCGTCTGATAAAGCTTCCTGCCAATTGTTAGGAATACGAACAGAAGAAAGAGAGGAAACAATGGCACGAAAGGATGGGGAAAGGGAATCATTAGAAACAATATGAGATATGGGATGCTGAGTGCAAGTTTTGACACCTTTGCGAAGAGAAATAGGTAAGTCAGGATCATTACCAGTTGGAGAGGCAGGTTCTGGATCTGGGTTCGGCAATTGGATGGGTATTAGAGCAACAGTTGATTGAACCTGCTTATGTTTCCTTGCATAGGTCTTCACATTATTGGCATCAATCCTCCTCTGAAATTTACTAATAGTCCTCTGGATAGGAGTCTGGACCGGGGTAGATTGCTCCCCCTGAATAGAAATGGTCTC
The DNA here is from genome assembly GCF_018873765.1 of Telopea speciosissima. Classification (NCBI taxonomy): domain Eukaryota; kingdom Viridiplantae; phylum Streptophyta; class Magnoliopsida; order Proteales; family Proteaceae; genus Telopea; species Telopea speciosissima. Next base: position 36,343,322 of record NC_057926.1, on the reverse strand, counting down.
CCCCTGTATAGGAACCTCTCCCCCTTACTCAGGGGGAGTACTAGGGGCAGGCCGAACTGGTTCAGACTCATGGTAAATAGACTGAAGTGGAGGTGGAGAGTCAATAGTCAACACATCTTCACTAACACTCTCCCCCTGAAGAGGTGGGGACACATAATATGGAACATTTTCATGAAAGACAACATCCATGCTGGCAAGTCCTGTGGGATGGAGGGTAGTAACATTTGTACCCCTTTTGGGTAGCAGAGTAACCCAAGAAAATGCAGCGGAGGCTATGTGGGTTAAGTTTACTAGGGGACCTTGTATCCCTAGCATAACAAACGCAGCCAAACACCTTAGGTGGGACTATAAAGGAAAAAGAGCCAAGTAATAGCTCAATAGGGGCTTTTGAAAGAAGAACCCGACTGGGCAGCCTATTAATTAAATAGGCTGCAGTAAGGATAGCATCCCCCCAATAAAGGGAAGGGACATTGCGAGCAAACATAAGGGCCCTAGCCACCTCCAGGAGGTGGTGGTTTTTTTTCTCAGCCACACCATTTTGGGCTGGAGTGTCGACACAACTGGTCTGATGGAGGATTCCATGTGTAGCAAGGTATTTTTGGAACTGACTGTCCATATACTCTTTCCCATTGTCACTCCTCAAAATTTGAAGAGTGGCACTAAACTGGGTCTTAATCAGTTGATGAAAGTGTTGAAAACATAAAAAAACTTCACTCTTTGTGTGCATAAGGTATACCCAAGTGAACCTAGAATAGCAGTCAATGAAAGTGACATACCACCGATGGCCAGTCAGGGAAGCTTTCCTACTAGGCCCCCACACATCAGTATGAACAATATGAAATAAGGAAGAGGATATTTTATTAGAAATAGGATAAGTTGAACGCGTCTATTTAGCCATGACACAAGGCTCACAAAAAAATTCTTCCTTATTACAGTCTTTAACTAATGCTGGAAATAAATTTGATAAAGTACCTAAGGGGGGATGGCCTAGTCTAGACTGCCATTTATGTAAATCAGAAGAGAAAGATGCCAAAGGTAAAGCCTGAGTAGGATCGCCATCAAGCAGGTACAATCCGCCATGCACTTTACCCGATCTAATCGTCTTCCCCGAGTCTAGTTCCTGAAAAACGCAGTGAGTGGGAAGAAAGGTCACTTTACAATTCAGGGATTTAGTGATACTGCTAATGGAAAGAAGGTTAGTTGTAAATTTGGGAATATGCAACACAGATGACAGTGTAAGGGAAGGAGAACAACCAATGGATCCTTTCCCTGAGATGGAGGAGAGGGACCCATCAGCAATTTTGACTTTATCCTTACCAGAGGCAGGAGAATATGCACTAAAAAGGCTAGAAGAACCTGTCATGTGATCAGTAGCACCGGAGTCTATGATCCATGGAGTGGATACTACTGAAGCACAATGACTAGCAAAAGAAATACCTGTACGGGCAAAGAAGGAACCTGAATTGGCAACAGACGTAGTAGAGGTAGTTGATGTGTTCAACATACGACGCAAAGCCTGGAGTTCTTCCTGGGAGAAACCAATGTCAGCAGTGGGAGTTGGAGCTACACTTTCAGTATGATTGGCTTTGCTTTTAGACTTAGCACGACCACGTTTGGCCTCAAAATCAGCTGGCTTCCCATGTAATTTCCAACCTTGAGCCTTAGTGTGATATGGTTTGTGCCAATGCTCACACTTAACAAGCTCTTTGGTAGTAGTAGTGGAAGCAGCAACACTATCAGAAGAAGCAACAGGATTGGGACCAGTAGTGTGTAAGGCTGATCTCTCAACTTTAGGAGTCATCATCATGGCAGCCCTTCGTGTCTCTTCACTGTGAACATAAGAAAAAGTCTCCTCTAAAGTGGGGAAAGGAACCCGTCTAAGGACTTGCACCCGAATAGGGTCATAGTCATCATTGAGGCCAGCCAAAAAATCATAGACACGGAATTGGTCTACATAGGTGTGGTAGGCAGTAATATCAGCAGTAGTAGTAGGCCGGAATCGAGCATAATGATCCAATTGCTGCCATAAACACTTGAGGGCAGCATAGAATTCAGTAACAGTCTAACAGACATCTCCTTCTGAGTAGTGGTTTGGAGTGTCTTCTTGATTTCATAAACCTGAGCACCACTTCCTGATTGACCATAAGTTCCCTTGACAGCAGTCCATATCTGAGTAGCAGTGTCAAGGAGGAGATATTGATTGGATAGATCAGTGGTCATAGAATTTAAAACAAATGACATCACCATAGCATCGTTCGCAGCCCATTTAGTACGGGCAGCACCTTCTTCAGCTGGTTGTTTGGTGGTGCCAGTAAGATGGCCAGTGAATCCCCTACCAGCCACAGTCAAGGATAGTGATATGGCCCAGATTAAATAATTCGTACCATCAAGCTTGATGGCAGCAGCATAGGGAAGGAAGTCATTCCTAGTCTGACCATCCCCTCTAGAAGTAGCAGTAGTTGTCTCTGAATCTCCCATAGTTCAGGTAGAAACCGATACACAAATTTGAAAAAAAACAAATCTTCAAAAAACTGAATCAGATCTGAAGTATGGATTTTGAAGTGGCAGCAATTGCAGCCGTCAGAATAGGCTGAAACATGGATCGAATGCCCTGCAAGTGGTGGAGAATAAGCCTGCAAAAAATCAGAAAATTTTGATGATGCAATAAGAAACCCCAATAGGGCTGGTTACAGTATTGAGTGAAACCCTGGGTTTTGAAACTGTCTGAGTTTCAGCCGTCAGAACAGGCTGAAACAAGGATCGAGTATCTCCCTTGTCGTGGAGAAGATTCCCTCCAAAAATTGGCCCCTTTGGATGAGCCAATAAAAAGCCCTAAATTTAAAAAAAAATTTAGGTATATCTGAATGTAGGTAATTGCAGGTTCGAATCAGATGTGGATTGGATTCAGATCTGCAGTCTGAAATATATAAGGTGTAGATCAGCAAGTGCAGGGATCAATCTCCAAAAATAGAAATCCAGCTTGAATAATGTAGTAGCTTGATCTCGAAGGGTTGGAGGAAATTTGCGGCGGTTTCAAATCACACCAGTGTTTGTATAATCTTCAGTGAGGTGTCATTGAGGGCAGCAGCTAATTCTTCATTGAATCACCTCAAAGATGCTGCCCTGAATGAAATAGAGAGTTGGAGAAGAAGGAAACCAGTAGCCGAGAGAGTTGGAGAAGAAAACCAGAAAAAATGGAGGGGAGGCTGCTCTTCGATCGAGAGATGGCTCGATACCATGTAAACAGCTTTGATATGAATGCTTGAGTGATTAGAATCGATCACCCAAGCCCCTTTATTTATAATAACTTGAAGTAAATCTGATCAAAGTACAAATAGGAATAATAACACCTCAGTCCTAGTCCTACTATGAATTCCTAATACAACTAGGAATGCCAGAATAGGACTCGGCTGAGGGTAAAACAATAAAAATAAAATAAAAGAAAAGAATCTAATCTGACTAGTACTACTCCTAACATGACTAGGACAAATCCTAATCAGCTAGGACTAGTAGGACTAATCCTAATCAAACTAGGACTGCTTACCCCAATGGTGTAAGCAACCTATTTCAACATGGAGACAAAGGCAGAGGCTAGAGATTTTAGGCGGGCACAGGCAATGAGCAAAGCCACCTTCCATGAGGAGCAGGGTAGACACAGAAGAGGAGCTGGTCCGTCTGGTAGGCAGCCTTTATTTCCCCTCAGGAGATTTTAGAGTAGTAGGGCAGTTCCACCTCCACCTCCACCTCTTGTTCCAGTGGTCCCACCACGAGTGTACCCTGTACTACATCAGGATCCCGACATCTACTAGAAAAAGGCAACAACTAGCATAGAATTAAGGAGATGTGAGGTAATATGAAGGGAATGGTTGGGGAGGCTATGTCTAAGTGGTTGCTATTCCACAGCATTCCCAACAAACGTCATTACGGGGCCCTATTACCAGACGGTGCTAGATGCGGTTGCTGAGGTTGGGTCAGGGGTCAAGGGGCCCACTGCATATGAGGTGATGAATGTATATTTGCCTTAGCAGAAAAAGAGCTCCAAGACTATATAAATGAGCTGAGGGTGATGTGGGAACACTACGGGGTCATGATTGTGTGATGGTTGGATTGGGCCCACAAGAAAGTCCATCAACTTTATGGTTATTTGTGATAAGAGGACAGTATTCGTCAAATCTGTGGATGCATCCAAGGAGAGAAAGGATGCAATATATATTCATAAGTTGTTAAAGGAAACGCTTGGGGATGTGGAAGTGGAGAATGTTGTCCAGATTGTGACGGACAACGGAAGCAACTTCAAGAAGATTGGTCAGATGTTGATGGATAACAGTAAGCACCGGCTCTTTTGGACCCCTTGTGTAGTCCATTGCATTGACTTGATGTTGACAGACATGGGGAAGGTAAAAATTGGTGCAGAGTGTTGTTGAGAGAGCTAGACAAGTGAGCACCTTCGTTTATACCATGGGTTTGCATTGAACATTCTCAGGGAGAAGTGTGGTGGGGACTTGGTTAGGCCCGGAATCACCATATTCGCCATAAACTATATTGCATTAAAGAGCTTGAGACAAAGAAGGCTGGACTTAGATCTATGTTTACATCTGAAGAATGGTTTGGGTGGAGGGAGTCGAGTTCCCTTGGTGGTGGGCTTGCACAAGCAACCAATGTGTCTGAGGAGTTTTGGATCCAGTTGGGTAAGGTGGTAAAAGTGTTAGGCCCAGTTGTCTTGGTTCTAAGGATGGTGGACTCTTCTTTCAAGCTCACCATGCCACAATTGTATTCTGATGTAGACATGATGAAAGATGGAGTCTACAATGTGCTGCCACGTGGCAGTAGGAACTTCTTGAAGATTATTAAGGACCGTTGGGAGCTTCAACTTATGCATCTACTATATAAGGTTGGTGAGTATTTAATTTATGTGTTTAATTCACATTACATTTTATTATTCATAGAATATGTAAAACATTGACAATATCTATATTTCAATTTTCAGCATACTACCTAAACCCCAAGTATCAATATAGCCATAGACTTGGGATGAATTCAGACCTTATAGAAGCAATGAAGACATTGGTTGTAAAGTTGGAGTTAAATAAAACCTAATAGGCTGTTTGCAACAATGAGGTGAGTTGTGTAGTTCTTTATGAGTTATAAGTAATTACTCAGAGTGGATTCCTAACATGTACAATTTTTCAAGTGGGTATAGATCAAAAGTTTCAGGGATCGAATGGGGAGTTTTGGAACCCCCACCTCAGAGGTTGGCTGAAATTGTGGTGATGCTGGTAAGCAATTGAGTAGTATATTCTCTTACTTACGTATTTAAAGTTATGAAATGCAAATAAAATGTGTTCTTATTGTAATGTAGTTGAATGGTGGGTGTTGTATGGGGAGTTTAGCAGAAATATGAGGAGGATAGCAATCAAGGTCCTATCCCAGACATGTTCCACCTCCGGATCTGAGTGAAACTAGAGTATGTTTTCGCTCATCCACTCAAAGCGGTGCAACCGATTAGGTTCCCAACGTTTGGCTGACTTGGTGTATGTGCACTATAATGAGGTTGAAGATGCAACAAATAAGCTTGGGTATGGAGAATGACACTTCCCAGATCGAGCTCATCGACATTTTCTAGATCGAGTCAGATGATGAGGATCCCTTGGTGGAGTGGGTGAGGGATAGAGGTGAGTCGGTGATGGATCAGGCTGGGGATAGGCCTGATCTCCATATAACCAGTGATATGGGTGTTGATGTGGACGAGTACATGGCTATAGAGGGTTGGATACGCTCATAGACACCCCAATCGTTCGAAGCCACACCTGGCATGGATGATGAGGAGGACCTTGACTGGTCCACTTCCTCAGGTGGTCAGACTCAGATTTGCATACCGTCACCGTCTACTCATGGAGGTGATGGAGACAATGGCAATGATAGTGGCGGCAACAACGATGATGGTGGTGATGATGATAAATATGGAGGACTTTGAGAGGAGTATGACCAGGCAGAGGAAATGTAGGAGCCACAGCATGAGCCGGTTCGATTCACTTGGGAGACCTACTTTGATCATACCACATAGGATACAGACCACAGAGCATGTCTAGCCACTTGTGCAAGCTACACGAGAGGGAATCGTCATCAGTTCGGAGCAAATGAGTAGGCTGATTATATGGACATTTGATAGTTTGTCTAGCACTTTGGGAGGGATGTATAGGGGACAACAGAGGAAGTGGGCATTGGCTTGCCTAGAGAACCCCATCTCAGAGTACAGTCCATATAGGCATTTCATTGGCGTTGGGGAGCATTCATCTTCTTAATCCGTTCCAGTTTTGAGTATGACTCTTACTCACAGTCACAAGGACATACTGGATCTTCCTTTGTCGACAATTTCTTCTCCTACCCAACCCACCAGCCATACATGCATCCATACCCATCTTATGAAATTGGTTCAATGGCTGGTTCTTCACATTTCGGTGATCTATACCCTAGGATAGGTTACATCCAGTATGTAGATGAGACCATTTACAGGGCAGCTGTGGAGGACTACTCTCGTTTCTTCTCGAACACTATAATGTGGCATTCATATGTCCTGCAAACGGAGGACAATGTACATCGGGTCCATCGGACCATGAGTGGACTCGATCCAGCACATCATAGTTCATATCAGTAGGCAGTCATAGACTTATAGTATTGTATTGTTGGGACTTGGAAGGCTAGGGTGTCTATGAGTTATGTATTGTTCACTATACTTGGGTTGAGTGCCTATGTAATATGCATTGTTCATTGTACTTTGTAGTAGAAACTTTAAATCTTTAACTATTTCTTAAATAATTATTCAATATTATGTGTCTTCATCTATTCTTGCATAATTTACCTAGTTTACTTACCGATTATGTCTTGTAGCACTCAAACAATGTGTAGAATAGCCATTCTTACATAAGGGTTTGACGTTTACTGCCAACCATGGGTGCAAATCCAATTCACCAAATTGGGTTTTTTTTTTTTTTAATAATTTGAAGATTTAAATATGTTTATTAAGCCTAAAACAAGCTTCCCTTAAAGTTTCGGAGCCAAATATGGGTATTTGCCCACCAAAACATCAAACCGAAAAAAAATATACAGTCTTGCCGAGATCTCGGCGAGGTCTCGAGATCTTGGTTGTCTCAACCTGGTTGGGACACCGTGTTGAGACAAGTTTTTTAACCTTGAATCTTGTTACATGGAGGAGTAAAAGCAAATTACAATAGCTCAATCTAATGCTGAGGCTGAGTATAGAGCTATGACTCATATTGCTACTAAATTAATGTGGCTAAAATCCTTTGTTCAGAGCTTGGTTTCCCAGTTAGTGGGCCTCTATGGAAATGTTATGTGATAATCAGACAACCATTATTATTGCTAGTAATTTTGTCTTCCATGAGAGAAACAAACATATTGAAATGGACTATCATTTTGTCCGGAATGCAGTGATGAAGTTGATTTCTTCTCTGTTTGTGAAATTTGGTGATAAACTTGGAGATTGATGATTGAGAGGAATGATTAGACTGACGAAATGACAGCCCTATTCTATTTATGATAAGTGACATATAATTACAAGTACAATAATGCCCCTATGGACAGATTTACCCTTATACCCATATTACACCCAATATTACAACACTCCCTTAAGCTGGTGTATAGATGTCACACATGCCCAACTTGCATACAATAGGATGAAACAACTTACTACTTAACCCCTTTGTGAAAAATCTGCTACCTGATCTCCTGATTTTACAAAGGCAATACAAATCAGCCCTTGATCTAACTTTTCTTTGATGAAATGATGATCTATCTCCACATGCTTGGTGCGATCGTGCTGGATTGGATTGTGAGCAATACTAATCGCAGACTTGCTGTCCCAATAAAGCATCATAGGAAGGGAAACATGAAGGTCCAGGCCTTTTAAGCGATCTTGAAGCCACATCAACTCATAGATGCCATGAGACATGGCACAAAATTCAGCTTCAGCATTGGACCGAGCAACAATTGCTTGCTTCTTACTCCTCCAAGTAACTGGGTTGCCTCCCACAAAAGTTCCATAACCGATGGTAGATCGCCGATCATCTAGAGAGCTGGCCCAATCAGCATTGATAAAGCCCTTAACTCGTAAATGGCCATTAAAAGAGAGGAGGACTCCCTTTCCTGGTGCAGACTTCAAGTAGTGCAAGATCCGAAATGCAACTTCTAAGTGCGGGGAGTAGGGATCAAGAATATACTAGCTTACCAGACTAACAACAAAGGCAATGTTAGGACAAGTGTGAGATAGGTAAATCAGCTTTCCAACCAATCTTTGATATTGTCCCTTATCCACTGGATCACCAGTCTTACTAGTGAGATGAACATTCGCTTCAAGAGGAGTATCTGAAGGTCTACAACCCAACATCCCAGTCTCAGATAGAATGTCAAGGGTATATTTTTGTTGAGATAGAAAGATACCCTTGGTAGAGTGGACAACCTCAATACCAAGAAAGTATCGCAACTTACCTAGGTCCTTGATCTCAAACTCTTGACCAAGGTAAGTCTTTAGGCGAGAAATTTCCTCCGTGTCACTCCCAGTGACAACGACAACAATGTCATCAACGTACATAGCAATCTTGGAACTAGTAGAGGCAGAGAACTCATAACAATCGAAGGAGAGATGAGGCCGTGAAGGGATCGATGATCATCACAAATGATGTAGAGGAGATATCAGATGAGTATTTGATTTGTTTGGACCAGAAAAAGTCCACCAGGAGTGGTCGGTGGTACTAAGCAAGATGGGTTGAATCATATATCAAATCCAAGATCTCGAGAAGCTCTTCAGGAGACAGGTGCTGATGTATGCATTTTTGGCCATCCGGGCACGTTTCAAAGGCGAAATAGCCCGCCAAAGTTTTGAAATTTGAATTTTGGCGCAATATTGAATTTTGATTTGTATTTGACCTATTATATAATGTCTCTTTAGGGTTTGTAAGGATCATTTTAAAATCTATTGAAAAATTAAAGTTTTCATCCTTTTCTCCTACCTTGTGGATTTTAGGTCGTTTGTGCTAGAACGATATCTAGCTCACCCAACTTCTACTGCGTCAACAAAAGACCAACAAAAGGTTGATAGAGGGTTCAAAACCCTGAAAAAAAAATGATCCAAGCCCCAAAACCCTGAAAAAATCGATCTAAACTCAAACCCTGAAAAAGTCAATCTCATTGAAAATCCTGAAAAAATCAATTGGAACAAAGGTGGGTTCTCAGATCATTTATTCGAGAGAGATTTGAGAACCCAAAGGGGGAGAGGATGACCCTCGGTGGCCTAGGATTGACCCTCCGAAGGTGAGAAGATGAGAGGTGTTGAGAAGAGAAGAAGGAGGCGGAAGGTGGAAGCTGAGGAAAAAAAGGACGAGAGTAGCGGCTGCTAGGGCTGGGATCCCGAGATGGATCTCAGCTCTGATACCATGATGATTAGACTGCCAGAGTGACAGCCCTATTCTATTTATAATAAGTGACATACATGTACAAGTACAATAATGCCCCTATGGACAGATTTACCCTTATACCCATATTACGCCCAATATTACAACAAAGACTTGTTTACCAAGGCCTTGTTTCGAACAATGTTCTAGGTTTAACCGATTAGTGAAATATTTCGGTTTCGCAAGATGTCAAAACAAAATTGTATGCGATATGGAAGAAATATCAATATTCCATTTGTAGAGATTTCTTGATCACGAAAGAGGATACGATCCTTTGAACCATTTAAGGATTCATCAAGTGAGAGATTTTGGCAATTCATCAATATTCCATTTGTGAGGACATTTTCAGACTCATAATCTCAAAGGCATCTGACCCTCCCCAGACCGGATCTGGATCTTTTACTGCCTAGCTGCCCGGCAGGACCGTGCTACCCAGACATGGCGCTGCATGCAAAGACCGCCTTACCCCCACTCGGGCAAAGCGTTTGGGCAGGGGTAAGGCGGACATTACGCACAACACCATGTCTGAGCAGCACGGTCCTGCCGGGCAGCTCGGCAATAGAGGATCCAAATCCCCCCAGACCCTGCTAAACGCGGGAGCCTTGTGCACTGGGTACGACCTTTTTTTTTATTTATCTCAAAGGCATTAGGCAATTCATCAAATATATCTAATAATTTAAAAAATTTATATTTATCTCTTATCTTGGATTTATGTCTGATGCTAATCATCTTGTGTGACTGCTTTCTGAGGTTCACATAGCTTTTTTGAGGTTATCATTTCTTTTCAGACGATTAAGTCCTGTTGAAGAGAACCTACTCTGATACCAAGGGGGGATGAATTGGGTATTGATGTACTAGCTCATTTTTTTATGCTTATCAAGGACTTAGACGGGAAAAGGAAGCAACCAACAAGCAAACAGGAAGACACACTATTGTATAGTGGTTCGGTCCTTTTGACCTAAGTCCACTACCAAGTGTAGCTCCTGCACTTTGGCTTTTCAGTATACGGATTGGCTTCCCAAGGTGCCAATAAAGCCTTACATAATTTTTTCTTGGGTTTACAACTAAACCCTTATGAAGTGTTTTTCTGGGCTCACAACTAAACCCAATTCTTTCTTGGAGAATCAATCCCCCACTCACTTTCAAGCGGTGGTTATTGAGTCTTTCAACTAACATACGAAACACCTTTTAACAGGTCAATAAGAAAATCATAGCGCAAACAAAACTCTCTTGATAGAGTAGATATACAATGAAAACGTACTTGATTCCCCACTAGAACGGCCTTCTAATTCTCGGTTTAGGTGAAGAACAATGGCCTTCAACCACTAAGGTTTTCTCTAAAAAAATACTCGAGATTAATCCTTAATCAAGTTCTAATCAAGTCTCATTCAATTAAGAGAGATTTATCCTATTTATAGACCAATTTCCAACGGCTAGTTTTTTAGCCGTTACACCAACCCTTGGTCGACTGGCTCAAGAGCCTTTGCATTTATATTTTTCACAGATTTGATCTCGCGGTCGACCTTGGTGATTTGGTGGTCGACCTTGGTGATCTGGTGATCAACCTCGACCATTTTGCGCTTGACCCCAGCCCTTTGTGGTCCATACCCTAGGTCTCTGGAATACATCTTCCGTGCCCTGCGGTCGACCTTGGCGGTTGACTTCGCCCTTCTGGCGGTTGACCTCAGGTTGTTCCCTTGAGTGTGTATGCTTAGTATGGTACCAGGTTTGGGCATATCTTCTGGCTGGTGATTTGGCCAACTTGCATCGTCTTAATCATTTAATGTACTTGGTCAAGTCTTGATCAAGTCCACTTAAGAAGGGTGAAGGTTCCAACCATTAGTCCAGTCAGGTAGGGTTTCAGCAATTAGTGTAGTTTAGGCCAACTAGTGGAGGAATTCATTACAACTTGGGATTACTAAATAAAGCAATATAAATGTGAACCCTAAGTTCCAGAAACCTAAGAGTCCATTCTTCAAATAATGATACCGTTGAGCTTGGTGAAGAAGTTGATACTTGGCTTCCTTGTCACTTGAGCTCATATAGTGATTTCTATAAGATGTGATCTTCCAATTTATTGCTTTTGGAGATTGCTGATGACACTCGTGGCTCAGTGACCATTTGGCTTGCTTGGCTACGTAAGGTCTTGATACTTGAGAGGAATTGACCAGAATGACCCTTGTCAGTTTGATCATTTAAAGGACATCCGGCGAATTGAACACATTTAGGGCCTAGCTTTTTCATTACTCAATGAATGTTTTAAAATCACCAAAACAATGTAAGCAGTATGCAATATTCCAACAACTTTCTGAGGATTGCCTTTTTGGTACAGTATTTGGAGTATGCTCCAAATAAATATGTTTTTGGAATGGTAAGTTGGCAGCTTGTAGATGCAGAAATCAGTAGTCACTGTGTCGCTTGAGAACTCACTAAGTGACTCAGACATCTGTTGATCTACTCAGGTTCAACTAGCTTTCTGGTTGGATTGCTTCTTAGACTTGGCCCCATTTATCTTGATTTTCGCTCATTAACTCTACGGAATCAGTATGAATTAATCCTGGTTAATTAGAGGTTGTAGTGATTTCGTTTCTGTTGGGAAATTAGATTTACTATATTTATTGTATGGAATTTCCTTTTGGAAAATTAGTTATTATAACAGATAGATATACCTTGGGAGAGGATTTAGTTTTTATTTTCCATTTGCTCCTCCCTTTTACCTGAAAGTGCCATACATAAGGGTAACCATATATCATTGGAACAGTGGGTGCATAAAGGTGCCTTTCATCAACTAAAGCCTTATCCCTAAATGTAACATGGTACATCTAAATATTACTGATTATTATAATAATAATAATCAAATGTCGATTATATTTTGTTTAATTTTTTCCTCTTTTATATATTTAATTATTTTTAGCTGGTTCTCAAGTTGACTTAAGTAATTGACCAATCTTCTCTATATCAGCAGTACTTTGAGTGAATCGAGTTTCCAAGTTGTAAGTGACTGTGTCGGTGACGCTTTATTTTTAAAAAAGTTGATCACATTTTTTTCATTTTGATTTTTTTTTTGGTCTGGATATCTTTTTGTCTGTAACATTAAAACTCAGTATTCTATTTGTTTCAGATGGCTTCTGGGTTATCCAGTAGTATACTTGTTTGATAGGGATCACATTGCAGATGCTATATATAATCTGTCCACCAAGTCTCTTCGTCTCTTCAAGGTTTCAGTCTGCAGGTTTGTTTGCATAATCTTATTCATGGAGCAGCATATATTATACAATGACCATTTGATTGAGAATTTTCGAACTCCTGCAGAAATGGTATCTCCGGTAAAGGATCTCATCAAGAAGAACTAATGAGGTAATTTTCTCATAAAGTTATAACTCTCTCTCTTTGTTCTTTTTTACTTTTTTCATACTATGAGTGTTAAAGTGGTGCATAAAGAAATGGTTAGTAGGAATGCTTGAGGGGGTGGGGTGGAAGATGCTGTTCTTGCACAAGTCCATTACAACCATAGTTTAAGATCTCGCGATATATCGGTATCTCGGGCTTGTCGAGATGGCCGGAATATACTGAAATATCCGAAATATCTGAAATATCGCCGAAATATGGTATTTTTTCTGCCATATTTCAGCAGTCCATCTCGGTGGATTTTTGGCCATATTAAGGCCTGATACTTCATGTACACCCTTATTTAAGCCAAATAAACACATTTAAACCTTTATATTGCAAAAAAATGAACTCAAAGTGGTGTTTTGGGTATGCACTCTTGATTGATAGAATACGATCGCCGACCTTGATGTATAAATAGTTAAAAACACATTGTTTAAGTACTAAAAGACATAATAAGAAATTTAAACAAAGTAATGAAACAAAAATAAAGTCAAATGTAGCCTTTAATTTAAACTTTAAAGTTTAAACTCGTAAAGTCAGAAGTGCATAAGTTCATAAAATTTACCGAAATATACCGAAAGATGGTACTCAATACACAGCATTTCTATGAAATTTACCGAAATATACCGAAATTTACCGAAATTTCTACGAAATTTGAACTTTTTTCATTTCGGAAGCCCATCTCGTCTCGGTAGTGTCGAAATTACTGAAATTTACCGAAATTTCGGCGATATATCGCGAAATTTTGAACCATGATTACAACACAAATTCTTGTTGCTGGGATTACCATAGCTGGTTTCTGCACATGGTATATAGTAGGCAGGACTTTACCTATCTGTGACCTTAAGGACCATCCCGACTGCATTTGGTCAATCAGAATTAGATGGAAGGGCGAAGAACAAAATCTACAACTATGACAGATTGACGGCTGCAACATCGAAGAATAAATTTCTCACTGGGTATTGGGTAATTATTAATGCTGCATTTCGTTGCTTTCTCAACTCAACTCAAATTCAGCCTTGTCTCAACTAAATGGGGTCGGCTACATAGATCTTTTTTCTCCATTCAGCTCTATTCAAGCCATGCTCATTAGTAGTCCTAAGCTATGCATGTCTTTCTTCTATACTTCTCTTAGAGTCATTTTAGGACTACCCTTGGCTCTTTTAGCTCCTTCAATCTGAATCAAATTACCCCTCCATAATGCAGTTTTCAAAGGCATCCGTTGCCATGTCCATGCCACCTCAGACGACTTTCTCACAACTTATCTTGTGTTGGAGCTACTCCTAAATTAGTTCTAATTTGTTCATTCCTTATTTTATCTTTTCCAGTTTTACCACTCATCCATCTTAACATTTTCATTTCAGCCACAATAAGTTTGTTTATATATTGTTTCTTCATTGCCCAACGCTCAACTCTATACAACATTGTTGTTTGTATAACTGTCCTGTAAAATTTTCCTGTTTTAAAGAAATACGTCAATCACACTACACTCCGGATGCACCTGTCTACTCCATCCACCCTATTCTAATTCTTTGTGCAACATCATCTTCTATGTCTCCTTTTTTATTTATGATTGAACTTAGGTACCTAAATTTTTCACTTTGCGGTATCTCGCTATCATAAATTTTCACTGCTTCACTTTCCGTTCTATTGCTACTAAAGTTACGTACAATATAATATGTTTTTGTTTTACTTATTTTAAAATATTTTGATTCCAAGGTTGACCTCTATAATTGCAACTTTGTATTTATCCATGCTTCTGTTTCATCTACCAAAACAATATCATCAGGAAAAAGCATACAACAAGAGATCTCTTGAATTTCGTCTATGATAAGTACAAACAAATATGGGCTTAAAGCTGGTCCTTGATGTAATCCAATCGTAATTGGGAGTTCACTACCCTACCTCAAACAATTCACGCTAGTCACTACACCATAATACATCTCTTTAACTATGTCCACATATTTACTTGAAACACTTGCCAAATTTCCTCTTTAGGTACTCCATCATATGCTTTTATATGTCAATAAAGGTCATCTTGAGATCCTTCTTACATTCTCTAAATATTTCCATTAGTTACCTAAGCAAATAGCTTCTGTGGTTGATGTTCCTGGCATAAAACCCAATTGGTTATCCAAAATATTAGTTCTTGTCTCAGGTGGGTTTCAATTACTTTCTCCCATAATTTCATATGACGACTCATAAGTTTTATTCCTCTATAGTTATTACAACTTTGAATATCACCTTTATTTTCATAAATCGGAATCATAATGCTTCTTCGGCATTCTTCTTATGCTTGCATTATAAGTGAAGATGATAAACCATTAATAACAAGTAAAGTGGATATTAAAGAGACATAGAAAAACTATTTGTGCAACTTACTAAATGATAAAAAAATAAAAAATACAAGTAATAATGTTTTAAAAGTTTGTAATAACCATCAAGAAACCACAGGTCTTAGATATAAACGAAAAATTAAGATTTCTGAAGTGAAGGAAGCTTTAAAGAAGATGAAAATAGGTCTGGATTGTTTCTCAGTAGAGATGTGGAAGAGCTTAGGAATTAGTGGAATAACTTGGCTAACTAAATTGTTTAGAACCTAACAATCTTGTCTCTGAAAGAAGATCAATAACATACTTCCGCTGTGAAAGTGAAATTCCTTCCCTTGACTAAGCAACTTCTACACTCAAAAAGTATTTCAACCTTCCCAAATCTTTAGTCTGAAATTTCTGCTGTAAATGCATCTTCAACTTCTCAATTCTTGAAGAATCATTTCCTGTAATAACAATATCATCAACATATACAATAAGAAATATTTGTCTTGCATCAGAATGCGGAAAAATACAGAATGATCACTACCACAACATGTCAGTCCAAACTCCAAGACAACTTCAGTGAACCGACCAAACCAAGTCTGAGGCGTCTGTTTCTGTCACACCCCCATCCCTGAACCACGGAGAATGCAACTGGAGCGTACCAATACGCTCTCTAACCACCGAATCACCGATGCGATGACCTAAGACTAACTCATTCACAACGACAAATAATAGGTAAAAACAAAGGATTAATATTAATAACATCGAGTTAGCGAGGCTAGGTGATAGCATATAAAATATTGTCTATTCAAATTTACCCCTTCATATCAATGGGTTCTAATCAGGGATCTATGTATTATCACCGTATAATAAATACACTTATCAAGAGAGGAATAAAAGAATACACCTTTGAATCGAGAAAATAGTTTATCAAAGTGTAACAAAAGATGGCCACACCAAGAATCACTGTTCCCTCGTGGAACACATCTCACAGAGCACTCCGGTCCATGATCCTCATACTCCAAGTCCACCACTCTTCACGACCTTCATCGAGTCTTGAACTCCGTGCCATCATGTTTGAATGTTCCCGCATCAACTAAAAAAAGTATGTTTTCTCGAGGAGTGAGCTCCAATCGAGCCCAATGAGTGGCTAAGCCACACAAGCATACACAATAATAATAATGAATGGGGTTGATCGCAAACCATACATGATGGACGGATACCAAGGTGTCCCATACCACCAGGTAGTGATCGTACATCACATACAATTTACAATCATGCTACATGAATGAATGATGATGTATAGTTTTATTGTTATCCACCTAACACACAACTAAGTCGGTATAGTACTATAGCAACACCTTAGGTAGCATCCCGACATCGGTACCATAAACGGATGGTATACGGCGATGACAAACCCGAGTCGCGCTAGAAGCCTCTGCAGGTCTCCACCAAGAGATATACGCAAACCCCGAGTCAAATCCCGTCCGGCGTTCGCCCAAAATACGGTTGGCACCCGAACTTCCGGGTGGGTATACCCGAATAACGGTCGGAACCCACTTGATTGACCGACACCTAACCCCTGTCGGTAAGGGTCATAAGATCTGGGTAAACATTTATCCTAGCCAAGATTCACCTATCAGATGAGTGAGGTACGCATGCATAGCCGAGGCCGAGTCCATAGATACCGAATACGGTCGGCCGGCTATCCTCTCGCCCCTCTGCCTACGTGCGTATCAAAGTACGAGATGTGAATACCGGCGGTCGGTCGGTCACCATCCCGTTTCCACCTAATGCACGATGGACAACTCTAATGCAATTTCAAGTACGGCAATCTCAAGCCCAAGACCCACCGGCACTTGGATCCCGCTCCGAAGCCCTAGATCTACATGCCGTGAGTGAGTCCATATTATGGAATCCTCGGTCCAAGACCAACCGGCACCGAGTCCCATAACTAAATCCAACACCATTCGCACCATAGTGCGATAAAATAAATAATATCGCAAGACAAGAATGTAAAGTCCTATCAACATCTAAACATTTATATCGTCCTATATCTTACTAATAATTATATATTATAGCACACATGCATGAATGACATTCGCAAGACACGACACACAAACATTCCATAAATTAAGACGTTTGCTTAACTCACTCACTTTGATTCTCGTCAATCGTCGATCGGAGCTCTTCAAATCGGCGTTCGATGCCAAGTACACTTGTCCCACGTACTAATACGCCCCGAGCGAGTCGATCCAACCTAAAGAGAGTGTACAACGTGGGGAGAGATTAGTGCCTTAGGACTAGAAGAGTTGGGCCCCATAAGTTATCAAACAAGGCTAAAATAGGGGACCGGCACATACAAAGAAGGCTATATCATGTGCTGTCCATGCGCCTGTCCCTCTCGGGCTTTCCCACCAGCAGATCTAGGTTCTCGGGGATGGCATGCATGTGCCTGTCCATGTGCTGTCCCTCTCGGACCTCCCACCGCGAGATCTTTCTCGGGGCGCACTTGCATGTCTGTCCATGTGCTGTCCCTCTCGGACTTCCCACCGGCAGATCTAGTTTCTCGGGACGAGCACTTGCATGTGCCTGTCCATGCGCGATCTTCTTTGTTCATGCCATTCCGAGAATGGTTTTGCAGCCCCAAAGTCTTGGGCTAAAATGGGGTATTCTTAGGGGTTTTGGGGTCTCTTTGGCCGTGAGAACAACTCCAACCAAGGTGCCATAGCACACACCCAACATGGGTTTGTAAACCCCATGATCGATTAGGTTTTCCTCCATTAAAATACATATGGAAAGGAAACCCATGGGTTTGGGTATTGGGATTTTGAAAGGGTCTTTAATCAATGTTATTTAACAACCCACAAACCACACCTCTATGGTCTTCCATGAGGGTTGGTGAAACCCATAAATGGAGGTAAATCCCCAACTTAGGGTTCATAAATGGAGAAGGGTGAATGGGTTTAAGGTAGGGTTAGGTGCTTCATAGTTAAGCATCAAGGATTTGCCATTAATGGCTCTTCTAATTGAGTAGATGGAGCACTCAAGGTGTGCTCAACCCATTCAAACCCTAGGTAATAGAATTAGGGAAAGAGAGATGGAGAGAGAGAGAAAGAGACTCACCAAGGGTTGATGATGATAGCTTGTGCTCCACCATACTTCTCCCGTCTCCTTCCTTCTTTCTCTTCTTTCTTCTTCTTCTTTCTTCTTCTCCTCTTCTTTCTTTTTCTCCTCTCCTCTCCACGATTTAGGTTTTCTATTGTGAGGTGAATAGTGGATTGACCCCTATTTACCTCACTTTAGTCTTAAGTCATGTTTGGTTGTCTTAGGTCTTTAGGTCCATTTTAAGTTATTGGGCCCATTATACTACTAGGCCCATAATATGATTAGAAGGAACATCGGTCCTAAGCCCATTCTAGTATTTATACTCATGAGTTATTAGGATATTAACTTACTCCCAATCATCTATAAGTGGGAACGGGTACAGGGCAGGGCCGGCGGATCCTCGAAATAAGGAAATGCTAGGAATGCACCTCGAAGACAAACTTTCCCCTATCTCTGTCGATGTACCTATCCTCGACGACTTCTCTAGAGTCACGGTCAACAATCTTGTGGGATGGCTTGAGTATCATGGTCCACGATTCACGAGCGTACTCCGCTCCCGGTTCTACATAAAGGTTCAAACCAGACCGGTGGTCAGACCGAGTTTTAAACCAGGTTTTGGGCACGGATTTAACAGTTTCAGCCCATACAAAGACTTCTTGAACTTACACACCATTCCATACTCCCCTTGAGCAACAAACCCAGGAGATTGCTCCATATAAATTTCCTCATGGAGATCCCCGTGCAAGAAAACATTCTTAACATCTAACTGAAATAAGGGTTAATGATGAGTAGCAGCAAGAGAAATCAATATGCGAACGGAAGTAAGCTTTGCCACAAGGGAAAATGTGTCTAAGTAATCAACATCATACACCTGGGCATAGCCCTTAGCCACAAGGCTGGCCTTCAAACGTGCCAAAGAACCATCAGGATTCACCTTCACCACAAAAACCCATCAACAACCAATATCTGATTTACCAGAGGGTAATGGAAGAAGATCTCATGTCTGATTTTCCTCCAACGCGAACAGTTCCTCAATCGTAGCAGCCCTCCATCAAAGAATAGATAGTGCCTCTGCAACAAACTTAGGAATAGGATGACTCGCAATAGTATTCAAGTAGGAATGGAATGTAGTGGATAAACTAGAGTAGGACACAAAGTTAGAAAGAGGATGTTGGGTACAACTCCGAACACCCTTACGAAGAGCAATAGGTACATCAAGATTTTTGAAGAAACATCAAGGTAGATGAAGGGGGTGGGGCTCAAACTTTTCGAAGATGTCGTTGGTACATAACAGGAGGTTGTGGCGGTGGTGGAGAAACCTATGAAACCGGAGTAGCAGGAGACTGAACAATATATAAAGGAAGATCATCATTCAACTCAGAAACAACAAAAGAAGAATCAGCATATGGGTGGACTCAAAGAAGGAAACATCGGCTGTGACAAAATATTTTTGTAACTCAAATGAATAACAACGATAACCCTTTTGGGTACGAAAATAGCCAACAAAGATGTATTTAAGAGCTTTGGGATCCAATTTGGAAACACTCGGACGATGATCACGGATAAAACAAACACTACCAAAGACATGTGGTGGTAAAGCAAATAAAGGGTCAAAAGGAAATAACAAAGAATGAGGTATACCACCACGTAAAATAGAGGAAAGCATGCTGTTAATAAGGTAACATGTAGTCAAAACAAGATCAACCCAAAAGGGTTTGGTCACCTTCATCTTAAATAAAAGAGACCGTGTGACCTCCATTAAAGGTCGATTCTTTGTTTCTGCCACACCATTCTGTTGTGGGGTGTCGGCACAAGAGGAATGATGAATAATGCCATGTTGAACCATAAAAGTAGTAAAGGAATCAGAAAACTATTCTTTAACATTATCGCTACGAAGAATACGCAAAGGAGTATTAAACTGAGTTTAATCTCATGCACAAAAGCATAAAAAATAGAGAACAACTCTAAACGATTTTTCATTAAATAAAGCTAGGTAACTCTGAAATAATCATCAATAAAAGTAACAAAATAACGAAAGCCCAACTTAAAAACAACTGGACAAAGACCTCAGACATTTGAATGAACTTAAGAAAAAGGTTGGTCAGACTATTGATTGACTCTAGGGGGATAGCTTACACGGTGAAGCTTCCCAAACTGACATGACTCACAATTTAAACTAGAAACAGACCGAAAACGAGAATCTAAAAGCTTTAAACTATCCAATGATGGATGACCCAAACGAAAATGGACTTGATGCGGTGATGCCACACTCGAACACGCCACAGATGAAGTGTCCTCGAGTAGATACAGCCTCCCCCCCCACCCCCACCCCCACCCCCGACCCCGATTTACGACCTCTACCAATCATCTTCTTCATCGTAAGATCCTGAAAGATATAGGAATAAAAGAAAAAGGTTACAAAACAATTATAAGTTTGATTAAACTTATTAACAAACAAAAGATTAAAAGGAAACTCAGGTAAATAAAGAACAAAAGATAAGGATAAAGGAGTGGCATGGACAGTGCCTGTACTAGTAACTTTAGCTAAAAAACCATCAGCTAAAGTAACACTAGAGGACAGTGTATGAAAGGAAGAAAACATACCTGAGACCCCAGTCATACGATCTGATGCACCTGAATCAATGATCCAGGGGCGGGAAGCAGTCAAAAGATATGCAAGTAGCAGTAGGACGCTGGGATGATTGAGAAATCTAAAACGGGGTAAAGCGTGAATAATCCTCATCAGACATCTTCATTGTCTTACCCTCAAACTGTGGAGATGATGTAGCAGTGGAATCAGCAAACTGTTGTTGTGGTGGTTTGCCATGGATTTTCCAACAAAAGCGTTGGATATGTCCTGGGCGACCACAATGGTGACAAGTCTTCACCAAACCTGAAGTATCTGAACCAGCCTGAGTACCAGAAATAGGAGCTTTGCCATAACAGCCCCATGACCACGACTACCACCAGTACCTGTCCCACTACTGGGCCCACGGTTAGGTGTAAAAGAAGCCAAAGCTGAATTATCCATAAAGGTGGATTCATGAGAATTCTCACAAGATACTCGTAGAATTCGTGAAAAAATATCTGAAAGTGTGGCTACCTTATCACCACCGAGTATCTGAGAATGAACGGAATCAAAATCCTTCCCAAGACCACCCAAAAATCCCTTGACAGCGAGCTCCTCTCGCTGATTCTGCATCTGTTGTACATCAAAAGTGATAGGAAGTAGGGAATTTTCAGATCCTCATACATCCTCTTAAAGTTAGCAAAATACTGATCAGCCCTGTAAAACTCCTAAGACAACTCATAGATATGAGACAAGTTGTTCTGTCCAAAGTGTAGAACATTCAGATATTCCCATAACTCCATAACAGTATCAATATGAGTCACCAAATCAACAATCTGATTGTCCATGGAATTCAGCAATTGTCCCATCATATGTGCATCAATGGTGTCCCATGATGCATCAGCAGGCAGGTTTATTCTTCGTCAAATGGTCCTGTTGGTCACGACCAATCAATACCAACTTAACAATTTTCTTCCATTGTCGAAAGTTGGTAATTCCTTCTAACTTCTTTTCAGTAATACGGTTAGAGGACGAAGACACAACCTCGGTAATTACATTCTTTGATGATTCAGACATCTTTCACAAACACTGAAAATAGAGTGAAGTTGCAATACATACCAATGAAGCAGAGAGAAAGCCAAAACCCTGAGAAATTCAATCTCAAAACCCTGAGGGAGAATCGATCTCAAAAACCATGCTGAAAAAGTCGATCTCAAACCCTGCTTCTGGAACTTCGATGCAGTCTTCACTCCATAAACCAATCACCATCAAAAAGAGAGACCTAGTTCTTAATCTTCAAACATGATCAAGTCTCTAAACAGTCCCAAAACACAGCATAAGGTGGGTGTTGCACCCCTTTCAAACAAAAAAACGAAAGAACTCTCTAACTTGAACTGATATGAATCAATCAATAATGAATGAAACCTTGAAAGAGAGGAGACAAGATACTAGGAAAGTTGTAGCAGTCCCTAAAGATCTTGTTCTGATACCATGTAAATAATAATTGAAGAGAAAAAGAGAAGAGAGAGAAGAGGGAGAGAACAATGAGAGACGATAGGTCTGTGTAACCTTGGGAGTCTCAACTTAGAGTTAGAGCTTCCACTCCATTCACTATATATTCACTTAGAGTAACCAAGGGACACAACAGGAAAATAAGAAAAAGAAACAAAGCATAATACCTAAACTACTCCTAATTTATCTCGGTATTAGCGCTAGCTAGCGTTAATACTGTGACTTACATAGTCTAGTAACAGTGTTCTATTGTTAACATGAAATTACTACTTTGCCCATCAAATTACCATGTGCTATTAGAAGAGCAAGAGTGAAATCAAATAAAATAGAAATTCTGAACTCCTCAGCTATTTCAGAATTTCTATTCCACTTGATTTTCATTTCACTGAGAATTAAGGTGCAAAACTCAAACCAAACAATATCTGAAATAGAATTCACCCCCTGAAATTGAAATCGAAATCATACCAAATCAGGCCTAAGTACAGGTTAAGTATGGTATGGTAAATATCAAAATAACGGGTTTTCTACAGAATTGCATTAAACCTGAGATTTATCTATTCTTCAAGTTTCTTCAATCCAGAATCCAGATCCTGGTATAACTTGTGGTTCTAGTAATGCACTAGCACTCTTATGGCTGGACCAAACCAATCTGGAGACCCAGACCAAGGAGAACCAAGTCCAAACCTGGCTTTTGGCTCAGCAGGGATAGGTAGGGAATGTTCCTTTTTTATTTAAGGTTATCGTAGAGCATGGACTTTATGTTAGATTCAAACTCCATCTTTGTTTTGGAGTCGGTGCTTGTAGCTATACACATGCAACCATTGTTCCAATCATGTACAGATTTTCATGAATAAATTTTGATTTGAGTTACTGTTGCCCTTAGTATGTGAAGCCAAGATCTGGTTGTGGGATTTTTTCCTCTCTTTCCTAATCATCGACTCTTTTCAGACCCATACCTTAAAGTTTGGTCTTTTCCCTACTTTATTCCTCTTCTATTGTTTATTCTCATTCTTTCCTCTTCTTTCTCCTTGCTTTTTCTCTGTTTCTTTCCCTTCTCATCGATGTTACTCTGTCTAGTTGTTACCTTTGGTTCATCAAGAGAGAACTCAATCTCTCTCATGTTTTACTCTTCCAGCCTCAAACTCGGGGGTTTAAATCGCTGCTCCAGGGTGACCTTGTCTGCAAAGCCCTAGTTCGAAATCCTCCTAAATTGAGAGTTTTGAACTGAAACTTAGATTCGGTTTTGGAATTTCCGCCAGTGTTTATCCAGGAAATTTTAATTATTTATGGATTGCTGGCTCTACTGATTATTGATTAGGCTTCAGAGAGCTTTGGTTTAGCTGTCTAATCCTAAAACTTCATGTCGATTGGGTTCTTTCAGTGAGAACCAACCCTTGTTTGGTTCTAGCATGGCTGGTTTGTTGTTCTAATTTTGAAGAAACCTATTTCTGTTAATCACAATTAAGACCTTCTTTTCCCTGATTTGCCAAACCGCCCTACTTCTAAAGTTATTCCCGTTTTATACCCAGGCCATCCCCAATACCAAATTCCTTTCCTCTAATTACATTTATGGTTCAGTCCCTACCCAAACGGGGCCTAAGCTTACCAAAATACAAAATTGCCACTCTAAATTTGAGCTTTGTCATTCCTTGTGGGCCCGTAGCATTATCCAGTTGTTGAGAATATCTAGAATCCTTAGCAGCCTTACAATAAGAGATTGTTTCCAAGGTTCTCTAATTCGCCGTTTTTCTTCCTTTGAGATATTTATGCATTTTTAGTACTCTTAACCAAAGTTCTCTAGGTTTCAGTTTCGAGCCTAGTTTCGACCAAGCTCAAAACCGAAATGTTTCGACCGAAACCGAAATTTCTGTCAAAACTTGTATATATATATATATATTTTTTTTTGCAAGTTTTGATGGTTGGTTTTGGTTAAATTATGTCTTGAAATTTTTAAGATACCCTATTTTAGGCCCTCTAAACATTGTGATACCCTTAGATGTTTAAAAATCACACTCAAAATTGTAGTTTTGACTCGGATCCTAGGATGGTAGTATACGCTGTATATACTATCTAATATCGCATATTCCACACAAAGTTTAGTACTAGAACACATATAATTCAAGTAAAACAACTTAAATATGCATTAGGAATGAGCTGGCATCAAATTATAAACCGTATCATAAATCATGGATCATACATGGTTTGTTACGAGTCAAATATAATGGAGTCGACAATATATGAAACAAGTCACCCCCTATGCTCAACAAATTGTCGTTTCCACTGTGTTCATCTACTGCCCAAGTATTTGTTTCAACTTCCAACCTTGTACAATAGTGATTTGGACAAAAAAGCACAAAAATTCACTGCTGAAACTAGACGAAATGAGTGAAATGAAATTTATACCAAAGGCTTTGAACAGTTTTGATCAAAATATTGGCGAAACGAAACAAAAGAATCAAAACATTGCAATCTTTCAATATCGCAGGCTGTTTTGTTTGGACAGCCTGCGAAATTGAAATATTTAGATCGCAAAATTTCAATGAAACCTTGTACCATGCTCTTAACCGCAACAAAGAGGGGGAGCCATTGACTGTAGAATTAAAAAAAAAATGTGCTTATTTCCATGTTGAGAGCACCACTCCCCAAAGGAGTTCATCGGGCTTGGGTTTTGGCCTAGGTAGAGAGGTTTGCAGGAGTTTAATAGTCGAGGGTTCACAACAATGAAAAAAAAAATTGGGGTAAAGTCCATACCCAGATTTCTTTTTCCTCCATCATAGTTGTCAAGGTGTCGCCTATGCGTCCAAGCTCTTTCCTGGGTCCAAGGCGACCACACGCCTTGTTGACACTTCACGATTTTACATTAATCTATGCTTATTGCTTTGTTTTTCGATGAATATGTTTATCTTTATTCTATACGTTGTTTATTATATATTGATTTTCTCATATTAGGTCATTACTAGCATAATTATATCATATTGCATTGATATAACTTCTATGTTGCATATAACTATAATTATATAAAATTATCATTGTTATATTACATATAGTCATAAATTGCACGCCTAGGGCACCTAGGCAATGGTTAAGTGGGGTACTATGTCGCCTAGGCACCCCTCCGATTCCTTGGGTTGCCTTGACAACTATTCCTCCATTTGCTCACATATCGGGTAAGATGAATTTTTGGGTACTTGCTCCAAAACGGATACTTTTTTCCCTATTTTTACTCTACTGATTGCAACCAACACGCTCATCCCAACATTTTCTCTCAGATTTCCTATCCTTTGGTGAGAGGTAAAGCAACCAAACACAGCATAAGGGATCTGTGCATTGAAGAAGTAATGGAGAATAGCTCTCCCTGTCTTCCTCCATAAGGAAACTCATCTTTTAGCATAGCCCAACTACGATCAAATAGGTATTCACATCACAGAATTTGTGCTCACATATTCATAAGTGAATGGTTATTTACATTTTATTTTTCTACCGAAAAAAAGGTGTGCAGAGATAATATATAGGCATTTGTAAAAGCATATAATTAGTATATTTGTGCTTGTAGACACATTATGGTATGGTTAAAACAGATGTATTATTTTGATATAAACTCTAATGCACAACCTGCTGATATTTACATGCCTGAACGGCTTCTCTGTGCCTTATGATCTGAGTATGGGAGGGAAGAATGAATCATGGGCTGATGACTTTCTTGCTCACTTGCTGATGAAGTTTGAAAAATGCAAGCATGCATGGAGGGATTTGCAGATGGACGTTAGCGAATGCTACCCACAAGCAATCGTGCTGTAGTAGTCGAAAAACGATTGATTTGTTCAAGGAACACCATGAGCCACCTCTCCCCAACCCCCACCCCACCCCCCCCCCCCCCAAAAAAAAAAAAAAAAATTGTCGACAAGGGTTTGTACAAGCATTTCATTTGATTTTTTTTTTTTGGATTAGAGCTTTTCATTTGATGTAGAAGCTGAAAAAATATCATGAGCAATTAGTGTATTAGTTAGAGAAAAGTTTTCATACACGACTGTGTAAGCCATGTATGCGAAAGGGTCTCTTACAAAGAGTTGGAAAAGTCAAAATCCCCACCCATTAATTAATGCCTTGAAACTCCCACCCTCTTATATACACGGTTTACATGACCGTGTATGAAAACTTTCCCCTATTAGTTATTAAACTTTATCCTCTAGAGGCAATCCGGGTTCGACAACATTAGCTTGGATTGTTAATTGGTCACCCAAGTGTTAAAAAATTCAAATAATGAGGTCGATGGCAGTTCTACGATTAACCAAAGTTATGAAGGGTTACTATAAGCCTAAGGTAGACGAGGAGGGAAAGGATGGGTTAGAATTTCCAATTAAAGAATAAGTATAGCCTAGGTATTAACAATAAGAGAAAAGGAAGCATGCGCCATCCTTGTACAGATTCTTCTATACCCTTTTTCACATATAAACTATATGGTCTGCACGGATACATTATCTCTTATTTTGACATGTGGCCCTTTATATGGATCCTGTTTAGATACCATTTTCTAACACCTCATTGGTGTAACGTGCATATTCCTTCTTATACCGTGTTTGTAGGTCTTAGGAAATCCTCTTAATAATAAGCAAAAGCTATGAAAGGTTTAAGTAGGACGGGCTTTGGTGCAATGGCAAGGTAAGTTGTTACGGGTTCAAGTTTGGAAACAACCTCTTTACGAAAGTAGGGGTAATATTGCATACATTACGACCCTTCCCAGACCCCACATTGGCGAGAGTCTCGTGCTCTGAGTACGTCTTTTTTTTTATATACATATATGATAGGTTTAAGACATTAAAGGAAGAGATTTTGAAAGGGAAAATGTTCTCTGCACTGGATGCACCAAGACACATGGGGGTGGGAGAAATGACAGCCCTGCCCCGTGAATGATTGAATTGACCCCTCATCTCTTCCCATGTGTCTGGGGCCTTTGGACGCAGTCTATGGCCCTGTGTGCTCCCAGGCAGAGAACATTGCCCCATTTTGAAAATATAGAAATAAATTTAGCTCACACGGTATGAGGATGTCTTTAATCCCAGTAGCCAAGTTGATCCCCAAGGATGGAACTCATCCAAATCAGCACGGATTGAGCTAAAGCTTCTCATAGGAGTCGAACCAACGAGAAGCTGCCACTCAAAAAAAATTTGAGTAGTGTGGGCTCCATTGTTAGCAAAAACGCGTTTAAAACTCTGTTTTAAACATGTTCCCATTTTTTTACCATTTTAAATATGTTTTGCCCTATGCTTTCCAAATATACGCCAAAAAAAGGGGAACGTATTTGAAACCCGTTTAAAACAGGAATGTTTGGACTTAACTGACCATATCTCTCTTTCCCGAATTCTGGTCGGCCTGATAATTTCACCGATGTAAAGATGACTCGAAGGGCTACATTTTTCATGATATCACCTTCAACTCAAGGTCAATGCACGAATACCGAAAATAGAAACATCTATTTCAAATAAAAATTCCTCAATTTATATGAGAATAATGCCGTTTTTTTTGTTCTGCTTTTTAAAAATATAAACGTTTAAGACCCGTATCATCCGTTTTCCATTTTTTATTATTCTCTATTTTTTTGGCCGTTTTATTTGACCGTCCGCTTGCAATTTTTTACCATTTAAAACTCATACCGTAAAACTCCGTTTTCTTGCCGCTCCCATTTTTGTAAACTATGGTAGGGCCACCAACCATGGAAGTTTGGAGGAACTGCCAAACCTCTATGGGGAGACTCCAAACTCCCCTCCCCTTTTCTTATAGTAGGAAGGGGGAGGGGGGAGGCTTCTCCTCATCTAACTCATCTCTCTTCTTTTGTTTTTTTTTTTTTGGTGCTCTTTTGTATAATATATTTTCATCTCCTTCTTTTTTCTTTTCTTTTTTTTTTTTTTTTTTGTTTTTGAGAAAGTGAGAGGATGTCTTACTCGAACCGAGAGGGCGGGTTAGGGTTGAAATTTTTAGGCTTGGGGTCAGGGTCGGATTGGGCCAGGGTTGAGGCCCGGCCTGGCCCTATGTTAGGTTATGCATTACACTTTATTGATTAAATTTTGCAATTTTTGTTTAGTATCTAATTATTTATTGGTATACCAAAAAAAAGAGGCTAATTATCTATGGAACAAAAATATTTAAAATTTTAAGATTGAACTAAGTTTTTTAACCCAAAGAACAGTCAAATAGTCAATTGAGTATGAAACAAACCAATACCCAATTATATGAGACTGATCAATTTGGGTAAACCAGGCCCTAACAAAAATTAGGGTCGATTAGGATGAACCCAACCCAACCTGGGCCGGGTTGGGCTCGGGTTGAGCTAAGAGGACTTAGGGTTGGTTGGACTAGGGTTTGAAAAAACCCGGCCCAACCTGCCTTGTTTCACCCCCAGCAATTGCACATGAAAAAATAAAAATGACAACCCCATAATATTAAATTATAATTAATTTAATCAATCTCATTAAATAGTGTTTGATGGACACACATCTAATTTCATAATATCCAATACGTCCTAATTTAAAATTATTATGCTGACATCATATATAATTATATTAAATAATTCTACCATATAAAATAAATAATAAAAAATAATTAAAATTTTATGAAAATTTATATCATATCTATCTTCTGAAATCAAATATTAGATAAAATTTCAGCATGAAAAATTTTACACTAATATTTTTCATGTAAAATTATACATAACAAAAATTTTACACTCAAACAAAAGAAGCTTTTGAATTTTTCCTCTAAACCAAGTGGGTTCAAAGAAGAAAATAATAAGATCCCTTACCCATCACTACCAGTCAGTCCTATATTTTTTTGGGTAATAATACAGTCAGTCCTATATCACCAAACCTATAAGATTAATATAGTCTTACTTTTTTTTTTTTTTTTAAATATAGTCATAACAAAATGCTTCTTTCGAGGTCCTTTTTCCTTTCAACCGTTGCAAGTTAGAAATAACAATTAAAAACTAGATAAAAAATTTCTTTCTAGATATGAGGATTAAAAAAATGGATAAAAAAACATTGAAGATGTGTGCTTCTCATCCATATTGGTGCTCTTTCCTTTTTGTGGACCATTCCAATCAAAGCATTAACAAAACTCAAACATTGATTGATGCAAACTGGTCTTTTCAATTTTATTTGAAGGAAAGAGAAAGGAGAGGAAATACAGTCACCAGTTTCTATTAAATTTGAAACTACTATTGAATTGAAACTTAAAAACAAAAATTTAAAGCAAAAAGTTTTGAACATGCTCATTACTGCTTTAGTAGCTCAAGAACTTCAGACTCAGTGGGAAGGGCAGGAATTGCCCCTTTCTTTGTGGTAGTAATTGCTCCACATGCATTTGCAAATTTCAGTACTTGTATCAACTTTAATTCATCCTGCAAAACCATTGTCCAATTAAAAGAAAATGTAAGAAAGAGGATAATTTTTTTCCTATACTATTAGATAGTATATTGAATTCAATGGAAGATATAAATTTTCTTATACTACTACTACTATTACTATTTATTGACCTAATCCTTTTGATAGGGATGGCATTGCTCATACTCTCAGTGTTGGATTTAGGTGTTCATCAAATTCAATTTAAAGTATTTAAATAAAATTTTTGCATTATTATTTTAGGGGCAATAAACTATTCTAAGGTTAGACTTAAATTGTTCGCAATTAGGGATAAAATTGGACAATTTGTTCATAAGGTTATTACATTATATATTTTAAGAATATGACTCCAAAATATAAATGTGAGTATTCATATTATGAGTATATGGAACTAGATCATCTGACAGTCTTGTATGGATTATCGTTAATTGTTTGCGAAACAAGACTCTCTGTGACAGTTAATTTAATTTTAGACCTGAGAGGTCCTTACCTTGTAGTTAAACTTCAACATTTTGGTGTACTAAAGGTTGATGCCTCTACTAGCTATATGTAAGCATACAAGATATACAATGTTTATCTGTGAATCGAATACATGCTTAACATAGAATCAATTTTCTGAATAAGGTGAATATTTTGAGCGAAATATTTTACAATGATTGGACAAAATTCTGAGCTCAGTCATAGTTTTATAAAGAGTTTGGAAGATCATTTAAATTATTATTATTTATTAATAATTGTTTACCACAAAAATAAAACCTATTAATAATTATATTTTAAACTATATTATAAATTTTTATATCTAATCAATGGTCGAAATTCTCTGACTAACCTATTTCAACGTACTAGGTGTTTTTATAGTAATTTATTCCATGCCCATGAATCCGTCATGTGATATTGTTAAGTAGAAGCCTAAATTATATAATTCTATCATTGAAAGGGATTTTCAGTTATATCCATCCTAGGGTGTAGTTAAGAGTAACTAATATTACTTAGAGTAGCATTTAGAAATAAATAATACCACTTACTAAAGTTGAATCAAATTCATAACAGACAAACTTAGGTAGAATCACCAAATAAGATCTCACCACTTAATATATAGATTCTTTTTTAGTAGATTAGGATTTCAAAGTTATAAATAAAAAGTTTTAAGAGGAGAAACATGTAAAATCATGGGAGCCTCACTACAGGCTTCCTGTGACTCTCTCTCTATATCTCTCTCCATTTTCTTCTCTAGCAAATTATGATTTTAAACCCTTCACTGTAAGAGTCTGATTCTGTTGTGTGAAGAGACCCGTTTGTCGAAGAGGAGACTTGTGCGGAAGCACTATATTCCTTTGAAGGTATTGTGCTTGTGGTGCACAGAGGTAATCCTAAACCCCTCTTTCATTTCATTACGAATACCCTAATGCATATGAGATCGATTTGTGGGTATGAAATTTTGATTTACGATCATTCCCACCAGCACCTGATCCTCGAATCCAAGCATTAAGAGTGAGGGCATGTACAATTCCAGAATCAAGATGCTTGATAGCTCGTTTTAAAGAGATCTAATCCAAGGTAAGTAGAATGCTAGCAATAAACTGGTATTTTGAACTACTTGAACATCTCTAAGCTTAAAATTCATGTTGATTCAGAGGTTACAGTTATAGACTACTATTATCTTAATGAATTAAAATCCATATAAATGTAAATGATTATTCTCTATTTTCTAGCTTCAAATTGCATTCTAAACACAGAATCTATTCCTAGAATACTTACCAATCCACAACCTTAAGAGCACATAAATAAGAAATTCAAAACAGAAATAACAGAGTAAACTTACTTCAAGTACGGACGGGTTGTTAACAATCTTGCAAAGTAGGGCGCCGATAAACGAATCACCTGCGCCAGTCGTATCTACTGCATCCACCTTGAAGCTATCAACAGCTCCATTGAAATCCTATATTTCAAGAAATTTGTCTCAGTAAATAGATCAAAAGTTCTATTCTCCTGCTTTGTTTCTCTTATGAACTTTTGAACCCTAAATTTTTTTTTCATAGTTTAATACTTACAAACCTTCCATGACAAAGAGACTATGATCCATATAACCTTCATGGAGAAAAGACTATTTTGATAGAAAATTATGCCTTTGAGAGGATGAAATTTGACAAAGTATCTTAGAAACTTAGTCTGGGCCAAGGGTTTGAAATAGCTGTAAAATTCTCATTTCTTATCTGCTATTAGTTGCTTTTACACACAGGAAGGATGAAACTTTCATCATCCCACATGTCATGTTAACATAACCCTTTAATCATTATAAAACCTGTTCTAATGTTGGTGGAATCAGGCCTTTAGAAAAGCAATTCTTACAAGGCACAATTGTTTTCCCCCTTTGTGACTGTTTCTAGTGAGACCAGTTAATTACTGTACATATGGCAAGTGCAGGTGGTTACTCTCTTTGTCACATTAGAAGGGAAATTAAGGTCTTATATATAGTTACTAACTGCTCATACCCTCCATTTAAGGATATGTAAATCGATATTCGAAAATCCGAATTTGATTTGCATCCGTATTTGTTTAAGGGTATCCATATTTGAATTCGATTAGTTTGGAAAAAAAAATTTATCCGATTCAAATAGATATCTAATTAATAATAAAAATTAAATAACTAATGATCTTGAGAGTTTTGAAGATTCAACAAGTCATAAAGAAAGAGGAAATGAGAATCATGAGACTAAGACAACTAAGAGAGATGGATTAAGAGCGAATCGTATCCGCAAGGGGGAACAAGGTCCGGGTTACAGAAGTTAGGGATGTAAAAGGATAGTCGAAAATCCGAATTCTATTCGCATCCATATCCATTTAGAGATATCCGTATCCGGGCTAGGGGTGTCAAAACATAGCCTGAGCTGACAAAACCGAAACCGATATGAGCCTATTGGATCATGTTTTGGGCTTGGATTTTGTGAAACCGATACCAAATCAGACCGCACTGAAGCCGATAAGACACTAAACCCAACTTAAAAAATCAGATCGAAACCGAAATAAACCAATAGCAGCCTAAATTCATGACAAAACACCTTTTGTTTTTATACTTTCGAATATATTTACATGGTAAACCAAAAACCAAAGCAATAGTAAACCAATAAGGGAAACCGACAAGAACCCAAAACCAAACTGAACCCAAATCGGTGCACCCTTATTGGATCATGTTTTGGGCTCACTCATTCTCACATTGACACCTGTCCAAATCGACCGAATGACACCCCCTAATCTGAGTAGTGTATCTGGATCCGATACATCTGATTCGTATTCCATCCATATACATCTCTCCATTAAATGGATTAAGAAGAAAACACTGGGTATGGGCTTCATGAACCTATGATGGGCTTGAGCTTTCTACTAGAACCAACCCATTTCGGATAATTTTCAGTGATTAATTAATTAAATAAAGGGAACTGAAGAAAGAGAGTTGTAAAGGGTAGTACCTTGGTGTAGTATTTGCAGCCCTTCTCTCCAAGGGTTACTAGCAGAAGCTTTAACCCTGGATGCATAAGAGATATTGCTGTTTCATCGTCAACTGTATCATGTCCAGTCAAGAATTCAAACTCCACATCACTGACTTTGATGATGTCAGCCCTGTCCCAGATGCTCATGATTTGCTCACGGGCATCATCTGTTGATGGCCACAACGGTATTCTGAGATTCGGATCGTACGATAGCAATGCACCTGCTTCCTTAGCCACCTCCATGGCTTTCAGATGAGCTGATCTGCAAGGCTCTGTGATTAAACTTATCGATCCATAGTGGAAAATCTCAGCCTGTCAATTTGAATCCATTCATGATAAAAAATAGTCAGTCATAAATAATAGGAACAAAGTTTTCTGCACTGGGGCGCAGCGCAGGTGCACCGAGACACATGGGGCGGGCGAAATGATGGATCCACCCCCTCTCCTGGATGACCCAAACCCTACCATGTCCTGTTCCATGTGACTGGGCACAGGCTGTGCCCAGATGCACTCTCCTAGATGGAGAACGTGCGCCCAAAATAATATTAAGGCAAGAGATCACTCTGTCTGTGTAGTGCATGCATCAGGTTGGGGCCAATGAGAACACACATAAGTGGATATATTGAAATATAATTTTTTATTGTATTAGAGGTTGAACGGTAAATTCACATGGTCTATGTTCTGAGCACATGGACCACACGGCCGGTTAACATTCTTTTTCTAACAGTATTTATATTTATATATATAATTGGTATTGATATTAAGATAATGATGGATAGTATCTATATTTATTGCCAGTGAAGGGAAGAAAACTACTAAGAAAGAGAAAGTGAACGAATCCTACATATCCAATGTAACATCTCAACAATCAATTGAAAGGGAAAAGCCAACTATGAGGCGAAGGGACAAAACTGTCCAATACGGACCGATCTGTATCAATACCAGATCGGTATCTACCGAGACCGATCCTGTATCTGATACCACGCGGGTGGAAGAAAACTTTTGCTTTAAATGAATTTGTAACAGATAACCAATACAATCTGGCTCAGACACAAGGATGTTACAATTGAACCATCTGAACCGAAACGAAAGTCGCCAACCCAGATTCAGTGGGACTGGATCGACTGATCCATCCAGAGCAAGGTTTGATTTGTATCGGTATCGGTGGAGATCAGATTCCGACTGATCCCATATCAGTGGATTGGTATCTGAACCAGACCGATTCGTATCGATATTGGCAGAGACCGATACCGATTACTATATATGGTGGGTCCCGAACAATTGAAATCATATTATTTTAAGCCGGACCTCACATGGGGGTAGATCTCACAGAATCATCGAAACCTACGAAAATGTAGAGATTTTGACAAAAT
Organism: Telopea speciosissima; assembly: GCF_018873765.1. NCBI lineage: Eukaryota > Viridiplantae > Streptophyta > Magnoliopsida > Proteales > Proteaceae > Telopea > Telopea speciosissima. The sequence goes on along the minus strand of NC_057926.1, from coordinate 36,308,706 downwards.
TGGAAAGAGAGAAAGAGAGGAAGAGAGAAGAGAAGGAAGATTTAGAAAAACAAAATTGAAGAGAGAAAGAGAAAGAGAAGGAGAAGAACCCAACGCACCGATCTAAGGAGATTCAGATTAAGTTCAGCCTCTGTCAAGAGCATATCTGCACTTGGATTTCTGAAAAACATGAATTCTCGTTCACCATCCGCTCGAAGCGTCACAAAAGCTAATGCTGTTCTTGCACCTTGATCGAACAAGACCCCATCAATATCAACAGCGTTATCTTTTAATATCTCAGCCAACATGTGACCGAAATCGTCGTCGCCGAGTTTCCCAACGAAGGCCGATTTGCCGCCGAGACGGGAAACAGCAATAGCGACATTGGCTGGAGCGCCACCGGGGGCTTTTAAGAAACCTGGTGCTTCGGCGAGAGAGACGCCGGAGACAGTGGGGACGAAATCGATGAGCATCTCGCCGAAACTCACGATCAGACCGTCCGGTTTGACTTTGGAATCTCCGTTCGCTAGGGCCATGATGAAGCGATAAATCCAGAGAGAGAGAGAGAGAAAAAAGGGGGTTTTTAGAGAGATGGGGTTTTTTTGAGAAAGAGGAGTTTTTTCCGAGTCTTAAAGAGGAAAAGAGATGGTAGACACAAGGAGGGAGTCGACTTTGGTTGGCGTGAATTAGTAAAATATTTGAAAAGAGATTTGCTTTCTTTTTATAAATGCAAGTGGTGATGATTATTCGTACCTAATTTACCTTTCTTTTAAAGATAAACTGCCTTTGCCAGCTCACCTACAAAGCGCTCTAATAAATGTCGTCTGATGGTCCCAGTCAATTGGTTGAAATGACCAAAAGCCTCCTATTAGATGGATGCATTGTCATCCACCGCGTACAAACTGTCGTACTAAAAACCTTCCCCTCGAGTATTTTAGCAATGTGATTCTTTCAAAATAAGTACTCCACCTGCCTGAGATGATGCACATTGTTTGCAGCCTAAACCACCTGGTTCTGATTAGGGTGGGCTAGGCGTGAACCAAGAGTGGGCCATCGTTGTTGGGCCAAGATCGAGGAAGAACACGGAGACGTGGCTGCACCCCTGACGATTTGGAGGGGGTGGCCCACGTGGCAGAGACACAGGCGGTACCAGGCGTAGGTCTGCATCTCGCAGGGAACGAGGTTGATGGCAACGTTGGTGGGGCCCACCACTGCTACAGTAGTTGGAGTGAGAGCAGGGTTGGTGGCTTACGTGGCAACCCCTGGTTGGAGCGTGGGAAGCATGAGCCAAAGAGGGTGGCCTTGGAAGGAACGGTTGCCCAGATTGATAACTGCCAAGGCTTATCTTATATAAGGGAGGAGGCTTATCCGTGGAAGGGGACAACACATCTGACAATCAACATTCTGACTTTACTCGTTTTGCATTTTACTTTTACTTGTTTTCTCTACATTTCTTTATTGTTTTTTGTCATTTGAGGCTGAAGGGAATGTACAGTCACATACTAAAGACAGCAGGGGTGTATGCGCAAGGCTCACACTTGTATCTGGTATGATTGGTTAATGCATTTACTACTTTCAGTTCATTGTTGTTTGTGTCTCAAGGTTCTTTCCCTTTTTATTTGAGCAATAGCATTTTGGGCTGCAGTTCGTAGTTTGTTGGCTTAACCCAAAAGACCTTAAAGCTACTCAAGCAGGAAGGAAACCTACTAGCCTGGTAAGGAGTCAGACTAGGTTGTTCTCGGCCTCGTTTGAACCTGTGCAAAGGTTCTGGCACGCCTACATTATTCGCACCATGTGCGTACCCCGCGTGTAATTATTTGGGGAGTTTTTTCACCAACACATTTTGGCACTCCGGGTGGGACCCTTATAAGCCAACGACTGCTATGGTCAGGCAAAAGAAAGGACCAGGACGTCCTCGTATCCAAAAGGAAAATATGGTGGATGAAGAAATGGAGAATCCCACGGCAGTTGAATTCGCAGACCAAGCCGAGGACGAACCATGCGGTTCACATGGCAGTAATGCCAGCCATGACTCAGCATATCAGCTAGCTGTTATGGTGCATAACGCTGTAGACCCCCTCGCGGGCAGTATACAGCAGCTTGTGCACGTCTTTAGACCTACTTCCGACGATTTACGCCACATGATGGCTATGATTGATAAATCCGTAGCCAGTCAGCAAAGTCAGTTCGAGGAGTTTCGTGAAACCCTTGTTGCCCTGAGGCAGCAGGCCACGCCAGGGGCAAGACCGAATGCCACGGTCACACCACCTGATGGGACTGCCTCAAGGGCCAAAGGTAGAGGACTAGAGGTGGGCCGCATAGGCATGTTGGCTCAGGCCGCGTATGGCGGCAGTTCGAGCCAAAATCCCATTGTTGGGGACTGGCCTAGGGTCAATCTGCCAACGACGACTTTCATTAATCCCCTGTATCAAGCCGCACCACCCAGCGTCCCTAACCCGGTTGGGAGCTATGTGGCCAGCAGCCCTCCCACAGGCATCCAGGGGGGCGCTAATCAGGCAACAACCCTAGGGACAGGCCATGCGCCCATAGCGGTTATCCCAGCGGTGCTGCAGTGGCCAGCGGCTGCGAGTGCTACCCAGACAGGGGGCATCAGGTCCATCCCAGGGTCAAATAACACAGCCGCCACAGGGCCAAACGTTGTTCCCTTAGGGGGATACCCCCCTCCAGGACGTGGCAGTGCAACGACTAGAGTGCCTGGGTATAGACCCATAGGGGTGAACACCAGGGAGAGTGTGCCCGGATTCGAACCAAGGCCGGAGGCGTTCCCAAAAGCTCAGCCTGGCCTGGCCTACCCCAGTAACCCATGGCCGGCAGACGCGGCGGGGTATCCAGTCGCTCAAGGGGTACCATTGATAGTTGACGGGGGAGGACTGGCCAGGATCATCCAGGACAGCATTAATCCTTTCTATAGGACGACCCCACGTCCTACATATAGGAAGCCCTACTCCGAGTATTTTGATGCGGTGGACCTCGGGAGGAATCCCAAGATCCCAGAGTTCACCAAGTTCTCAGGCGAGGACAAGGTGTCCACTATTGAACATATAGCCCGCTTTACGGTCCAGTGTGGTAATTTGGGCGAACTGGAAGCGGCCAAGCTCAGGTTGATCCCCAACTCCCTTATGGGATCGACCTTCACTTGGTACTTCAATTTACCCGCCAATTCAGTCTAGAGTTGGCAGGCAATGGAGGACCTCTTTCACACTCAGTTCTACCGGACCGAGCCTGAGATCACCATAGGGGACCTGGCCAAAATGACCAAGGAGCCAGGTGAGGCTGTCGAGAGGTTCGTTACCCGGTTCAAGACGGCCAAATACAAATGTCCAACTACTTTGCCCGAGGCTGAATACACGAAGATGGCCTTGGGGGGACTTAGTTTTGAGCTCCGAAAAAGGTTTGTTGGTCAGTACTTTGTTGACCTCGGTCAGCTGGTGCTGCAGGCTGTGCCCTATGAGTAGCTCTTAAAAGAGGAGGGTCAGTGGAAAATAGCCTCTATTGGAACATATTATAAAGATGCAGCTAGCCACGCCTTCCCGCTGTTAGGAAATAGTGAGCAAAAATAGGTTGACTACATTGAGTTTGAGGTAGACGCTGCGAAAATCGCAGAAGGAAAACCCTATGTATGTAAAGCTCTGGCCAGGCCGAATGATTAGGCCAAGCAAACTGAGCCATGCAAGGCTGCTCCTCAGAGGACCTTTGATTCAAAGGTGATATACTCCTTCGATATTTCAAAGGTCGAATTGATCTTTGACCAGTTGCTCAAGGATAAGCAGATTAAGTTGTCGCCAGGGCACCAGATACCGCCCAGTCACGAGCTAAAAGACCAGAAATGTTATACCCGTACCCCAGGATATAATTAAATATTACTTCTTCTCGTGACATGTAGATACCGTTGCCATGTATGCTGGTGACCTGTTCTCCATGATGGTCAAACCTAGTTACAAAATTGTTGATCACAATACGGGTTTGCCTGTGGAGGAAAGATTCCTCAACCGCCAGTGGGGAAAGTTTGTTGACGGCGACTTCGTTGACTATCCTCCAAGTACCAGCCGGGGAAGCGAGGAGTTTAGGAGAGAGCATCCTGGACCGTTGCCTCAGTTGGATAATTCATTCAGTGATGAGCTTGGTATTGCCGTGGCGAAGCTATTCGGGGTCATGGGTGATAAACCATGACAGGGAGAAAAGTAAGTTCTAGCCCTCAAGTTTTGTTATTTATTTTTTTCTTGGTGACCTCGAAGTGCGGGTCAAGGCCTGAACCCTCGAGCTAGTTCATGAGAGAAGGGGATATTTTAAGTTCGGGTCCCACTTACCTTTGGGAAGTACATTGGGGACCTATACCCATCTCATATGAACCCATCTTAAAGTGGGCTTTTCCCTAATTTAAATTGTGGGCAGGCCCATTTAACTTAAGAAGCCATTTAACTAGTATGGCCCATTCCACTAAAGGCCCATTTAGCCCTATTGACCCAAGGGTGGGTTATTCCATTAACTTACCCATATAGAACAAATGGGTCAACCCATTTAGCTCTTGACCCATTTAGCTTATGAGACCCAAGACCCACTTTCTATAAATAAGCCAAAGGGGGAGAAAGCATTCAATTCTCAATTACTTCTCCCATCTAACCTAAATCGTGGAGGAGAGAAAGAGGAGAGAAAGAGGAGGAGGAAGGTGGAGGAGCTTGGTGGAAGGTTGAGACCCCATCTCTTGGAGCCATAAATCGTGGAGCTCCCTCATCTTGGGGGTAGGTAAGCTAATGAAGCTTCTTCCTTCTTCTATTTTGGGTTTTAAAAGGGGTTGGGTAATGGGAGAGATTGACCTAGAGCTCTTATGGAACCTAAGAAGTCGATGGAGCCTTAAAGCCTAAGCTATGGTGGAGTTATTTCACTCCATTATGAGCTCTAATGTAAGGTTTCTCATTTCCATTTGAGAGATTTAAGGTTGGACCCTATTATGCTTTAGGTTAGGTTCTTCTCGGTTCCTTCTCTTGAACCTATTGTGATTGAATGGACCTAGAGAGGTCTTAGGACCCTAATGAGCTTAGGATGGAGTTTCCTAGATGTTCTTATGCTTAAAACCACTTGAAAATGGAACCCTTGGAGGGGGATCCTTTAGGTTTTGGACCTGCAGGTGTGAGGATTTACATGTGGTTTCAGACCTGCAAGAAACCACCCTAAAATTACCTCCCTGAGAAGGCCCCTGGAAAGCTCAGATTTATGGGCGGTTTTATTTTCTGAGAAATCACATCTACAACCGACCTTGACTGAAACTGTCCTGAGCCCTTGGTTTCCTAGGATTTACATGTGGTTGCAGAATTTGGGCATGAAACCACTCCTGCAACCACTCTGTTTCTGAAACCTTATACTTAAGTGATTATGGGAGACCTTTTGGGGATCCTTTTCCTTCGCTCGTTTAACCTTATTTTACTCTTTGTTTAGGTTAATATATCCATCTTGTGGCTTATTGCTTGATCGAGGCGACAACTTATAATCTTGGTGCTAGGCATATACATTGTGAGTGGGTTTGGTTGTTTGGGCTTGATATTATTATTGCATTATATATTATATAATCATTATAATTATTAAGCATGTTTGCTCATATTGCATACTTTTATATATTATTGCTATAATGTTGATTGGAGATGTTGTACTTTGATGGGTCTCGGTGCCGGTGGGTACCGGTGCCGGAACCCCGAATACTATATACATCTATGAAGAAATTATGCTGAATGTCATGTTGAACTGTATGCGCCGTGCCGTGCTGGTAACCGGGCACTAAACCAGATGAAAAGTTGATGCGCCCGGATTACCTCTCAGGACGATAGGACTTGCATGTAGTATATTTACGATTAGGATTTCACACCCTTATGCTACGACCCTTACCAACAGGGGTTTAGGTGTTGGGTAATCAGTACACCGGATTCTGTGGAGGTGGGAGAGGCCAGTCATGGTAGTATTGGTTATCAGGGGTCTGCCATTGAGTGGTCTTGGAGGCTTCGATCGGCGTAGGTCCCACGTGACAATTGAGGTTTCATTGTGGCGATAAGTTAAGTGACCCACAGTGTCTCCCGAGTTGTCACAGTAGCATATGCCATTGACTTAGTTGTTTGTTAGGTGGAAAAATGGACTTAACATGTGCATGCATCATTGGACTATGTGAATTGCGTGTTTGTGCATCCCCATCCCCTCACTGGCTCAGTGGAGCTAACCCCCTCGTGCGCACACTTTTTAGATTATGATGCAGGTGACGGATATCTCGCGGGACTCGGAGTTCAGCCCTTGGGATACGATGAGATTGGTGAGGAGGAGCCGGGAGCCGTGTTTGAGGAACATGGCGATGGGTGTCCTTGCGATGATTATGCCTACGGGCCGTGAGGACATTTGGGATTTGGTCCCTTTTTGATTTACTTTTGGGGCTTAGGCCTATGTTGAAATATTTACTGTTATACCCTTTTGATAGTTATTAGATGGTCATTGGAAATATAACTAACTACTGTATTTATCATCTAGCCTTTGAACATCTTGTAACTATTTGATTTATACGCTTCCGCAATACTACTGATATTTGGAATGTAATATTCCTTTTTTCTACATTCTAATATTATATTGTGTTAATGTTGGTTATGACTGTGCGTTGGGACACTGTGTCAGTGATCCGGGCGGTTTAGTAGGATGACACGCATCGTCCTAGTCACCCTTTATATTATATTATATTCCTTGTCTGGAATAGGGGCGTGACAAGAAATACTGTAAGTAGAACAACACTACGCTACTACTAACTGTGTGGTTTTACGTAATGCCTTGCAGAAAGCAATTACAACTGGACGTTTGCAGTTTCCTGAAAGTGAAAAGGGGGTCATGATGGTCGATGAAGACCCTTTTCTAGTCAACATGGTCAGCGTCGACTTTTCAAGGATGGCCGGACCAAGAGAGGATGTAGTGCCAACTGTGAGGATCGGGCAAGGGAGCCATCCACCCAGGCCAAATCCAGCAGCACGGTCGTCAGGATCCCGTTTGAGCCCATAGGCCACTCCTTTCCGCACCCAAGCCAACAATGGTCGGGCAGCTAGCAATCTGGGGGATGCAGCGGGCTAAATGGCGTAGGCGTGTCTGGTCCTACCTGAGCAACCCAGGGCACCTGTCATGGGTCGGTCTAGTAATGTGCCAGCTTGGTCTGAGGAGCAGGTCAGGATCCAGAGACGGTGAAGGAGGGGCAAATGACCGATAGTGAATCCCCGCTATGAGTTTAGTCTGCAAGAAGAAGCAAGAGGGGCAGAAGGACTTGGGACTGGCACACCTAGGCTGAGTGAAGTGCCAAGGATCCATCAGGAAGCTGGTCCCAGTTGCAGTCACCCAATCAAGGGACGATGAAATAGAAACACAGCTTAGTCAGGCCGAGCGCCGTTTGATCAGGGCACACGGCCTTCCCTTGGGGTTCGAGAGGAGATTAATCCAACAGACAGGAGGCCAGTTCCTTATCTGGCATCACACACCTCCAGGCCGTCCGCTAAAGACCGGCTTAGGAGGGCTTCAGTAAGGAGGCGTTTGGCGTATGAACAATGCGGGCTTGGCTACTCGCACTCAGAATACTCTAGATGGGAGGCCATTCAGTACCAGGAGGGCCACAGGCCGAGGAAGGTTGTTCCCAAGATAAATGAAGAACGATGGAAGGTTGCAAGGCATCCAAAGTTCCCGGCCAGCGCTGATCAAACTCGCCTGTCCAAAGCACAGAAAAGAAGACGGCAAAGAAAGAGGGTGGCCCAAAGATGGCACCAACAGGCCCAGATCAACGAGGGCCGTGCCAGGGGATTCCCCCAGGTCCAGGTCGAAGAGGGCATAAGCTCCGAGGAACAGAGTTAAGTGATCAAAGGGGCATCAGGGGCAAAAGACCCAGACGATGTCATAGGGGGAGAAGGAGCTCTGGAGCCAGAGGCGTCAGACTACAAGATCGAGGACAGTGATTGTTATACCCGTACCCCGGGATATAATTAAATATTATTTCTTCTCGTGATGTGTAGATACCGCCATGTATCTTTGGTGACTGTTCTCCATGATGGTCAAACCTAGCTACAAAATCGTTGACCACGATGCGGGTTTGCCTGTGGAGGAAAGATTCCTCAATCGTCGTGGGGAAAGTTCATTGACGGCGACTTCGTTGACTATCCTCCAAGTACCAGCCCGAGAAGCGAGGAGTTTAGGAGAGAGCATCCTGGACCGTCACCTCAGTTGGATAATTCGTTCAGTGATGATCTTGGCATTACCATGGCGAAGCTATTCGGGGTCATGGGTGATAAACCATGACAGGGGAAAAATAAGTTCTAGCCCTCAAGTCTTATTATTTATTCTTCCCTTGGTGACCTCGGCACGGTCCAGGCCCGAACCGCTCGAGCTATTTCATGAGAGAAGGGAATATTTTAAGTTCGGGTCCCACTTACCTTTGGGAAGTACATTGGGGACTTATACCCATCTCATATGAACCCATCTTAAAAATGGGCTTTTCCCTAATTAAAGTTGTGGGCAGGCCCATTTAACTTAAGAAGCCATTTAACTAGTATGGCCTATTTCACTAAGGGCCCATTTAACCAATTGACACAATGATGGGTTATTCCATTCACTTACCCACATAGAACTAATGGGTCGACCCATTAAGCCTCATGACCCATTTGACTAGAGGTACCCAAATACCCATTTATTATAAATAAGTCCAAGAGGGAGAGAGAGAACATTTACTTCTCCTTCATCATTCTCATCCACCCTAAACCGTGGAAGAGAGAAAGAGGAGAGAAAGAGGAGGAGGAAGGTGGAGAAGCTTGGTGGAAGGTGGAGAAGCTTGGTGGAAGGTGGAGACCCCATCTCTTGGAGCCATAAATCGTGGAGCTCTCTCATCTTGGGGGTAGGTTAGCTAATGAAGCTTCTTCCTTCTTCTATTTCGGATTTTAAAAGGGGTTGGGTAATGGGAGAGATTGACCTAGAGCTCTCTTGGAACCTAAGAAGTCGATGGAGCCTTAAAGCCTAAGCTATGGTGGAGTTATTTCACTCCATTATGAGCTCTAATGTAAGGGTTCTCATTTCCATTTGAGAAATTTAAGGTTGGACCCTATTATGCTTTAGGTTAGGTTCTTCTCGGTTCCTTCTCTTAAACCTATTGTGATTGAATGGACCTAGAGAGGTCTTAGGACCCTAATGAGCTTAGGATGGAGTTTCCTAGATGTTCTTATGCTTTAAAACCACTTGAAAATGGAGCCCTTGGAGGGGATCCTTCGGATTTTGGACTGCAGGTGTGAGGATTTACATGTGGTTTCGGACACGCAAGAAATCACCTTGAAATTACCTCCCTGAGAAGGCCCCAAAAGCTTGGTTTATGGGCGGTTTCATTTTTTTGAGAAACCACATCTACAACCGACCTTGGACGAAACTCTCGAGCCCCTGGTTTCCTAGGATTTACATGTGGTTGCAGTTTGGGCATGAAACCATATCGCAACCGACCTTGATCGAATCTCCAAACCCCCGGTTTCCTAGGATTTACATGTGGTTGCGAAATTGGGCATGAAACCACTCCCGCAACCACTGCTTTCAAACCTTATACTTAAGTGATTATGGGAGACCTTTTGGGGATCCTTTCCCTTCGCTCGTTTAACCTTATTTTACTCTTTGTTTAGGTTAATATATCCATCTTGTGGCTTATTGCTTGATCGAGGCGATAACTTATAATCTTGGTGCTTGGCATATACATTGTGAGTGGGTTTGGTTGTTTGGGCTTGATATTATTATTGTATTATATATATTATGTAATCATTATAATTATTAAGCATGTTTGCGCATATTTCATACTTTTATATATGATTATTATAATGTTGATGGGAGATGTTGTACTTTGATGGGTCTCGGTGCGGTGGGTACGTGCGGAACCCGAATACTATATACATTTATGAAGAAATTATGTTGAATGCCATGTTGAATCGTATGCCGCGTGCCGTCTTTGGTAACCGGTACTAAACCGGATGAAAAGTTGATGCGCCCGGATTACCTCTCGGACGATAGGACTTGCATGTAGTATATTTGTGGCTAGGATTTCACACCCTTATGCTACGACCCTTACCAACAGGGGTTTAAGTGTTGGGTAATCAGTACACCGGATTCTCGGTGGAGGTGGGAGAGGCCAGATCATGGTAGTATTGGTTATCGTGGGTCCGCCATGAGTGGTCTTGGAGGCTTCGATCGGCGTAGGTCCCATGTGACAATTGAGGTTTCATTGTGGCGATAAGTTAAGTGACCCACGTGTCTCCCGAGTTGTCACAAGAGCATATGCCATTGACTTAGTTGTTTGTTAGGTGGAAAAATGGACTTAACATGTGCATGCATCATTGGACTATGTGAATTGCGTGTTTGTGCATCCCCATCCCCTCACTCGGCTCTGGAGCTAACCCCTCGTGCGCACATTTTTTAGATTATGATGCAGGTGACGGATATCTCGCGGGACTTGGAGTTCAGCCCTCGGGATACGATGAGATTGGTGAGGAGGAGCCGAGGCCGTGTTTGAGGAACATGGCGACGGGTGTCCTTGCGATGATTGTGCCTACGGGCCGTGAGAATATTCGGGACTTGATCCCTTTTGATTTACTTTTGGGGCTAAGGCCTATGTTGAAATATTTACTATTATAACATTTTGATAGTTATTAGATGGTCATTGGAAATGTAACTAATTACTGTATTTATCATCTAGCCTTTGAACATCTTGTAACTATTCGATTTATACACTTCCGCAATACTACGATCCTTGGAATGTAATATTCCTTTTTCCGCGTTCTAATATTATATTGTGTTAATATTGATTTGACTGTGCGTTGGGACATTGTGTCAGTGATCCGGGCGGTTTAGTAGGATGACACGCATCGTCCTAGTCACCCTTTATAATGTATTTCATCCCTTGGCTGGGATGGGGGCGTGACAGCGTGGTATCAGAGAGAGATGCTCTGCACCAGCCACAGTCTAGCGGAATTGTGATTTACTCTACACAATAGGTTGCTAAGTTAAAAGCTTCTAACAATGCATAATTGGAATGTGTGCGAATGCTAGGGAGAAAACTAGTTTAGGGAGAAAGCCGAAGACAATAGCAAATAATAGGCACAACAGTGGAAAAAAAAGACATGTGTATATATGTACGTATATATTCCTTAGTTTCAGCTGTTAATACATCTTCCATAAGCTAAAGGAGGGATTACAAAAAATTTCAGCTGAACTATAGACTTCAATTTCTTACAACCAAGAAAAAGAAAAATACTAAATGGAAAGACAAATAACTAAGAGTCCATAGAGAGCATGGTGGGAATGGACAGGAGGTCTACTGCTCCATCTCATCATCACTGCTGGGCTCATCCTCTGTGCCCTCATCATGGAGGTAGGAGTGCAAGTCCTCCATCTGCTGCTCGAAGCTCTCCATGCGCCTGTCTAATGCATCGAGCCTAGTGTTCACTCCTTAAAACCCCTGAGCCATGCTGGTGCTCATCTGGGCCAAAGCTGCAAGAATCCTGTCGATGTCAGACCTACTAGGAGCAGTGCTGGATGAAGAGGCCGCATGTACAGCCGGGCGAGGAGAGGCTCTGTACACGAGGCTCGGGCCCGTAACCCTCTCTTTGGGACCATTGGCTCCTCATCACTATATGCATCCATCACAATTCACATCCTCGCCACTACATTACGATCTAGAGGTGGATCTTCAGTTAAGTCTTGATCCTCCTCACTCAAGTCAACTCCAAAATGCTGGAATATAGTGGTGAGCAACCTCCCATAGGGTAAATCTAAGTTCTTCCTGGGATTTTGTCCTGCATGATCCATGGTCCGCATGATAATGTAGGGTAGGCAGATTGGAATGCCTTTGTAGAGGTGATATGCCACATAGCCTACAAAGATGGAAGGCATGGTGCGGTGACCTACTATAGGCATGATGTTGTGCTGCACAATTCGGCTCAATATCCTTGGAGACTTAGCAAAGAAGTCTCGGCACCTTCTTCTCGAATGCCCCATGTGTAAGCTCCTGTATAATTCCTGTATGCTTCTCTCCGAGAAAAGAGTAGGGATTCTTCCATGGTGCGCAGAGGTCTTCTCTCCCCAAATAGCTACATTGAGGATGCCCAACTGTGCCTCGTGAACGAAATAGTGACTCCCTTGACATATGAGATGATCCGGTAATCTCGTGTGCCCAGGCTCTCGGTGTGCAAGTTGGAGTAGAAGTGACGAATGAGCTTGGGATAAAATGGCTCGGAAGGTTGAGGAGGTTGGACCACCCCAGAGCTTCAAATCTCAGCCCTACTTTGTAGGCCTTGAGGTCTTCCAGTACTACATCCCTTCCCTCCAAAATACTCTTAAAGCAAAAGTAGTCTTGGTACATCTCTTGTTTCTCTAGGTCTTGGAACCATAGTGCATCCAAAACAGTTGGGGCAGCTTGTTCGGCCCGTGCACGCCTTGTTCTAGGAGCCATTGATTTCCCTAACCTGCAACCAAGGAAGGCCAAGAATATAGAAACCTATTAAGTCAATGCTCGGATATTAAGGCCTAAGCAAATATTCAATGAAAAGAGATAAGGAATTAGAACCTAGACCTTGATTCCTACAACAAATTAATTAAATTACAGCAGGGAATTTTACTAGAAAATTTTGTGGTGAATGGTCTGAGTTAGGAAAAAAGGGGAATATGTGGCCACCAGGTAGATGCAATCATAGAGAATAAATGTGCATGGCCACATTATGCTTGGAGAGCATTATATTATGCAAGTAATTAGTTCAAACAAAATTGGATTGATTTGATAAGAAAATTTGCTAAGAAATCCAAAGAGGAAATTTTCAAATTTGGGTTTGGAAGTTGAATGGCATGGTAAACAATATAAATACATGGCCATATTATACCTAGAACATGAGGTTTTATACCAAATACCTAGTTCAAGCAATGTATGGAGCTAATTGGTAGTGAATCATGCTTAGAACTTCAAAGAAAAGAAATTTCAGATATGGTGCATGGATTTTAAATCATAGGGACAACTATTCATAGCCATGTTATGTTTGGGATTAAGCCCTCTTATGAAATGATAAATACAAACAAACAAGGGGTGCATTCGATCATGAGGCATGCTTGAATCTCTAAAAGAAAATTTTCAGATGTGATTCTTGAAGTTCCAAATGCAAGAAGTAAATTAGTTATGGCTTAAGACAACCCAAATTTATATACACAAAGCCTACCTAGCAAAACCGAACTTGATTTGGGCAAAAAAATAAAATAAAATAAAATAAAATTTTCGGTTAGGGTTTTGGGATTTCTCCAAAATCCAACCCAAACCCATGATGAAGGTGCAAAATTGGGGGAAATACCTCACCTAGGTTGCATGTGATGGGAAACGAATGGAGAATGGACAATAATCCATCTATTTAGCAAGGAGAAAACAAAAAAACCCAAACCTTGTAAACCCGAAATCGATTTTGGGGTTTCTCCATAAGAGAAGTCGAAGGGAGAAAGAGATAGATCGATAGAGAGGGAAGAAACCATACCTGAACTCGATCGGATCTGTTGAAGAGTGAGTTGGAGTGCCAAAAATCCACCAAGAAGGGAAATGGGGCAAGAATGATCGCGGTTTTGGGTTTCTCCAGAGCGTAGGGTGTGTTTTAGAAATAGGAAATGGGTTTAAGAGAATTTCGAGTTAGAGATTTTAATTTTTGGGCCATACGGTTTTACACTCGATTGCAAAATTATGAAACCGATGAATCCGCGGTTTTCCCGAGACCAAACTTTGGTTCGTGAAGCTCGGATTTACCGTGGTTGCAGCCTAGTGAAACCGCACCTAAACCGATCCGGCCGTAAAGGGTTTTTTTGACCTGTTTTGCTTAACCGACTTGTTTATAATGCTTATTACCCTCATTATTGCTTCCCTTACCCTCGTGTAGCCTGTGTTTACCTTTGTAAATCAATTTTTGGTTGGTTTGCTTAATATTGCTATTGTGCCTATAATCGTGGTGTTGGTCGTAACCAGGTGTGAACCATGGTTAATACACGCAAATGCCAACCGTTCCCTGCTAGGGAAGAGGCCGGTGAGGCTTGAATACGGTTTTACCGGTAGCACCGCCTATTAATAATAATGCGGATGTCGCCGCTTTGTTGAGCAATATGCTGCAATCCATGGAACGAGAGCATAGGGAGGCGCAACAAGAGCAACGCTAATTTATGCAAAACATGACTGCTATGTTCTAAGACTTTATTAGGGAAAGGCAGCCAGTGCCTCCTCTTGTGCAAGTCAATCCTCCCCCACCTGCCCCTGTGGGTTCTGTTGTACCTAGTGTTCCTCCGGCTCAAGCTCTGCCGAAATTCCTTTGACACAAGAGGTGCCGATTACTCTACCTCCTCACTCGGGGCTCCAGCTGGGTAGATGCTGCTGCTAGGCTATCGAAAAGATTTCAGAAACATCGCCCTCCAACCTTCTACAAGATGGCCCATGATTCCTTTTTCCCGGCAACATTTATAAGGGATCTTGAGAGGATCTTTGAAGTGATACGGTGCAATGACACGGACAAGATCCGGTGTGCTACCTACCACTCGGGGTGATTCTGATGCGTGGTGGCTCTCCTCCAAAGACCATTTTTGGGCAACTCACCCAGAGGCAACTTGGGCTCAATTCAAAGAAGTCTTCTTCAAAATTTCTTCCCTCGTAACTTCCGTGATAAGAAGGAGTCTGAGTTTGTGAGCTTCTTTCAAGGATCCAAATCGGTCCTTGAGTACAAGCAAGCTTTTGAGGAGCTATTTTACTTCGCCCCAGTACACATGAAGGCCGAGAATATAAAGGCTAGGAAGTTTGAGAAGGGGCTTAGACCTAGCATTAGTACTTCTGTGGTGCTTCACAAGTACCCTACTTATGCTGAGATGGTCCAGGCCACTAAGGTGATTGAGGATCAACAAAGAGAAAACTACAGGGCCATTCAGGCTGGTAAAAGACCCATGACCTCTCATGAACCTAGGGGATCCACAAAATTCCAAAAGAGAGGACCCTACATTACTACTTTTCCGGTCCAGTCCCGGAGGACAGATGCGGTGCAAGCACCTAGGCCTACATCAACTCCTCACTATGGTTCCCAGACTCTTATATGTTACAATTGCAAGGAGTCAGGGCATATGGTTCGAGACTGTCCTCATCCTCGGATGATAGGTCCTCCAAGTGCAGCTACACAAAAGGCACCCCAAGCCAAGGCATTGTGCGTTCTCTTCTTCCTACTTCGGGCCACAGATCTCAAGGTCCGGTGTATTCTCATGACAAATGAAGAGGCCCAGGCCGATCCTAGTGTTATTACAGTAATGCACTCTACTCTTAAGATGTGCATATTTATAGCTTTTGTTTCTATGATTGGTTGTCTGTTGCTTGTCGTGTGGTTCTTGTTTGCTCTCAACCTGCTTATGCTTTATTTGACTCGGGGCATCACATTCTTTTGTGTCCCCTAGTTTTGCTAAGAAGATGTCCATTGAACCAAAGCTAATGGCCCGGTTGATAGTCGAGACACCAACGGAAGCAAGGTTGAACTTGACTCGGTTTATGGTCCTTGCCCGGTATGTGTATGTGGTCGTGGACTCAAGCAAGTTTAGTACTGCTGGATATGAAAGACTTTGATGTGATTTTGGGAATGGATTGACTATCAACTCACAAGGCTAGTCTAATGCTTCGAGAGAGAAGGTTCTGTTCAAACCATGAAGGTGAAGAGTTTGTGTTTATGGGTACTAGGCGGGAGAGACCCAAGAAAGTTATCATCTCTGCCTCCAAGTACAGTTGTTGGCGAGGGATGTCGTGTTATCCGGCATCCGTGATAGACACTGAAGCCAAAGTCAAGCCTTTGGAAGAGTTGAGTGTAGTGAAAGACTTTCCAGATGTCTTTCCTGAGGATCTAACGCGGTTGCCACCAGATCGCGAGACAGAGTTCATGATAGATCTGATTCCTGGTGCAGCCCCAGTGTCCAAGGCACCTTACAGGACGGCCCCAACTGAGTTGAAGGAGTTACAAGAGCAGTTGAATGACCTGTTGAAGAAGGGTTTCATTAGACCAGATGTATCTCCTTGGGGAGCACCTATGTTGTTTGTGAAAAAGAAGGACGGTAGTATGCGTCACGTGCATTGACTACCGTGAGTTAAACAAATTGACAATCAAGAACCGGTATCCTTTAGCTAGGATCGATGACCTATTCGATCAACTACAGGGTGCTAAGGTGTTCTCGAAGATTGATCTTCGGTCAGGTACCATCGATTGAAGATCGAGATATAGTGATATCGAAGACAAGCATTCAGATCTCGCTATGGTCATTATGAGTTCTTGGTCATGTCCTTCGGGTTGACCAACGCCCGGCCGCCTTTATGGAGTTGATGAACCGGGTGTTCCACGATGTTCTAGACAAGTATGTCATTGTCTTCATTGATGACATCTTGGTCTATTCCAAGAGCGAGGAGGAGCATGCGACCATCTTCGCCTAGTATTGCAACGCTTAAGGAGAAGCGATTGTACGCCAAATTCGGTAAGTGTGAGTTTTGGCTACAACATGGCATTTCAGGGACACCGTATTTTACGGTAAGGGTATAGAGGTTGACCCTGGTAAGGTGAAGTCGATAGTTGATGGTGACACCCAAGAATGTGGCGGACATTCGCAGCTTTCTGGGACTAGCCAGCTATTACAGAGATTTATTGAGAACTTCTCAAGGCTCTCCGCTCCTATGACACAACGGACCCGAAAGGGAGTGAAGTTCGAGTGGTCCGATAGGCGTGAAAAGAGCTTCCAAGAGCTCAAGCAGAGGCTGGTTTTCTGCTCCAAGATTTACCATTCCTAATGGTACTGGAGGGATGGTAGTCTACATGATGCATCTAAAATGGGCTTGGGTTGTGTTCTAATGCAAGATGGGAAGGTAGTGGCCTATGCTTCTCGGCAATTGAAGGACTATGAGAAGAATTACCCGACCCATGATTTGGAGCTTGCAGCTGTGGTTTTTGCTCTAAAAATCTGGAGACATTATTTATATGGTGAGAAGAGCGAAATATACAGTGATCACAAGAGCCTTAAATACTTCTTTACACAGAAGGAGCTCAATATGAGGCAGCGACGGTAGTTGGAGTTGTTGAAAGATTATGATTGTACTATCCATTACCACCCCGGCAAGGCAAATGTAGTAGCTGATGCGCTGAGCCAAAAATCTCAGTCCTTGTCACTGGCATCACTAGCAGTCAGTGAGAAACTCATTGAGGAAGCTAGAAGAATGGACTTGGAATTACTGGTTGATGGTGTTACCTTATCTCTGTCAGCTTTATCAGTACAGTCAACGCTGGTAGGGCGAATCCAATCAGCCCAGGCTTCTGATGAGGAGTTTCAACAGATTATTGAGGCTATCAAGGGAGACACGCAGCGGGAATTGGACTTTACTTTAATAGAGAGTGGTGTTCTCATGTTTAGACATCGCTTATGTGTTCCTAGTGACCCTCAGTTGAGGAAGGAAGTGTTAGCTGAAGCCCATGACTCTCCTTATTCTATTCATCCAGGTAGTACGAAGATGTATAGAGATCTGAAGGAATATTACTGGTGGAGTGGAATGAAGAGGGAGGTGGCTGAGTATGTGGCAAAATGTCTTACTTGTCAGCAGGTGAAGGTGGATAGACAACGACCTCATTGCCTGTTCCAAAGTGGAAGTGGGAGCATGTTACCATGGATTTCGTCACTGGGTTGCCCCACACGCCTAGAGGTGTCGATACCATATGGGTTGTCGTTGACAGATTGACAAAGACGGCTCACTTCATCCCCATGAAGATTACCTATTCGATGGACAAGCTGGCTCGCTTGTACATTGATAATATAGTTAAATGCTGCACGGAGTTCTGTCAAGATCATCTCCGATCGGGATCCCGATTCACATCTAAGTTCTGGGGGTGGTTTTCAGGAAGGCAATGGGTACACTTTGTTGAGTTTCGATCGGCCTTCCACCCTCGGGACCGACGGACATGGAGAGGACTATTCGGACATTGGAAGATATGCTCCGAGCTTGTGCCATTGATATGCAGGGCAGCTGGGACGAGCATCTCTCACTTATTGAGTTTGCTTACAATAACAGTTACCAGGCTACTATAGGCATGGCACCGTTTGAGGCTCAGTATGGGAAGAAGTGTCGGACACCTTTATATTGGGATGAAGTAGGTGAACGGCGTATTCTTGGACCCGAGTTGATTCAGGCAACATGCGAGAAGGTGGACTTGATTCGTGAGCGAATCAAGGAGGCACAGTCCAGGCAGAAGGGTTATGCAGACTTGAGGTGGAAAGACCTTGAGTTCACTATCGACGATAAAGTGTTCCTTAAGGTATCACCCTCCAAAGGGGTGATGCGTTTCAGCAAGAAGGGCAAGCTGAGTCCGAGATTTATAGGACCTTTTGAGATCCTTGCACGGATTGGACCAGTGGCATATCGGTTAGCACTCCCTCCATCTTTAGAAGGTGTGCATGACGTCTTCCACGTGTCCATGTTGAGGAAGTATGCCCATGATCCAAGCCATGTATTGACACATGAACCGCCAGAACTTGCGACCGACATGTCCTATAAAGAGCTGCCTGAAAAGATTTTGGACAGCAAGGTTGTTCATCTTCGCAACCGGCCCATCCATTATGTGAAGATAAAATGGTGCAACCATCCAGGAAGAGGAAGCTTCTTGGGAGGCAGAGGTAGAGATGCGGGCGAAATACCCTTTTCTTGCCTATCTACAAGGTACGTCAAATTTCGAGGACGAAATTTCTTATAAGGTGGGGGGATGTTATACCGCACCGGATATAATTAAATATTATTTCTTCTCGTGACGTGTAGATACCGCGCCATGTATCTTGGTGACTGTTCTCCATGATGGTCAAACCTAGCTACAAAATCGTTGACCACAGTACGGGTTTGCCTGTGGAGGAAAGATTCCTCAACCGTCAGTGGGCAAAGTTCGTTGACGGTGACTTCGTTGACTATCTTCCAAGTACCAGTCCGGGAAGCGAGGAGTTTAGGAGAGAGCATCCTGGACCGTCACCTTAGTTGGATAATTCGTTCAGTGATGATCTTGGCATTGCCGTGGCGAAGCTATTCGGGGTCATGGGTGATAAACCATGACAGGGGAAAAGTAAGTTCTAGCCCTCAAGTCTTATTATTTATTCTTCCCTTGGTGACCTCGAAGTACGGGTCCAGGCCCGAACCGCTCGAGCTATTTCATGAGAGAAGGGAATATTTTAAGTTTGGGTCCCACTTACCTTTGGGAAGTACATTGGGGACTTATACCCATCTCATATGAACCCATCTTAAAAATGGGTTTTTCCCTAATTAAAGTTGTGGGCAGGCCCATTTAACTTAAGAAGCCATTTAACTAGTATGACCCATTTCACTAAGGGCCCATTTAACCAATTGACACAATGATGGGTTATTCCATTCACTTACCCACATAGAACTAATGGGTCGACCCATTAAGCCTCATGACCCATTTGACTAGAGGTACCCAAATACCCATTTATTATAAATAAGTCCAAGAGGGAGAGAGAGAACATTTACTTTTCCTTCATCATTCTCATCTACCCTAAACCGTGGAAGAGAGAAAGAGGAGAGAAAGAGGAGGAGGAAGGTGGAGAAGCTTGGTGGAAGGTGGAGACCCCATCTCTTGGAGCCATAAATCGTGGAGCTCTCTCATCTTGGGGGTAGGTAAGCTAATGAAGCTTCTTCCTTCTTCTATTTCGGATTTTAAAAGGGGTTGGGTAATGGGAGAGATTGACCTAGAGCTCTCTTGGAACCTAAGAAGTCGATGGAGCCTTAAAGCCTAAGCTATGGTGGAGTTATTTCACTCCATTATGAGCTCTAATGTAAGGGTTCTCATTTCCATTTGAGAAATTTAAGGTTGGACCCTATTATGCTTTAGGTTAGGTTCTTCTCGGTTCCTTCTCTTGAACCTATTGTGATTGAATGGACCTAGAGAGGTCTTAGGACCCTAATGAGCTTAGGATGGAGTTTCCTAGATGTTCTTATGCTTTAAAACCACTTGAAAATGGAGCCCTTGGAGGGGGATCCTTCGGATTTTGGACCTGCAGGTGTGAGGATTTACATGTGGTTTCAGACCTGCAAGAAACCACCTTGAAATTACCTCCCTGAGAAGGCCCCTGGAAAGCTCGGATTTATGGGCGGTTTCATTTTTCTAAGAAACCACATCTACAACCGACCTTGACTGAAACTGTCCTGAGCCCCTGGTTTCCTAGGATTTACATGTGGTTGCAGAATTTGGGCATGAAACCGTATCTGCAACCGACCTTGACTGAAACTGTCCTGAACCCCTGGTTTCCTAGGATTTACATGTGGTTGCAGAAATTGGGCATGAAACCACTCCTGCAACCACTCTGGTTCAGAAACCTTATACTTAAGTGATTATGGGAGACCTTTTGGGGATCCTTTCCCTTCGCTCGTTTAACCTTATTTTACTCTTTGTTTAGGTTAATATATCCATCTTGTGGCTTATTGCTTGATTGAGGCGACAACTTATAATCTTGGTGCTTGGCATATACATTGTGAGTGGGTTTGGTTGTTTGGGCTTGATATTATTATTGTATTATATATATTATGTAATCATTATAATTATTAAGCATGTTTTCGCATATTGCATACTTTTATATATGATTATTATAATGTTGATGGGAGATGTTGTACTTTGATGGGTCTGGTGCGGTGGGTACGGTGCGAACCCCGAATACTATATATATTTATGAAGAAATTATGTTGAATGCCATGTTGAATCAGATGCACGTGTCTGTCGGGTAACCGAGCACTAAACCGAGATGAAAAGTTGATGCGCCCGGATTACCTCTCGGGACGATAGGACTTGCATGTAGTATATTTGTGGCTAGGATTTCACACCCTTATGCTACGACCCTTACCAACAGGGGTTTAGGTGTTGGGTAATCGATACCGGATTCGTGGAGGTGGGAGAGGCCATCATGGTAGTATTGGTTATCGTGGGTCGCCACCGAGTGGTCTTGGAGGCTTCGATCGGCGTAGGTCCCACGTGACAATTGAGGTTTCATTGTGGCGATAAGTTAAGTGACCCACAGTGTCTCCCAAGTTGTCACAGTAGCATATGCCATTGACTTAGTTGTTTGTTAGGTGGAAAAATGGACTTAGCATGTGCATGCATCATTGGACTATGTGAATTACGTGTTTGTGCATCCCCATCCCCTCACTGGCTCAGTGGAGCTAACCCCCTCGTGCGCACATTTTTTTAGATTATGATGCAGGTGACGGATATCTCGCGGGACTTGGAGTTCAGCCCTCGGGATACGATGAGATTGGTGAGGAGGAGCCAGAGGCCGTGTTTGAGGAACATGGCGACGGGTGTCCTTGCGATGATTGTGCCTACGGGCCGTGAGGATATTCGGGACTTGATCCCTTTTGATTTACTTTTGGGACTAAGGCCTATGTTGAAATATTTACTGTTATAACATTTTGATAGTTATTAGATGGTCATTAGAAATGTAACTAATTACTGTATTTATCATCTAGCCTTTGAACATCTTGTAACTATTCGATTTATACGCTTCCGCAATACTACTGATCCTTGGAATGTAATATTCCTTTTTCCACGTTCTAATATTATATTGTGTTAATATTGATTTGACTGTGCATTGGGACACTGTGTCAGTGATCCGGGCGGTTTAGTAGGATGACACGCGTCGTCCTAGTCACCCTTTATAATGTCTTTCATCCCTTGGCTAGGATGGGGGCGTGACAGTGATCCTGAAGTCTTCGGAGACATAGTGACGGGCGCCAGCCCGAGAGTTGACAGTACGGACAACAGTGGTCCCATCCACTCACCAGATATCGACTTCGGGGGGTTGGTTGAAATGATGTTCGTTACGATCCCGACTCAGGTACAGATCTCAATGGTGTACGTCCTGCCAAAGACATTCCAGTATCAACCCGGCTAGGCGACGTAGCTGGAAGGAGACGTAGACGAGGGGGGCTCGCATCCAGAAATATTGGGGATAGAGTTGGTGCCCACTCAAGAACAAGCAGAGAAGAAAGTAGACTGCAGTGAGCCAGACCAGCGGGACCCCATTGACAAAGTTAGGACAGTTAGCACCAGGGAAACAGAGTATACTTTTGACAATCCGATCCCACAGGGGAAGGTGGCCGACATGCTCGAGGAGCCAACTCGTGAGATGATGCGGCATCTGAAGCTATTGTACATTCAGTCTCATATGGACGGCAAATCAGTAACCAGGGTTTTGGTCTATAATGGAGCGACGGTGAATATCTTACCCTCAAGAATGATGAAGCAGCTCGGTCGAGATGAGACCGATTTGCTACCCGCCGATGTATCTGTCACAAATTTTCTGGGCGGCTCCACTAAGCCAAGAGGAGTACTCTCGATCGACCTAAAGGTGGGGAACCATACGTCCTTGACGGCTTTCTTTGTCATGGACGCTATGGCCAACTACAACGCCCTCCTAGGACGAGATTGGATCCACGCAAATTCATGCGTCCCGTCATCCTTGCACCAGTTCCTAATACTGTGGCAAAAAGGGAAGATTGAGTTAGTGATGGCTGATAACCGGCCGTTCATGGTCGACACCAGCCATGCGGAGGCCGTCTTGTACGATGGATGCATCGGCCCTATCCAGTTCACTGGAGCAGATGAACATGGGAGGCCTACATCTTTGATTACCTCATCTCCTATCTTAGAAGAAGTATTCCAGTTGAAGGGACCACAGACGAAGCCCTGCCGAATCTTGGAAAATGATGGAGGAACCTTGACGAAGACTACCTATGAAGACAAGCCAGAAGGTTGTAGCAGACATAATGCGCCGACTGACAGTTGCAAGCCTGGAGCAGAAGATGTCTCATGAAACAAGATTGGTGGCTGAGGTTGCGGCCAAGGAGCAAGCGGTGGCTGGCCCTGAAGTCAGGCTGCAAGATCTACCACCAGCACCACCGAAGATGGAGGAAACTTTGACAGAGGTCCAAGATCCCTTAGTAGAAGTAGACTTAGGAACAACCGAGGACCACCGGCCTATTTATGTTAGTGGTCTACTCTCACCCGAGTTAAGGGGGGGTATTGTAAGTTTATTGAAGGAATTTAAAGACTATTTCGCTTGGGACTATTCTGAGATGCCTGGTTTTGGCCAAAAGTTGGTTGAACATCGGTTTCCCATCAAAGATAACTATAGACCCGTAAAACATCTACCTAGGTGAATGGCACCGGACGTCGTCCTAAAAATCAAGGACAAAATCGAACGGTTGCTTAAGGCAGGCTTCATCAGGACTGCCAGGTACGTGGAATGGGTGTCGAATATAGTGTTGGTCATAAAGAAGAATGGAAAACTAAGGGTGTGCATTGACTTTAGAGACCTGAACAAGGTTACCCCCAATGACGAATACCTGATGCCAGTGGTCGACATGCTGGTTGATGCGGCCTTGAAAAACTACATCATGTCTTTTATGGACGGCCGCGCTGGATATAATTAGATCTTCATCATGGAAGAGGATGTCCCAAAGACAGCCTTTCGATGCCCAGGCGCTTTTGGGACGTATGAGTGGTTGGTCATGCTGTTTGGGTTGAAGAACCTTGGCGCCACTTACCAGCGAGGAATGAACACCATTTTTCATGACATGATTGGCACCTTTATTGAGGTTTACGTTGACGACCTTGTGGTCAAGTCGAAGTAGGAGCACGAGCATCTGGAGCACTTGAGGCGGGTGTTCTCCAGAATGAGGAGTCATGGCCTGAAGATGAATCCGTTGAAATGTGCCTTCGGGGTAACGGCTAGTAACTTCCTGGGGTTTTTGGTTCATAAAAAACGAATTGAGGTAGACAAGAACAAGGCTAAGGCCATCCAGGAGGCAAGGCCGCCTACAAACAAAAAGGAGTTACAGAAGTTCCTAGGACAGGTGAATTTCCTCAGGCATTTTATTGCCAACTTCGCAGGACGGATAAAGGTTTTCTCTTCGTTGCTAAAATTGAAGGCTGACGAGGACTTCAAATGGGAGGAAACCCACCAAAAGCATTCAAACAGATAAAGGCCAACTTAACGAAGCCTCCAGTCCTAATGCCTCTAAGGAAAGGAGTACCTCTAAAACTATACGTGGCCGCAGCGGAAGGTTCAATAGGGAGCCTACTCACGCAGGATAATGAGGCCGGGAAAGAGAAAGTTGTGTTCTACCTAAGCAGGGCTTTGACAGAAGTAGAGCGGAAGTATCCTGTGATCGAAAAGCTTTGCTTGGCATTGTTTTTCTCCTGCAGCAAGCTTAGGTACTATCTATTGTCGGCAACGGTAGACGTGGTCTGCCAGACCGAAGTCATCAAGTACATGCCCATACGCCTAATTTCTAGAGGGAGGGTTGGAAAATGGACTCTCGCTCTCACTGAGTTCGCCCTCCAATATGTGCCCCAGAAAGTGGTTAAGGGGCAGGCGCTTGCAGATTTTTTGGCAGATCACCCACCCATCGAGGCAACCAGAGGGGTAATGGAGATATCCCTCCTCGGCCTGATGCCATGGAAGCTTTTCTTCGATGGGTCCAAGATCGAGCAGGCGACCGGGGCAGGAGTTGTGTTGCGGTCACCAGAAGGGACGGATACTTAGGTAGCCTTTCGGCTCAACTTCCCTTGTTTAAACAACCAGGCCGAATACGAAGCTCTCATACTAGGGTTGGGCCTGCTTCTGGGCCTTAAGGCCGACACCGTAGAAATCATCGAAGACTCACAGCTAGTGATCAAGCAGTTGGCCGGGGAGTATCGGTGTGAGAGTGAACACTTAGTGGACTACCTTGAGCAGGCCAAGAGGTTAATCGAAGGATTCCAGGACGTAGCAGTGCGTCACGTCCCGTGATAAAAAAAATCAGGCCACGAACGGGTAAGCACAGGTGGCATCTGGCATCAGCCTGCCAGAGGGCAGTATAAAGAAGACCATCGTCATCAAAAGGCAAGCACGGTCCACGGTCCATGAAGGTAGCTACCTAGAGGTCGACCATTTCGAGGACACACAACCTGATTGGTGAACACTGATAGTCCAGTATTTGAGCAACCCTGGGCCAGGGTTTGACCGAAGGATCAGAGACAGGGCCACGGGGTACGTGCTGGGGAAAACCTTTACAAGAAAGGAAGGGATGACCTGTTGCTCAAATGTGTTAGCCTGAACGAGGCAACACTGGTCATGGCCGAAGTTCATGAGGCCATTTACGGAGCGCACCAGGTCGGGCCAAAGATGAAGTGGTTGATATGACGTCATGGGTATTACTGGCCAGCCATGACCACGGACTGTGTCAAATACGCTAAGGGTTGTTGGGCGTGTCAAACTCATGGACCAGTGCAGCGGTTACCAGCAACAGAGTTCAATCCAGTGGTCAAGCCATGGCCGTTCAGAGGGTGGGCAATGGAACTCATAGGAAAGATTACCCCGCCCACAACGCTGGGGCATTGCTTCATTATCGTTGCCACAGACTATTTCACCAAGTGGGTTGAGGTCGTGCCAATGAAGGGAGTCAGTCAGGCCGAAGTCATCCAATTCCTCAAAAGTCACATAATTCACAGGTTTGGGCTATCAGAGACTGTTACGTGCGACAACGGAAGCATTTTCGTTAGGGATGAGGTGGTGGCATTTGCAGCGGAGTTAGGGATAACATTCACCCATTCTACCCCGTACTACGCACAAGGCAATAGCTAAGCCGAGGCAAGTAACAAGATTCTCAAGGGGTGTTTAGCGAAGGTTGTGGATGACAACCCACGAAGATGGGCAGACATGCTTTCTAAGGTATTGTGGGCATTCAGGACGTCATAGCGGACTAGCACAGCCACTACACCCTTTGTGTTGATGTACGATCATGATGCAGTATTACCCGTTGAGGTTAGCGCAAGGTCAGCGCGGGTGGCATTCCAACAGGGATTCACGCCAATAGCCTACAGTGAGGCCATGATGGCTGAGCTCGATGATCTGGAAGAAGAGCGCTTAGCCGCACTGGACATGATGTAGGTTCAGAAGACAAAGGTTGCAGCTATCTACAACAAAAGGATATACCCAAAGTACTTCCAGGAAGGGGACATGATCCTGAAGGCCATACTTCCGATTAGAGCAAAGGATCCCAAACTGGGCAAATGGTCCCCGACATGGGAAGGACCCTTTACGGTCTGCCAG
This sequence comes from Telopea speciosissima, assembly GCF_018873765.1. NCBI lineage: Eukaryota > Viridiplantae > Streptophyta > Magnoliopsida > Proteales > Proteaceae > Telopea > Telopea speciosissima. Next base: position 36,282,525 of record NC_057926.1, on the reverse strand, counting down.
GTGCTCCGGGGTGGAGCCTACATGCTACGTGACTTGGAAGGCTGCATCCAGATCAGGCCGATCAACGATAAGTTCCTAAAGGCCTTTCATCCTACGATCTGGGATTTGGGGTGAACAACACGAGGATACCACACCATTGGAGCGAGGCTATGAATTAAGGGAAACACAGGCTTTACTCCTAAAAGAAGGTCAAGAGCGGCTTAAATAGGCCAAACACAAAATAAGCTAAAAGATAAATAAAGTATCATTGTTCTTTTGGCAGGGGAAGGGAAGGCACGCAGGCCTATTTCAGAAAGTCCTGGGGGTAGTCTCTTGCAGTTCACTCTACTTCTTTTCCATCACGGTCAGATGTTCCTTAGCTACGGCCAGATTAGCTTCATGGCTCGGTCTCAGCAACTTCAGCTCCTTAACTTGGACCTTGGGGGTCGTTACATCCGCGGAGAGGGCCCGAGAGCCAAGGAGTTTCTATTTGTTATCCTGGCTCAGGGTAGTCCTCTATGACCGAAGATCTGTGAGCTGGGTCTCCAGGTCCTGAATGTTGCGGTCCAGCTAGGCTAGACGATCTTCTCCATCTTTCACCTCATCCAACACCTTCTTTAGATCATCTCGTAACTTCCAAAAATGCTCATCTGTGGTGTCGATCCCCTTGAGGAGGGTCTCGTAGCGCTGAACATTCTGAAGAGCGAGAGGTGCTAAGGTAATCATGTCAAACATAAATGCAACGGCCCCATCCAGCCATGCCTGGGCCGTGGCAGGGAGATTTGGGGAAGACAGCAGCATCTGAAGGGACTCGGCGATGGATGTCAGATTGTCGATACTCACGGCCTCACGAAAAGGAGATTGAAAGAAGGATTGTAGGAGCACCTTCGCCTCGGTCACCTGTGCGGGGGTGAGGCTAGAGCCCGAGGCAGCGTCGGCGTCTTTATCATCTTTGAAAGAGCTCAACTCGGCCAGAAGCGCCTCAAGGCTGACGACCTGAGGAGAAAGGAAGGGTTAGAATCAATGGAACGTGAAAGGGAGCGATGGAGTTAAGAGGCATACCGTAGGGGTCACTGCAAGAACAGCACGGTCTAGGGAGGACGGAGGCTCCAGGTCATGTACTGGGGTTTTGGACCCACTAGGCTTAGTCTCTCTAAGACCGCCAGGGGCGTCGCCATGGCTGTCTCCTTCTTCTTCCTCTTCTTCTTCTACTTCTTCCTCGGAGCTACCCTCTAATTCATGGTGGGAGGGAGAAGTAGACCCAAAGGTGGAGGAGCTGGTGACAATGATGTGGGCAGTCTGACTTGGTACGGCCTTCTTCAGGCGCACGCTTGACCGTGTACGGTCTTTCATAGAGTGGGAAGTAGTTGGAGGGGGTGCAACTGGGCTGAGAGGCTTGGTACTTACAGCCTGACCATGAGAAAACATGCTAGGAAGTGCAGCCTGGAGAGGGAAGGCTTTCGCCGGGCTGAGACTCTTGGCTTTCTTGCTGACTAGGGGGGGTTCCTCTTCTTCATCCGACTCTTCAGTGTCCTCTGGTGATAAACCGTCGTCGCTCCACGTTGACTGGGCCAAGGAGGATGGTCGGGCTGAAGACTTGGTTGTGGCCATAAGAGGTGTCAGTCCAAAAGTGGGTAGGGGTGATAAAGAAAAGGGGACCAGGCATAATGCTTACCAGTGGCTGGCTTGGAGGTTGTCACTTTTTTCTGCTTGGAAGCAGTTGATTGATGACTAGCAGTGCCCGAGGTCGACGGATGGCGCTTGCTTGCTGCCTTTGGGGCAAGACCGAAATGGGAGCAGAGAGGCAATGTATTCACCCCACTAGGCTATGAAGTCTTTGGTCACTGTGGGCTTCGAGAGGAAGTACTGCAGATCAAACTTGGAGAGAACCAGGGCATTCAAGGCCGAGGCGTGGAGAAGGACGGCCACCTTTGAGTAAACTACTCTTTCAAACTCACAGTCTGTAACTGAATAGAAATTGGGACAGGAGATCATCTGGCACAAACCGAACTGACGAGCACAAAAGTGGGGGTTGTACAGTTCAAACCCATAAGTGTTGTTGTCGGATGGTTCCAGAGTCACGCCGATATGCAGGTCTCGACAGACTAGAAACCTGGCCCACAGGGCCTAAGTCGATGGAGGACAGTCCATGGCCAAGGAGAGCCATTCAGGGATAGCGTCCCGTGACTCGAAGGGAAGGAAAAAGCTACCACTGGGATCAGGCTCAAAGGAGGAGAAGAATCGGTAATACTCTTGAAGGGACTTCAAATCATGAGAGGGAGAAGAAGCATACAAGTACCCAGCCACAGAGCAAACTGGGAGTGGTGAAGGCACAACATACAGGTCGGTGAAATAGGCGCGAAACCACATTTGGAGTAGCCAGAAGGGGCCACCACCATAGTTAAAACCAGACTCTGTAATATCATGACAGCCGCAAAAGAGGGCGGCCAGGACAAAGGAGGCCAAATCAATCACTCGGCCTTGCGCCAAAGCGTTGGCGAGGCGGAGATAGGTATTCAAGATTTTGTTAGAATGGACGCAGGCTACATAGCGATAGATCCAAAAGAGGAAGAAGGCTGTGAGCTCCTGGGTTGAAACAGAGCCGCGAGTCTGGCAGTAGGAACGCAGGTAATGGCTGTAACTGGCTGACTTAGAGAATTCCAGGCCATGGTAAACCTCGTTGTCTTGGGCATTAGTCTGACCTGCTGACGAGCCGTTGAATTCCTCCCCTTCGACCTTCTGGTCAGTCAGGGCGCCAATGTCCAAGAGGGTAGGGCCTGCCATGCTGAATCGAAAATGGAAGGTGTTGGATGACCGCGACCAAAATTGAAGGGCGGCCATGAGCAAGGGGCGATCGAGGGGGACTGGAGTGGTCGAAAGCTGTATGGCATGGAGGACGCCGAGGTTGATCAGTAGGTTAGAGCGATCACAGGCCACCCAATCAACCCAAGTCTTCCAATTCGGAAGAAAGTGGGGCCAGAGTCACGCGAAAGCCTTCTCCTTTAGCTACAGGGGGTAGGGTTTTGGAAGAGTAGTTGCTCCTGGTCGTATTTGGGGAAATTCGATACATCGGTAGGGCAAGAAGTAAACGCAAGGCCTAGTGCGTAAACGGAGGGCTCAGAACAGGAAATCAGTACCTCAGGCTGGACCGAGTAAGGAAGGAGCAAGCGCTTCTGCGCCAAAGGCTTTCCAACTCTTCTGCCGACGGTGGAGCTACGAGTTTATGGGCCATGGCAAGTAGAGGAGAGAAGATGGTGAAGGGTGATGCTTTTGGCAAAGGAGAGCAGAGACGCAATGTTGGAGGACGATGCGTCGAGCGGAGCAGAAATGGGAAGAGGAAAGGATTCGTTGAACTCTCGAAAACCGGCGAGGGTTTAAATGGGAGCTGGAAGTTGTGCCATCATTATGGTGCCAAGGTTTGAAATTCAAAACCCTAACGGCCCGAGAAGACGAAGCGACGAGGGGTTTTCGTGCGGCAGGACAGCTTAAGGTAACCAACATTTTGGCCACAACCCCCCAAAGCTTGGGCCACGTGGCGTCGCTCAAGGAGGTTGTGAGGGGCATTGTTTGTGGCCCAAACCACCTGGTTCTGATTGGGGTGGGCCAGGAGTGAACCAAGAGTGGGCCATCGTAGTTGGGCCGAGATCGAGGAAGAACACAGAGACGTGGCTGCACCCCTAACGTTTGGGGGAGGGGGTGGCCCACGTGGCAGAGACATTGGCAGTACCAGGCGCAGGTCTGCGTCTCGCAGGGAACGAGGTTGATGGCCATGTTGGTGGGGCCCGCCACTGCTGCAGCAATTGGAGTGAGAGCAGGGTTGGTGGCTTGCGTGGCAACACCTGGTTGGAGCATGGGAAGCATGAGACAAAGAGGGTGGCCTTGGAGGGAACGGTTGCCCAGATTGATAACTGCCAAGGCTTATCTTATATAACGGAGAAGGCTTATCTGTGGAAGGGGACAACACATCTGACAATCAACATTCTGACTTTACTCGTTTTGCATTTTACTTTTACTTGTTTGCTCTACATTTCTTTATTGTTTATTTTTTAATTTGAGCCTGAAGGGAATGTACGGTCACATACTAAAGACAGCAGGGGTGTATGCGCAAGGCTCACACTTGTATCTGGAATGATTGGTTAATGCATTTACTACTTTCAGTTCATTGTTGTTTGTGTCTCAAGGTTCTTTCCCTTTTTATTTGAGCAATAGCATTTCGGGCTGCAGTCCGTAGTTTGTTGGCTTAACCCAAAAGACCTTAGAGCTACTAGCCTGGTAAGTAGTCAGATTAGGCTGTTCTCGGCCTCGTTTGAACCTGCGCAAAGGTTCTGGCACCCCCGCATTATTCGCACCACGTGCGTACATTGCGTGTAAGTGTTTGGGGAGTTTTTCACCAACACATATATAAATCAAACTATTGGCTTTGTCAATAGCTACAAACTACATCAAAATTAGGTGACTCTTAGACTCTAGAGTGAATTGGGTATCCAAACCACATCAAAATTGTCCCAAACTTTTAAGATATTACTATCCAAACCACATCTCTGCCTTGTGTAATCCAAACCTTCCTCACCCTAGCATGGTTCATAATCTCGGATTGGATTGGCCGATATCGGCCAGATCGGATTGGTATCGGTCGAGGCCGATATCAATCGGATTGGATCAGTATCGATCGAGGCCGATATCGGCCAAATCGGATCGGTATAGGTCGAGACCGATATCGGTCGGATCGGATCGATATCGATCGAGGCCGATATCGGCCGGATCGGATCGGTATCGGTCGAGGCCGATCACGAGATTAGACCAATACGGCAAGGTATGACTGGATCGGCCGATCCGATCCAATCCTTGACCGATCCAACTGAATATTTTTGGATTTTTTTCAAATTTTTTAAGTTTTTATTTTTATTTTTTATATTATCATGACCGATACTAACTGATATTGATCGATACTTACTGATACTGACCGATACCAACCGATATTGACCGATCCAATCCCGAGATCACAACACCCACCAAATCTAGCCGGTACAAGACCAATCCTGACTGATTTGTACCGATCCAATCCCGATCCAAAAAGGTTTCAGCCATGACCATATCTGGATTTTGAACCTTGCCCCCTAGAGGATAGAATTCACTCTCAATCCATATCTCTTAGATTATGATTATCTTTTTCTCATATTCTAGAACATGTTGAATCTTCAAAAACCCTCAAGATCATTATTTACTTATTTTTTTTTATTTTCAAGTAATTCGAATTTTTATCGAAGTATTCAGATTTTTTTCTAGATATCTCTAAACGAATACGGATACGGAATGGATTTGAATTTTCAGTTATCCATTTACATCGACTGACCATCCTTCCATTAAAATTTATGTTTTATGGGCCCCCAATTTGTACATAGTTTTGATTGTGTTCCTGATCAACTTTGGATTTATTTTTATATCTTACTGGATTATTTTTCACCGCTAAAGACCCAAAAACACATTCACTGATGGTTTATAGCCATGAGGATATAAGATACATATTTCATAATCTAGATGGTGCTACAACTTCATCCTAGTGATAAATAAATTTTTCAATCATTCACACACATTAATCTTTAAAATAATAAATTTCTTTTTTTTTTTTTTTTGGTAGAAAAATAATAAATTTCTGTTTATATCTTTCTATTGTATCTAATTAAATATAATTATGACCCTTTGAATCTTATAAACTTTTCTAGATAATCAATTAAAGTATTGATTTGAAGAGAAAATTTTATCTTTTTAAATTAATCTAACTATATTTTCTGTTTTATAATACCAAATACTTAAGAAATTAAAATTAACTTTTCATTAGATAAATTAAGTACAAACAGAAATGTCTTAATTAAGTAGCCATACAAGAAGATTAGAATTAGTCTTAATTTCAAACATGATTGTTCTTCTCATGCTACGTTAATCTTCCTTTTCTTCTTCTGGATCAAACATCTTTGTTGTCAGGTTGATCAAGAGATTTTTAACCTTCTCCCTATCCTTCAAGATTTCTTCTCTATCCTTTTCAAGACATACAATCTATCCTTTGAGAATTCCTCATTACTAATCGTCCATCTAATTTCAATAATATTTTTTATCTGTATTTCAAAATTCAAATGTGATCTGATATAGACTCCAACATAGTTTTCGCGATATATACAACAAACATTTTGTATTTCCTCAACATTCTTTCGACTTCGTTCTCTAGGATGTTCAGACGAGATCTAGTGAGTATTGAGCAAGCTTCTACTACTTTACTTGGTAGAAAACAAATAAAGTTGCTAAGTTTTCTAGGTCTCTTTCCATTTTGAACACTAGATAGCCCCAAGAACTGGAAGTTAGGAGAAATTTTTGAAATGAGACACAATGGACTAATGGATCAACATTTTATAGAATGAATTCAAATTGTCTGAAGACTTGGTCTTCTAGATATGCTCCTTTTACCTTCTTAATCAAATGCTTTAGACTCGATGTATAGTCAATTAGGAGTACAGTTCTTTTCGAATTCTTAAACTGAAACCTTTCAACAAAAACATTCATTCTTCATTTATTTTAGTTAATTATCATAACAAACTTTGTTAGGAGTTATAAACATTTCTAGAAATTTTTAACAAAAAACTAATAGAGTAACCAAGAGTGATGATTAAACTCAATTTACAATTGCTTGAAGAAAAATACAAGGAAATTAATATTTTTATTTTAAAATTTACGGCAAATATGTTTTAAATCTACGGATTCTCACAAAGACGTCCATGATTATCCTCGGATGACCGTAGATAAGTTATACATTTTGATGAAAGTCTGTTAAATGCAGACTATGTTTGCGGATGTCCATAGTAAGCAAAACTAGCATATAAATATTGGACAAAACATTAATAATTAATATATATATATATATCTACCATTGGGACAATACCACACAACTTTAAATTAAGGCTTAAAGATGTGTGACAACCCAAGATCTATAACCAATAGCTGCAAATAGGCGGCCAGCTGACCTTATGCTTTGGATCGGTGTCTCCCCCACATACACATGTGTTCCCCCATTACTTCTTTTCATACATACATACATACATTTATATATACATACATTCATACATACATACATGTTGGATTGGATTTTAAAAGATTTAAAATTATTATTGTAAAGATTCAAAAGGTCATTATTGCTTGTCTAAAAGGTCATTGTCATTGTCTATTTTTATTCAAATTTGAGTTTTCATTTCCCTCTATTTTTTGAGTTACATTTGTAAAAGAATCAATGATGTTTAGTCCCACATTGGTTAGCTTCAAGGATGTGAGTTTGTTTATAAGTCTTCATGAGTCCTTAAGAGACATAAGGTTCTTTAGAGACAAATGCGTCCTCTCAATTGTGTGGGGGTTGGTCCGGGGTGCTTTTAAATCACTTGCGTTGAACCGAACCAAATCGAGTTTAGGTGTGAGTGTGGGTGTGGATAATGTATAAATATCTAATTTTTATACATTTAATTTTTAATAATTCCATACAATGCACCCACCAATACATGTACCTTACCTGTACGTGTATAAGACTCTGGGACACCCAAGCACTTGTATGAGTATGTATTGGTACCTGTACATACACAAGGAGACACCTAAAGTACTTGTACATATACAGGGATGCCTGTATACATATAGTACCTTTTAGAACCTGCCTCTACGTATACTATATATACAGGGGTATTGGCAGGAGTATACTTCACTTCTTCTGTACCCATTTACTGCAACTTAAGGAGAGTGTTTGCTTCTCTGTTTCTATCAGAGAGTGTTTCTTCTCTGTTTCTGTTCATCTTCTCAGTCTCTGGAAAGAGGAGTGTTGGGTATAACTTTCGGACCCCTTCTGTAATTCCTTTGGGAGTGTTGTCTTTAGTGATTAGTGGATCGTTTCATCTTGGAGGTATAATCGCAAAGTATCCGATCATTATTAAGGGGCGATTAAAGACCTTAAGGAGAGTGTCATCTACATACGACTTGATCCAACTTTCTGTCTTCCTTGGCAATTATCTACGAGTTACAAGTAAGTATATTTGTTTGGATATTTACATTTATATTTCGCACTGTTGCTTATACTTTTATATTGTTCTTCCCATAGTTCGACTATAACAATACATACATACATATAGATTTTTTAGTAATTAGATCTAGCTGGCTACCTAGCTTGGGTCGGTTTTCATCCACAATATTATCATGCAAGCATATCTAGGTTTAATTAGCAAGGCTAATTAACCTAGTAGTTCGATCTACATAGGAAAAGACCACCCATTTCGTGCAACTTTGTGTCTGGGTGCAGGGACAGTGCACTACACATGCCCCAGTAACGTTCTCTTTCTAAAAAAGAATGTGAAAAATAATATTAACTGGTCACGTGGTTCCTACACCCACACATAGGAGGATCCAACTCCACTCAAACAAGCCCAGTACCCAAAGGGTTGTTGGATGCGTTGAGATGCACGTTGGGCCCCACACAAGCACACATCCTAATGCACCTAGCAGTCCAGGGCTGTTGGATTCCTCCTTGGACACCTTCTAGGTGCTGGGTCGTAGGTCAAGAGCCCTGTACTAGATAGGGTCACTTGAAATTACTGCTCAGCCCTCAATGCTGGTGCAAGAGCTACACGACCAAACAGCGCTGTCTTACCCAAAAGATTGTTGGTGCTAGTTAAGCCCACTTGAGTGGCTGGTTCTATTACCAAAAAAAAAAAAGAATGGCTGGTTCGCATTTTATTTTTTTAATAAATGTGGTCATTGGATTGTAGAATATTCCATCGAAATATGCAAAACCTGGGTTTTTTTTGCAGAATTGAGTCGAAATGAATTGACACACTATAAAATAAATAACCCGGGGGGCTGGGGGTGGGAATGAATAGAATACATTAAAAAATGATAGAGCTCTAGATGAAAGGTCACTGTTTTATTGTTGGGAAGGGGGAGCGGGTGTGGGTAGTGTACTATCGTTGTTTTCTTCTAAATTCAATTTGGTGGGTGAGGCCCATGGTTTCATCAAGCAACCTCATGTTTCTTGCTTTTAAAGTCTTAAAAAGGCTCCCTTTTAAATGTTTAGCGAGGCATAGATCCCCATGAATCTCTGTCTCTCTCTCTTTCTCTCTCTCTCTCCAGTCCCCACTTGCGCTTAAGACATGAGAATTGGGGTGGGGGAGGTTTACCGGTGTAGGGTTTACTTAGAATGCCACGGAAAGTGGTCAGTCCCCTGACCACCTCCCTCTTGAAGTAAAAAAAAACAAAACAGAACCGAGGGTTGGAGTGCAGTCGGAGTCACACACCTTCACATGGTGATGCTTCATAAGGGTATAATTAAATATCAAATATAATGAACTAATCTATGATTCACCTCTTACTTATGGCAGCGTTTGGTATGTATTCTATGTTGATTTTGCATTTGTCATCAATGCAAGCGCATCAGTGAATAACTGAAACATAATATTAAAAAGAAAGAACGACATTGGGCACCTCCGTCTCAAGTCTCTATTGGTGGAGAAGCTAGGAGACTGTGCATCATTGAGGAAAATAACATATCTTGGGTGTCTTATACATTGAACAATCCAGGTGATAACAGGAGGACGGAAGTTAAGTCGGTATGATAGAGTAAAAAGAAAGCTCCATTGGAAGGGAATATAATAATAAAAGGATAACATTGGTCAAGAGTGGATATTAAAATCATTTAAAGTGGGTGCAATACTCAAGAGGATTTATTAAAAGTGGATGTACTGGTACGGAGGGGTGAATAAAAATTAAAGGCTGCCAATGGTCAAGCGGGATTCAAATTGTTCATGGATTTTGGGTTTGGGCTGCATGGGCTTGGGCCAAAGTGTTCATAGGTTTGGGTTTCATAATAAGTGTTGCACCAATAACTTTTTTACCCTTTTAGTATAACTCACTTCTGTTTGTTTTTATTTAAGGTAAATGATGTTATTTCACATAAGAATGACAATTATTGAAAATGACATAATGATAAGTTATTTTCAACTTATTTTAAAAAATGCATTTTTGCTCTTGATTTAATTAACTTTTGAGAATAAGACAATGAGCAAAATGACTTAAAAGGTGAGCTTTTCGGCTGATGGCTTTGTGGTAGGTGGGTTAGTTCTCTCTTTTCTTTGTTTTCTTGTATTTGCCTGGGTATGCCTAGACGTTAAGCACTTGTATTTTTTTCTTTAATTATCAATATATCTTTGCTGATCTTTAGCAAAAAGAAGAAAAAAAAAAGGGTGGGGGGCAAAATGTAAGGTTACAACTTCTTACTTCACCTACTTGGTGGCAACAAGATGCACCCTTTATTTTATAATTATATTAAATAAATTATATTTGAAAAGTGTGTTCAAATGTTTTTTACATCCTATCACTAGTTAAAAAACCACTCAGATTTATGTACAATGGACTTAATTTCATTGATGTGAAGTTTTTCCAAGTTACGTGATTTGTGAAATCATCCTTTAGTGCAATTTAGGACAACTTAAAAGCTGCCCTTTGGGATCACACAATTTGGCAGGATCTAGTAGGGATGTCAACCGGTTGGGCTCGGTTGGGCCTAACTGGACCTCACTAATTTTGCAGATTGCACCGTGTCCGACCGTTTAAGCATCCAGGCTTGCATTGGGGCGGGCATAGTACTATTTCATTTCAGTCGGTCAATGTTTGGTATTTAATCAGGCCACCCTTATTCGGGCTAAACGGGCCTAAATTAGAACAATGAGCCGCTTAACTCTCAACGGCCTAAAGTGATGAGAAGCTTCCACAACAAACCCTTAGCTTAACCTGATGCAAAGGGAAAATCTATCGCCTCTGCTCCCCGAGGAGTGACGAGTCACGACACCCAAGCAACAAAGAATTATAGTCGCATACGCCCTCCAATTCCCAGACTTACAGGTCCAAGCGTCACCCATTGACGGCTTTTCCAGTCAGGGAAGTGATGCTTCCAACTTCTTCTCACGCCATTACAAAAGGAGCAATGCCTAATCTATGTTGTTGTCACCGATCAGAGGGGCTAAAATATTGTTTTAAACATTTGGGACTTGCTAGTTCAAAACTCAGATGGTAATGGGACAGTCAATGGAGTTCAAATCACTATGGATTTACTGCATTTGGAAATGTGAGATCAGACTGAATGGTGGTGTCGTGGTGCGGTGGTGGGTTGCACCGTTATAAGCAAAACGATGGTAAGAAAATGAGAACTGAGAAGCACAGTCGAAGTCCCAAAGACTCAAAATTAGGTTAGGCCTTAGTGCCTTACAACCTTAGCCCTTAAGGTTTGAGTATTTTCAAAACAAAATCTTTGGGCTTTGGGGGGTAGAGTTGGAAACTTATATTTCTTAATAGGGTCGGGCTTAAACTTGGGCAAATGGTCGGGCTACTATACATTCAGTCCGGTTAGGTGCCCAATGGTCCTATAGGCTACACCAGGAACGGCCGATTATAAATGGGTCGGGCTTGAGCCCGACACGTTTATCCATCGGGTCGGGTCAGTTTGGGTATTAATCGGGTGGACTCGGTCGGGCCTATGCCGGGCCTAGAATTGACATCCCTAGGGCCTAGTCTGTTAGATTGTAATCTCCCAATATAGATTTTTCTATTTAAGAGAATTTTGGTTGAAACCCTAATTGCACATTGCGCTACTCATAATTTTGAGAGAGAAATAAAGTCTTGTTCTTCTTCAAGCTTGGGATTTTAGAGAAGGTGCATTTGATGGAGATCGTGATCGAGTGTTGCATTCCTTTGGAGGAGCACGCCATTTATGTGTTCTAGGTAACCATGAATCTACATTGTTTGATTCATTTGATATGTTTATTGAGATCCTTGTTCCATAAAAAAATTTTAGATAGATAATGTATCGAATCACTACCTTTGCCACCTTCAAGTGGTATCTGTTGGAGGTTTGGCTGTTGATATTGTCATTCTTGTCAACACAGTCAGAAAATCATCACACTCACATAGTGTTTCTAGTGTTGCATAGTAGATGACATGTGTGGAGGAACAAAGTGGAGAGGCTAGTAGGCATATTGGTGATGTGACATGTGAACTAAAAGAGCATAGGCTAAGAAGAGATTGCTTACATGGTTGAGCTTGGCTTGGTTGACATGTGAGTCATGCATAGGCAACATGCAATATGGCAGTGCTAGTGTTAGTGAGATGGTACAGTTGTCAAGACATCATCTATAGTTGTCAGTGAGAAGGATGGCAAAGTTGGCATTATTAGCAATAGACATCAGGGATGATGCAGTTGGCATGATGAGGATGTAGACATTAGTCCTAATGTGCATGAGGTGTTGTTGCCGAAGGTGAGGAAGTGTTTCCAAAGGTGTACGATGAAGTTATGTGATGAAGATTGCACGTTTATGTTGTAGCAATAACTTCACGTATTTTATGAGATGCCTTCTTGTTAAAGAGGGAAATAATCAACCATAGACCAAGAGTAGTAGCTAAAGATCCTTAAAAACATGAAACGTACCTGTATTTATAGACTTAGGAGGAACTACCTACTCCTAGATCTGTTCTAGGGTCTCACAACCCATCCCAACCATCTATATAGGTTGGTTGCTCATCTATGGTATCAATGAGTGACAACACTCAAAACTAATGAGATTTTAGCAAGTATCCATGTGTGTCACGTTCATGAGTCACCTTGGGAGCTAAGAAATGAACTTAGATGGATTTATGGCCTCCAAGAACAGATTAGAACACACAAAGATGCTCAATCCCGAAGAAAAAGAGAGTCCATGTTTGTCTAGGTAAATTCCCAGAAATCGACATCGCTTAGGTTTGAGTCGACATAGAGCTACATAAGCACCGATGTCGAATATAACCTACAATCTGTCGATGGATCTTTCTGAAAAATTTAACATTTCTCAAACACTGTTCGTCACTTTTTATGAAGCTAATTGATAGATGAATCTGTCGACCGACATCATATAGATGTCGACTCGAGCTCTTTTTTTCAATCCACAGTAGTGTGTCATTGGTACCACTTTGGCTAGTTCGCTTCTAAATTGGGCTAGTTCCAAGTGGAACCGAGATAGGTCAAGCCTATTCAATACATGTCTAGGACCTTGAAATGCCTATAACTTAGGCTACATATGTCTGAATTGAACAATTCAAAAAGACTTTTTCAGATACTTTAACTTGGCACAAGAATTACGGACTGTACTAGCTAACAGGAACTGCCTCCAGTGTAAACCCCACATAAAAAATGGGTTATCGAATAAGGGGTAAATGGACATAATTCCATACTGAAATAGAATATGATGAAATAAACCTTTATTCGGACACATCGACAACTTTTCGGATCAAAATATCGAACCTTAATAATTTTTTCCTAAGGTGTATTTCAGTCATTTTTCATGGATGGTCTATGAACGTACCAAAAGTGTAGGAAACTTCCCAAATTTATAGATACAAAACTGACATGTTTCAAAGGAAACTCATCATTTTCAGATCAACCTCCGGGTTGAAAAAATGAGGTGCCTACAATACCATTGTGCGCATCTGATTAGATGTGCTCTAATCCCTCCATGCATCGTGCAATACTGTAACATCCTTCCAATTTTGTGTTACGCATGCACAAGCGCAAATGGAATAGATTCCTCTTCGCAAAATGTGGTGAGCTCCGGCCTTTGCATTCTAGTGCCGCCCTCAAATTGAAGATCTTGATTCAACGACTTTAATTCCATCTACTTTCTCTGTGACGCGTTGGGCTTAATCTAACAATCGAGATTGCTCGTACTTTTTCAAGGCCTGAGTAGACTGCTGTAGTTTAGACCGCCCTTTGTATCTTATCCAGTGCATTGTTGCGTACCTGTGAATCTGCAAAGATTCCCCTACATTCTTTCAAACACAATGAGATGATCCAAAGGCTAGAAATTGACCCGCATTTTGGTTCCTACGACTGAGAACTGAGACGTCGGGCTGTGAGATTCTACCTTGTCATGAGATTCTATTTGGGCTCATTCAGGGCTGCCACCTATTTTGATCTAAGGGTTGAGATTGTTTTGTGCATTGTGAGCTCATTTTAAGGGTGTTTTTGCCCTAGTTGTTTGTGTTGTGCTCAGAATTAAACTAAGAAAGTGAATAAGCTAAGAGGAGTGAGCAAAGGTGGGAAGCAAACCATCTTTAATGCCAAAATCTTCACATTGATGGCAAGGATGACCCACTTGAAGATTGAATCACATGCAAGTTGATTTCTGTACTTCAAGTGAGTGATCTATTGTGGGATTACACAAGGTGAGATAATTCACTTGGACAAATCCCCATTTGTATTTTCTAGGTTGAGATTCATGTTAAGGAAACCTAGTTCTTTGATGTAAGTTGGGGTTTGCATTTTAAATTCATGGTTTGACTGTTGTGCTCTTGTTAAGTTGGGGCTTGACAGGATTTGGGGTTGTAGACCTGATCTGTGTTGTAGCATAGATCGAAGCATGGGTAAGTACTCTTGGACTGTTGTAGTAGTCAAAGTAGAGAAGTGTATTGAGCAATACACGAAGCCCAAATAGGGCATTGCTCTGTGGATGTAGGCAACTTGCCAAACCACGTATATTGTGTGTTGTCTGACTGTGTGATTTTACTTGTAAATATTGGAGTGTGTTGTGTATGCTTGCAAGATGAGTGTGCACGTACTACCTGATATAGCTAGCCACATAGTGGTTGCTAGGTGGGTGTGCACAAGATTGTGTTTGATTGATAAATCGGGACTGCCTTAGCCAATCAGTGGTTGTGATTGAGATAGTGTCATAAGTACAGACAGTGTGCTGATCATCCGGATTTTAATTGAGAAGAAAATTTTGAATACACTAATTCACTCCCCTCCTAGTGTCAACCTAGGAATATCAAGAACAACAACAACTAACTCAGCCTTATCCCAACTTAATGGGGTCGGCTACATGGATCCAGACAAACAAAGTATGGAAAACACAGTTTTAACCAAAAAAAAAGAAAAGATGGTAGAGGAGAGATGGGGAAAGAGATGCAGGGTGAAAAAGGAAAAAGGAAAAAAGAAAGATAGGAAATAAATAGAAAAATGAGCGATGAAAAATGAAAGATAGTAAGAGGAAAGAGGCACTGCCCAACCCGTTAGGAGAGTCTCAGTTAAATGGGGTCTGTGACATGGATCCTTGACCTCCAATAGGCTCTGTCCGAGGTCATACTTGGAACAAGCCCTAGCCTATGCATGTCCTTCCTCACCACTTCTCCTATGGTCATTTTAGGTCTGCCCCTATGTTACACCCGCACCCGAAATATACCCAAATACCCTAGGGCAAATTAGACCTTACCAAAAGGTAATGCCATGGTGGCTATGGTCAACATCTATGACCTTGAACCTAATATTTTATTATAAGTGTCCTCTCGAAGTCTTGGAAATACGGGTGAAAGCCTTGTAACTTTTCTCGAGATTTGGACCTTGACAGCAGCAACGGAGTCACGAACGGACTCACTCGACTAGTTCTGCTCGTAGATCTGCCCATGCTGTTACTTGCCCTTTTGATTTATTTTTTTTGTGGGACCCACATCCCCTATTTCGGACACCATAATTAGATCCCCGCACTAGGTGAACCCCCACCCTTACCATAAATTGGTTAATTGGGCCATGAAAGTGGGCCCACAAGGCTTAACTTAAATAAATAATGAGTTTCACTATCTTATCTTGAATCAAACAAGCCTTAGGGACTAATAGGTTTTATAAGACTTAGGGTAGACCCAAACATGTCCTAACTAAATAGACCTAATGGGTTATGACTTGGGCCAAACAAGCCCTAAAGCCCACTTAAAATCCAAAAGACTACTTAGTGTTTTAGGGGCACCTAAACAAACAAGACCTAATGCCCCTTTGGTCTTTAAAAGAAAAGATAAGCCTCATATTCCCTTATCTCTCCCCCTCCCAAGCAAACCGTGGAGGAGAAGGGACAAGGAAGAAGAAGAAGTGGAAGTAGGAGAGGAATGAGAGGGGAAGGGAAGAAGATAGAAGCCATGCTAAGATGGCTGACTGCCCCACAGCCCCTCCTCTTGCTATCCGAACAAGGCTTGAAGAAAAGAAGAAAAAGGGGAGATGGAAAGGAAGGGAGGAAGGAAGAGGAGGTGGATCTTCAAGGTTGGCTAGGGCTGGGCATGGAGCTCCACTCACCAAGGTATGACCTAAACCTTGGTACATCTCTCTTTCCCATTTCCCATTCTTGATTTAAGTAGATTCCTTGAGCTTGAGCTAACCTAGGGTTCCATTTAGGACTCAAGGTGAAGCTCAACCCTTAATAGAGCTCAAATGGTAAAGACCAAACCCTATTAAAGACTTGTATGAGCTGCTTTGCAGCCATTGCTGCTAAATCCTTGGTTTTAAACCACCAAACCCTACCTTTGGACCAAATGGAGCTAGATCCCTATGAGATCTTGGATCCATGAGGTAAGCCTAGGTTTAATGACCCTAGGGAGACCTAAGACACCCCCTCCCTGACCCTGAGTACAAGGTGAACTCCAGGCTTCAAGCTGGAGGAAAAATCTTATAAAATCTCGGAAAAGATTTTCGACGGACTCACGAACGGATTCACCGTCGTGGTTCCGTCCAGTGTAATCCCAATGACTGGACCTGAATGGATGAAGGAACGGATTTACTCTGTTGCCTCCGCTCGTGGGTCTGCTCCCTCTCGGGTATGTCTCAAGGATCGAATAGATGCAAAGGCGGATTAAGATGGTGCATCCATCCGTGGATCCGCTCGCTCTCGGGTGTGTCTCAGAAATTGAACGGATATAGGAATGGATCCAAGCAAGAAGTTCCGTCTATAGATCCGCTCCTCGTATTTTGACCTTTTGGCCTGAACAGAGTCAGGGACGGACTCACCCTGTTGCTTTCGTCCATGAGTCCGCTCATGCTGTCTTGGTTCAAGCTTAGTTTTAACTTTGGGGACATAACATGGGACACCTCTATACACCTTTTGATGATTGCTTTCATATTTTTAGGCTACCCAACTTGATGGATAGCTGGTACACTGGTGAGATTCATGTCAACCATGTCAAGTGACACTCGAGTTCGGTGAGTGGGTTTTGGGTGACTTTGTTGGGCTTGAATATACATATTAAGCAACCATTATCATGCTATTATATAAATATAAGTATGATGCGCATTGCATTATTGATCTCAAATCTGAATTGCTATGAATGTGATGCGATATTATTCTCACTATTGTATCGGGTTACGATGCCAGGTGTGCCGGTACCGGAACCCCAATTTAAATTATGAAAT
This sequence comes from Telopea speciosissima, assembly GCF_018873765.1. Classification (NCBI taxonomy): domain Eukaryota; kingdom Viridiplantae; phylum Streptophyta; class Magnoliopsida; order Proteales; family Proteaceae; genus Telopea; species Telopea speciosissima. Next base: position 36,265,277 of record NC_057926.1, on the reverse strand, counting down.
TTAGTACCTGTCATCCTGATCTGTATGCGCCGTACCGTGCTGGTACCCGGGTACTAGATGGAATGAGACATTGATGCACCCGGAATACCTCTAGGGACGATAGGACTTGCATATAGTATATCTGTGGCTAGGATTCTTGCTCCCTTATACTACGACCCTTGCCAACAGGGGTTTATGTGTTGGATAGTCTGAGCACCTATTGCCTGTGGAGGTGGGAGAGGCCAGGTCAGGGGTAGTGATGGCTATCGGGGTCTGCCACTGGGTGACCTGATGTTTTCTACCAACGTAGGCTCCCGTGTGATAATTGCGGTTTCACTGGGATGATAAGTTAAGTGACCCTCAGTATCTCCCGAGTTATCACAGTAGCATACACTTGACTTATAGAATTTGTGTGCTAGGTGAAAAATGAATCTAACATTAGCATGCATCATAATTGCTTGAAATTGCATGTTTGTGTATGTGCATTCCCCTTTGCTTTCTCACTAGCTTGTGGAGCTAACCCCGTTGCGCAACCCCTCTTTAGTTGATATGCAGGTAATCTCTTGATGAACACCATTGAATGCAAATCAAGTGGAGCCGGTGGCCATGACTTGGATGTCGATGTACACTCAAGAATGGTGCCCTAATGACGTGATTTATTATTTAATTTCTGTATTCATCCACAATCATATATAAACTTTATGATTAATTAAAAGGAGAGAAATGAATGGTTACGAGTATTGAAATTGTATTATATGTGTTATTATTAGAGAATCGATGCTCTATATTCACATGATTTAATTAAATTTTTGCTTCCGCTAACTCTGTAATTGAAACGATTTATTCCATTGGGTACGTTCTCTGTTGTTATCATGACTTGATAATAGGGTGGACTGTGGCTCGGGACATTGTATCTGTGATCCTGGTAGGTATTGGGATGACACTGGTTGTCCTAGTGACCCCCTTTAATGTAAAATATCTTTCATCGGGATGGGGGCATGACACCCTAGATCATTTAGACTTTTCAATCGGAATCATATCATTCCTCCTTACTGGGGGGCATCACTAGGCCCTTGTTGAATATGACCATACCACATTAGACGACTCTCTCGTAGTTTGTCATTGATCGGGGCTACTCTCGAGTCCGATCTAATATGTTCATTCCGTACTTTATCCTTTCTTGTTTTTCCATACATCCATCTTAACACCCTCATCTCTACTACACAAAGCTTATCAATATGACACTTTTTAACTACCCAACATTCTGCCCCATACATCATGGCCGGTCGAACAACAGTCCTATAGAATTTTCTAACTCATACAAGTATACAACCTAGGAATATCAGATACATTAATAGTTTAAAATAATACTTAGGAGTAGACAAGGTCAATCAGGGCCAATCTGACCCTAAAATAGCAAAACTTAGTGGCCAACATGGTCAATCAAGGCCAACCCACCCCAAAATCAAAGTCAATCAGGGATGAACTAAATGGGACAAGGCTGAGTTAAGGGAACCGAGGGTTGGGCTAGGGTTTTAAAAAACCCAGCCCACCCCAATCCTGTTGCACCCCTAAACTAGGATACTTGAAAATGAAAAAGTTTTCTAAAAGAGAGCTCTATTTGGTGAAGTGTGAAGTAAAATAGGATTATGATCTAAATCTACTTAAGGGTAATACTTAAGAAACGCTTGAGGCCAAATAGATAACCATATGAAGGAAAAACCAAACATCTATCTAAACATTCCTTTATCAAAATTGAGAGATCTTTGCACACTTGTCCAATCAAATAAGGACCCAGATAAAGAAATTTTTGTTAAGTCAAAGAAATTAATTAAAATCTTTAAAAGCCTAGGCTGCCGAGTTAAATTGGGAAGAAGATTTCCCTCCCAACTTATCCCCAGGATTCAGAACTTCATTGAAATCACCACAGGGCCTTGCAGCAACAGATTGAGGACCCACAGGATTGAAAGGTCAATTATTGATTGGGGACCCCATGTATATATGCTCCCTACCAAATTTTCTACTTATTAATAAATTTATATTTATTCTAAGTAACAGGTGCTCAGGTTGTTCTGTGTTCATTCAAATCACTATTAATAGAGAAAATAACAGGAGGAAATATTGCATCACAACAGGGAGCAAAGCAGATTCACTAAAGGCAACAACGAAAGGGAAACATTTTATTTCATTTAGTAAGAACTAAGAACTAAGAACACAAGGGAAACTTCAATTAAAACCACAAAAAAGCCCAACAAGGGAAGTCAATTCCCGAACCACCACCCTTGCTAACAGGTGAAGCCAGCTTTTCTTCCCCATCACCCACCATTAATGGTGGTGGGTTTAGAAATTTGGGAACCCTCGCCTTACCAAGAAGCAATGATCTCATTTGGTGCGCTCTTGACTTCCTCTATAACATCCTTTTTCTCCACTTTTATCCCATAGAAAATATGAAAATTCCCATTTGCTCGCTACCTAAAATTCACTATATTCAATGTCTTTATTTCTGTTTCCCCCAAAAAAAGAAAAAATGCCTATATCTATTTCCAGCAGATTTACCAAAGCCTCCCTCTCACTTTTCCCATCCATTGAACAAGAAATGACAATAATGCCCAGAAGGAGGGCATTATTGTCATTTTCAGCACAAGGGTACCTGTTTAGCTTAATCCTAAGGGAAGGAGGCTTAAGGTAATTCCTGCCGGGACTTCCACACTGTCACTCGGATGCAGTGGTGGGTTCATCTCCACCTCTAGTGGTGGGTTCACCTTCACCACCACCACCACTGCCACTGCCACTGCCGCTGCCGCTGTTAGCAGCACTGGTGCTGAGAGCTGCATTGATTTGGTGAACTGCGTTGCAGAGATGGTTAGTGATGGCTGCCACGCTTGAGAGGCTGAGTTTTGCAGTTGGGATGGTGCTTGCCAACACCTGAAGCCCTACAGTGAGTAAAGAGCCTGAAGAGGGTCCATTGACGTCGATGCTGTTGTTGTTTAGGTTTCCATCACTGTCGGTGGGACCCACAGGAAGCACTAAGAAGCCTACAGGGAGGATGGGGATGTAAGATGGATCATCACCGCTCATCACGAGCTGGACGGCATCGACATCGATGGTGGTGTAGATGATCAGACTACCACCTGGTTCAGCGTAGCTTTCCTGCAGTATCAGCTCTACATTCTGAGAAGAGTTGCTTGGTGCCTGCATTCATTCCACAAGGAAGCAATAATAAGTTAGTAGGAAAAAGATCTCTGTACGGGAGTATGACCTACGCCGGCATTCTCATGAGTTTATCTCTCTCTTCCCCATGTGAAAAGACACCTCTACCCCCTTATTTTAAGGAGGAGAGAGATAGACCCATGGGAGTGTGGCGGGCCCGTATAGAAAACTGCTTCCCTTAAGCTAATAAGACATATGCTTTAGGCAAAAGTTTTCACGCAGGGCCGTACATATGCATAATCTACATTAAATGCAGTCAAATTGACATAAATGTCAATCCAAAATGACATAAAACTCCCTACACCCCTTATTTGATGGAGTTGATGGGAGAATCTTTGTTCATCTACCATAGACAGGTGATGACATGTCTCCCACCCATTGCCATTAAGATGGCATAGAAGGGCATTTATGAAAATAACAAAAAAGGCATGTCATCACCCAACTAGACATGAAACCTACACATATGGGAGGGCATGGTGGGGTATTTATTAAAGCAAAAAGTACATATGTCATCACCTAACCGTACATAACCATACGCGTATGTGTAAGCTGATCTAGACTTAGATTAATGGACCCCTATGGCACTTTCCACTACAGGTTCCTGAAAGGCAATGTGGCCCTATCACAATTGAGAGGTCCATGATGACAGAGGGCACGGAAGCATCAATAAGGGTGAGGTTTTCGCCTTCCATGGGGGGTAGAGTGGTCATTTTGTGCTATCTAAGAACACAAACGACAAAGATGATGAACTTACATTTATGCGAAGAAGAGAAATGCAATTCCCAGGATCAGAGCCATTTGCAATATGAGCAACCTCATGTAATGAATTCCCACTTGAAAGAACATCCAACTGTCAAACAGAAAGGTTAGTAATTTCTTTCCATTTCCTATTTATTGTTCCAAGAGATAACTGAAGACTTAAAAAAAAAAAAAAGAAATTGTTTTTACTAACCTGAGATCTGCGGTTTTCATCCCTCAAGAGATCAAAGACCTGATGAGGTGGAAATGGAAGCCAAGTTGTTGAAACAGCACTTAAGATTAGGCCATTGGGTTGGCCAGGTTCTGTGTTTTTCCTTGTTGTTATACGAACAGTGTCTTCTATAGCATCAGAGAGAGATGTCCATGATTGACCTCCAGATGTGCTAATGTTAACACAAAATGTTCTTATCATCCTTTGTGCCAGTTTCATCAAGTTCTTCCTTGCCTCAGGAGATGGTATCACTGCAATATACACACAGTAAAAAATGAATTATGTACCAAAAGAATTAGAAATATAGAAATTTATTTCAACCTTCTAAATGAATAGTACATAGACCTTTCATTTGATCCCATTTTGTCTCTGATATGGAGACAAAATGATTTTCCCTTCATCACTGTTATTCATGGTTGAAGCTGGACTCCCTATGGATTGCAGCTACTCCATCTTTTTCTCTGGAGTGGGAGACTGGGCTTACTTTGACGACCATGGAATGGGACATACATAAAAACCTCGACTTTTAATGAAAACGAAGAACCAATCGATCTGGGCTGATATTTGGAGGGGGGGGGGGGGGTGGGGAGGAGATCCAGATCGATATCGGATTGGTATCGACGGAGTAATTTTTATCCTCTCCTATTACAGCACGGTGTTGTAATGCATCGTACGGCGGCTGCAGAGGCCATGTACACCATGTGGGGCCCTCTGTGCCACATGACCTCTGCAGCGCCGCACGATGCAATACAACACTGTGCTGTAACAGGAGAAAATAACGATTCATCGACGGAGACCAAAATTGTCCATGATACCAATATCTCATTCACACACACACTTAAGTAACTTTATATAGAATTTGCTTTATTATCATGTATTAATACCATAATAAACACAAATGTATCAAAACAAAGTCCAATACTTTAATGTACAACATTAAATCTCAATGTAGGGAAAGGTTAAAAAGAGACAAGTACCTCCAAGATCAGATATATTTCTTGCCATGAGACTTGCAAACCTCTCACACTGCCTTTGTAAAACTGCTAACCAGCGCTGTGCCCCAAATGCCATTCCACTAGTTACATATTGATTGAAAACCTGATGAACTAGTTTATTCTCTATCTCTATATGTTCTACCCATTTAACCTGTGTTGAAATGGCTCCATTAAATCATCAAAATGAAACTAAGAAGCTAAAAATGCCATTTAAAAAGTCAAATAAATTAAGCACATTTCAATCCATACCCTCGAATATCCATTAGGCATATCTGCAATGATGCAACCAGATGGCCTTCTTCTGTATATAGAGAAGGAAAATTGGTGATTGTCATGTAAGATATCAATTGGGAAATCAACAATTGTCCAACTTCCTTCTTCTTCATTTTGTTCGCAATACCGAAGAAATAGAACCTCGCGGGTAGGAACCAATGGTGAAAGGACCTGCAACTCTGCATACATCTGTCCAAAACAATAGATTGAAAAGTGGGAACTAAGAAGACTGATGGGAAAGGGTCAGATGATTTGGTTTCTAGTTGAGAGTGATTTTTTCTTCATGGGTTGGGGTAAGGCAGGTTATCCCGAATTTGTATCCTCTCAATTACACTGCCCGTACTTTACCATCAAGTACATCTAATAGAGGGAGGTAGACCCCACCTCGGGCAATGTGTTCGAGCAGGGGGTAGGATAGTCATTTCTGCCTCCTCTGTTAGATGTACTTGAGTCAAGTACGGGCAGTGTAACCCCCCCCCCCCCTTCTTTTCTTATTGCCTTTTTATCTTAATAAAATTTTGGGGTTTCCCCAGGACCCAGATAATATTTGGTACTAAAAAAAAATAGAGAGAACAGTTGAGATCATTACCAGATGAAGTGAACCATTGGGAGTTCCTGAAACTCCAGAAGTAATAATTTGAACAGTTTTTGCCCTAGGAACAATGGTAGGAAACAGTTCCATCCATTTATTCTGAAACACAAAAAAAATAAAGGGTATTTCAATCTTATGAGATGCTTCAAACATGCTATAAAATTGTTTGTGTAAATGGAGACTTACAGCATCTAAGAATGACTCCACCAAGGTGATACTATTCATTATTACAAGAGCACTGCCACGGCTAGCTTCTGTCCTCATTTCATTCTGTTGCCCCTTAATCAAGCTAATAGGACATGGAAACATCTTTGCATACTCTTCCAAATTAAGCACTTCATTGTTATCATTTCTGTTTCGGACCCAGAGAGGCTCATCAGTCTGCAACATCTTCATCAGTTCATTAGCTGCAGCCATAGCTAGTTCTAGTGCTAATGGCTTCTCCTGTTCCATTATCAATCCACCTCCAGCCATAAACAGGTTCTCCGATAGCGATGGTACCGGTACCATATGATTGCAATTTCCAATAGATTCTTGGAAATTCCTGGAGTAGATTCCCATTTCAAGGTCCAAGGAAGGCATCAGCACAGATTGTGCCGGTGGCGCCGCCAATGCCTGTATTGGCCGGCCGCCACCGCATCTTTGGGATGCCATGCAAGTGACACGCGCAAGCTGCAAAAAAAAATAAAAAAATAAAAAAATTTTAGAAGTAGGGTTTTCTTCCCCTCACCATGCCTAGTGAAGTATAATGTTTCACATGGGTACAATTTCGACTTAAAATGAATAGAGAAAATAACTAAAATTAACAGAAAAAACTTATATACCTCATCCTTGAGCTTTGCATTCTCAATATGAAGTTGCTGTTCATCGAATGAAATTTCACCAAAAATGGCCGGGGAACTGCAGGTAGGACAGACAATGTTCCTCAAAGCTGCTTGCAGACGATAGTTCACTTTCTTCAGATTTTCATTCTCAGCTTTAAGCATCACATTATCTGTTCGGTCTTGGTGTGCCTACACAAAAGGATCTCAAATGAGATAGTGAGGTTTTATTTCCTTCCCATTTAAAGCTTTAAAAAAAAAAAAAACAAAAGAGGGAAGGCGCATGTTAGTATACAAAAGGGGGTTATTGCTATAATGCGCACCTTCAACTGAGTCCGCCGGTTCTGGAACCAGAACTTGACCTGGCGAGGTTTAAGGCCAAGTTCTTGGCTCAGTTTCAGTCTCTGCTTGTCGTCCGGGTGTGGACATTCCTTAAACAACCTAAATGTCCAAAAATAAATAAATAAATAAATTATTCCCAAAAAATAATATTAAAAAAAGAAGAAGAAGCTTCCTCAGTGGTGTGGTGTAGATTAGAGGCTTACGCTTCCATTTCTTGAATCTGTCTAGCTGTGTGACGGTGATAACGTTTCCTCTTAGGGTTCTGTTGTTCTTCCTCATCCCCTTGTTCTTGATCGTCACCGGAAACTTCCTCAGCATGGCCACTGCCGCTACCGCTACCGCCGGAGCCGCTCTCTATCTCCTCATTATTCCCTCTCATCATCGTTGTCATCATCAACATCGTATTCTCCTCCTTCTACAACAAAGATTAAGAACCGTTTATCATCCACCCCCCAACGCATTTTAGCATGCACAATAGACATAGAGAGAAAATGATTAAGAAGAGTTACAGCAAGGATAGTAGGAGAGAAAGGACTGAAGGGCATGTTTGGCATGAAGTTGAGGTTAGGGTTTTGGATCGGAGATGAGAAAAGTGTGTCCGATGGAACTCTGCTTCCTCCTCCCAAGTATGAAATGACTTGGCAATCTCCCCCATACATCTTTGCTTTCTTACTTCTTCTTCTTCTTCTTCTTCTTCTTCTTCTTCTTCTTCTTTGCCTGCATTATTTTTTGAGTCAGTAACAGTTTATATTGGAAACTGTAAAGAAAGAGAAAACCTTCAAGATCTATTAGAGTTCCAAAACTGCCATGAAAAGCTTGAAGCAACAAATAAAGGAGAAAAAGAAAGAATTAATTGATGAAAGAGGGAGAAAAAGAGTGTGGGGGAAGATTAACCTGTCGGTGTACTCTTCTGTTTTTTTCAGAGATAGAGAAGTTCAAGTCTCTCTCTCTTCTTCTCTCTTCCTTTCTCTCTCTACAACTCTCTTCCTCTCTTCATCTATGAACTATGATCTATCCCCCCCATGTATCTATATATATACACATCACTCTCTATGCTTGCTTGGTTTCCAGCACACTCTCTCTCTCTCTCTCTACTCTCTCTCTACTGGTTCACTCGACAAACTCGCCAAAAACATGGTAATTAAAATGACCGTAGAAGGTAAATGAGGAATATAACTGCGTTGGGCAGAAACCGATAATGTCAGTTAATGTAGCATGGCTGTTCATGGACAGATGGAACGGCTACAATGGGTGAACGAGCGTTTTTATTAAGAGTGAAAAGTCAACCTTCGCTTCTTCCTTCCTTCCTTCTGCTACGCTTATAATAAATATAGGCAACTCACTGGTTTGTGGGGGTAGGTAAGGTAAGCTATAAGTATACGTTTTTTCTATTCACGCCAAGGGTTGAAATCGGGTCGGGTAAACGGTTGTGGATTTTTTGTTTTTGTTTTTTGTGTATTGATTTTACAATTTTTTTTTTTTTTAAATTAATCAGATTGGTTTAAGGTTTAATTTGGGGTTTATTGAAAAATATTTGTAACCAAAATTACTATGAACCAAAGAAAAACCCAAGAGTAGCAAATGATGTACTACTATATAGGATATTTTGATTATTGGATAGGTGTATTACACTATGTATCGGGTATTTGTCCAGGAAAAAAAATGTAGCAGGTACGCTTTAAAATTTTTGACATATCTCGATTATACAATGTGTTAGTTGTACGTTACAAATTTTTTCCTTCTATTTTCAACGGTACATCTAGTTTTCAGAAAAACAAAAAAAAACTTATTACTTTTTAAAATCAGGTATGCTTCAACATTTTTGGCATTTCTCGATTATACAATGTGTTTAGTTGTACGTTACAATTTTTTTCCTTATATTTTCAACAGTACAACTGGTTTTTGGAAAAAGAAATTGTTACCTTTTAATATCAGGTAAGATTCAACATTTTTGAAATATCTCGATTATACAATGTGTTTAGTTGTATGTTACAATTTTTTTTCCTTGTATTTTCAACAGTAAAGCAAGTTTTTGAAAAAATAATTTTTGAAATATCTCGATTATACAATGTGTTTAGTTGTACGTTACAATTTTTTTTCTTGTATTTTCAACAGTATAGCAAGTTTTTGGAAAAAGGAATTGTTACCTTTTAATATCAAGTAAGCTTCACTATTTTTTAATTATCTCAATTATACAATGTGTTTAGTTGTACGTTACAGTTTTTTTTCCTTGTATTTTCAACGATACAACAAGTTTTTGGAAAAAGAAATTGTTACCTTTTAATATCAGGTAAGCTTCACCATTTTTTGAAATATCTCAATTATACAATGTGTTTAGTTGTACACTACAATTTTTTCCTTGTATTTTCAATAGTACAGCAAGTTTTCAGAAAAAAGAAATTGTTACCTTTTAAAATGGGGTAAGCTTCAACATTTTTGACATATCTCGATTATATAATGTGTTTAGTTGTACGCTACAAATTTTTTCCTTGTATTTTTAACGGTACAACTAGTTTTTGCTAAAAGAAATTGTTACCTTTTAAAATCAGGTAAGCTTCAATATTTCTGGCATAACTCAATTATACAATGTGTTTAGTTGTACGTTACAATTTTTTTCCTTGTATTTTCAATGGTACAGCTATTTTTCGAAAAAGATTTGTTACCTTTTAAAATCAGGTAAGCTTCAACATTTTTGGAATATCTTGATTATATATACGATGTGTTTAGTTGTAAGTTGCTTTTTTTCCTTGTATTTTCAACCATACAGCTATTTTTCGTAGAAAGAAATTGTTATCTTTTAAAATTATACAATAGGTTTAGTTGTATGTTACATTTTTTTTCCTTGTATTTTCAACTGTACAGCTATTTTTCATTAAAAAAAAATATTTAATATTATTTCTTAAAATAAAATTCTTTTGTATGGCATATGTATATATGACGCTTAAACCTACCGCATGAATAGAGGTTGGATAAGCCCGTAATAAATATTTTCCAGAAATTGGTTTTGGGCAGTAGATGAGCTGTAAGTATATGTTTTTATCTTGCGCATCCTACCTTGTTTCCGGCCTAGGGTTGCAGCTGGGTCAAGTAAACCTTCACCCCCGTTACCTAGTCTGTGACCCGAGTCACCCAAAAGCCCACTTTTTCACCATTCTTGACCATATTTAGTCTCGTTCCCAACCGTTACTTTGCCCAAAGTCTTAGTAGCGAAAGTCTCATTTTCAATTGTTACTCTGCCCAAAATCTTAATAGCAAAAAGTCTTATTTTCAATCGTTACTCTGCCTGAAGTCTAAGTAGCAAAAGTCCCATTTCCAGTCGTTACTCCACCCGAAGTCCGATTAGCGATAGTCCCATTTTCAGCCATTAATCTCCCCAAAGTCCGAGTAGCAATATTCCTATTACAATCGTTACTTTGTCTGAAGTCTTAGCAGCAAAATCTATTTTACATAGTTGTTACTCTGTCCGACAAAAGAGAGGCCAGTTGATCGTCCGTCTCCGCTTGAGCTGTGAGACACATCATATTTCGTATCTTTTGTATTTTCTTTACTTTGATTAATTTCGTTCATAGATATATAATAATTCTTTTCTCTTTATTTTGGAAGAATGTAGACTATTAAAGTAATTTGTTTTTAGTGTACATAGTAATTTTTATTTGTTATAATATCATGTTTGATTTCTTTTTATATTTGATGCATCATATAGCCTTACATGTTAGAATAGAATACATCATTATGGGAGATTATTCGAAATCAAACATCTAGTAGAAAGACCGGTTTAACTGTGCGAGATGGGGTGCTAATACCTTCCCATGCTCGTAACTTGACCACTTATCTATATTATCTGACCAAATCATATAGAATCAGGTAGCCCTTTCCTCATTATGGATGGGGCTACCACCATTGAGCCCTAGGCCTAAATCCTAGGTGGCGATTCCATTTATTTTGATATACGTAACATGATCCTAAACCTTCCATTTTAATAATGAATCCCAAGCATAAATCAGACCCCCGTCATCAAGGGACCCCGATAGGTAAGAACTCTCCGGATCCCCCTGCAAGGCGAAGAACCTCGCATCTGAAAGTCGTGATACCAATTGTGGCGACTCTGGTGGGGAATATTCATGGTCAAGCTTTTAACATTTTTTTTGTGTGGTAATTGTCAAGCTTTTAACATCAAATGCTCCCTTTAAATGAAAGAATCTTCTCCCTTACGCATTGTTTGTATGATAACATGTTTGGCTAACCCATTTGTTTGCAATATGATTGTACTAACTACATCGTACTCGAAGTGAAATTAAACGACTAGGGTACTCCCTGTTGGGCCTCTATCCCTGAGTAGTTGGGGCAAATCATACAAGTACTTTGAGATCGGATGATAGCCTCTTCCTACACCACTTTCATGCACACACATACGACACCCCCATGGTTAGTCGTTGGACCCCATGTGTAATCATGGGTAATTCACAGCGAAGCCACACCCCTTGATATTGTACCAATTGGTATATCAAAGGAACCATGTACCCCCAACTCGCTTCGAGTGATATTTATATTGGTTCTGTCAAGGGTGACCTTTTTATATCCAACCTATTGCATGCATCATGTAGGAAATTACACCTTATATGGTTAGGGTACGCCACAAACTAACTCAATAGATTGTTTGTGGTTCAAATTAAGATCTCAATGGTATACCCTTCATAATATGATGTGCCTATCAGAAGAGAGCTCTACTTGTCCCTTGTTAAAATGATATGTCTATCTAGAGTAGTGTACCGATAAAAGTGAATCTCTTATTGTCCATCAAAAAGGTAAACTATTTAGTATAACATGTCAATAAAAGAGCTCAAATTATCCCGCAGTAAATGGCATTTTATATTAGTGTAGGTTTAACCACTCGATTATTCTTGATTAAGCCATCTTGCTTGTTCTCATGTTATGATTCAAGTTTGACCCAAGACTTTCAAACGGCGAAGGATTTATGGAATGACTATATCAATCACATTTGAATAATGTAAAATATCGATCTCTGTGATGAGAGGAATCATTCTAAATTCGACATGGATTCCGATATCTCCTCAATATAAGATGAGGAGATCATACCATCAACTACCTGAGTAAGGGGAATCAAAGATCAACAATGTGCCATCACATGAACTAAATTTGTTTGTATATATTGTTTGTTTGTGCATAATTAATCTTTTTGTGTCCTAAAATAAGTCTCTCTTACTTATGTAAGGCACAATTCCACGTAAAAAAAATTTCCATTACCTGTGTAGGTCCGTCATAATGGTGGGCTAACCCGAACCAGTCTGATCTGATCCTTAGAGGTTTTGAGAACTTCCCTTTCTCTACTTAACTTTGCAAGACGGAGTCCAGTTATGTTGTTGTCAGTATAGATACCATGGATCCATCAGACAGTGATCTACCCGAAGTGCATTTAGGTCGACAAATGAATAAGTTGTAGACTGAGATGGCAAAAATGAGACAACTTATGGCCCAGATCTTGCAAACAATGCAAGACCAATCTCGAGGTGACACAACACCTACTTTCAAAGAGCCAGAGTGTACTCAACCTATGACCCCCAGGGCAGCCCCGACAGTGTCTAGGGTACCCTCCAAGATTGTGGTGGAAAAAGAAGAAGATTTCGCAGTCAACATGCCTCAAGAGTATCCCAAGACTGAAAGGGAGCGTAAGATGAGGGAGAAAATTGAAAAGCCTGAACCCGCTGTCAAGGACACGGCTCATGAGAGCCCCGAGGAAGACTTGGTGTTCTTTCTGGAAGGAAAGATACTAGAGGACTAATGGAAGCTCGATAAGAACTCTACAACTATTGCAAAGACTTGGAATCTTGCAGAGAATTAGATGGGTCAGATATTTTTTTACTCACTAGCCATGTCGGCTTTGCGATGGCTAACACAACTAGACCAGATATAGACTCAAACCTAGTCAACAGTTGTGAAAGCGTTCACAAAGCATTACTCATACTGTCACGCCCCTATCCCAATAATGATTATAATATAAAAGGGTGTGATTAGGATGACATGTGTCATCCCAATAAGCTACCAGGATCATAGATACAGTGTCCCAAGCCACAGTCATAAATTAATATCAACTTACATTAATATTAGAGTACGGAAAAGGAAACAATATTAAATCTCCAAAATGATCAGAAATATGCAGAAGTGTTTAAATAGCAGTTATAACATGTTCAACCGGCTAAGTGTTACATGAATAAGTTATATTACTGTTTACCCGACTGACCATGATGTAACTACTCAAAATACAAGTATAACAATAATGTTTATATAAGGGTTCAAAGCCCCAAAAGAATAAAAAAGAGGGAACGAGTCCCAAGTATCGTAAGTAGAGTCATCACAAGGACATCCATCGCCGTGCTCCTCAGTCATAGCCTCTAGGTCCTCAATATCGATATCACTATACTCGGAGGCCTAAACCTCAAGTTCAGCAAAATATGCATCACCTGCAACAACATCTAAAATAGTGTGCACAAAGGGGGTTAGCTCCACTGAGCCAGTGAGGGAATGAAGAATGTCCAAACACACATAAATCGCAGATAGTCTATGGTGCATGTAATTATTATCAATTTGTCACCTAACACACAATTCTAAGTCAAGGGTATATACTACTACAATAACTCGAGAAACATTGTGGGTCCTTCCATTCTCGCCACAGGGAGATCTCAGTTATTACCTTGGGGCCCATGTCAGTCGTAACCTCATGCCACCCAGAGACAGACCTCGATAACCATTACTACCCCTGGCCTAGCCTCTCAAACTCTCCACAGGTGGCAGGTGCTCTGGCTACCCAACACCTAAACCCCTGTTGGTAAGGATCGTAACATAGGGAACTGAACCTAACCACAGATATACTACATGAATCCTATCGTGTCGAGAGGTATTCCGGGTGTGTCAACGTCCCATTCCATCTAATACCCGAGTACCAGCACAACACGACACATATATGCAGGAATGACATGCAAGTACAAGTTCACATAATCCTGGGGTTCGGTACTGGTACTTACCGGCACCGTAACCCGACACAATCAACGTCATCATCATCATCATCATCATCGTCATCATCATCATCGTCATCAATTAAGAAGTAAATGCAATATGCAGTCATGCTTAAATGATAAGGTAATATCATGATATATATGAGTAAGCAATAGTAAACAAACCCAAACAGTTACCCCAACCCACTCACTGATGGTTTGTTTTAGAACTCATATTCGCATATCGATTTCCATTTATATTACCCTTCCGTACGTGTAAGAATGCCTAAGGAAGTGTGTAAGAGAGTTAGAAGGGGTAGGGAAGGTCCCTGTAGCGAAGCCCCATAGGTTACAAGGGTTACAGGCCTTGACAGTAACATCAGATGCATTAAGGGAAACCTTGGATCCGACCGTGCCTCCGATGCAAGCAAACTAGCAGGAAACATCGGATCCACGTACGGATTCAAGGGGAACCTTGGATCCGACTGTGCCTCTAATGCTTGTGTCTGTGCAAGATGGATCGGATCAAAGTACAGATTCTCGCACAGGCTTGGATCTGACTGTGCCTCTTATGCTTGTTAAACATAAATTTTAAAGGGTTTCTTGAACCCAAATTATTCCACTTGAGTTCCCAAGCTCCAAGGGTTAGGGAGGGGGTGTCCTAGGGTCCATTAAGGTCTTATAAACACAAAGCATACAAAGGTTGAGGGATTCATAGATTAATTATTAAAATCCAAAATCTAGGGTTCTTCTTGGGTGTTTGAAACCCTAAAGTCAAGAGCGTTCATTTGGGTGTTTTAATGGAGTGTAACAAGAGTGAAATACATTACTAATGAAGTTTCATGTAAAGCTAGGGTCAGACCTTGGGTTTCAAGTGGAACCCTAGGTTCAAAACCCAAACCCTTGATGCCCAAACCCAAAAGGATTTAGAGGGAAAGAGAGGATCGATTATAGGAGCTTACCTGGCCAAGGGTTTAGAAGCACCAATCAATGGGCTCCAAGAGGTTCCTCCCTTGTGGGGTCAAGCAACCTCAACCAATCTCCTTCCTTCTCTTTCTTCTTCTCCTTGTTCTTTCTCTCTTTCTTTTTAACTCTCCCTATCTCCCACGATTTGGTTAGGTAGGAAATGAGTAAAATGACTAATGAATAGTCTTACTTACCCTTTTTATAGTAATACCCCACTTAGGGTCTGTGTGGTTAGGGTCCCCTAAGGCTCACAACACAATAACTCATTTAAGGCATGGTTTGGATCTTATGGGCCCACTCATGAAGTCAAAAAGGTAAAGGGAAGCTAGGGTAGGAGTTAACCATGCTCGGGGACATCAACAACACCCGAGGCACGGGCATGTGGGCCCCACACAAAGTCTCATTCAATTGAAGCTTGACAGCAGCATCGGATGCAAGGCCGGATGCAGCCAGTGACCTTGCATTTGTCCCTTCATCTGTTGCCAGGAAAAGGTCTTAACACACTTCAAAAAGACCCGAGCTTTGGCCCGCACTTTAAGGACTTTGAGAGGGTGATAATAAGTAATAAATAGGGCCAGTGACTTACTCCTTATCCATCACGATGTGTGCCCCATGATCCGGAAGAGCTTTCCCACTTTGGTGTTAACTTCATTAAGGAACGAAATGTCGATATGGCACTGCACTGGGTGCTCCCTCCTGTACTCTTCACTCTTAGGGCTTGTACTAGGAGGATATTCGGTGAAGTCACCATAGATGAATTTCTCCCACTCCCGGCTGAGGAATCTTTCCTTGATGGGCAAACCCGTGCTGAAATCAATGATCTTGTAGCTAGGTTTGACCACCATCGAGAATAGCTCACCAGCATACATGGCAGTACCATCTACATGTCACAAGGATAATAATAATTTATTTGGATCTCAGGTGCCGGTATAACACGTACAACACTGAGGTTGATATCACACGGTGAGAGTTGGAAACGTTAAGACAATGCAAGCCTAAATGAGGTGTTCTCCAATTTTATCATGAGGTTTAGGGATAAAGTCGCTAAGATGTGGAACCATCAAACGAAATTAGAATAAGTGGAGATAATCCTGGAGAATCTATATGAAGAATATTATGATTGTCTTTACTGCCAACACTTCAAGACCTTCAAAGCGCTCATGGCCACAAGGAAGTACATTGAAGGCAAATTGTTCAGAGGTACACATGATCAAGATAGTCACCCGATGCAAAATTAGAGCAAAAAATCGGAGGTGAATATAGAAAACTCAAGGCAACGTAAGTTCACCAATTTGGGCGTGACTAGGTCTCTGGTGCATGCTAAAATGAAAAGGGCAAGACTTTTGGGCACAGTTTCACCACATCCGTCAAAGATCCTCCACCATCTTGGTATGACCCAGATCAGTACTATAACTATCACACCCAAAAGGGGCATCCTATTGATTAATGTATTGTACTCAAGCATGCTATCCAGGACCTACTGGAAAGGCAAATCAGCAGTCTAATAATAACAATCAATGTTCTCGAAGAAGATTTAAAAGGGTTTGATCTCACCTTCTTGATCCAAAATTTGTCAGTTCCTTCAGAAGAGGTCACGAATGTCAGTCACCAAAAATGTCTGATAATGTCCTCTTCCTCCATCAACCAATATGATTGTTGCCAATACAGGAGAGCCAAGTGGGCATGAGGACAGTGAGGAATCCAAAGAAGAACAAGTTTTGGCGAAATTACAATCTTGGATTGACCTTTTTCCTTTCCATCTCCAAGAAAAGATTGTGCACCATGTCCTACGAGCAAAGTGTGAAGAGTGCCTAGAGCTATTTCATGAAATAACTATGTTCAACTATGGGAATGACAGTTTTGAAAACATCCACTTTACCTTTCATAAGGATTAGATGGTTTTGAAGATATCCGCTTTACCTTCCATAAGGCTTCACCTTTCCTAAGACTCAGACATTCTTAAAGAATATCTGCTTTACCTTTCATAAGGATCAGACGGTTTTGAAAAAATCTGCTTCACCTTTCATTAGGCCCAGACAATTTTGAAAATATCTACTTCACCTTTCATAAGGATCAGACGGTTTTGAAAGATACTCCCTATTGGCAGTCCAAATGGCTATATGCCTAAGGGTTGAGGGTGAGGTGGCTCCACTTAATCGATTACAAATATATGAGGGTGACAAGCACCGCTCAACCGATCACAGATGTGTGAGGGTGATAAGGCATCACTCAACCAAGATGAGGCTGATAAGCCACTACTCAATCGAGAACAGATGTATGAGGGTGATAAGGAATCACTCAATCGAGAACAAATGTATGAAGGTTCCATTAGGGATACACGAGTGATTATTCCACTTGGGATATGGGAGTAATTACTCCACTGGGGATATGGGAGTGATTATTTTCATTGGAAAATAAAAAAGAAAAAAAGGGGTGATTTGGTACCTCTTGACCGGTCACAAGTGAATGGGAACAATTCAGTGCCACTTGTGCATGGGAATAATCATTCGTCAGCCGATTACTAAGTGTACGAGAGTGATCTGGCACCCTTCTACCAATTACAGGATGTACGAGTGATTCGACACCCTTTTGGATGTACTTCGATACTTTTGAAAAACATTTCATTTGCAAAAGTATTTTATTTTGAAAACCTATAGTCATTCAAATTCTGACCTGGTAGTGCACAATTCCACATAGGCATGTTATTCACATCCCCTTTACACACGTAGGCTCGATGAACATCAATGGGCCAAGATCAAATAGGTGTTGGGCAAAACTTTGACAAAGTGAGTCAGTGGGTAAATGAACTGGGGATATGGCTATAAACAAGATGGGTAGATGGGCCATTTTTCCCTTACTTAATGGATATACTTAAGGATAGTCATGGTATTTGTTCCCAAACAGTATCATCATTCCCTTTTGTAAGGTTGCCACGTCTCTTAAGGCGAGATTTTTCAATTATTAAGACCAATCACCATGGACCATATGTACCTTCAATTTCACATGCTCTTGCCTTGGTAGTTCGCCCCAAGGGGAAACACATCTTTTATCCTCCTTATCTTGGATAGATATTGCCCCAGCAACAAAATGATTCTTCTTTTCATATGCTAGTGACCATACTGGTGGTAAGAAGGGTGAGCACAATGCCATTGATATTGTGATCATCATGATAATACCTTCATAAACCATAAATCTCTTTGATTTTGGCATATGAGCTTCCTTCTATTTTTCACTTTACATCACTGTAACGCATCAAAGAGAGAGATACTGACAAGAAAAAGGAAAAAAGCATAAATGTGATAGATATGATGTAAACGAATGGAAAGCATGAATAAATTGTATATGAGGAAAGCAAAAAATGTGAATTTCTATGAACGAATGGAAAATTATACATGTAGGAGGACCGAGGTTGATTGTTACTTCATCAAGTTGCCTATGTACCCCAAATAGGATCAGGTCAAACGTAGCTCAAGACAAGTGACTTGCTATCAAAGCCTTGATAGTTAAATTCCATCATAGTTGGGTGAGCTCAAAGCTGTCAATAAGGATCTCACCATTTTTTAGCCCAGAGAGACTTTACTGGGTTGTAATGGGGCTTAGGACTAGGTTTCAAAAGATGGTAAAGGCTCAAGCGTGTCCTTAGGGTCCAACCATGATTGATACTTCTGCCCCTAGAGTTCAATTGAGAAATTAGTGAATTTGATCTCAAAGGTTTGTTTTGGCAATTCTGCCTTCCAGAAGTTTAATTGAGAAGTTTGGTAGTTCTTCCCCCTTGTTCTAACTAAAAACTTTGGCAATTTCACCTCCAAAGATGGGCTGAAAATTTTAACAATTTTGTCCAAAAGGCTTAACTAAGAAAATTGGTCATTTTTACCACCATATTTTAATTGAAAATTTGTTATGGCTCCCAATTGCTTATAAGATCTTGGGCCAATGCATCCTCTCTCTCTCTTTCTTTTTTTTTTGTTTTTTTTTTTGGAACTCTCGTCATTTTTTTTCTCTCGTTTTTAGATTGGCCCAAGTTAGGTTGTGAAAATGAAATAGGTTTTCCTTTTTCATTTTTTTTGGAACCACATTGCCCTTGTGACATTAAGTTTCAATATGAGGATCTCTCCTGGCCAAACCTAGAAGCTAGTGGGACATGTAGCAACTAGATAATAGGTTATAGTTGGGCCGAAATGGGCTTTTCAAAGGAAAGGCTGAGGCACAACAAAGGATTAGTGGATTACGCTGTCTCAAGATTTATTTAAGATAACTTGCAACCAAAGATGGCCTCCCTTAATGGACTTCATAAGATGAAATCTTCTTCTAAGCTTTCGGCTCGTTGAAAGGGGATTAGATTTATGGAAAGCTTAAGATCTTTGGCTATCAAGACTTTGATAAGGGATTTTTTTCTTCTTTGGAACTAGTCATTATGGACTGATAAAATTTTTTTAGGGGACAAGTCGTCATAGAATTAGCATAAAAATGCCATTTGGATTAAATGAAAAAGGAAAGCAATCGAATGTACGAAAAGAAACATATTCATTGATAACTAATGAAAAGACGCATCGGGCGAGATTACAAAGAGAAATTTGACAAAAACTTAAAAACCTAAGGGATGCAGACCCGGTGATGCCTTCAGTGCAACCTCGTCTACACAAGAGTAAAGTATTGTTATTGCTTCGTTACTGGATTGCGCAGCTTGTAACACCAAAAAGTACCTCCTTCTAACCAGAGTTGAGTGTTGGATCCATTTTAAGTCTGCCAGCAAGATTAAAGCTCATCAAGTTAATGACTGTAATTTAATGCCTTCGGGCAATAGCTCAATTTTCCCAGCATCTAACAAATCCTGGATGGAGTGTTGGAGGTGGAAGCATTAATCAATGGGATGACCCTTTTGGTAATGATAATGGCAATACAAGTTTAGCTTGTACCATTTTTGTAGAGGATCGTTGATTGAACGGGGAGGAATGGTGTCTAAAAGCCTTATTTCTCTTAGCTCGGTTGGTGTATAACACGGCCATAGTTGCCCCTAGTTTACTTTACCATTTCTTTTTTCCCTGAGCCTGCTACGGTGATGAGTCTTGTTGTGCCATGAGGGAATCGATTTTGAAGCTCATGGTACCTTCCGCCAGGGAGATACATCCTGATAGATCTTAACCTGTTTGGGTGTGTCAGAGGATTCAAAGAATTTGCACAAAGGGGACTCTGTGGCTATTTCTTTTGGGCTAACTAGGTCAGGTAGACTCTTTCTAATATCCTTTGCTAATGCAGTTGCCATCAGGACAGTGTTATGTAGATCATGAAGGAGCAACCCCATAGGGTCTAGTCTAGTTATTGACAAAAGTTGTTGACGTTGCGATCAATAAGATTGTTGGTATATATCCAAAATGCTCGGAATAATAACTTGTCAAAGGATGCTTCTAGTAGCAAAAGCCTCTCAATATATTTTTTCAAACTTTTGCGGGATAACGTCATTCCCTTGCTTGAGGAGAGTAATTTCATGAAACAACTTTAGGCACTCTTCAACCCTTGTTCAAAGGACCTGATGCATAATCTATTCCTGAAGATGGAAGGGTAAATGGTTAATCCAAGATTGCACTTCTACCAAAATTTGTTCTCTGTAACCGTATTGACCTCAAGATCACTTGGCTCTCCTATATTAGCAATAATCATATTGGTCGAGGGAGGAATGGAAAATTTCCTGGCATTTTGGGTGACCGACATTGCTAGAGAGATCTGACCTATCGTGACCTTTTCTTAAAAAGTTTGGATCAAGGAGGTGGGATCAAATTCTCTCAAATCTTCTTCGAAAACATTGATTGTTTGATCGTTAGGCTATTATTTTACCCTCAACTTGAACTTTCCTATTTTCAGTAAGTCCCAGATAGTATGCTTGCGTGCAATGCATTCATCAGTGGGATGCCCCATTTGGGTGTGAATGTGTGATAGTCATAATACTGATTTTGATCATACCAGGATGCTGGAGATCTCAGACCAGTCATGGAGAAACTATGCCCAAAAGTCTTGCCTTTTTTAGTTCAACATACACTAGTGACCTAGCCATGCCCAAATCAATGAACTTATGCTGACTTGAGTTTACCATATTCATCTCCGAGTTTTGGCTCTACTTTTGCATCGTGTGACTATGCTGACCATGTGCATCTCTAAATAATTTGTCTTCAATGTGCTTTCCTATGGCCATGAGCACTTTGAAAGTCTTTAGGTGATGACAATAGAGACAATCATGATATTCTCCATATAGATTTTCTAGAATTATCCCCACTTGTTTTGCTTTCCTCAAGCGGTTCCACATCTTTGTGGTAGTCTCCTTGAAACTCGTGATGAAATTGGAAAACTCTTTATTCGGCCCTTGACTTAGCGTTTCCAATTCTCATTGGGTGATGTCAACCTCAGTGTTGTACAACTATTGCTTCGTGAAGGCATTCACAACTGTTGACCATGTTTGAGTCTGTGTTTGATCTAGTTGCGTCAATCATCACAATGCAGATCTGGTGAGTGAGTAGAGGAATGCTTGACCCATCTGGTTCTCCGTAAGGTTCCAAGTCTTTTCTATAGTTATAAAGATCTTGAGGTGGACCTTAGGATCTCTGGTCCCATCAAACTTGTCAAGTTTCCATTTGAAATCCTCCGATATTTTTCCTTTTAGAAAGAACACTAAGTCATCTTCAGGCTTCTCGTGAGCCTTGCCCTTGATAGCAACTTCAAAATTTTCAACTTTCTCTCTCATTTGACGCTCCCTTTCAATCTCGGGATACTCCTGAAGTGTGTTAACCACGACATCTTCTTCCACTGCTATCAAAATCCTAGTGGGTGTCCTAGACACTATCGAGACTGCCCTGGGGGTCATAGGTTGAGCATACTCTAGCTCTCCAAAAGTAGGGGTTTTGTCACCTTGGGACTGGCCTTGCATTGTTTGCAAGATTTGTGCCATAAACTGCCTCATTTCTACCATCTCAGTCTGCAACTGATTCATATGTCGATCCAACTACACTTCAAGTATGTCACTGCCTAATGGATGCATGGTGGTTTTGTTTGGGAAAGGATTGACTGAACTCTGTCTCATAAGGTTAAGTGGAGAAAGGGAAGTTCTTAAGACCTCTGGGGATCAAATCGAACTGATTTAGGATAGCCTATCGTCGTGACGAGCCCATGTAGATAACGAGAAGCTTTTTTATATGGAATTATGCCTTAAATAAAAGAGACTTATTTCATGATACAAAAAGATTAATTATGCACAGACAAACAATATGTACAAACAAAATTAATTCATGTGATGACACATTTTTTATCTTTGATTCCACCTCACTTAGGCAGTTGATGGTATGTTCGCATCATCTTATATTGAAAAAATATTAGAATCCATGTCGAATTTGGAACAATTCATCTCATCAGGGTGACCAATATGTTACACCATTTAAATATGATTGATGTAATCATGCCACAAATCCTTCGTTGTTTGGTGGTTCTTAGGTCAAACATATGTTGTAACATGGGGAATCAACAAGGCGGCTTGGTCAAGAATAAATCGATGGTTAACCCTATGATAATATAGAGTGTCATTTTCCGCGGGCAAATTTGAACTCTCTTTTTCTTTTCTTTTCTTTTCTTTTATTTTTCTGTGTTCTATACTAAATAGTGTGCCTTTTTATCGAGGGACAATCTAAGCTTCTCTTTTGTAGACATACTATATTAGATAGAATGATATTTATTGAGGGACAATTCGAGCACTTTTCATAGGCATGCTATATTCGAGCTCTTTTCAATTATACAATTGGGAATCTCAATCTGGGCCTCAAACACTCTAAAAAATTAATTTGTGGCATATCCTAATCATATATGATCTAATTTTCTACATGATGCATGCAATAAGTAAGCTTATAGGACATAAAAGGCCACCCTTGACAGAACTGATATACCTATCGCTCGTATTTATAAAGTGAGTTGGGGGTACGTGGTTCCTTTGAAATACCAACTAGTATGATATCAAAGGGTGTGGCTTAGCCGCAAAGTACCCATGACCACACCTGGGGTCCAACGACTAACCATGGGGTTGAGTGTTCTCATGTCGTGTGTGTGTGTGTGTGCATGAAAGTGGTGTAGAAAGCCATTATCTTTCGATCTAAGAGTACCTAGTATAATGTGCCCCACCGCCCTAAGGGTAGAGGTATAATAGGGAGTACCCTCGCCATTTGATTTCACTTCGAACACGATGAATGTTGCAGTTAGTACAACCATGATGCAACAATGGGGTTAGCCAAACTTGTTATCATACAAATAATGCATAAGGGAGAACGTCTTGCATTTAATGAGAGCATCTAATGTTAAAAGCTTGAACATTATTCCCCAGCGGAGTCGCCACTGTGGGTACTGCGACCTCCGAAGTCGATGCATCCACCTTGCGGGCAAAATCTGTGTGGTTTGGGGTCCCTTGACGATAAGGGGTTTAGGGTCATATTATATACATATTAAAATAAATGAAGTTATCACCTAGGATTCGGGCCTAGGATCCAATGGAGATAGCCCCATCCAAAGTGAGTGGAAAGGACTACGTGATTCTATATGGTCTGGTCAGAGAATCTGGGTAAGTGGGAAGGTTACAAGAGTGGGAAGGTATTAGCACCCAATTTCGCTTCGCCTAGGATTCGGGCCTATGATCCAATGGGGATAGCCCCATCTAAGATGAGTGGAAAGGACTACGTGATTTTGTATGGTCTGGCCAGAGAATCTGGGTAAGTAGGAAGGTTACAAGAGTAGGAAGGTATTAGCACCCCATCTCGCCTGGTTAATCTGGTTTTTCTAATAGATGTTTGATTTTGAATATTCTCCCATAATGATATGTCCTATACCAACATGCAAGGCGAACTTGAAATGCATTAATCATAAGAAAGAATAGTAAACATACTATTCTGGTAAGTAAAAAAGAAAAAATGTTATGTACACTAAACAAGTTACTTTAATAGTCTACATTGTGCCAAAAGTAAGAGGAAAAGTAGAGATGTATAACTACGAGCAAAACTAACAAAATAAAAAAAAAATGCAAAAAGATGTAAAATGTAAAGTGTCTCCCAGCTCAGGTGGAGACGAACGAACAACTTGCCTCTCTCTTATCGGATAGAGTAATGGCTATATAAAATAGGTTTGGGTTACTAAGACTTCAGGCAGACTAACGACGTCAAAAGGGATTTTGGGAGTCTAGTAATCGCATCTCGGATAGAGTAATGGCGTCACACGGGACTAATGATGGTTACCTAACAGGGATCTGGTAGAAAAAGTGGGAAAAACGAGGTGGAGGAGGGTGAAATGACGAATTTGGACCACTCGGGGTACGGACAGGGTGATGAAGGTGTGGGTTTTGAGGCAGGGGTTGGGCAGAACACCGAGACGGGCTAAAACAGAGCTCTCATGCTCAAAAATACTAAAAAATGGGTAGAGGACACATTTCCTGAGGTGCTTGGGAGGTGTCTCAAATGGGGAGGAGGACCCTCTATTTATAGAGGGCCCTTGGAAACGACGGTGCCGCTGAAAGGAGACCGTGGCACCATAGTAGCACTCAACAGTGTCGTAGGGGCAAAAAGCTCTCGTGCCAAATCCAAAAATGGGTGGGTTTTTTTGGGTTTCTTGTGATTTTTTTGGTTTTTAGGTCCGTTTTGGCTATTTTTGGGTTCTAGGTTCCTTTTGACACTACATTAAAAAAAAATTTGTCGAGAGGTAGTGAGACTGTCGTGGTTGAGGAAGGTGAGCAGTACCTCCTTCAGAATTTGGTGAAAATTGTCTTTTATTATGGATACGAGGATTACATGGTCTTGGTGTATGAGTAAGTCCTTCTCAAGAGAGGCTTCGATGTCCGTCCGTACTATTGTCGTCATCTCCAAGAAGTGACAAAATTCAGCGTCTACACTTATGCATCCTTGTGAAGTGTAAACCGTTAGTTAACACTTAACGGTACACTTATAAACCGTTAAGTGTAAACCGTCCGTTAAGTGTAAACCGTCTACACTTATAAACACCTACCGTTAAGTGTAAACCGTTAGTTGTAGTTATATTTTTCAAAAACCCTATTTTATCCTTAAAAATTTTTCATGGATTATTTTACCTTTATTTTTGGATCAAACCTTTCTGCTCCTGTTACGTTTAAAACAAAATTAATTTCATGGCCACTCAGCCAGCAAGGAGCATCTCTCTCCCTTTTATTCTTGGATCAAACCCTCCTGCTCCTATTAAGGTAATTTCATATTTTGCAAATACTACCTACCTGCAAGGCAATTGCCCCCTTCTGCTCCACTCTGCTGCTGCTATAAATGTCCAAACAGGCTCTGCTGCGCTCCTCTGTCCTCTCCGGCAATCGGGTCCTTACCATTCTCGGGCACAGATGCGAAGATGAAATTAAGATTCAGAAGCTACACCTGCTCTAATCCATTAGTGGGTTGTGTTCCAACAGGGGTTGGGGGCAGATTGTGTTGCAGGAATTATCATAATTTAGGATCGAAACTACCTGGAAAACCATGCGCTGCTTAATAAGCTCAAACAACACATGAACCTCTTGACTTTTCCTCTCTCTAAAACCCCTCCTAAAATGCGAGGTCTAATTGATTCCACATGGGGACATGAACCCACAAGATGCCATGGGGAAATTCTTTGCATCTGAAATTGAACTCCTTAAGGGAGCAATCCCCACACCATAGGTCTTCTCATAACCTAATTCTTTGAAAATGGGCAACATTGGCTGATACGCTTCCAAGGGGATTTGTGGGTGCCCTGTTGGCAATTTTTGTCTCCCAACTCCCAACCCTCTTAATCTGCCCTGTACTTCATTCTAGGAACTCTAGAATTTTTATTTCGTGTCGGATTTGTAAATCTACAGGCTAATTAGCTTTGAAGGATCTCTCTCATAGTTTTTTTTTTTAAGATTTGGGGATTGAATTTCTACTGGATCGATGAGAAAAGAGATCGAAATCTAGGAATTTTTCTTTGTCCTCTTGTACGTGAGACCCTGATTTCAGGGTAGTGACCTGGAATTCTCTGTCTTATTTCTTTCTTTGGTGGCTCAGGTTGTTGAGGAAAGTTAGGGATTCATAATCTATTTTCTCAGATCTGTTGGGAGTTGTTGCTCAACAAAAGAACGTTTTTTTGAAGGTTTGTAAACACCGAAGTGGATTGTTAGGGTTTGTCTATAGAACTCAGATGTCCATCCAAGATGTCTGCAACCTTCGCCGGAGATGGTGTGAAGGCAAAACCCTAAATCGTTTAGGGAATTTTTGTTTTGGAAGTGAAGGGTGAAAAAATGATACTTAATGTAGGTCATTGAACTAACAATACTAACAGCGTAAACCATTAGGGGTTTTTTTGTAAATATAAAACTAAGAGGGGTGTTTTGTTATTATTTCAAACTATAGGGGGTGTGTGTAATTTATTTTTTATTTTTTATTTTTTTTCACCCTACCCTAAATTTGTAGGCCCCATATAGAAGATATTTTTTTGAAGAAAGTTTTCATACACGGCTTACAGGGTCTCTCACACAGAGTTGGAAAAGACATAAAACTAATTGTCTAGATTAGTTAAAACTAATTATGTGGTATAAAGAATGTTCCCCACACTAACAATGTGGAGAACCTCTCCCACACTGGAAAAAGGGTGTGGATCAAGTCCAAGATTTTATATAATTACCCTATAATTACACAAACTGTCTTGTACCTCCAAAAAAAACCTACAAAAACTGTCTCTTATAAGCTTATAATAAATATAAGGCGACACGAACTGTGCATATGAGAGGGTGAGAATTTCAAAGCAGTAAAATAGGAGTGGAGCTTTATGACTTTTCTAACTCCTTTTGACAGGGGACACGACCGTGCATGCTTGCACGATTGTCTATAAAGCTATTTTCAATCGTATGTTGCAAATATAGACAGACATTAGTGGGTCCTCCCCAAAACATATATCCGCGTAAAATAATTAATGTAATCACAAAATATTAAAAGTTTCCATAAATGGTTATAAATATACTGATGATCAGGTACTCAAAAAAAATCCTCAAAACTCAATAACGCATTAATTTTAAGGTTCCGTTTAGTAAAGTATTGTCCTTCTATAGTGTACGTAAGGTGATTGCAAACACTAATCTATTAATGATGTTACAGAGTTGACTTATATAATTGGTCCCCTTGTGATAGTAGAGAGGACACCTAGTTATTTATACATTTTTATTTTTTGGTGTCCTTATTTATTTGTCTACCTTTATAAATCAACAACTTCTCTAGAATTATTTAATTACATTTACATAATTTTGAGAGAGTTGTTAAGTTAATAATTCTTATGGTTGTGAGGTACTTATATATTTCACAAACCATACCAAAAACTATGGCCCATGGATTCAAAACTCATCTTGCACTGACCAACTTCCCCCTTCCAAAGTAAATAATTTGGAGCTAACATTTGGCAAAAGATTAAAGAATCCACACGTTATGTGTCATATCTTTTAACATAATGGTCGGTGTTCTCTGTTGGGGAGCGTGGCCCTTATCCATGCATGAGTACCGCAAAGAACTTTTCTCCTTAAATAAATACAAGATTCAGAGGGAACAAAGATACACATGGATATTATGATGTATCAACCATATTGCACCAATAAATTGTTTGGTTATTAATTTGGATTTTAAATAAAACACAAATTTAATAAAAACTTTTATACTAAATTGGTATAATGTTTGTATAGTAGCAAACGAGAATCTAAAACGATACTGAAAAGAATGTCACAATGTACACAAAGATTTACGTGGTTCGGCAAGATTGTCTATGTTCACAGTGAGAAGACATCTACTTCTCTATTAATGAAGAATATGGTTATAGCTGCTCGTCCTCACCTCTCTCCCAAATTAATTACAAAGAAAGAACCCTTGCTACAAATATATAGGGAACCCGCATACAAGTAATTTACTGAAATAACCATATAACCCCAACGGCCCTTTGGCCCCTATGGTCTCTTAATGACCCTTCGGAATCAGCCTACTAATGCAAGTGACGGAATACAAGACATGATATGTACCATACACTAAAATTTCATATTATGTGATTCACTTAAATATCTTCCTATTTTGTCAGAGTACAAAATTGATTAACGGTACACAAAATAATAATTCATATGAAATGATAAATGAAGCACTCTGATACACATGGATATTGGCATGTATCAACCATATTAAACCAATAAATTGTTTCTTTATTGATTTATATTTTAATTAGAACACAAATTTATTAAAACTTTTCTAGTAAATGAAATAATGTTTGTATTGTAGAAAACAAGAATCTAAAACGATGTAGAAAATAATGGAAATTACAAACAATAACCACACAATGTACACAAAGATTTATGTGGTTTGGCAAAATTGCTTACGTTCACAATGAGAAGATATTTGCTTCTCTATCAATGGAGAATAGGGTTATAGTCGCTCGTCCTTACATCTCTGTTATATTGATTACAAAGAAAAACCGTCTTTACAAATATATAGTGAAACCCTATACAGGTAACTTATTGAAATACTCATATAACCTACGGCCTCTTAATGACCCTTTTGAATCAGCCCACTAATGCATACGATGGAATACAAAACATTGTACCACCAACATGTACCACACACTAAAATTGCATATTATGTGGTTCACTTAAATATGTATGAGTACAAAATTGAATAGTGATACACAAAAATAATAATTCATATGGAATGATAAATGAAGCACTTTGTAGATAATCTTCTTTAAATAACAAAAGTAATAATATTAACAATTGATTTTGATAACTACTTAAGGAGTATAAAATCAAACCTTGCAGTGGAAATTTCAGTGCAATCCAGTAATTTACTCGCTGGAATATGCTCATCTAACACACCAAAAACCGGCTCAACTAATAAATGGGCTATTATTAAGTTCGAACTGTTAGTTTGATTACTAAATGGGCTGAGCTTGGTGGGTATGGGCCAGCTAACGGACTCTAAGGTGCCCCTTTCAATTCCAAAGCCATCTGGTTTCCAGGATCCACCTAACGCCCAGTGTAGCAGATTTTCTTTTTATTAAAGGGAAAGAGAACACTACCAGGTTGCGTGTCGTGCAAGGTCTCTATGCAAATAGAGGACCACACGAAATGACCACCGCGTCCTCAGGGATTTCCGCCTTTTCATGGGGGCACACCAATCAACGCAACCCTGTGTTTGGGTGCAGGGACCGCACCGCATGTGACCAATTAGCATTCTTTCTCGCTGTAATAAAATAACAATTTGGGTTTTCACCAAAAAAATAATAATAATAATATGGGCTATTTTAACTACATGTTATTGGGTATGGGCTCTTTCCTTTGTATTTGTGGTCTTTAATTGCCATTTTTAAATAAAGGGTGCAACTTCTTGTCACCAAAATGGTGAACTAAGAAGTTGTAACCTTAAGTGTCACTTGTCTTATTTGTAAAAGTTATTTAATGTAGAGATAAAAAAGAATTTTTAAGAATTAAAAAGTTATTTAATGCAGTATTTGTGTGAAATGACAGTATATATCCTCATTGAACAAAAAAATTGTATTTTCTTAAAAGGGCAAAGATGTAAGGTAACAGCTTCTTAATTCACCACTTTGGTTGCAATAATATTTCCCTAAAATTCATACCAAAAAAATATATATTTTCCCTTAAATAAATTTAAGTTCTTCAAATAATTTTTAAAATATTAGACACATGGCAATGTCACATTGGATTAAAAATCAAAACATAACTAAGATTATATGGGCTTACCATCCAAAGAATTTTAGTATCTAAGAGTACAAACAAACATTGGTTACAATCTAGAAATTCCCTTGTACATTGTTGGTCATGTTTTAATCTTGTTTTAAATGAGATTCTCCTGAGTTATTGGGTTGTGTCTCTTTCCTCTTACTTCAATCTCTTTTGGTTTTTTTTTTTTTTTTTAAATATTAGTCTTCCCTACTTTGTTTTGTTGGATCCATGTAAGCCGACCCCATTAAGTTGGGATAAAATTGAGTTTGTTGTTGTTGTTGTTGTTGTTGTAGACTCTAATCTAGATGGTGATCCCCGATCTACTCATTTTCTCCCAAGAAAAAGATAAGATTCCCTTCGGAAGGACATGGATGAAAAATCATTGTCCTCACAATGCTACTATAGTATTATATTATTCATAGAAAGCAAGTGGGTTGGCCCTAAGTTGTAGAATCAATTAGTTCTGAACCAAAATTGAACCCAACTCCAACCCCTCATGCATGCTCAATGTAGAGCCCGAATTCAAGCCAAGTTGCACTACCCCAAGTCTTTGCATTCAATAGTTTGAATTTGTCGAGTTCAGAAACAATTTATTCTTGAATTAGGATAAATGTCTTAATAAGCTTTATAAAATTGATGAAGAGGAAAAATAGTTTTAAATATAAAAATACATTTTACGAAATTTTACCTTTGGGGCC
This sequence comes from Telopea speciosissima, assembly GCF_018873765.1. Lineage (NCBI taxonomy): Eukaryota > Viridiplantae > Streptophyta > Magnoliopsida > Proteales > Proteaceae > Telopea > Telopea speciosissima. The sequence goes on along the minus strand of NC_057926.1, from coordinate 36,234,666 downwards.
GAATTTGTATCAATAAGATGCTTATGGTCCTGCACCACATATTACTTAAGAGTATGTGTAGGGTAACTTATCAAGCTTCAGCTTCTGGGTTGGCCACTTTTTAATAGTTGAGAAGCTCCTAAGAGCTAACATCCAATAGGCTTAGTCAAATATACCTACAAGCCCACAAGTAGAAGCCCATAAACTATGCCAAATATAAGCTAAAAGCCGACATGCACATAGACAACCATGCACCAGTCCCAGAAGAACAATTCTATTAGGTACTTGATTGATATGCCAAAAGCTTCAAAGCTGGTGAAACACGTTAAATTAAACCCTTTAACTTATCACATACTAAGCTGGCCCAATCTAGCGCTCATATACTAGGGTAGGCCCCATTAGACACATAATAAATCACTATGCTTCCGTAGCCGTCATTCTCGGCGGCCCTCACTCTAACAGTAGGTACGTAGCCCTTTTCAAGCAACTCCGCTCTGCTCTAGGGTTTTTTTCCTAGCGGCAAGTAGCCTTTTCTTTACGGCTTTCATTGTACTCTAGGTAGCCCTTAACCTAGGTGGCCCTTTCCATGACTCGAACTTGTGCCATGGAGACTAGCACTGATACCAAATGTTTAGGACTAGACTAATATGTCAAAAGCTCCAAAATTGATGGAACGCTAAGAGTGGGCACTATTAGGCACATAACAGACTACCACGCTTCTGTAGGAGTCGTCCTTAGCGGCTTTCGCTCTAGGCAGCTCTCATTCTAGCGAGGTAGCCCTTTCTTGACAGCTTTCACTCTACTGTAGGTAGCCCTCTCCTAGGTAACCCCTTTTGTGACTCGAACCTGAGATGTAGTGTCCGTCTCTGATACCAAATGTTAGGTACTTGACCGATACGCCAAAGCTCCAGAGCTGATGGAACCCGTTAAATCAAGCCCTTTAACCTATACCACACTAGGATGGTCCAATCTAGTGCCCATACACTAGAGTGGGCTCCATTAGGCACATAACAGATTTCAGTCTATTAAAAAAGAAAAAGATGAAACAATGCAAAAGAACGTTGCCTTTTTTTTTTTTTAAGTAACAAAACATTGCTTGTTGACCATTGTGCATCCCAACATTTTGATTGGGATTTTTAGCACTTGCGAGATTATCATGAGATCAATCTAAAGGAATCTTTTACTTCACGCAATACCTGCTACTAGGGGTGTAAGTTTGGCCCTGTCAGCCTGAGTCCGCCCTGAGCCTGAACAGGGCTTGGGTTGGATTTTTCGACCCTGAAGGCGGGTATAGGGTTGAAATTTTCAGGTCTGGGGTAAGGGTTGGGCTGAGCCAAGGTTGAGGCCTCGGGCTGAGCCCGGCCCCCTCAGCCCGGCCCGACCCTGTTTTAGGTTATGCTTTACAATTTAGTGTTTACATTTTACAATTTTATTTAATATCTAATTATCTATTGAATTATCAAAAAAAAATCTAATTATCCATTGAACGAAAGTATTTAAATTTTTTAGATTGGACTAAGTGTTTTTTTACAAAGAAAAGTCTAATAGTCAATTGAGTATGAAACAAACTAATTCCCTATCACACGTCTTTTTTTTTTAATGTATAGAAGGACGCAAATGGCTAAAAAGCAAGGTCAGTCAGGGTCAATCAGGGCCAACCCTCCCTGATCAAGGTCAATCAAGGTTGGGTTGGGTTGAATAGGACAGGGTTGGGCTTGGGCTGAAATATCTCAGCCCAACCTAGGGCTGAGTTGGGCTTGGGATGAGCTAAGAGGACTAAGGGTTGGGCTGGGGTTTTAAAAACCTAGGCCAACCCAGCCCTATTTAACCCCTACCTGCTACCCATAGGTGCATATATGTTGCCAACAAATAGTACATTATTAGCCATCAAATCAAACCACAAATTACTAAATCATCATTAAAAAACGTAGACACTACATTTTGACATCTTGGAAGTACGTCTTAGCAATGATGATCAGGGCTCAGTAACCTTCTGTGGTGATCAAATGGCAGAAAATACCATTTCATCTCTAGTCTATTTCCTATACCAAAACTGTACCAAATAGAGCCTAAAAACCCCTAGGGCAATGTTATTTAACCATTTGTGGCCCTCGTGCAAAATTCCACCCAAATATGACATCTTTTGCAAAAATGACCATTTTGCACTTCATTTTGCTCAAATTTTGAACTATCTCGGATTGAGCCAAAACTTTGTATTTAGCCTCATATGGCTATTTTTAATATGTACATAAAATTTCATTCAATCCAGTGTCGTTTGATACCTTTTTTATTAAACAATTATCATTTTGCTCTCGACATTTTTCTCGATATCCGACCCCGACTTTCTTGATGGTCTTATTTTGGCCATATTAAGCAATAAGCATGCACGTAAAGTTTTGTCCAAATCTGATACTGTTCAGACCTCGATCAAAGTAAAACATTGTTTATGAGGGTTTTTCGATTTTTGTCCCATTTTTTTGGTGAAATCTAATCAAACTAGTTGTACAGATGGATAGATCGCATGAGTGCTTCGCGGCAATATGTGGTGCATCAAAATTGGCCATGTGCTTAAAAAGTTATTAATACTTTAATTTCAAACCATTAAAAAAGTTTTTTAAAAGAAAAAATAGAAATAAATCTGATGTCCTGGGGCTGCCACCTGTGCGGCCGTATAGGCAGCCTTGCACGTGTGGCAGTACCCAGCCCGCCTTGTCCATGTACCAGCCCATGCCTAGCCCGGATGGAACTAGACCTAACCCATGCCTTAGTCCTTGATTGGACTTGACCCTGCACTATGATCCTCTTGCCCATTTATTGCTTGACCCTGACCCAAGCCGGCAAATCATGGACCTAACCCATGACTTGACTCAACCTATGCCCCTTAATGCCCGTGCATCATAAACCTATACGGCTCAACGGGCCAGCATTCCTTGGAAGCCCATATAGGCCCTAAAATCCGAAAATAAAAAAAATCTCCATTTTTTGGCCATAAAAGAGTCCTCTTATGCAAGCCAAATAGCGAGCTTCATAAGCTGAAAATATTTCATGGTTGAAGCCCTCATTTTCTCAACAAGCTCCATCTCATGGATCTGCAATACCCCTTTACTGTGATTTTTGAAAATTCCTATAATACCCCTATTTTGCCAATTTTTCCATTTGTAGTGTTCATCATTTAAGGCAGTTTCCAGCAGTGGTTTCCGGCCATCCAAATTTCAAAATATTGATCCAAGACTCCTCCAATTCTAGGGGTAATTTTTGAATTTTGATTTATTTATTGTGATTTTCAAAGTGAAAAAGTGATGTTTTTGGTAAAGAAATTCCTAAAAATATTCTTGATGTGCTAATATTTTGAAACAAATATTAAGATGTCTTCTACTGTGTATGAAGTGCAATAATTTTCTTGAGTCTTAAATGTTTTTTTTTTTGGACACTTTTGCCCCTATGATTTTTTTAGCAATACATGAAACGCAAAGCTTTATGATGTGATTTAGCCTTTGTGTTGTTGCTGATGTTAAAGATCATATTTCATTTAGTATATTTAAGCTTTTGTTTGATCCAATTCGGACTGATGGTACTTGTTTTGTAATTTTCTTTGTGTTCCTCCAACTTTAGTATTTAAAAAATTAAAGAAAATCATAGAAAATGCATAAAATATGAGAAAAAAAAATATTGGATATTCCCCTCACTGTGGCTGAATTTATAAATTCAAAACCCACTGATTTCATGCATATTTCATGCTTTACATGCTTCCCAAACCTCCTTAGGACATAGATGTCATTTGTTAATCTATCTTTTAAAATCGAAAAAATGAAAAATAATAGTTTTAAATCATTTTCATCATGTTCCCTGTTTCCAACAGAATGATACATCAAAAGATATTTTCTCTAAGAGTTATCATAATTTTTCATTATTTTATATAATTTATGCATATTTATCAAGCTTGTATTCCATTTTCATAATTAGGGATAATATGCATCATTAAATTGTCATGCCATGCCTATGATGAGTTTCGGACATCCCATTGCTTGACATGACATGTCCTCATGTAGGACCATTGTACATATATTTTTTATTTTATGGGTGTCTTATAATATTTTCTAAAAGCAAATTTTTTATTTTACCTTTATGTCTATTTTCACCAAAAAATCATAAAAAAAAATAGTTTTTGATGTGTTTTGTTGTAAGAAAATCAGAGGATGTTCCCAATAATACTTCACATAATCTAGGACATACTCTTCTAATAGGTTGTATAATCATACATCATTTTTATGCATTTCTTCATTTTAGGACAAATAGGTAATTTTCATAAATAAAAATAAAAAAAATAGAGAAAATTATAAAAAAAATATTTTTAATGCATTAAATATTATTATAAATTATTTTGAAAATTTTCATGTGCATACATACATATTCAAAGATTTTATGCATAAAAATACATTTTCCTGCCCCAAAGGGGCATTTTGGTAATTTTGCGTAGTCAAGGGAAAATGTAGATTTTGATATTACTATATATATTGCATATTTTGACAAAATAAAATGTTTCAAATCATTCATGGGGGCTTTCCAACCATTTTTGAAAAAAAGAAGACTTTTGTCATATTTATTATTTTGCCCTTAGGGGCATTTCAGTCATTTTACATTTTATCTTTTGTTTAAGACCTTGGAGTTTTTTTCATCAGTTCATTTCGACATCTTCATTATAAGTACACATGTTTTAATATAAAAATTATATTCTATGGAGTTTTTGGTGCATCTCATGCATTTTTGCCCTATAGGGGCAATTTAGTAACTTTGTCATTCCTCACTGTTTGATTTCCTTAAAGTCTGTTATTAGATTATTTATGAATATTTGATGTTTTTAAATCATATTGTAGCCATTTTGGATATCTTAGCAGAATTCATGCATCTCCCATGTATATTGGCCTTTTAAGGGCAATCTTGTCATTTTGATTAATTATGCATCTGATTTCATTGTAAGTTGTATCTTTTGTCATTATCTAACATGTTAAACCTATATTAGATGTTTAATTATTATTTAAGTTTATCTTAGGACTTTAACCATGGAGTTAGGATTTTTTTACTTAAAAAATGCATTTATTAGATCAATTGGGATCCATAATGTCCTTAATCACTTAACTTAAAGGTAGTAAATAAGAGCAAAACAGTAATTTTGATTAGAATAATTAACTTCATACATCTTAACCAATACAGGTTTAATCTTTCAAAACTAGTTTAATCAGGCACATAATAGGCATAAACAATAAGTGTATAACAAATAGTGGTCTCGGAAGACCAGCTTTCGTCCTGGTGGTTGCTAGGTGCCTAACATTTTCCCAGCTCATAACTTGACACGATCTAGATAGACCAACCATTGAGTCTTGTAATTAATTTAGCGTCCCTTTTGCAAAAGAGGGACACCATTCATGGGTCCTAGACCCCAACTCCAGGTGGCGACTCCCCATTGCATAAAAACATCCCCGTTGCTACTTCACCCAATTTGGATGCATTCAGATCTATCTGATCTATTGTACCTACAAAAGCAACACATGGAAGGGTGGACAGAGAAAAATGCTGGAAAAGGATTCCAATATAACAGTTAAAAATGTTCGTTTATAGACTCATACGTTCTAATCTTTAATTTTTTTTGGTAATACAAACTTTAGGGAAAAGGCTTGGCACACTACCGTTATACAACAATCTAGCACTGATCTCGACTCATTGGGAGGAAGAGGGAACAGAGTTGAAGATGGTAAAAAACTTGGAATCCAATTATTGAACCGTGGATTGATACTTCTCCCATTATCCACTTGAATAAACAAGCCTTTTATTGAGCGATGATCTTTGCTTAAATGATGGACTTCCAACCCCATGAGACATTGCAAGAGCAATAAAATGGAGAAAAATTTAAATGAGGAAAGTCCTTTGCTTTCATCATTCGACTCCAAAGGGAACTTGAAGGTTGTGTTTGGTTGGAGGTTTTTTCGGAGACAGATTCTGATTTTGGATCGGATTCTTATGAATTTGGTTCTAGTGGATTCGTAGGTGAGAAAAAAAAACTGTATGGTTACTATGGTTCTGTCAGATGGAATCCTTCTGAAAACCTGTTTGGTTACCCAGAGTCTGTTAATTGGATTCTTGTTGAATCCATATTAAAAACTGTTTGGTTACCCTGAGTCTATCAGTTGGATTCTACTTGAATTTTGCCTTAAAAAAAACTTTTTAACCTTGTTTTGTTATACAACATATGCATACATTTAATATGATTTTATTAAAAAATTGGATTATAATTGTCAAAATAAATAGTCTTTCCCAATTTGTCATGTTTCCAAATTTCAAAATTAGAACTAATTGGTGTTATGTTACTTTAACCAAGCAAAACTCATAATATTTATTTAATTTAAGTATATACATATGGTTAAAAATCCATATCCATTTAATTTAAGTACATATATATAATAACACTACCCCCACTACTTATGTGAGAGAAAAAGATAATGGAAAACAATTACCAAAAAAAAAAAAAAGATAATGGAAAACACCACTTGAAATTGTGTAGATTATTGCCATAACTAACTATGCTATGAACAGTTGAATAATAAGGGCTTTGGTGGATTCGAACTATCATCCCTGGAACATGCACATGTTCCAAGTGCTCCACCAATTTGAGCTAAAGACCCATCAAGTAGAGCTTGGAATTTACAAATAACTAAAATAAAAGAAAAGACTAATAGAAAACAAATCATATGCTACCACCATACTCATTCAAATCCTTTCCAAGTTAATTCTCCAATTCTGAATTGAAGACCACAGATCACAAGAACCATCGGTCCAATAAGTCCAAAAATGATGATAGAGCAGCCACTTGATTACAATGAACCACTATTTAAGCTTTTAAGCAGCACCCAATCACATGTCGCTGAGATGTAAGAAGATTAAGAAAAGAATGTATTCCCTTCTGTTGATAATGTTTAGAGAACCTGGTGTTATTTGAACCATTCCTGTTCCAAGTTTCAAACTACAGTTTCAATCTAAGTTGACTTCACCCTTATTGGTCAATTGTTTTTTTAAGCAAATGGACTACTTCTACTGTGAAACATTTCTTTTCCATGCCAGATGAGTTGGATTCGTTTGTTCCATGGTGAAATGTGGTGTTTTGAGTATCCCAACAAAAAAGAATTTAAAAAATAAAAGTGAAATTTTCAGGTGCTAGTAACATATTTTAACTGGATCACTGATCGGGTATCAGACCCTACTGATCAAATCCATTAACAACACAAGTAGAATAACAGAGGTAGCTTTGGTATATGCTTGCAGTTTGTGATGGGTCTGTAAGCTAGCCATTAAATTTTCAGAGATGGAAACCTCACACAGAAGGTAAAAATCATATTTATCTTTTCTCTAATCCCCAAGTTTACAAGATTTCCATTGTACATTATCCCATGTGGGTTTGGAATCCTCAGATTGGGGGGGAGGGTGAGCTAACTTTGGTTAATTAATAACCAGATCATTTTGAACTTTTCTATAACAATTAGAACAGGTAATTGAAGATCTTCCCCTCCTCAGTATATGGCATATAATTCAAGAGACCTCTTGGACTTTGATGGTGTTGACAGCAGCATCCTTCATTTCAAGCAATGCATCTTCAAAACATTTGGCCAGAAGCTTAGGATCAGGAATGATGTCTTTGGCCACAAGGATTTGCATCTTTGCCTTTCCTGCATAACTCACCATGTGCATTGTAATTGCCTGCAGCAATGATATGATAGTGATCTCAGCTTCCCCTTCAAAATACTCTCTCTCTCTCTCTCTCTCTGTGTATGTGTGTGTGTCGCCGCGGAGGGGGGGGGGATGTATGTCTATATAAATTTGTAAAACAGAAGGAATGTAGAGAAGAGCAAACATGTTGGAAGCTTTACATCAGCCAACGCAGACGTATTCATCCAAATGTAAGTGATAGGATTCCCAGCCACCATAATCTCCTCTTGTGGCCCAAGAACATTTGACATTGTGAATGTAGTATTACAGATAATCCTGTAGTTGAGATACAACTCTACCTACCAGAAACAGCAACCAGAGAAAGTAAAATAAAACTGAACAAAATTGGAAGTTTATGGTGTTTCTTTCATCTTGTGATTTTGGTCTATAAGTCTTCTGATGTTGATTAGAAATTAGAAAGATGTTTTACCTTTGTGCCCAAAAGGGACAATGCTAATGCTCCAAGCCTGTATGAGAAGTGTGCTTCTAAAGAAAGCTTCTTCTTGTCAATCATAGCTTTAGCTCTCTTTACATACTGAAGAGGATCATTGACTTCTCTATAATAAAAAATAAGAAGAATCATATACCCAAATTACTGTACGGGTATTTATGTAATATCTCTTCATATGTTCTAATATAATCCTACTTGTATTAATGCCTAGGCTGTGAGAGGCAATCTAGTAATTAGTCCATCTGACCTAAACCTTAGTTTCCTATAAATACTAGCTGGAGGTAGCAGTCTGGGTATTCCAAACTAGATACTCAGGGTGTAATGCTTTAAGCAACCTTGTGCTTAAACCCTAACCCTAACAATCTTAAAGCATTAGATTAATTTTCTAGTAGATCGGCTTCGGTGTTCGTCGGTTTTTGGAATCAACGTTTGGCTTCGGTGTTCGTCGGATTTTGGAATCAACGTTTGGCTTCTGGTTTTGCTGATCGATTTTGCGATCGGCTTCGGCTTTGATTCATAAGCTTTTCTTGCGATCGACTTTGTGAAGAGAGAACGTTCATCATAAGTTTTTGATTTGATCGAAAGAAAAAAGGAAGTTTTTTAAAGCTTTGATTTGATCCAAAGATAGGTTTGCAGAACACTATTTCCAAAGCTTTTATTTAACTCCTTTTGATTTGATTAGTTTTGTTTTGAAAAAAAAAAAACAAAACAAAACAAAAGCAAAAGGACGAAACAGAGTACTTGATTGCTTTTTTCCATTTTTTTTTTTTTTTTAAAGAATTGGTTCATTATTTGATTTGAGAAGAAGACAAAATCAAAACTCTTATCAAATTTTGAAAGAATTAAAATCCTCTACAATACATGGCGGGGCGGTGGTGCACATCGGACGGCACAATAGAGACCATGTGGGCCATGTGTGCCATGTGGCCTCTGCTGTACTGTCGGATGTGCACTGCCGCCCCGCCAGTACTGCAGAGGATCCCGGTCCATTTTGAAAAGCTTCTGTACTTTAGTTTGATTTGACAGAAAGCTTTATTAAAAAAAAAAAAAAGTAAAAGAAGAACATCTGCACGGATTTTCTCCTTTTGGTTTCGGCTGTACATAACTGAATCGGATCGGTACTAGCGTCGACATCATCGCACCAGCGCCGGCATCGTCGCATTATCGCGATCCTTTTCTTCGCTGCTCAAATCCAGTGTTCTTCATCTCAGGTGTGATTGTTCTTTGGAGCTTTTATATTTATTTGAATTTCTTCTTGGGCATATAAACAAATCACATCATAATGGATAAAGATGTTGTTCCAATTAAGATGATCAAATTGGAAAGCTTTAGTGGCTCTGAGTTCAGTTCTTGGAAAAGGAAGACTCAGTTTGGACTGAAGTACCTCAATATTTTCTACACTGTGGTAAATACATTTTCTGATTGCACGGACCTAACTGAAGCCCAATGGATTAGTGATGAAGACTTTTGCAAAGACTACCTATTGAACTGCCTGTCAGATAGACTGGCAGAGACCTATTGTAAATATGAGACTGCAAAAGAGATTTGGAAAAACCTTGAAGCCCAATTCAAAAAAAGATGAGAACCTATCAAAGACCCATTTTGTTGATAAGTTCATGGATTTCAAGTTTCAAAAAGAAAATGAAATCACTCCCCAAGTTACAGACCTTGAGAACTTGAGAACAAAACTGAACCAAGAAAATATCCCTGTTGTTGATGCATTCTTAGTGGGTGCAATTATTTTTAAGTTACCCTCTACCTGGCATTCCTTTACTACTGAGATGCATAGAAAGAAAACACAAGTGGGGCTGGATGATTTCAAACGGTTTATTAGAATCGAAGATGAGAACAGAGCCAGGAATAACTTGGAGATGGTGAAACAACAACAGGCATCTGTCAATTTTGTTTCACAACCCAAGAAATATCCTAGGCAGTCCAAGCCACCTAAGAAAGAACCCCAATAGTTGGAGGCAAAAAAGACTAACCTTAAAAAGAAGGGTAAGTGCCACAACTGTGGAAAGTGGGGCCACTATGCATCTGAGTGTAGGAGTCCTAAGAAAGGGAACACTGACACACCACAGAAGGAAGTTCACATGTTGGTGGACAAGACTGAGCCTACTAACTTTGTTGCCATGGTTGGCAAGGGTAAAGGGATGGCCAGTACATCTTCAGATTGGTGGTTAGACTCTGGGGCGACCTGTCATGTTTGCAATAACAAGGACCTGCTAACTGATACTGTTCAAGTAGCAGAGACTGTCACTGTTGCAAATGGAGACGTCATGGAAGTGATACAATAAGGGACATCAAACTTGGTTCTTTCATCAGGTAAATTACTTACTTTGAAAAATATTAAAGTCTTTCCTGATTTTGAAAAGAATTTAATTTCAATTGGAATTTTGCTTAATGCTGGCATGTCTGTTATTTTTAATAGTGGTAGAGTAACACTGTCTGTTAACTCTTTTTATTTTGGATGTGCTTACAATTTAAATGGTATGTTTAGGCTGAGTTTAGCTAATGAGACAATAAACCAGGTTAACCATAATTCACTTGATCCCAAAATACTACACTGTAGGTTAGGACATGTGAACTACAGGAAAATGCTCAAACTAGCTAAAACTCATAATTTACCACTAGACACTTCAATTAGATTTAACAGGTGTGAAGTGTGTGCTCAAACCAAAATAACTAGAAAACCTTTCAGACGGGTTTCTTGGAGCACTCAACTTCTTGAACTTATACATTCTAACATTTGTGACTTTAAAAGCTACACAACTAGAGGAGGTCAGAAGTATTTGATAACATTTATAGACGATTTTTCTAGATATTGTCATTTATACCTGTTAAAATCTAAAGATGAAGCATTTGAAAATTTGAAAATTTTCAAGAATATGGTAGAAAATCAATTGAACTTGAAAAATAAAGATTTAGACGTGATAGGGATGAGAATACAAATTGACAGAGTTCAAGGAATTCTGTGCCTCTGCGGGCATAATCCTTGAAACTACTGCTTCTTACTCACCTCAATCAAATGGCATAGCTGAAAGAAAAAATAGGACGTTAACAGAGATATTAAACTGCATGTTATTGACAGCTGGCATGCCTTCTTGCTATTGGGGAGAAGCAGTGTTGACTTCAAATCACATTCTAAATAGAATACCACATTCAAAACTGACTTCTACACCTTATGAACTATGGCATAACCATCCCTGTAAATATGACATTCTTAAAGTTTGGGGCTGTATAGCTAATGTTAGGATACAAGACCCTAGGAGACCTAAGGTGGGACCTAGAATAAACACTTGTGTGTATCTAGGTTGTGCAGAAGACAGTGCTGCAGACCAATTTTTGGATCTATCAACCAATGTGGTGATAGAATCTAGGGATGCCATATTCTTTGAAGATAAATTCCTCAGAGATAAAGGCATGACCTTGCCTGGTTTGACTGAAATGGTTATAGAATCACCTTTGGGATCTGAACCAACTGTTCTGACACTACTCCGACAATGCTCCCTGAATTAGAACCTAGAAGAGTATCTACTAGAGATGGAGTACCCAAAGATTTTGGTGAGGATTTTGTGACCTACCATTTAGAGGCTGATCCATCCACCTATAAGGGAGCGATGAGATCTAGGGACTCACTGCTATGGAAAGAAGTCATTGATGAGGAAATGGGCTCTTTAATGCAGAATGAGACCTGACACTTTGTTGATCTACCTAGAGGGGCCAAGACAATAGGGTGTAAGTGGGTATTGAAGACGAAACTTAATCCAGATGGGTCTATAGCCAGGTATAAAGCACGGTTAGTAGCTAAGGGCTATAAACAGGTGAGGGATATATTATTTTGACATCTACTCCTCGGTCTGCCATTTGGCAACGATAAGGATTCTTCTTGTCATAGCATCTATTGATCACTATGTTGTGCATCAAATGGATGTAAAAACGGTTTTCCTTAATAGAGACTTAACAGAAGAAATCTACATGAATCAACCTGAAGGGTTTGTTATGGAAGGTTCTGAAAAAAGAGTTTGTAAATTAAATAAATCTCTCTATGGTCTTAAACAAACACCTAAATTATGACATGAGAAGTTTGACAAGATAGTAAAGAGCCTTGATTTTCAAATCAGCAACTCGGAAAAGTACCTTTATTTTTTGTCTGAGTCAAACAAGGTTGCGATTATTTGTTTGTATGTAGACGACATGTTGATTCTAGATTTTGATCTCTCTGTAGTGAGTGATATTAAAGAAACCTTGTCCAAAAAATTCGACATGAAAGATCTTGGTGTGGTAGACACCACTCTTGGGATGAGAGTAAGCTTCAGTGAGCAAGGGATCACCCTTAGTCAGACTCATTACATTGAGAAGCTACTTTCTAGTTGGGGATACAGTGATTGTAAACCAATTGAGACACCCTATGACTATAACAAACGGTTAAAACCTAACACAGGTGACACCGTGAATCAGTTAGATTATTCTAAACTGATTGATAGTTTCATGTATGTAATGAGTTGTACTAGGCCAGACATAGCCTTTACGGTAGGCTTACTGAGTCGTTTCACTAGTAATCCTGGAAAAGAGCATTGGGATGCCCTATCGAGACTGATGAGATACCTTAAGGGTACTCAAGGTTATGCTCTATGTTATACTGGACATCCTCCAGCTTTGGAAAGATATTCTGATGCATCTTGGTGCTCAGATTTGGGAGACAGCAGATCCACCAGTGGTTATGTATTTACACTAGGAGGAGCAGTTGTAGCATGAAAATCCAAGAGACAGACTAGTATTGCTCTGTCATCTATGAAATCGGAACTTTATGCTCTAGCTTCTGCGAGAGATGAAGCAGAATGGATAAAGGATCTGATCATGGATATTCCATTGAGGAGTTTTAAGTTAAACTCTATATCTGTATTCTGTGATAATCAAGCAACAAAGACGATTGTGAATAACTCACTCTTTAATGGTAAGAGGAGACACATCAGGCTAAAACAGGTCATGCTGAATTATAGAACAGAACAAGGGATTATCATTTTGATTGATGTGAGATCGAAGGATAATACGGTAGATGCCCTTACAAAGGGATTGTACAAAGATCAAACATTCAAAACTACGGGGGAGATGGGGTTAAAGACCATTTAGTCAGGTCTTAACCTAACCCAGTATTATTTTGAATTATTCGAATCTCATCTAGCCTTGGTAAGTATTCGGGACAGTTTACATGTTTCAGATAACTTAATTAGGTTACTAAGTATGGGGATTTGTGAAACCATTCCAAACTTGATGGTGTAGCAAATCTTCATGTGAAGTTTCCTTACTTTGTTATTCCACAAAGAAATATAAAAAATGTCTAATATGTTTCAATGATATTGTGCTAGTCTTTATGTCATTCTAAATTTGATGACATGTCTTTCATAGTATGGTGTACCATTCCAAATTTGATGATACAACATAAATCTATGACTGATATGACGAACATAGTATTCCAAATGAAAACATGGTATGGTCCTTACGATAGAGACTATATAGGATCGAGTTCCTGTAAAGAAACTTGATGATGATGCTTATTGTTTTTTGATTTACCTTCAGCCAAATATGAAATGTACTAAGTTCTTATTGTTGAACTAGATACTATTGTGCAAATGATTGAATTTATATTATCTTATGAAATTCATATTTGACAAATTATAGAGAATGACGAAGATGGAGGAGAACGGTTGAACCTGAATCTCGATGAGAATGACTTACTTGATGAGTAAAGTCACATGGATTGCAAGGGCTTTGCCTTTTGATTACTTCTTTTGGTTTAGCCACTTGCATGTGGAACTCCGGATTTGTTGTTGGATTTAGTTTTGATCTAAAACCTTAGTTTTATCTCTTGAAGTTTACTTATTGCTTACTTGATTTTTTGGATTATTGATATTCAATTTATATTGATTCAATTACTGATTGAACAATGGTTTTCTATACATGTGTGGTGGATATATGTAGAACATAGGAGGAGATTGTAAGGGTATTTATGTAATATCTCTTTATATGTTCTAATATAATCCTATTTGTATTAATGTCCAAGCTGTGAGGGGCAATCTAATAATTAGCCCATCTAACCTAAACCCTAGTTTCCTATAAATACTAGCTGGAGGCAGCAGTCTGGGTATTCCAAACTAGATACTCAGGGTGTAATGCTTTAAGCAACCTTGTACTTAAACCCTAACCCTAACAATTACTTCCTCTATGTCAGCAGAAATAAAAATGCTCAAATGACAAATCAAAATTAAGAAAAAGTATCTAAGCAAGAAAAGATAAAGATACTTTATCGTAAGTGGTCATTGTCATATGAGAAAGAAAGTGATTTGAAAATTTTCAATCAAGGATGGTAGCCATGAGTTAAGAAAACAAGGAAATTTCAAGAATAGAAGAAAACTCGATTCAGATATGGGAACATAAGGCTCTGTATGGTAACGTTCTTTTTTTAATGTTTTTAGTGTTTTTTCGTTTTTTTGGAATAGAAATACGCTAAAAACTGTATGGTAAGTCCGGTTTGTTTTTTTTAAATGAACCGGGCATTTGGCACACTTTTAAGACACATTTGCAAAACACCAAATTGGTGTTTCTCACTTGGTAAAAACACTTCTTTAAAAAGTCGGAGAAACAACCGTCCGTTTTAAGTACGAGGGGTATTTATGGGATTTGACCTTTAAAACATAAAATCCATGATTTTGTGCCCTAAACGAAGTAGTCTTCTTCTTCGTCTTCTTCTACCGTCTTCTTTGGAGAAACACAACATCACATCTTCTTCTTTGGAGGTCATCTGCAATCAAAACCAGTTCACGGTATTGTGGATGGGTCAGAGCTCTGTGGGTGTGGGTGAAATGACTCTTCGAAGGTACTCTCTCCCTCTTCCCTGCGATCTGGTTCCCTTTATCTTCTTGTGCATTTTCTTCTGCTTCTGTGGGTGTGGGTGAATCAACCCTTTTGTGTTTTTCGAATCCCTAAACAAGCCTCTATTTTGGGTGAAATGTATAAACCCTTGGGCAATCAAATGCCCTTGGAAATTAATTGTTGAAATTGATCCTATTGAGATGGGCTTGGACCTCTGTTTTTTTCTCTCTGTGGTAATCGGGTGGTGTCTGACCCGCATTGGTCAGCATCCCTTGGTCGATGGTTTTGACCATTAAAAGTAAATGTGTAGAACAGCTTCTGTTATAGTAGTTTTATGTAGCTTAGAATCATGGTATTGAAGAGGTTGTATCTGATTCTCTTCCAAAAATGCTCCTTTTTTAAAAAGAAATGTTAGATGTCTTTCAAACTATGGAATTTCTGCGTTTTTGAGAAGTCTAGATTTGATTATGCACTTGTTCAGGTCAACCATTTGATTTCCTGAAAGTTAAGCAAATCTCCAATTTACTTTTCCAATTTAATGAATGGCATGATCACATGAGAAAAGTCTTTCCTTTCTCCTGCTGTTGCTGCTTATGTGTTCTTCCTCTTTGATTTCTCTCTCATCCTGTCCTGTTTAATAGCATTCCTTATACAAAATTCTCAACTATGCATTATATAGATGGAATATGTTTCCAATAAGAAGATAATTCGATTTCTCTAGAGGAGAATGGAAAAGCAGGAGACTTGTAGCAGAGTCCAACAATTTGAGCAACCATTATCCACCTTTAATGTTACTTGTGATTTAAACAACATGCCCAATAAAGTGTGACTTGTTTCACAAACTGATTACCAAAGATTTCGCACTTGGTTGTCTTGAGTCAGGTTTTCTTTTGTTGGTCTGTCCGCACAACCCAGTTCTATCAAAACAAATTGGTCATGGTAAAAGATGTCATAGGCCCATGATAACATAAAACTCTGAGTTAGATACTTTTGAAAATTTTAGGTGAACCATTTGTAGCCTAGGCTCATTCATTTACAAATGGAGACTGAAGATTTGTAACTTTGAAGTTTGTGTATCTGTTTCAACTGTTTATTTTTTCAAGTTCAATTTTCAGGTACATTGTATTATTATTTTTTAACTCAACCATGAATATTCTTGAATTTCTTGATGTAGTCTATTGAGCATTCATCTTTATTATTGAACGCATTATTACCTTTTGACATCTAATTGCATATTTGTGGATTATAGACTTAAGCTGCTAGTTTTTATTCTAATTTTTTCTTCGTCCTTTTGCTTCTTCAAGTGGTCTACAAGGGGAAGGGGTTTTTGAACTCATGTATGTAACACCAACACTCACAAATGCTGTCTAGTTCTTTGTTTGTCTATTTGTGCAGAACTTGCTGAGGACAACTTCATGGTTATATGATTAGTGATGTCCACTTAACATTGTCTGATCCAATATATGATTATTGATGATGGTGGCAGTACACCCCGCTCCCAACTAGGGGAAAAAAGGAGAAAACTATCTCACTGATGTCATTTTTGGTTTTGGTTTCTTTTTTGAATAGTTACTGATATCTTTCTCAGTGTGGGTGCCTTTTAACTTGTTATCTAATGAAGAAACAATTGATTTTGATCTTCCTCTTCAATTTTCTTTTCCATGTTTTGTTACATGATCTCTTGTTTTATTCAATATATGTGAGAACATTAGGAAGGGTTGTGGCAATGTCCCCCATTGGGTATTATCATTGAAGTATGGTTTGTGGCATGGTCTCATGGTTATTTGTAAATTTCAAACTTTATTTGTTGGGTCTTTAGCTCAAATTGGTAGAGCACTTGGAACATGAGTATGTCTCAAACATGTTCCAAGGGGATGGTGATTCGAATCCAGCAAGACCTATTTTATTCAACTATTCATAGCATAGTCAGTTGAGACAATCATGAGCATCATACAATGTCTGCATAGGTGAGCAAAATACTGACCGATTGGGTGATTGTTGGGATTTGGAGGCCAATGAATCCAAGTGTTCATTTTGTGTTCTTCATTGTGGTAAGCTGAGCAGAATATGGATCTCATGGTTGCATTGCAGGGGGTCAATTAACTCAGCGAGGGGTGATTGTCAATCGAGATGTGAGGCAATCATATTCGCTAGCTGCGAAAAAGAAGCCTGTTTATTTTTTTTCCTTAAAAACCCACAAGTATAAAAGTATGGTGTAGGTGGCAATTACGTAATTTTTGGTAAATAATAGAAACAATTTTGTTAAGTGCGACCCATACAGATTTTTGTTTCTTCTAAACATCAGAAACATTTTTTTTAAGGGTTACCATACAGCATTTCAGGATCAAGAAACGCTCAAAAAACACAGAAACACATAAAAGTGTGTTGGACCCAAAAACACTAAAAAAAAATAAAAACGTTACCATACAGAGCCTAATAGACCACACCACAACAAATAGGTTGAAGAGTATGTGTGGCTCAAACATTTTGAACAGCCACCGTCCAACAACACCAAGCAATTTCTTATCACCTCCAATAATAAGAAAGAAAGAAAATTCGGAAAAATCTCTGTATTGATTGGACCGATAGTGATTGTTTTTCGCTTGCTGCTACAGCAACTATGAAGATAAGCAATGGCAACCACAAGGCATTTTTGACAGTCGTTCCCTGATAAATCAGGGCTGCACTGTGGAAAAAGTGTCGGCAGTTCATCGTTTGAATTTCACTACCCCTTCCGGTGGTGGTTCAAGAGATGATATCTTGCTCTGTTCGATTTGGGGATAAACACAGTTGAATTTGAAATAGCACAACTGGTTATGTTCCTGCAAGAAGCATGAAGATCAACGAATCCAACGAGTCATGAAATCAGTGAAGCAGAGAAGCAGAAGCGAGAAAGCTTTCATCGTCTTCTTCTTCATAGAAGCCCAAAAAGCGATGGAATCAATGATGGAAACGGTATTGTCGATTGGCCTGGAAAAACCCTAAAATGGAGCAATGGATTTTTGTCGTCTTCTTCTTCTAACCCCTTTCTCTCAAAACCCAAATCCCATATCTCAAAACCCTCCATCTCATAACACCACAAATCCCATTTCTCTTTGGCCTTCCATTCCCCTCCAAGATCCATCGACCGAATCTTCTCTTCTCTCCATTGAAACCCAGTTTCCTCCTTCCTTGAACCACCACCGGAGGAAGGTTACCGAGAGAGAGAGAGAGAGAGAGAGAGGGAGGAAGGTTACCTAGGTTAGGGACGATCAGGCAATAGCAGCGTTGTGAAGTTTGAGTCGTGATATTTTAGAACCCAGCGTCGAGAAAGAGAGAATCCATTTTTACTTTCACTATACATACCTGGGTCCAGAATCCTGGATTCGTTTTAGAATTCGCTCCTTGGGGTGAATTCTAGTGGATTCTAATATTACACAGTAAAATGGATTTTCATGGATTCTTAGGATATGTATGGTAACTATTCTGATTCAAAAAATTGATTCTGAGTCAGAATCAATTTTCTCTGTTTATGAATTTTTGGAGTAATTCTGTACCAACAAATGTTGTATGGTAAAAATTTGATTCTGCTATACAAAGAAATAGAAACATGTATGGATTGTCATTTTAACAGAAACAGTTTTCTCTTCTAATTCTATCAAATTACATAAAATCTCATCTCTTGGCATAATTTTCATAATACAAATGAATGAGAAAATATCACTAATTTCAACATGTCCAAAAATAATTCCAATACTAAACATAATGTTCTTACACATCAAAAAAACTATTGATTAATTTTCATTCAATTGGAGCCATGTTTCTTGATGAAGCCAACTCGTTTGCAATGTACTTTCGAAATTCATCCATCTCTCTTGCCCTATTTTGTTGGCTAGAATTACCATACTCAGGTGGGATAAAATCATCATCAGGGGGTCTCTCTAAATTGTTATCATCTCCAAACCACGAAAAATTTGCGTCAGCTTTTTGTTCATCCCGAATGAAGTTGTGTAGGGCATAACATGCAATGACGATACGACTTTGGGTCGAAAGAGGAAAACGTGGCATTTTGCTTAGTGTAGGAAACCGTTGTTTCAATGAAGCAAAACTGCGTTCAATAACATTCCTAACACTCGAATGCCTTTGGTTGAAAAGTTCTTTAGCGGTCTGCGCTCTTCTTGACTTGAAATCTCGGAGATGATACCGTTGGCCCTTGAATGGTGTTAAAAACCCTATAGTAGATGGATATCCAGAATCGACTA
This sequence comes from Telopea speciosissima, assembly GCF_018873765.1. Lineage (NCBI taxonomy): Eukaryota > Viridiplantae > Streptophyta > Magnoliopsida > Proteales > Proteaceae > Telopea > Telopea speciosissima. The sequence goes on along the minus strand of NC_057926.1, from coordinate 36,215,367 downwards.
CGTAATATTTGCCTACAATATAATTGGTGAAAGATTATATCAATATAATATTTTGATAATGCTTTTTATTAAAGAAAAAAAAAATATTGTGATAATACTACCAACTGAATATTACTAAATGATAACGGCTTTGTATTTACCTAGAGGAGGATGAGGAAAGTGTAAGGTTGGATCCGTGAGTGCCGTTGCAAATACTCGACAATCATTTGCGAATCCCTGCTAACCACTATTCACAAAAGTGAATTTCATGTCATGTGAACACGCACACATGACGTTCTGTGTTGTTTGTGTAGAGGAACACGTGCATCTATATGAGTTTCATCGATAGCACCAATACAATCCTAATACCATCCATCATATACACTGAATTAAAAAGGTATCACAGTAAAATAAATAATGATAATATGAATGTAAAATTTTCATTCAAATTGTTCTTACCTTGAAAAAAGGATACTTTTTGGGATCATTCTCAATTTCTGGGGCAATCTTATCAAATGGTGGTGGTCTTATGTTAACTTCTCCTAACTTGAGGAAAGCCTCCAGTACTGTATTAAAATGCCTACCAATGGTCTCTGATGAATGCTGAAAATGTTCAGCTATATCTCTTACCTGCTGGTTCCGACCAACCATAGTTATGAACATTGCTAGCTGCTCGTCAACTCTAACATATCGACTATCTTCCAACCATCCTCGTTCCTGCATTAGTGTACAGAGGTTAAAGAAGACATGTTGTTCCATTTTGTATTATTCATAACACCTATCTACATGACCTTCCAAGACTCACGTACACGTTCTGGGCCTGTCGATATACTATCACGAATGGGCTCTCTAGTGTGTGGTGAACTCTCTTGTGCATAACCAAATCTTCTTTAGTTTCTTCCTTATCTAGTTCTTCCAAGTTTGCACCAGACATCCTAGAGTGTCATGTAAAATACGATCAATCAATAAAATATTAGAATCTAATGAAGGAAAAATTAGGCATATATTCTCAAATAAGAAAGTCATCAAGCATGTAGAAATTATAGCAAGCATCCAACATATATGATTACAATCATCCACCCTTAAAAACATCCAACAAAATTAAATTGTACCATTACAGTCATCCACCATTAAAAACATCCGACATAATTAAATTGTACGAAATTGTACGATTACAGTCATCCACCATTAAAAAAGGAACATGATATCAATGATTAAAGAAGTCTAAGAAATATGATCTTGAGGTGTGCTGAGCATGAAATGAAAGCCTCTCTCCATTGCGGGTCTGCCATTATCTTGACAGCTGCCTTCTCATATAATTCTTCATCAACTTGTTGACTGTCTCTAGTACCTCTAAGGCATTAGCAATGCTAAATTGCATTTCAGCAGTATTCCTGGATGTGGTAGACAAACTAGCATCCCTCTCCAACCTTGATTTGACCATCACTTGAATGGCCTTGGAAGCCATTGATAAATCAGAGTTTTCCCTTCTTTTTCTCTATGTATTTGGAGTCCTATTATGATTATGGGTTCGTGTATGTATGGGGGTAGCTTCAGGTTCAGAGTCTACATATGGATCGACTTCCTTAGCATCACTAGAGTCCCCAATCTCCTCATCCATATTCTCCGTACTCCTTGAGTCAACATTTGATGACAAAGCATTATGACTACTCACATTCCCATCACCACTTGCATAAGTGTCTCCAAATATAATGCACAGTTTTGGCCATTGTGGGAGACCATACTTCTTGAACTTTGCCCATTTAGGATTTGCCTGACATACAAAAACACCTGCAATCAGTAATTCTCATAGTACTCTTCTTTCCCCTTCAACAAAATTTTCTAAAAGATTATAAGCTAACCTGTATGTGTGTTTCCCATATAGATGCATCATCAACTGTGCAAGTTCGTGTCAAGCTATTTCACCCAAATCCAGTTGTATCCATCAATTTTTTGAAACTGGTATATTCCTGCCTCAGTTTTGCCATTTTATTCCTAAACTGGAGCATAGTATAAGATATACCAGTTTTTGCTTTGTATTCATTCGAAATGTTTCTCCAACCTGCTTTGTTAAAGGTTTGAGTAGTCCTATTCCCCTTTCTAACCTCTCCTACCATTAACTCTACAAAAAGGTTGACATTTTCTTGGGTCCACCTAGCATTCTCAGTGACACCTTGTGAACTGGACAATTTTTTACCGCTTTCAAATATAAACAAATAAGAAAAAAAATCAGCATATTTTCAAAAGAAATGTGCATTCAACAATCAGTATGTAGGAAGAGTTCTAAATGCTTGTGGGGATTGAGGGATTATAGAATTCTAGAATAACATGGCATGAATGATAGATAACCCCCTTTTCCATGCCTCAAGTTCATGATGTGCAACTCATAAGCATGTGACTTGACAAAAAACCATAGACATAGTAAAAAGGAAGAGAGATGTTACTGTTTGACTATCAAACCAGAACCATTCTATCAACATAACGAAAAAAAAAAAAAAAAAATCATTCCTTACATAGGCAATAACCAATCTCATAATTCCCTACAGAAAGGCAATATTCAGGTTTATTCCAATCACATCATTTTTTTTTTCATTAACAATATGACAAAAAAAAAAGGTCTACAGAGATCAAGTCCAACTAACACCCACTTCTAACAAAAAAAGCCTCCCTATTTTGAAAACTTCATTGTGGGAATTTGTTTGTTACATGTGTAGCCATTGAAATTTTGCCACCACCCCTGGCGATGATAACGACGGGACACGGACGATGGACGTAGCACCCCTTTCCTTTTCCTAGCACCAAAAAAGACAGGGCCCATAGGCCCAGACACACTCTAAACACCAAAAAAGCCCATTTAGGCTTAAAAAGTGGAAAGAAGGGGACCACACTGTCCACGACACCGTGGACAGTGCCCCACGGCCCTGTGGAAGCCTCCTACGGTAGTAGGGTACAGAACCACGCCGCTGCAGAGAGTTACGACGTTAGTAGGATGACATCATCCACGACGCCATGGATAAGTCCTCCACGACGTCGTGGATGACCTATCCGGGGCCGTGGGTGTGGGACACCCCTATAAATAGGAGGGTCCCCCACCCCTCATTTCATGGATTCCAAGCCTAGGGAAACCCCTCCAATTCAATTTTTGCCCTCTTTCAGGCCTTTGTGAGTGAGTTTTGAGCGGTGTTCTGAGTTGTGGGTAGATCCATCGATTACCCACTCGAGCGAAGAGCGATCCTATTCCAGTCAAGTCGTTATTCCATCTGTATACGGATAATGAAAGTTCCTTTTTATTAGCCGTTATTATGTCGGCTTACAGATAATGAAAGAGATATCCAAAAGAGTTGTTACCCTATTCAAAGAACCGGTGTTGATCCATCCATCTGTCTCCCCTTGAGCCAGGGGATCGCCAAGATCCGAGGAATATTCGTGTAAAGGTATAATCATTGCATTTTTGTCTTTACAATGTAGTCTTTTATGTTTTCCTATTTTAATGTATATAGTGTAAATAGAATGTACATTATGTAGTCATACGTCATAGAAAGAGAGAATATTTGCCCTTTCAGCATCTATAATAGAAAGACTGGTTTTTACCAGGCAAGATGGGTGCCTAACACCTTCCCATGCTTGTAACCTGACCCCTTCCTCGAATCTTTGACCAGACCATATGGAATCATGTAGCCTGTTTTCGTTCATAACGGATAGGGCTACACCCATTGGGTCCTAGGCCCTAACCCTAGGTAGCAACTCATCATTTTATTTTAATATTTTTATGAAGTATGACCCTTACCCCATGATGATGTATCAAAATGATACCCCACTTTTTATCCAATATTCTGTCGTCAATAAGGCTGAGGAAACCCCGTCACCGGGGACCGAGGTACTTACAACATGTTTATAGCTAACTGAGAATCTCAGAGTGAGGTTTATTTTATCTCTCACTGTTCTCACATTAGTAGCAAAAATACCCCAAATGGGAATCAAAGTGGAATCTCAGATTTTCTCTGTACACTTGAGATTGAATTATAAGTCCCCTTTTGAAAGACTACTATCTTTCTTATTTTATTAATCAATTTTTTTTTTCTTTTTCTATAGATTTAAAGTTCTTGATGAGAGTGAGATTGATTACTTAATGTGATTATCAGTGGGTGTTGTGATTGATTAACATCAGTGTCGGCAGATTGAATTATAAAAGTGGGACCTCATCTATTGTGAATTCACCTAGAGGGGGGGTGAATAGGTGAAAGTAGGGAATAAAAACTTATTGCGGAAAATAAACAAGTTATCAATGAAATATAAATAACAAAGATAACACACACACGATTTATAAGAGCAAGAGAACTCAACTAATCTTGATTAAGAGCAAGAGGACTCAAACTACTCTTGATTCCGAGCAAGAGGACTCAATTACACATAAAATGAAAAGTGTACTAAGATTAGGATTACCTCAACCTTAGATGTATAAAACTATCTTCCACCTTTGAAGCTTGAAGCTAATTGAGGTAGAGTAGTCTTGAGTGTGTGAGCTTGTGATGATTTGTGCTTAAATGCTCACTTAGGCTATTGCAATTAGAGCTTGTGATGAAGTCTCTTAATTATAATTATTAATAGTCATTAGAGCCTTAAACAAGTGGGTATTTATAGGTTAGATAGTTCTAATCAATATGGAAACTGTCTTAATATCAGACTGATTTAGACAGTCATAATCCGGTATACCATTTCCCAATCTGGTATGCCGGTTCACCAAATTTCCATATATGAAACAAGGTGTAACGGTCAATTTACAACAGTCATATAGTGATCCGGTATGCTGGATAACAATCCGGTATTCCGGTTCAGGGTAGAACATAGCAAGCCTTTTGATCCGGTATGCTGGATCACAATCCAGCGTGGGCTGGAAGGCTACTGTGACTTATTTACTGAGATCAACTGCTGATCCGGTATGCTGTTTCATGATCCGGTATACCTTTTCATGATCCAGTATACCTTTTCACCAAATTTCTGTTGAAATTTGTTAAGTCCTTTATTGAACTTACTTGGGGGATTCCAAATGGGTTTGGTCACATAGATTGGGGTTAATTTAAACCTCCTAAAGTCCATTTAAATGAATGCATGCATGTGTGTGCATTACATCAATTGTGACTTTAACAAATGATTTTACAACTTAGTACAATTCTAAGTCGTCTTCACTCTTCTTCAAGTCTTTGAACTTCACTTCTTTACATGAGTGTCTTTAAAGTGAGTTCCTTTAACTTGTCTTGATCTTTATCTTCAAAACTTGTTCTTCATTTTTCATGATTCTTTGATGTCTTGAAAGATTGGACAAGTTCAATTTGATTTGAGCATCAATCTCTTGAATCGAGTGCTCCCCCTCACTTGGTGCCATGCTCTTATCTATGCATCTTTAGATAAGAGTTAGTACAATTCGATTTATTTGTTATCATCAAAACATATATATCATTATGATAGATGATTGGAATTTATGTATGAGGACTTTTCCTCAACATCTATCATTTATGCTAAGGTAATGGGGAGAAGGGAGAAAAAGGAAGAGAAAGGAGGTTGCATTCACAGAAAAATTCACAAGAATTCACAGAGAGTCACATCTTCAAGCCTCACATGCATGATTATGATTATTGCTGGACTAAGAAAAGGGAAAAGGATGAGAAATGAGGCGAGGTGAGATGGGTGTTCTACCAAAGATGGCAAATATAGATTGCCAGAGCCAAACACATCACATGGTTTTGGGAAAACAATGACCCTTTAGGCTTTTACAATAGCCTTGTATTGGCAAACCAAATCAAAAAGCAAAAGGCAGGAGGCATCTTTGCTTCTATAGCTAGCTAGGCCTCATCTATTCATTCAGTCTTTGTTTTAGCCCTCGTGGATAACCCAAAGATTCTGCCAAAACAGGCTGTCTTAACTCTTAACTAATGGTATCAAAAAATGGATGGTAAGAGAAAGGTATTTATAGTTTATATGGCAACCAAATCCAAAAACCTGGGGTATGTATGCCAACCATTCTGTAAACATAGTTGAGAAAGAGAAAGGCATTTATAGTTTATATGGTTGTAGTTGTTGGGTAACCTAGAGGGGGGTGAATAGGTTACCACTAGTGGATTTTGACTCTTTTTCGATTGGTTGCACACTTATATTAAATATAAAAAGCAGAAGTAAATGAGGCACAAGATTTATAGTGGTTCGGCTAACTTAGCCTACATCCACTCCTCTCAACCTTGAGAGAATTCCACTAGTATTTCCCTTTCAATACAATAGGTGGGGAAATGACACCTTTACAACTCTTTTTAACAGGATAAGAGGATCCTTACAATCTTAGTTCCAGGACAAGAGTATCCTTTCAATCTCTTAAGGATGAGAGAGTCCTTGTACTAATCTAAGTACAGTCTAGATTAATACAACAATGCTTTATCAAATCAAAAGCATAAACAAGTAAATACAATAGAGGTTTGGTATAAATACCTATCAAAGAGTAGTGACACTTTTACCCTTTGAGTTATGGTGCTCAATGATATGAATGAGAGTGATGCACCTTGAGTCTCCTAGATGACTCTCCTTGATGGCATGAGTTGGAGAGAGTGGAGAGTTAAGAGCTTGGTAATATCTCTTTGAAGAGCTTGAATTGAATAATTTAGCTCAATGACAAATTCTCACTTTTGTACTTTCTCAAATGTACAATGCACTTTTTCTATCAAAAAGATGTATTTTGTTCCTTGTTTGGATGTGTTTTATAAAGCCAAAAGTTGGAGTTTGTTTGTTCTCCAACGGATATAAAACTGTCATATTTTTAGTCTGTCGGTCGACCTATAAAAGTTGTCGGTCGACCATCAAAAAACTAGCCGTTGAAAACTAGCCGTTGAGCCCAAGTTTGGGGCTGTAGGTCGATTATCGGTCGACCTATGGATCGACCTACAGTGTCGGTCGACCAATAGATCTGTCGGTTGCAACCGACAGAGCTCTGAAACAGCCTGTATTTTTATATTCGTAGGTCGACCGACGAGATAGTTATCCTAGTTTTTGATTGTCCGTCAAGGGGATTTTTGGTCCACTTGCTTGGGGACTTCATAGGTTTTTGTCTAACACTTTAATGGCCATGTTTCTTGAGTCTAGGGCATGGGAAGGAGTTCCTCCTAGGGTCTCTTACATGTGAATGCAATGTGTGTGTAATGTGATATGCACATGTAATGAAATGTGTTCTAATGCACTTGAATCTTCTTGGAGAGTCTTTGTCTTGGCTTCCTTTAGAGGATGTTCCTCAATCTTCAAATTTCTTCTTTTCCTTAACTCTTCTGTTGTGAGCTCCGTTGATCAAGTCTTTCCTGGATGCTTGATGCTCCCAACGTCTGACTATGAAGTTTGCTTAAAGATTGGAATATTAGTATTAATCTTAATGTTTGTTATCATCAAAATTAGTTTATGGAGGAATGTGTTTTCCAACAATCTCCCCTTTTTGATGATGACAAACATGTGATTCAAAATATGCAATTTAAGATAAATATATGCATTATTCATGTGGGCATGTAACTCAAGATGAATTTGTATTATCATACATCATAATTCAAGGTATGCATTATCACATAATATGAATATTTGAATCGCATTATCACATAATATGAATATTTGAATCATAATAACTTCTCCCCCTTTTGTCAACACAAAAAGGAGGTGTAGAGCATGAACAAGCACAAACAATCTTAGGTGGCTCCCCTAAGCCAGTCTTTGTAACCATGAGCAAACAAAAACAATCTTAGGGTGGCTCCCCTAAGAAAATGACGTCCCGCATGGTTAGAAGAACAGAGAGCAAATAATATGAAGCCCAATAAAGTGTTAATTTTAAAAGCATCACATACTTCAAAATAGAAGTTCCATGTTTTAAAAGTATGCCATAAAAGTACAGATCAAGAGTTCTAATATAAAGTCGTGATGTTAACTATCTCTACTGGGAGGAGGAGGAAAGAAATGCAGATTGAGACGTCGTAAGATCACTTGGTTCTCCTGTTGGATGCGAAGAATCTCTTCTTGATCTTTGTGGATAGAGGTGAAGTGATCATCAAAGCCCTTCAGGCGGGTGTCAAGTTGTTGGCGAAAACTTAAAAATTCTTCTCTGGTGACATAGTCCCGAGGGTTCACCAAGATAGTCTTCATCCTCACTGTCGTCCTCTTCTTGTGACTCCTTCCGTCACCGTGACATGTTGGGTAGCTCGCTTCCTTCGGGCTTGGTGTGAGGAGGAGCCGCAACAAATCCCAACTTCATCTTCTTGATGGTGGATGAGTCGATGTCAATCATCTTTGGGTCAATGAATTCCCGAGAGAGATCCACTTCATGGAACTTAAGGATGGCGAGTTATGAGTCGCCATATGGAAGGTTTCCCCTATAATGAGGTATCGCACGTATTCCATGGTCTTCATAATTACATATGGAAGATTGATAGGATTGGCGGTGACAAGACACCAAGTAATGTAGGCTTGAAAGGGATTGACTTGGTCTCTATGGCCTCCTTTGGGCAAGATGTTGTAGCTGACAATGAAGTCGATCATCCTGGGTAGTTCATGAAGTTTTATAGCTTTAACATTGGTTCAAACCCAACATAGTCTTTCATGATGGCACCATAAATTTCATCAACATTCATAAAGGTTTTGGCATCCCCTTTGGGAGGAAGATAGCTCATATCTCCTACGGTGGGAATCCCCATGATCTCTCCTAGATCTTCATAAGTGAACATGATGGGAACACCCTTTACTAGGGATGTGATGGCAAGCCTATCATCCACTATTTGGGTTCTCGATTACATAAAAGTGTCTAGCAAGGTCGGGATAGCAGGGATCAACATAAACTAAGGTATTTTCCCAACCCAAATATTTGAAATATTCTTCAATGTCATAGTCAAGAAATTGAGAAGCTCTTCATGTTCTTTCCTTGTCAACCTTTCTCTTCTCAAATCTTCCCCAGAGAATGGAGGCTTTTACGAGATGAAGAGAGACTTGTCATATGCTGCAGAGCTCTCTCCAACTTTGGCTTTCTTCTTTGGTTGCTTGCCCTTGCTTTGCTTTGGAGCCATTTGAAACCTAGGGCTTTAGAGAATAGAGATTTTTGGGTTGGAAGTGGGTAGATTGTGTAGGAAGAGTGATTTGGGGCTTGGATTTGGTGAAATCTCAAGGGTTTTTGCAGGGTTTTGCCTTGGAGTTCGAGAGAAAAAGGGTTTTGGAGAGGAGAGGTCTCGAACATAAGAGGAGAGAAATGAAAAAATCCTCTCGGTTCATGTTTAAAAACGAAATTTTTCCGTGTCGGTCGACCTATACGAGTCGTCTGTGTCGCACAGTCAAAAACAGGGATTAATGGGATTTTAGCCAATTCTCTAACAACCTGATTTTTGGGCTTTTTGAGGACTTCACTTTACTCAAAAGGGTTGCAAATCCCGAGTTCTCTCCTCAAATAGCGAATCTCTCTTCACTTAATGGCTTGGTGAGTATGTCGCAAGTTGTTTTTCGATTTCAATGTATTTTAGAACAATTTCCCCTTTTGAACTGTGTCTCTAAGAAAGTGATGCCTAATATCAATATGTTTGGCTCTTGAATGGAGAATGGGATTTTGCTTAAATTGATTGCACTTGTATTGTCGCAATTAATTGGAGATGAACTAAAATGTATCCCATAGTCCATGAGAGTTTGCCTCATCCAAAGGACTTGGGCACAACACTGCCGGCCGCAATGTACTCGGCTTGATGTAGTGGAAAGAGCAACGAGTTTTGTTTCTTGCTAAACCATGAAACTAAGCAAGATCCTAAGAAGTGACATGTGCCACTTGTACTCTTGCGATCAAGATGGCACCCTGCAAAGTCGGCATCCGAAAAGCTTATTAAATCAAAATTTTGGTTCATTGGGTACCATAATCCTACATTTGTAGTACCTTTAAGATATTTAAAGATCCTTTTAACGGCACTAAAGTGGGATTGCATTGGGTTGGCTTGGAATCTAGCACAAGCACACACGCTAAACATGATGTCTGGCCTACTAGCGGTGAGATATAGAAGGCTGCCAATCATGCCTCTATAGCGTGTAGGGTCTATGGGAGTACCTTCCTCATCTTTAGATAGCTTTAGAGAGGTGCTCATGGGGGTGCTAGATGACTTTTGACTATCAAAATCAAATTTCTTGAGAAGTTCTTTAGTGTATTTAGTTTGACATATAAAGATTCCATTTTTGGTTTGCTTAATTTGAAGTCCTAAGAAAAAATTAAGTTCACCCATCAAACTCATTTCAAATTCATCACTCATGCATTTGCTAAATTCAACACAAAGATTTTCATTGGTGGATCCAAATATAATATCATCAACATATATTTGCACGATGATAGAGTCTTTTCCTTTATGTTTCACAAACAAGGTTGTATCAACCTTACCCATTTGAAATCCACTTTGGATTAGGAATTCACTCAATCTCTCATACCAAGCTCTAGGAACTTGTTTGAGTCCATAGAGAGCTTTGTTAAGTTTGAAGACATGATCCGGATATTGTGTATCCTCAAATCCGGAGGTTGTGCAACATATACTTCCTCCATGATAAAGCCATTTAAAAAAGCACTTTTGACATCCATTTGACATAGCTTAAAATTTTTATGACATGCAAAAGCAAGTAGCATTCTAATAGATTCCAGTCTTGCTACCGGTGCATAAGTTTCATCAAAATCTATCCCTTCTTGTTGATTATATCCTTTGGCAACTAATCTAGCCTTGTTTCTAATGATTGATCCATCTTCATCAAGTTTGTTTCTAAACACCCATTTGGCTCCTATAATAGAATGATTCTTGGGTTTTGGGACAAGCTCCCAAACATTGTTTCTTTCAAATTGATGGAGCTCTTCTTGCATAGCTACTATCCAATCACTATCTTCCAATGCTTCTTTTATATTTTTAGGTTCAATTTTGGATATGAAAGCAACATTGTTGCAAATGTCTTGAGTTTTAGATCTAGTTTGGATTCCTTTGTTTAAGTCTCCAATGACATGATCCAAGGGATGGTCTTTCCAAGGTCTAACCTCTTTGGGTAGATCCTTTGGTTGGTTTTCGGGTTCTCTTAGAGAGAGATTTTTTATGTTCTCCCTAATCTCAACAAGTGTATCATCATCATCAACCAATGGCTTGTTTCTATCTTTAGGAAGAGATTCATCAAATTTTATATTCATTGATTCTTCAATAATCAAGCTTTTCTTATTGAAGACTCTATAGGCTCGACTATTTGAAGAGTATCCAAGGAAAATGCCATCATCGGCTTTAGCATCAAATTTTCCTAAGTTATCCTTAGTATTCAATATATAGCATATACACCCAAACACTTTAAAGTAATCAACTTTAGGTAGTTTATTATGATAGAGTTCATAGGGTGTTTTGAGTAATATAGGTCTAATTAATACACGATTTAACACATAGCAAGCCGTATTGACCGCTTCGGCCCAAAAATATTTTGGAAGAGAGTATTCATTTATCATTGTTCTAGCGGTCTCTTGGAGTGATCTATTCTTTCTTTCAACCACCCCATTGGATTGAGGTGTTCTAGGAGCGGAGAAGTTGTGGGTTATGCCTTGTTTACTGCAATAACTCCCAAATTGATTGAGATTGTCAAATTCTCCTCCATGATCACTTCTAATGGTTGTTATGAGATATCCCTTTTGGTTTTGTATTCTCTTACATAGAGATGCAAATTCATCAAAGGCTTCATCTTTATGTTTTAAAAATAGAGTCCATGTGAAGCGAGAGAAATCGTCAACTATTACAAAGGTGTATCTTGAACCGCCTAGGCTAGGTGTAGTAATAGGTCCAAACAAGTCCAAGTGTAGTAGTTCTAAGGGTCTAGTGGTAGACACTTCATTTTTTGATTTATGAGATACCTTGGTTTGTTTTCCTCTTTGACAAGCATCACATACATGGTCTTTTCCAAATTTGAGTTTGGGTAAGTTTCTAACTAAATTCTTAGATGCAATGGTCTTAATCACTTTTACATTAACATGTCCTAGTTTCCTATGCCATAGGTAGGGATCAACATCATTTGTCACAAGACATGTATTACTAGAGTTTGCTTCATCCAATAAGCAGATATAGATATTATGTTTCCTAATTCCCTTCAAGATAGTCTTATCATTTGAATTTTTTACTAAGCAATGAGAGGTTTTGAAAATGACACTATATCCTATATTACAGTTGACTCACACTAAGCAAATTATACTTTAAATTGTCAACTAGCCATACATTGGATATGATTGTACCTCCAATGGTGATTTCACCGATGCCAATGATTTTTCCTTTGCTATTGTCCCCAAATGTCACCATTCCTCCATTGTACTTGTTTAGCTTGGTGAATAGATTGGGGTTGGCCGTCATATGCTTGGAGCATCCACTATCAATATACCATTCAATTGCTTCATGCTCTTCAAGCATACCTACAAAAGCAATCAATTATATGTTGGTCCCCATAATCTCATGGGTCCATTGAGGTTAGGATCGATCATACCCTTAGGCATCCAAGCTCTTCTGAAATTTTGACTTTGTATTGTAGGTGTGATAGATGTAGGTTTTCGATGTCCATATGATCTTTGGGTTCTTCTTGGCCCTTGAAATTCATAGTGTCTATATGGAATATAGTAATTTTGTGATGTGTAAGACTTATTGTTGATGTAGGCCCTTTGGTGATCATAGGGCCTAGTGTATGTGTTTGGTCTATAGTGATTTTGAGGTCTTTGGGGTGCATATGGCATATATGAAGCATTTTGCCTATATGGTTGAAATGGCTTAGGCTTGGGATATTGTCTTTGTGGCCGTTGGGGCACAAATTCTCTTGAGGTTTGTTGGTCCTCTTTTGAGAAGTATAGTAGAATGCATGATGCTTCCTTTTTGTATCCGGTTCTTTATATATCACCTTACCATCAATATAAGCACCGATGCAAGTTTCATGTCCGGGTAAATGACATTTTTCACATACAATGGGATGTGAGGTTTGGCCTTGGTTTGATTTTCTCCATCTTGGAGTTCTCATCTTTCCCTTTCCTTTGGCTTGATGTGGTCTTTTACCATCATAGCCTAGACCTTCTTTATTATGAGGTCCCTTTTATGGATTTCCTAATAATGTATCTAAGGTCTTTTGGCCCTTAGTAAAGGTGTGCAATGTGGAAGTTAGATTCTTATTTTCTTCTTCTAGGTTGTGTGCATGTGAAGTCAACTCATCAATTTTGTGTAGAAGATTGGCTACTTCTTTTTCTAAGGCCTTTTTAGAAGATTCCTCTTGGAGACTTACATTATAAAGTTCTTCAAAGGCCTCTTGAAGTTCTTCATATTCTAAATCATCATTGTAAATTGACACTGAGCTATGATAGGGAGAGTTTACCTCGTCATCATCATTGTTGTGAGCCATTAGTGCCAAGTTGACGGTCTCTTCATCGGATTCATTATTTTCTTCTTCACTATCACTTGAATCCCATGATATCTCGGCGGTGCAAGCCTTTTTCTTTCTACTTTCCTTTCCTTTTAGCTTGGGGCACTCGGTTTTGAAGTGTCCGGGCTTTCTACATTCATAACACACAATGTCCTTGTTAGTATTGAAGGGTTTTTCCTTTGTGTATGTTTTACCTTTGTTTTCTTTTGATGGTTGTCCTTTGTAGAATCTTCCTCCTCTCTTTCTTAGGAATTTTTGGAACTTCCTTGTGATTAGAGAGATTTCTTTCTCTATATCCTCTTCATCGCTTTCTTCTTCTTCGGATTCGCAAGAGGTCTTGAGTGCGATGGACTTTCTCCTTGGTTCTTTTACTTCTATGACTTTATCATCTTCAAGGAGTTCAACTTCATGGGTTTGTAGAGTACCCATCAATTCATCCATGTGTAGAACCTCTAGATCTTTTGCTTGTTTGATGGCGGTCACCATTGGTCTCCACTTGGAGGGTAGTGATCTCAAGATCTTCCTTACATTCTCCGCTTTGGTGTATTCCTTTCCTAAGCTTTTCAACTTGTTAACAATGTTAGTAAATCTAGTAAACATGTTAGAAATACTTTCATCATCAAGCATTTTAAACAATTCATATTCATGAACAAGTTTGTCAATCTTGAGTTGTTTAACTTGTGATGTTCCTTCATAGGTAACCACAAGAGTATCAAACATTTCCTTAGCGTGTTACACATACTAGTTCTATTGAATTCTTTTTCACTAAGAGCACATTGCATGAATGCAATAGCTTTGTAGTTTTGTTGTATGTGTGTTTTATCCGATGGTGTCCATTCGAATTTCTCCTTAGGTACAATTCTTCCTCCAACTTCTTTGCGATTTGGAAGGGACCTTCCTCAATCACATCCATACATCAATATCATGAGCACACACATAATTTTTGAACCTACACTTCCAGGTAGGCAAATCCTTCACCATCAAAGTATGGTGGCCTAGAAGTATTGAGCCCTCAATTTGGTGTGTAGATGATGATGATGCCATGGATCGTTTTTAGCACAATATAAAGACAATATGGTCTTAGTTTTGAGCTCCGCTCGATACCAATTGTTGGGTAACCTAGAGGGGGTGAATAGGTTACCACTAGTGGATTTTGACTCTTTTTCGATTGGTTGCACACTTATATTAAATATAAAAAGCGAGTAAATGAGGCACAAGATTTATAGTGGTTCGGCTAACTTAGCCTACATCCACTCCTCTCAACCTTGAGAGAGAATTCCACTAGTATTTCCCTTTCAATACAATAGGTGGGAAATGACACCTTTACAACTCTTTTTAACGGGATAAGAGGATCCTTACAATCTTAGTTCCAGGGACAAGAGTATCCTTTCAATCTCTTAAGGATGAGAGAGTCCTTGTACTAATCTAAGTCTGATCTAGATTAATACAACAATGCTTTATCAAATCAAAAGCATAAACAAGTAAATACAATAGAGGTTTGGTATAAATACCTATCAAAGAGTAGTGACACTTTTACCCTTTGAGTGATGGTGCTCAATGATATGAATGAGAGTGATGCACCTTGAGTCTCTAGATGACTCTCCTTGATGGCATGAGTTGGAGAGAGTGGAGAGTTAAGAGCTTGGTAATATCTCTTTGAAGAGCTTGAATTGAATAACTTAGCTCAATGACAAATTCTCACTTTTGTACTTTCTCAAATGTACAATGCACTTTTTCTATCAAAGGATGTATTTTGTTCCTTGTTTGGATGTGTTTTATAAAGCCAAAAGTTGGAGTTTGTTTGTTCTCCAACGGATATAAAGCTGTCATATTTTTAGTCCGTCGGTCGACCTATAAAAGTTGTCGATGTCGACCATCAAAAAACTAGCCGTTGAAAACTAGCCGTTGAGCCCAAGTTTGGGGTGTAGGTCGATTGTCGGTCGACCTATGGATCGACCTACAGTGTCGGTCGACCGATAGATCTGCTCGGTTGCAACCGCGAGCACTCTGAAACAGCCTGTATTTTTATATTCGTAGGTCGGCCAACGATAGTTATCCTAGTTTTTGATTGTCAGTCAAGGGGATTTTTGGTCCACTTGCTTGGGGACTTCATAGGTTTTTGTCTAACACTTTAATGGCCATGTTTCTTGAGTCTAGGGCATGGGAATGAGTTCCTCCTAGGGTCTCTTACATGTGAATGCAATGTGTGTGTAATGTGATATGCACATGTAATGAAATGTGTTCTAATGCACTTGAATCTTCTTGGAGAGTCTTTGTCTTGGCTTCCTTTAGAGGATGTTCCTCAATCTTCAAATTTCTTCTTTTCCTTAACTCTTACATTGTGAGCTCCGTTGATCAAGTCTTTCCTGGATGCTTGATGCTCCCAACGTCTGACTATGAAGTTTGCTTAAAGATTGGAATATTAGTATTAATCTTAATGTTTGTTATCATCAAAATTAGTTTATGGAGGAATGTGTTTTCCAACAGTAGTTTCTCCAGGTGTGCAACAATAAAGAAATAAGATTGCAAAGGAAGAACATGAAACCGTGATAACATGGAAGTTGAACCAAGTTGAGGGAATATGAAAATATATAAAAACTAGATTATATTAAACCCAGATTAACCTGTGTAGTACTAATTAGACATGACCAAAAAGAAACCAATAGAAAACCTTACTTGTTCGTCTCCTTTCACGGATTGAAGAAGATGATTCAACCTCCAAAAGGTTATGTTGCTTTGTCCACCTCCAAAATCCCCACTACACATCCCGGAAGAAAATTTTTATCAAGTTGTAGAATGACGAGAGAGAGAGAGAGAGAGAGAGAGAGAGAGTGAAAGAGAGCCGTCGTCAGTGGATTGATGGAGGTCGCAAGAAGGAGGTCGCTCTCGTCTGTCAACGAAGAAATGTGTTTTAAGGTTATTTTTGTGTTTTGATGGTAAATTCCATCAAATGCCCCTCGTAACTAAGGGTGTCAATTGGGACGGTTCCCAGTATTTGGGACGGGACAGTACCAGTACCGGTATCAAAAGTGCCAATCCCAGTACCGTCCCATTTAGTTAACGGGACCAAACCTAGATCCCAGTCTCGATTACTAGCGGGACAGGACGGTACCGGTTCTTAAACGGTTCTAGGCACTATAGAAAAAAAGAGAAGTTTAATTGTTTCTAACAAAGCGGATTTATTAGTGTTATAGAGTTTTTTCACTATCATGAAATCTAAGTTGTCTACTGTTTTTTATAAAACAACTTAAATTATGAAATCATAGTTTTACTTCTTCAAACTCTCTAAGATCACATGTAATAAGTTTCTCATTTTTTTAAATCTAGAGAAGTCCTACGAAATGGAAGAATCCTGTTGTGTTTCCTCTTTGATTATCCCAAATAAAACTCTATTTATCGCACGTGTCACATGGAAGTATGGTACAAAGTACAAAGTGCAAAAAGGAAGAACCTAGTAGATGTAGTTGATTGAGGGAAGAGGGAGTAGCACTATAGCAGGTTATGTGAGGAGAGACTTTAAGCTACGACTGTTGACCTGTTGTTCCTCTTCGTATTCAAAAGGCAATTACTGAAACCCTAATGAGTCGTAATTCTTATACCCTCTCTTTCTTTTTCTTTTTTTAAAAAGGTTCTTATATACTCTTTATTTTTAGACGGTACTAGCAGTTTCGGTACCATCCGATACCTAATTGGTATTTCGGTACTGGTACTATTGGGAATCCCGTCCCAAAACCGTCCTGTCCCATTTATCATTTGGTACCAAAATCAGATACCAGTACCGCTCCATTTACTAATGGGACGGTCCGGTACCGGGATGTAGCGGGACGGTATTGGAATGGTTCCCGGTTCCAGTCCCAAATTGACACCCTTACTCGTAACTTAAGCACAACGCATTTCACCAAAAAAATTGGTAGAATCGATTCTACAATATGAGAAACACCATTTTGGTGTTTCTCAAAACCCTGCCAAAATCCATTTTATCACCCGGTTCGTTTAAAAAAATCACAAAAATGGACCGGACAACTCATACATAATCTGTTTCAATTCTGCCCCCAGAATCAGGAAAAACACCAGAATCCATTTTTTTTGGAAGGTTACCATACATACCCTTAGAATCCACCATGGAACCGGGTTCCGAGAAACCAAACACAAAAAAAAATAAAAAATCTAGATCCTGTCAAATCCGTCTCCGAAGAAACCTCCAACCAAACACAATCGAAGGGTTTAATAACTCCTAGCCTTTCTTGGCTACAAGAGCTTGCAAAATGATACATTAATTTCATTTAGGTTGACATATATTTTTCCAACTAATCGTGAAGAACAAATTAGATTCTCTTGACTAAAAAAATTTAGTGACTCTTAGAATCCAAGTCATTATGAATGTTTATTGGAAATTGAAAACAAAACATATAATAGAGAGGCATAGTTACTCTTTGAAGTAAGGCATTGCATTGAACTTTGGACATTTTGCCACTAAGATAGAATTCCCAAATATTATATATATATTGGGAAAAAGTTCTCTGTCTGGGAGTGTGGCCTATGCCAGCACTCCCATGAGTCTATCTCTCTCCTCCCCATGTGAAAAGACACCTCTGCCCACTTGTTTTAATGAGGAGAGAGATAGACACATGGGAGTGTTGGCGTCAGCCACACTCCCATACAGAAAACTGCTTCCGATATATATTTTTTGGGAAAAAGTTCTCTGTTCGGGTATGTGGCCTACGCCAGCACTCCCATGAGTCTATCTCTCTCCTCCCTATGTGAAAAGACACCTCTGCCCCCTTGTTTTAAGGAGGAGAGAGATAGACACATGGGAGTGTTGGCATAGGCCACACTCTCATACTGAAAACTGATTCCCATTTTTTTTTTTATGAAAATATAATCACACAAACCATACACCAATCTCAATAGATTAACTGGCTTTTAGGATCGTAGAATGACGGATATACACAACACACCACACTCACACACCCGATGTGAGCCCAAATAATATATTGGGCTCTAATTTTTCGGAGATTTAAATTTTGTCGTGAGAGGCGGCAGTAAGTTTATAAAATCCACTGCACGATTAGATCAGAATGTGAAGGGTAGGGTACCCATTAGCAAAATAATCTCTCTTTCACAGGCCGCAGAGACAAAAATGGCTCTGCTTCTGACCTCACAACCCTTACTCTGCTTCAAAAGATCTAAACCCATTAACCTCTTCTCGCTTCGATCCGTAAACCCTTCTCTCTCCTTCTCCGATCATTCAACAAACTCTAAATTCTCATCTTTTCGCATCTACTCTTCGTATTCTCGTGATGACAGCGAACCAGATTCGTTCTCTGCTCGAATTCCGATCAATAAACCGCAGCAAAATGAAGATTCTGACGAAAAATCCGCTGCTAAATCTTCCGAAGATTCTGTAGACGACGATGGATCGGCAGTTGCTATCACCGATGAATGGGGAGAGAAAGCCGAACCCGAACCTGAACCAGAGGCTTCATACACGAAGTTCTCGGATGCTGATCCTCCGAAAGATAATGAGGACGAGTGGAAAGAAGAGGAAGCCAAGGATTATATGTATGGAAATGGAAGTCCGACTAGTGATGCGGTGTATGATAAGCTTGATGACTTGAAAAAGGCTTTGGTTGATACGGTTTATGGGACTGAATTGGGGTTTCGAGCATCAGCTGAAGTTAGGGCTGAGGTGCTGGAGTTGGTGAATCAGCTAGAAGTTTCGAATCCGACTTTGGCTCCGGTGACGGCACCGTCTATGCTTGACGGAAACTGGGTTTTACTGTAAGTGGGTTTACTGGATTTTAACTGTTTTACTTAATTTTTGATGTTTTATGAAAGCCAATGTGAAATATTTTGAGTAAAGATTAATGGCGTGACGAAGGAGAAGAGCTACATTTCAGATAGTAGTTGTAAAGTGAAGTAGAATTCTGCATTTTCATAAATGCTTTGCTACTAAAATCTAAGTTATTTGGCTGAAAGGGAAGAGAATTTAATAACTGTATTCAGTAAGTTGTTAAATTACTTTACTATTGTTGGTAATGATTAGAAATATTCCCATTTTTTTTTTTTAAAATTTTGTTTTAACTTTACATTGCTTCACAACATTTTACATCCAAGTGGATGGAAGAGTATATTGGAAGGGGAAATTGTTCTTTGAATCGGTTTAATCTGTTTGTCCGCCATAAGGAGTAACTTTACACCTATTCAAACTTTTATATTTTAACACGAAAAACTACACAAAAGGAGAAACTAAACATAGGTATGCCGACTAAAGGGAAGTAGAAATAGAACCAAAACAGTATCTGCTAATTATAGAATTATCTGGTTGTCATTTACTAGCAGACTTGGTTTCATAAGAGGGGCCATTCCTTCATTTGGTCTGCGAGCTTGTTATGGACTAAGTGGTTTGTAGGGGCCTCTAACAGGTTCACAGGATCTCAACTGGCATCTGTTCCGATCTTCATCTTATAGTAACTTTGGTTTACTTATAACTGAGCTCTATACGAGATCTGTTTCTCTTACCCCATGCAGTCATCTGCTTGGGCCTCTCTTACCACCATCAATCTACTTATTCCCTCTCTTGAATTATATTCACTTTTTAAAATTCTGCCATTCATGCATGTGAAAACATGCCTTATATAAAGGTTAACCGAGGTGGACCCTCTTAAGGGTAACCTGGCCATAGTGGTGCTCTTGCTGTATCCCATGGGTGTCTTAATTCTTAATTGGGGGTGGTTCCATTCTCCATTTTCTTTCCACATAGGCTGCAACTTAGTGGTTGTACTGTTGTAGCTGAAGTAATGCTGCTTGCCAACTTTATCGTCTCACACAGCAGCATACTTGTCAAGGCGCACCTAGGTGTCTAGATGCCTCCTTGGGTCCAAGGCACCAGCACACCTTGTTTGATGCAAAGAAAGACGATTGCCTTGGATGCCTAGGTGCCGCCTTTTGTCCATATGACAACACGCCTTATATCATACCAGTTTTTTGAAACTTCACGAGTTTACGTTGATTTATGTTTGTAGTTTTATTTTTTTGATGAATATGCTTATATTATATCCTATGTTTAGTTTATTATATATTGGTTTTCTCATATTAGGTCATTACTAGCATAGTTATATCATACTGCATTGATATGGCTTTGTTGTATATAAGCATAATTATATACAATTATCATTGCTATATTACATATACTGCATGCCTAGGGTGCCTGGGCGATGCCTAAGCTGGCGCCATGTTGCCTAAGTGCCTAAGTGCACCTCCAACACCTTGGGTTGTCTAGTCATCTACTATGCACAACAGCAAACATTAGACACATAGTTCTTGAGGTGATTTTGAACTTATTGTACCCTCTGATTGCCTATAACTGAATGGCAATATGATTCATTTCACCCATTGGTCATGACTTTATGCCCATATTGTTGAGGCATGGCTGTAGGCAAACAATAGCATGGCGATCACTTTGCAATTTAGGGACAAGCCCCATCAAACTTTTTTTTTTCTTGCTTTCTAGCTCCCCTCTTAGATTATACCCCGTCTTCTAATAAGTAATTGTACTCCTTTTCTAATAACTGATTCTACTGGTGTTTCTTTTTCTCCATATTGTTCCTCTTTATCAGTTTTAGAAAAGCCAATATTCCATGGGGGAGACAATTTTAGTTTGATTCTGGTTCTGGTATGAGAGATATTTAATTAAAGTTTTAGTCTTGTGTCGTTAATGAAGTCGGTAGGATTGGTTTCCTTTATTCTTTTGAAGGGTGTTTTTTAATGCAAGCTGGGTCCAAAACTGGTTTATATCTAGGGGGTATTGGTTTTTAATTCCTTGGGTTTTAATTGCAATTGGCTGAATTATAAGGCCTAGGGCTCTAAAGGGGTGTACGAAATTAGTATTTTAATTAAATAGTTAGTATTAGTAGTGAGGTCTATTAGCTATTAGTTGGAAGTCATCATAAAAGTTTATTAGATTTCCCGTATTCCATATCTTTCTCTCTTACTCTATCTTTTTCATTTCTTCTTTTCTTCCAAGGTCAGTTTCTGTTCTCTTCATGTGCATACTCTTCTCTATTGTTTTGTCTTGCTTTTTAGATTGTTTGTTTCCTCAATCAATTCTTCAGTTTTCAAGTCTGGATTTTGTTGCTAATTCTACCTATTTTTCTCCCATTGATTTCCTTAATTGATAGGGGAACTCTGCTATAGTTTAAACTTCGCAACAACACCATCCTTGCCTTGTTTTTTAGTAATTGATAGGAGAACTCTGCCTTGTAATATGAGGTTCAAGGGTATAATTGTCCATAGGGTTTTATCTTGTGTTGCCCTAGGGACTTTAATGTCATTGTACTACATATCTTATTATTATAAATAAAGAGTGGTCTGTGTCTCTCTGACACAAGTCATAATTTCCAAAGCTATTAGCTACGTAGATGTGAAAGTCCAAATTAGCTTTGAACTCTATTTTAGATGTCGATTACAACTGGGATAGACTGTATGTAATGTAATCCTTCAATTTTTTTTGGATGAATAAAAATTATATTACGAAGAAAAAAGACGGAATAAACAGGCCCGAGGGCAAAGAAAGACCAAAAAGAGAGAGAGCAAGAAAGCCTAGAGCTAGCTAGACTGCAAAATAGAAAGAGGAAGACCCCAGGATACAACAATGAGCCTGTTCCTTGGGGAATCCTTTACATCAGCAAGAGGAAGCGAACTAATTTTAGAGGAAACATCGAACGAGATGGCATTCCAAATAAGGGTGTCAATTTGGGACCAGAACCGGGAACCGTCCCACTAAAACCCGGTACCGAACCGTCCCATTAATAGACGGGATGGTATTGGGATCTGATTTTGGTACCGAACAACAAATGGGACAGGACGGTTCTTGGATGGGATTCCCAATGGTACCAGTACTGAAATGCCGGTAAGGTATTGAATCAATTTGTACCCTTTCAAAGGGTATATTTCTCGTTCTTGTGTTGAAGTTTTGTAGCTGTAGTTTGATGTCTTTGAGTGGTATTTTCTCTTATAGAGGTTTCAGCTAATGGACCTTCAATTCTATTTGTATAATATCATTTAGTGATGGCAATAAAACCATATAAAGGGCTTGTTTATTTCGTCATCAGTAATTCTTAGACGTTGTTTTGAGAAGCTTACATGTGATCTTAGGTAGTTTGAAGAAGTAAAACCATGAAATTCATCTGGGTTTTGTATTCTAAGTTGCTTTCTAGCAATCGAACCATTTCAGAACCATTATAGTTCTTCTCCCTTTTTTACCGGGCCTAGAACTGTTTAGGAACTGGTACCGTCCCATCCCATTAATAATTGGGACCGGGACCTAGGTTTGATCCTGTTTACTAAATGGGACGGTACTGGGATTGGCACCTTTGGTATCGATTCCGTTACGTTCCCGTCCCAAATACCGAGAACCGTCACAATTGACACCCTTAATTCCAAATCTTGTCTAGAGAGCGAGAGTTGGAAGTCCATCTTCTAAGGTTGCGTTCCATCCAAATGTGGGAGATGGCTGCAAAAGGCCAACTTGCCAACAGTCACAACTAGATTTCCCTCCAAAAGTCATGTCTATCCAAATCTACTCCCTATGAAGAGGGAGGGGTCTTTTGCTACCCAACCAACAAGAGCAAAGGACTCATTTCCAAATGGAAGAAGTCAGAGGGCAAGAGAAAAATAGGTAATCTGTATCTTCATGACCGTTCCAACAAAGGCAGCAGCGGGAGGAGACCTAAATGTGACGATGAATGCGGAATGCCTGAGTTGGAAGGTAGTTGGAGATAGCACGCCAAGAGGTGAGACTATGACGGGGGATATGCTGTTTGAACTAGACGACTTTGTGCCAAGGACAATGGGTCCCACTTTGTCTAACCATGTTCCAAGCTGAGTGGGAACTAAATCTGCCGGAGGGGGAGGGGAGCCAAAGGATTATGTCTCCTCTGCCTCGGTGACGAGGGGGGATGGGGGGGGAGGGAGCTCCAAAGATTTGCAATGGGGGGACCATGAGCCTCTGGCGATGATGGAAGCGACCAAAGAATCTTTGCCAAGCTCAGAGGAGTAGATATCACGGGAACTCACAATAGAGGAGAGAACACCGGAGGGGTGCCATTTATCAAACCAGAGAGGTTGATAGGCCATCATCAATCTTGCAAGAGATGGCATCTATGGCTATGTATCTCACTTGGAGAATTCTACGCATACCCAGGAAGAATTAGCCTGGGGGCTAACTGACCAGATGGAGTCCCTTTGGAGAGGTCCGTCATAAACCCAAGACGACGAAATGCTGCCTTTGTTGGTGAGGAGCTTCCATATGAGCTTGAGAGAGCCTGCTAGATTGACATCTTTAATCATTTTGAGACTAAGACCCCCTTTAGATTTAGGGAGGCAAAGAGAAGACCAGCTCTTGGGGTGGAGAAATCTGGCTGAATCCACTCCTTTCCAAAGGAAAACACACATAATAGACTCTGTTGTCTTGATGATGGCCTTGGGGAGACCGAAGACTCCACTCCAATATATGTAATAAGATTGGTGCACTGATCTGATGAGCTCCAAACGATCTGCATAGGAGAGAAGTCGGGCTTTCCAGAGTTGCAGCCTCTTGTGAAGGAGATCCAAAATGGGGGAGCAATGGTGAGTGGTAAGTCTAGCATGGATGAGGGGAAGACCATGGTATCAGACAGGCAAGGTACCAATGGTGAAACCTGTAAGGGAGGAGAGAAGGGTTTTGGTGGTGTCAGGGACCCTGACAAGGAAGATGTGGGACTTAAGGAGATTGATGCAGAGGCCAGAAATGTTTTGGAATAGAAGGGAGGACATGATGGACTCAATGGAGAGCAAGTAAGCCTTGGAGAAGATCATGAGATCATCAACAAAAGCAAGGTGGCTCAGGTTTGTGGGCTTACATTTGGGGATGGGGGAGATGGGGTGGAGGTTAATTTTGGATTGGAGGTTACGGGATAGCACCTCAAGGGAAAGGCAAAAGAGGAAGGGGGAGAGAGGGCAACCTTGGCGAATGCCAACAAAAGAAGAAAAGTAACCAGTCGGACTGCCATTCACCAGAACCGAGAAGCGGGGGAGGAGATACAAAAATAGATCCAATTGACAAAGATGGTGGGAGGGGGTGTGGAGGAAGACATTTTGAGCAGGACATTGGAGATGAAATCCCAATGGATGGAGATGAAAGCTTTATGAATGTCGATTTTCAAGAGGGCGGACGGAGAGTGGGATTTGCAATCAAAGCCTCAGACGATTTCCTGGCAAAGGATGATGTTATTTGAAATGCTATGCCTAGAGATAAAGGTAGATTGGTTAGCACTAACCAGGGAATCAATGACAAGTTGGAGACGGTTAGCTAGGATTTTGGCAATGAATTTGTACAGGAGATTACAAAGGGAGATGGGTCTGAAATCGACCATGGAGGAGGTGCCCGTTTTCTTGGGAATTAGACAGAGGAAGGTATGTTAATGCATTGGATGTGCCTAGGATTGAAGAAGAAGCTTTTAATGGCCTTAGTGAGGTCAACACTGATGATGTCCCAAGTTGAGAAGAAGAATCCCATGCTAAATCCATCGAGGCCAGGAGCTTTGTTTGCTTTGTGGGACCGAATAACAATGAGGATTTCAGAGTCAGAGGGGATGGAACGGAGGGAGTTGAGGAGGTGGTTGGAGATGGATTTGTTTATGAGATCCTTCGAAATGGGGGAATGGGCAGAAGGGGGGCGTAAAAGATCTTGGCTACAAAGCTTCAAGTTTGATGGCATCCATAGAAGAGAGAACTGAGCCATCAGTGGAGGTGAGGTAAAGGATGGAGTTGGATTGGGCTTTGAGAGAATGGTGAAAGAAAGCGGTGTTGGAGTCACCAAGCTCGAGCCATTTGGTACGGGATTTTTGCTTGAGGAAACTTTCTTCTTGGGAGAGCAGGGAGGAGAGCTCTGAGGCGACTAACTTTTTATCATCCGCGAGAGAGGGGTTGAAAGGGTCTGACTAAAGACGGGATTGGATGGAAGAGAGGTTGTCACGACAGGAGGAGACACGAGAGGAAATGTTTTCGAAGGTAGAGAGATTCCAGGATTTGAGGGTAGCCTTGACATTTTTAAGTTTTCTAGAGAAGGCAAGAAGGGGGGGGGGGGGAGGGAGGAGAAGGAAAGAAGGGGGGGGGAGGGAGGAGAAGGAATGGACCGGAATGTCCTAGGCAGCTTTGACAACAGGGAGGAAGTCCTGATGAGAGGATCATATATCGAAGTATTTAAAAGGCTTGGGACTGAAAGATAAATAGGGGAGGACAAAAAGGGAGATGGGACAGTGGTTTGATAGACCAGGGAGGTCAAAGAAGGCATAGAAGGGTGGAAGGTAGGAGAGCCAAGATTCATTGATGAGGACTCGATCAAGTTTACAAGTGACTCTGTTGGGGCCGGAGAGTCTATTGTGTCAGGAAAGATTAGCACCCGACCATCTAAGGTCGTTAAGCCCAGAGTCCTTAAGACATGAGTTAAATGCTTCTACAACTTGTTGGTCAAGAGGGGAGCCACCTATTTTTTCATGGCTGAACCAGACCACTAAAATCTCCTCCTAGACCCCACGGAGAGGAGTCTACAGAAGAGGAAAGGGAGCGAATGTCATCCCAGAGGGGAATCCAATTCGTATGACAGTTTAAGGCATAAACCATTATGAAGAAAAAACAGGTGATTATCAAAATGGTTAGAGATGCTGAGATGGATGAATTGGGAAGAGGAGGAAGCCGAAATATGATACTTGGTGGGGTCCCAGAGAATCCAAATGCGACCATTTAGGGAGTGGGAGTAGTTGGAGAGAAACGACCAGGAAGGAGCGATGGAAGAGACAATGCAGGACGAATTGGATTTTGGAACCTTGTTTTCCAGGAGGCAGCAGAGGGGGGACGTGGAAGACTTAAGCCGAGAATGGATGTTAGATTGCTTGACTAGGGCATTAAGGCCACAGACATCCCAGATGGTCCAAGGAATCATGATAAGGGAGAGGGGATGGGCAACCAACTCATGGAGGAGCTCAAGCAAGAAGCCGAGGGAGTGCTTCTGGGACGAAGGTGATATTCCTTGAGTGGGGGGGGGGGGAGCATACCAAGGGAGAGGGGATGTGATGATGGCTCAAAGAAGGGGGAGGAGCAACCAAGGGAAGAGATGGGTGAAGAGAAACCTCAAGGTGGGACGTCGAGGAGGTATGAGAGGGAGATTGATCCATTGCTGGGGTAGGAGAAACCAAGGAATGGGAGGGGAGAAGAGTTACCTCAGGGTGGGATGGGTGGGGAGTCGAGGAATTAGAAAGTGAACCTGGGTCTGGTTCAGTGTAGGTAGGATTGGGGTTTAATCGGGTCAAAGGAAAGTAGTTTAAAAGGTTAAAAGGAGAAATGGGGTGAGTCGGGTCAGGTGGTTGAGATGGGTCGGGGTTGGAAGGGGAGGAGAGGGTTAAGTTATGAGAAAAGGAAGACGGGGGGTAGGGGCACGATGGGTAAGGGTTAAAAGGGGGTTGAAGGGTCAAAGGGTTTTCAGTTTTGATAAAATCTGAGGTTGCGATTTCGAAGGGCCATGAGAGCTAGAAAAGGGGCGATAAAGGGGGGTGGCAGAGGGTGGTATGAGGGCAGGGCTATGAGAATGGATGAGTTGGGTAGCAGGGGTATTCAGGAGGCGACCAAGAGGCGGCAAGTTGGCAAGCATAGTTGTCAAGGCATCGCCTAGGCGTTCAGGCGCCTTTGTCACGCCTTAAATTCTGGTGTCGCCTTGGTCGCCTAGGCGATGCCTTGTCGCCTTGGTTTCTGACCCCCTCACTCGCCTTGGTTCGCCTAGGTGCCTTGACAACTATGGTGGTAACCAGGCTTTATGCAGTTCACCAGGAGGAGCAGATGAATCAGGTGGAGGTGCCCAGGGCTCAGAAGGAGCAGGCGAGATGTCGCAGTCAGCGTCAAGGTCAAGGTTCTGAAGCACTGCGAACCTGTTGTGACCAGGAAAAGGAGCTCTGCAGGCCAGGAGGGTCAGAGGACAGCTCGGCGGAGCTTTGAAGCTCAGAGGGAAAGTTGCCGGAAGTTGGGGGCCTTTTCCTATGGTGGTGGTTTCTCTCTCTTCTCCGACCATGGGAGGTTTTAGGGAGGTTTGTAGCCTTCAGGACCCCAGAGATAGTGGTAAAAGAGCAATCAGCAGCATCCGGATCAATTGCTTCTCCCTCGTCAACACTCGATACACCCACAACAATATTCGAAACAACCTTGCTAGTAAGCTCAACACCCACGACATTCTCAGCGATAACCATGGCATCCTCAGCAACACAATCACAGGGGACATCCCCAACAATAGCACCTGCAAATGACTTCAAAGAGGGGTCCGATGGCTTGACGGCAGCAAGTAGGCAAAGCTTTGAAGAATGACAATAAACCTTGCAAGAGGTACAGTAGAGGGGAAGCCATTCGTAGAGAACTCTCTAGGCCATCCTCTTCCATAATGGTGACGAAGTCAGGCAGAGGAGACTCGACAGAAATTTCAATACTGATCCTGGCAAATGAGAGATGATCCATGCGCTTTGTACGTTCGTCCGAGTAAAGAGGCTTCCCGATGATCGAACCCACAATGCTAAGGCCAGAGGGGCACCGGTAGTGTAGTGGAAGACCAGGGAAGGTAATCCAAATGGGAATGGTTTGAAGGTCAATTTTACAAAGAGAAGAGTAATGGTCCTATTGGTGCAAGAAGATGGGTTTCTTACCAATCTGCCAAGGACCACCCTCAAGAGCTCGAAGCTTATCGGCATCGTTGGAGAAATGGAAGATGAAGATACCATTAGACATCAGGTAAGTGAAATCAGCTCTGGCAGCTCTCCATTGCTTTAGAAGAGAAGACTTGACCACTTGGAAAGGAGGTCGGCTGCCAAGAAAATGACCAACCAGGCAGCACTGCCACTTGGAAATTTCATCATCGAGAAGACCCTTGGGACAGAAGCTAACCTTGGATTCATCTATAACAGGGGGGACGAAGTGAAGAGAGTGTCTATCAAGGGTGGAGGATGGGGGAGAAGCGTAAAGGGATTTCCAAGGTTTGGAACCAGGGGAGGATTGCGGCGAGCAAGGATGGAGGGAGACGTCAAGTTCGACAGTTCTCTTCTCTTCATCTCTTCTTCTCACATTCTCAATTCTGGTTTCTGTTTAGTGTGCTTTGCTACATGGTATCAGAGCACAACCTTTAATTGGTTGTCCTCCTACGGTTCTGTTTTGAAGTTTCTTAATTAATTTTTCGTAAAGGGTTGTAGCACCCTATGCTGCGTATTATTGCAATTTAAACCCTAGATGGAGTTTTCAATTGTAAACTAGGGTTATTTCACATACCTGAATGCAAGATCGATTGGACTTTTTCTTCTCAAGCTGCAGTATTCTTTGAAGAAAATGTCTCCACATGAATGTCCACAAACGTTTTTGGTGTGATGCCATCTGTACTACTTGTGATCTTATTAATCGTATGCCGTCCTTGGTTTTACATAATAAAATTCTTTTTTCTATTCTTTATCTTGATAGTCCTTTATT
Source organism: Telopea speciosissima (assembly GCF_018873765.1). Lineage (NCBI taxonomy): Eukaryota > Viridiplantae > Streptophyta > Magnoliopsida > Proteales > Proteaceae > Telopea > Telopea speciosissima. The sequence goes on along the minus strand of NC_057926.1, from coordinate 36,186,417 downwards.
TTTCTCTCTACCACGTGTTTTTGGTTGTGTGTTTTTGTTCACTTTCTTCATCCATCCATCGATAAATTATCTCCTCGGTCTGTTAAATGTCTCTTTCTTGGTTACTCGTACTCAAAAAGGGTATAAATGTTTTGATCCCATTTCCAATGAACAGTTTATTAGTGCTGGTGTCACCTTTTTCGAAAATACTTCTTAATTTTCTCTTACTCCTGTACCGTCCACAGTGAACAATGAAGATCTTCTAGGTCCACCAATACTTGTCACCATTCCCATCCCTTCACCAATTCAATTCTATCACCGTCGTCGTCTAGCACCCTCCACCACAACTCCTATATCAGTCTCCACTGTCCTGCCGACTATACTTGATCCATCCCCCTTGCTCCTGATCTTCCGGCCTTGCTCACTGTTACAGCGGACGCTGATCAGCCGGACACTCAATTTGACTCTGATGCTGACGGCTCCTTCGACTTACCTATTGCTGTTCGTAAAGATACTCGCTTTTGTACTTACAAACCCCACAAATCCTTAACTATTTATCCTATTGAGCGATATGTTTCCATTTCTCATCTTCCTTCCCATTATCACCCACTGCCTTCTGCTTTATCTACTAACTTTATACCTCATACCCACCATGGGGCATTCTCTCACCCTGGTTGTAAGGCTGCCATGGACACTGAGATGGATGCTTTATTATCTTAGAATACTTGGACTCAGGTTTCATTACCTGCTGGGAAGGATCTTGTTAAGTGTCGGTGGGTTTATACTATCAAATACAATCCAGATGGTTCTCTTGAGCTGCTGAAGGCCCACTTGGTTGCTAAAGGCAATACTCAAACATATGGTGTGGATTGCTTCGAGACTCTCTCCAGTTGCTCGTTCTGAACTCCATTCGGATCCTTATTTGTCTAGCTGTTAATTTTGATTGGCCTTATATCACATGGATATAAAAAATGCCTTTCTCTATGGTGATCTTCAAGAGGAGGTTTATATGGAGCAACCTCTAGGATATGTTGCTTAGGGGGAGTCTACCAAGGTTTGCAAGCTTCGTAAGGCAATTTATGGGTTGAAACAATCTCTAAGAGCATAGTGTGATAAGTTCAGCTCCATTGTTACTCAAGTTGGATTCTCACAGTGTTATTTTGACGTCTCTGTTTTTGTTCGCCGTTAGAGTTCAAAGGTGGTGGTGATGGTAGTCTATGTGGGTGACATTATTATATCTGGTAATATGCTTTTGGTATTGCCCAAGTTAAAGCATATCTTCATTAGCATTTTCAAATGAGAGACTTGGGTGTTCTCAAGTATTTTCTTGGTATTGAGGTTTTGCGAAGCAAGAAAGGTGTTAGCTATTCTCAAAGGAAATATGTCCTTGATCTTTTGACTGACATTGGTAATGCTTGCTTCCAAACCAGCAGATACTCCCATGGATCCCCATAAAAAACTTGGGTCCATTGAGAGTGAGGATTTTTCATATGTTCATCGGTATAGAAGATTAGTTGGCAAACTTATTTATCTTACAGTCAATTTATGCAGTGTCCAAAGAAAATTCATTAGGATGCTGCTTACCGTGTGTTGCGATATTTGAAGAGTGCTCCTGGTAAAGGTTTTATTTATCGACCTAATTGGCATGCTAATCTAGTTGGGTTTTTTGATCCTGACCCCCGTGTGGCACTCAGTTCCTCTCCCAATTTATGTCTTTTGTTTAAATGAAACACCTCCCTGCCACCAGAAGGAAAAAACATGGAGCACATGATGTAATGGGAGCTTGATGATCTTGGCCCTTGGTCCAACTGACCTTTTTCCAACATTGTTTCCCGTTTGGATCAAATCCGTCAAGCAGAGAGGTAATGGCACATTCCAAATGCTTCCATCTTGGGACTTTGTGTCATTATAATAATCCCAAACACTCCTGTAACCTTTTAATTTCCTTCACCTCAATCACTGTCCAATATGTCCTATACTTTTGAGGCGAGGCACCTCATTTGAATCATCTGATGGAGCTTTGCTATCCTTCCCATGGTATAAGTATTGGTATCATATCGGCATATCAGCATATCGGCGGATACATATCGGTATTGCTGAGACCCATACTGATACAGATCGGTGGTGTCGGTATCTATTGAGGGTAAAATGGTCCAATAATAAACTTTCATCCTAATTTGAGGGCAAAATGTTCCGTTCTGACCAGATACATCCGATCCGTAGTGGTATCGGTATCGACTGAGACCGATACTATGATCCGCCCACCCTGCAACTCCTTTAGCCTCCATCGACTGTTGTGGATCTACCATATCCCGTCGTCCACAGTCCACACCTCTCTCAATTGATCACTGTACAGCTAGTCAGATTTGATGTGAATTGCGTAAACAAGAATAACAATGAAAGCAGAACGAACAACAATAGGAAGAAAGGGGGGATTGAGAGCTTGTGCATTGAGTGTTTTGGGATTGGCAATGGCATCTCTTGCAAATACAAGATAGGGCGAACATATACAGATAAATATGGCTGCTATATACAAATATACTGTCAAAGACGGATACCCTGCAGTACAACGGTGAGAACCTTTTGAGATGGAGACAGTAGTTCATGCCTGAAGCATTTAATCTTATATTTACTTCTTTTTTTAGTACCATTGATACCGAAAGACCGAATCTCATCTCAGGATCATGTGGATTGGAATGCGAAAATATGATTCATGTGGCCAAACTGAAATGGTTGGGACTAGGCTTAAATGATAACGACTGATGATCCTGATGCTTTTGGTTTTTTTTTTTTCGGATTCTTCAGGTACACAGCATTTTCTGAGCTGTTGCCTCTTCTAGCAGCTGGGGCAACTCCATTGTTGAAGGTTAAAAGGATATGCCAGAAGATTGACATGCAAAATCTCACCATAGACAACTCTGTCACATTCTCCAGCCCTTTCGCCACTTTTTCCTTCAGCGCAGGTGCTACTTTTGAGGTTCGAAGTCCTTCAAGGATACAGGTACCTTCATACATACATGTGATTTTCTCCATTGGTTCATCCTATAATTGCTGAATGCGATCTGATGAGGTGATGGTTACATGGTGATTGGTACATTTAGTTGGTCGTTGGGGGTAACAACAGCCAATTGTTTGTAGGGTTGAAATCATTGGGGAAATTAGTAAGTCACTGCATTTCCCAGGTGGCAAATTTGATCACTGGCTCCAAACTCGCGTGTGTATCAAATCTACATGTCCCTGGGAAGAGTGAACAGCCTTTTCCCTTGGGATGCAAGTACTTTATTTGTCTTTTAATCTGTCAGCTGGGAGACTCCCATAAAAAAAATGGGCAGGGCAGAGGTGGGATAGCTGAACACTTGCTCAGCGGGGGCAGGCTACATGGGCAGGTTCTGACTGCCATGTGACAAGTTGTTTGGTGCTCAAATTTTAGCCTCAGTTAGGGTCCTTCAACCCCCATTCATATGTAAATTTTAGTCTAGATGAGCTCTTACATGTGGCAAAAATCATGGTCAATGCTTCGCTAAAAATACACGAGAAAGTTGTATCACGAAATTTGACAGGTTACCAATCAAGAGGGTGATATATCAAACCTAAGGTTTGGATTAGCCACAGGGATCCTCCATGTAGTTAAATTACTAATTCATGTGTAGCATCTTGTCACTTGCCGTCCCAGGTAATGATAGCAACCTCCCCTTGGAATGCTCTATGAGACGAGATGACCACTCGGGAGGACTACTAAAAAAAATTATTGGTATGCTCTTGTGATTGTCTACGACGGTGAAAATGAAATAAAATGGTACTAAAAGAAAGCTGCAGGACTCGGGAATTCATATGGCTCACGCAGAGAAGAGAAATATCACCAGAGTGATACTTTTTCCCAAAAAAAAAAAAAAAAAAAAAAAAAAAAAAAAAGATTATTCGGGATATATTGACTGTCACTGTTCTTATGTGTGCAGGTCCAATTCAAGGAAGGAACTTTTCAGCCTCCGGAAATAAAGCCAAATGTTGATCTTCCTGGTGATGTAGAGGTTTTTGGGCAGAAAATCAATTTGGCACCTCTACAGCAGTCTCTCACTCCAGTACAAGAAGCCGTGGCAAGCATTTCAAGTGCAATCTCAGGCCAGCCACCTCTCAAGGTTCCAATTCCTGGGGAGAGGTCCAGTTCTTGGCTTCTGATAACTTACCTTGATGATGATCTTCGGATCTCAAGAGGTGATGGCGGCTTGTTTGTGCTTGCCAAAGAAGGAAGTTCTCTTCTTTATCAGTAGCAATGATACCTCAAGGTAATCGCTAATCAGAAGGCAGAGGAGGATTTGGTATGTTTTTAAAATTTTTATCTTTTTTCTCTTTTTGGGTAGCATCTTTAGTGGTTTTTTTCCCTATGGATACCGTTGCTGTAGAGATCTTGAGGATGCTTTCTAGAAGCCTAGGCCCACCTTTGAAATAGCTTATAGAAATTTATAGAATGGAGAAAACAGAACTTTACCTTACACGGATTTTTCATGTATCTAACCAATAGAGAGGTTGTCGACACTATCTTGCGCTTCAAGGGTGGCGTAATCTCCACCGTCCAATTGACATCAGACTTACGTGGTGCAACACTAGCCATCTGTCCCTGCTACAAAAAAAATCTGTTCGCCCGACCACTCACAAGGCCTGAAATAGAATCTTCTCATACGGAAATAGATCGACATGATTCCAGTTGCGTTGGAAAGGTCGAGTTCCAACTCGACGCACTAAAGCTTCAATGAATACTTCTCCTTCCAAATCCACCATTTTGGCACGCTCAAATTGGATCCAAAATTGACACATCAGCGTGAACTTATAAAATCATCACATAATGTGAACTTTTCATCTAATGCTGCCACATGCTGCCAATCATTGAATAACGCAGTAATACATTGCCAAGTAGTGTCACATATGCTTGGGTATCCCTGTATCACTATCAAATTGAGACTTATGTCATGATCTCATTGTTTGACACTTCCAGCACTGCCCATATCACTCTATTAAAATTGTAATACATTTGTACACAATCAGTACATGCATGTGCTGTAACATCTACAACCTATCCATTTCATGCATAATGTATTGAAATATAGATTAATCGCTTGGGAGTGTAGACGCCTCATTTTCTCAGCCCGGAGTGGTGTCGGAAGATGATGAGTTGGAGTTCGTTTGAAATGTGATGGGATCTTTTATTTATGGTCAGAAGTGTTTAGTGTACCCTAGGCAGTGATCAGAGTCTCCATGTTGTTTTAAGAGGTATTAAAATTGATAAAATATATTTCTCAAAAATCATGGTTAGTTAGCTTTGTCATGCTTTAGAATGGACATAGCCCAAACCCCCAAAATTCAAGACAAATTTTGGTTCAAGGTTATACCTGAATTGGGCCCGTGTTTATGCCAGTCCAAGTTAGAAAATGTGCTGGGCCGACATTGAATAAGTATTCACTGTATTGTTGGTGCTTTGGTAGATGTCATATGAAGCTAAGAAGAGATGGGCTTGCATGGTTGAGTACACACTCAAGGTTTATGCTGTTCAATATACTTGTTGCGAACTTGTAACGATTTCTCAGATTTTCGGAGCTACCTTCCATTTTGAATTTGAGGTAGCTCAAATCATGAGAGATGAAGGTCTATGAGTTTGCTTTCCATTAAAATTTGAATCAGGTTAATCAGATATCGAAGGGGAGAGTTAAATCATAATTCTCAGGCATGGCGTGTATTCTGAAGATAGCAGTGTTTGCATATAAACCGAATTAAAGTTCAACAATGTAGGTATCCTATGTACTCTTATAGTGCATAGACTTGGGCTATGTTTGGGTGCCAAGAAAATTTAAAAAAAAAAATAAAAAAATAAAAAAATAACACATCCATACCAAATCTTTTTTTTTTTGTGAAAAGAAAAAACTTTATAACTAAGGAATAAACAAAGTATTTACTAGAGTCTGGTCCATACAAAAAGTCATGATGGCATTTGACTGCTTTCCTAGCAAAGGTGTTCATCCAAACTATGATAGAATTATCAGGGGTTACCAAAAAATACATATCATCCCTGATATAAGAATTAAGATCAATCAACAAAGGTACCATATCCCATGGCCAAGAGCTTTGTGATGGTTGTGGAATATGTTGAAGAAGCTTTTTTTTTGAAATCCAGACTTCCTTGATCTTAATACCAGACTGAAAATATGATGAAGATCAAAAAGTATTGTTGTTGCTTCCGACTCCAAGTCATGGTACACCGTCAAAAAACCTGCATATGCTAAGACCACTTTTCCTTGAGTCAACACAAAAAGTCCAAGCAGAGGAATCTATGCTTTGTTGGAAGATTCTTGCACATAGTAAAACAGGAAAATCAAAATGAGGTGAATTTAAATCCTTAATAGAGATCGGGATATCAAGGGTCATAAAGTTATCACAACTACAATCATCAAGGGTGGGTGGATTAAGATTAAGATCCGTATCCAATAGTTGATGAGAGTCATTGTCCTAATAGGGTCAGTCTTAGTGTTCCCAACAACTCTGTTTCTTGAATCCCAAATACAATAACAAGTAATTATAAAAACAAAGAAAAACCACTTAAGAGATTTTTTTCCAAGTTGGTTTTTGGAATAAAAAGATATGCAGAAATGTTCCATAGATGGGTATAAGAGATGCTCAGTTTTCAAACCCAAAGGGCCCGCGGAACAGATGTGCTTGGCCCAATTGCATGAGAGTAATATGCACCACATCAACTCCGTAGAGTGTCTGCAAATCAAAACAATCAGAGTCGTCAGGACTCCATTTCGAAATTATTTCTCTAGTAGGGATACCTACATGTAAAACACATCAAAAGAATATATTAAATTTGGGATGTATAGGGAGTGTCTAAAAAAAATGTTCACTAGCGGACACTTAGAATTGAACGGAGATGAAATATTGTTTAGCAAAAGAATCCGCGATGCACGACGCATAGAGAATTGACCATCCTTTGCTAGAGTACACCACTAGCTATCATCATTAACTGATAATGGAATGTTAGTAATTTTTTGGATAAATCAGTATGAAATGCAAGATGAAAGCAAAGAAGGATTCTATTGAGAAGTAGAACAAAAATGACTCACCTTGTCATTACTTTGAGTTTGATTCAAAGAGGATAGTAAAAAATAAGATTAAACATTTAGAATGCATAGATCATCCCAGAAAAAAGAATTGCATACGTTACCAATGATTCAGAAGAAAATTCTTTTGAGAATTGGGATAATATTGGCAATACAGTGTTCCAGGTCCATGATCTTCCCTTTGACATAATTTTAGGATTGAAGATCGAGTAGTTAAAAAAATACTTAGCTTTGAGAATCCAAATACAAAGGGCATTGGATTGTAAGATCAGACGCCAAACCAATTTGAAGATTAAAGCAGGATTAGTAACTGAAACCTTACGGATACCCAAACCTCCAAACTAAACAAGGAGACAAATCTTATCCCATGCAATCAAAGAGGTCTTCCTGCTGACAAAGCAATACTCCCAAAAAAATTTGTTAATATACTCCCATTGCCCATCTACCATATAAATGACAAAACCCTCCATTAGTCTGGTTAGGCCAGAAACTCTTATTTACCATCCTTTTGCTTTCTTCTGACCGTACATTGACGGAAAAATAAATTAGAAGAAAAATAGGAAAAAGAAAAGAAAGGGGATTAATATTTAATAACAAGAGCCCGCCTTGAATGCCGGGCAGATAGAGACAGCACTGCCCAACAAAGAGACAGTGTGGTCACCATCCCATATACTTTAAAAAGAGAGCCATCATCACATTCACCATACTCTCTACTTAATTAGAGAGAAAGATAGAAGAGAGATGGAGAGATAAGATAGTCAAGGCTGCTGTGCTGCGCTGCGCTGTGCTGTGCTGTGCTGTGCTGTGCTGTGCTGAGCTGAGCTGAGCAGTCCGGTCAGCGAGGGGTCAATCATAAAGCAATGGATTGCAAAATCATTGCTCAGTTTCCCTCCTACCTTTTTCACATTCCACATGTCTAGGCCTCCTCCTTATAAATAAAATAAATAAAAAGCCAAACACCCCCACCATCATCAACACATCACCCAATTAGTTGATTTACAAAGTGAAAGAGTATGAAAACCACTGGCTGTCCCTCCCTACTAAAGGGCCCATATTCTCATGTACCCTTCTCACCCTCTCTCTCTCTCTCTCTCTCTCTCTCTCTCTCTCTCTCTCTCTCTCTCTCTAGATGTACATAGAGCTGTAGTAGAGAGAATGATCTCCCGTTAGCTCCCGCGAGATTCTCGCCTTATTCTTCGTTGTGTAACGCAGTGTTAGAAACTGTCACATTCGAATAATTTTGGGATTCAAAATTAAATTCACTAAGGACCAAGGATGTGTTTGGAGTTTTAATAATACACCTACACGCTGCGTTTGAGAGAGAGAGAGAGAGAGATGTTAGATTTTGAGCTCAAATATGGAAGAAAGTTCTATGTGGGGTGCCCATGCCACACACTGGTGGGGCCGTCACCCCCATGAAAGGTGGGAATTGTGTCCTCCATGATGCCAACATGTGTGTTTTCACTAGCCCCACAAAGAACACTGACCCTTCAAATTAATATTCAGAAGATCATAACTTAGCTTCACTTTCACGGTTAACAATCAAGATTATATCTACAGTACAACACATTAAGGCTATGTTTGGATGCCAAGAAAAAAAAAGAAAAAACATATTGAGAAAAAAATCATCATGATGCAATGATTGATTAATGTATCTATATCTCTTCTTAAATTCAAAATTGTTTTTTTTTTTCTGTTTTCTTTTCTTGGGTTCCAAACATAGCCTAAAATAAGGCTCAAACCGAATAAAATCCAAAATTCTAGAAAATTTAAAATGGTGCATACAAAGACACGGATTAAGGGATTCTTTTGTTATAAAGATGTAAAAGGCTTGTCCAAACACCTAAATTAAGGCCTAAACCGAATAAAATCCAGGATCAAAATAGAACCATGTCAGTTAAATTCTGATTAGAAACACATGCTCTTATTTAGTTCAATTTCCATATATTGTATCTTGCACCGAACCGAAACAAGACCAAAAAACCAAAACCAAACCAATTGTCACCCTTAACTAGACGATGAATTTGAGAGAGAGAGAGAGAGATTTTGAGTTCAAATATTCAGAAGACTATCACTTACACAGTTAAGAGCAAAGATTATATCTGCATTGTGGCCATTAAGTGGGTCCAAATTTTATGGATAGGTAGAGCCTAAGGTCCTTTACTGATGTCTCAAGTTTTATGAAAAGTTGCACACTATAACTAGAATCTGTACCAATAAATGTGTGATATTTGAAATTTGATATGTTGCCCATTGAGGGTCATTCCTAATCAATTGATTGGAACATTTATTTATTTATTTTTTGATATATTAATTAGAGGGTAAAATATGTACAATATTGTCCAAGATTACAAAATCCTCATGTTTTTAAGAGAGCCTTCTATACATAGGATTGTACTTTGGAATATAATTAATCAACAATGTGGAAATCTAGACAACTGTTGAATATATACTTTATTATTAGAAACAAGATTTCTATTCATGTATTTATTCCATAATCAATATGGGGACTTATAAACTTGATAATTTGTTAAAAGAGTGTCGTTCCTTGTTTTCACCAAAATAGTGAAGTAAGAAATTATAACCTTCTTTCAACTGTACTTGTTTTATTCTCAAAATTTATTTAATGTAGATGGTAAAAAATAGTTTAAAAAATTTGTATATTTTTCGAGTAGGCATGTGAAATGATAAGATTTACCCTCATTGAAAGACAATATGTTATTACTGAAATGGGAAAAAAAAGAAAGGTTACGACTTTATTTTCACCAATGTTATTTACAATAAGATTTTTCCTTTGTTAAAATTATACAAGACAACTTCAATTAGAAACTTAACCACAACAAAAATTAGTAGACTCATGTCATTTTAATCTAGATTTAGAATATATCAATTAAAGTAGGCGACAAGTCTGGTTAAATTTTGGTGCATTGTTACTATTTACAATCAAGCCATTGCCTTCAATCTAGAGTCCTTATGGGAGTACCCTTTTAAAAGTTGAATTTTGGAGCATTGTCACTTGGTCGTGCAGTGCACACCGACCTTGTGCCCAGACACAAAGGCGCATGAAATTACCGTTGCACCCCCTGAAACCTGAAAAGTGATCAGGGATGCGAGACGATCATTTTACACACCCCTGTGTCAGGACACAGGGCTGACGTGTCCGGCATGACCGGGTGGCGTTCTTTCTCCCTAATGAGAAATATTTGAGTGATTTATCAAAAAAGAAAAAAAGTTGCAAAGGATTCAATAGACATCTAAATATATATACTAGTGTTTATGCTTATAAATAAATTTCAACCTATAAAAAAAATTGAGTTTGTGACCACAAGGGTTGGTCCCTAATATAGGACCATTTCATATGTGGATGGATGGAATGGAGTACAATTTGATGCATTGTACCTGCTAGTATTAATTGTGGAGGATGAGAAATTGAAAATCGAAGGAGAAAATAGAAACCAATGGCAGGGAATGTTAGAGCTTCAAGGAAAGATCAAAATAATTTTTGGTAATTTGAGAACATATACTAGCTTAACCCTTTCAAATAGTTCTCAGTGGTCCTTTTCGCCATCATAAACTTTCTCTGCCTTAATGCCACATTTTTATTTTTTTTTATAATAATTTTGCAAGGAAAGAAACTAGTTATCACAATCATGATATTATTTTGAAATGGCACACTTTCTCCTTTTCTTTTTTCAATCCTTATTTGCAATTAGAAACACATAGGATAGATAATCCACCTTACTCATCATTTGTAGTGAAAACAAAAAAAAAAAGGTGAAATAGTGTCTCTAAGTCTAAGGTGTTTTACACCCACTCATATAATAGTTTTTTGGGAAAGAGAACACCATCTGGTCGTGCAACACATGCTGCTTCTGTGCCCTAACATAGAGGCGTGCAAAATGAACGTTGCACCCTATGCAACCCCAGAACTGATCAAAGGATGTGATGATCATTTCACATGCCCTTGTGTGTGGTCCTATCAGGTGGCGTTCTTTCTTCCTGGTTTTTATGATCTTTTCTCACCAAAAAACAAATTAGAAAATTACATTATGAGAAAAATTCTTATAAAAAAATTCATACTTCTACATTTTATGCACAATTATACATGTACATGATAAACATTAAATGCAGTCAGATGAGTATATTATAAAAACAACCGCCAATCGATGAATACCTCTCCCTTCTCTTTCAAATCAAAATCTATTGCAATTTGACATGGCCAAAATATTGTATGTTTACCTCAACCCTAATATCCCAATCCTAACATTATCAAAACTAAACCCTAAACCCCCAATCAAGGCAATTGAATGTTTAATTTAGATATAGCTTTCCTTCAAAGTCTTTTTGTCTACCCGATTTACTAGCGCCCGACACACACCACACATTAGGGATGGAGAGTTTTATTTACCATTTTATCCCCCAAATAAAAAAAAAAAAATAAAAATGGATAGTAGATCAAAGTATCACGTATTATTATAACAGGAAGAGCACGACTCTCTATAAGAAAAGCATCCAACGGTGGGGACCATATGGTAGGTCGTACAAATCTGGAGCAAAGCTAAAATAATTTCCTTTTCCCTTCTCTCTCTCTTTTTTTCTCTCTTTCTTTCTTTCTTTCTTTCTGCTTAAAAGTCGTATTTACTTATTCGGAATTGATGAAAGCGCCTCGAGCCGCGCGCCGCTGCAATTCGTGAACGATTCGGTGAAAACAAGGCGTCAATATTGCCAGAAGGAAATCCCAATTTTTTATAATTAAAAAACAAAAGAAGGGAGGAAGGGAGGTGGGGGGACAGAGAGTGTCGCTGTCATCGTCAAACTACACTTCACCAGTCTTATTCAAGAGAGAGAGAGAGAGAGAGAGAGAGAGAGAGAGAGGGGTGATCTGACGGGGCTTTGTCTGGCAGAGAGCGTAAGTTGGAAACGCTAAGATGCGACACGTGACTCAATCGCAGGCCCAGAATAAATGATGGTGTAATCATTATTAAATAATTCTCTCTTTTCTCTCTCCCACTCTACCCCACCTCTCTGCCCTGATCGGCCTTTGCTTCTGCACACCACTACAGGGTACGGACCCTCTCTCTCTCTCTCTCTCTCGTTCATGATTAGGGCTTCTCAAGCCTTATTAGGCAATTTGAATAGAGAGAGAAGATTCTGATCCAGTGGATTTTAAGGTGGATTCCTTCGGAGATTGAAAAACAATCTTTATTGTTGTGAACAACTAAGCCAACATGTAGACCTGTCAGAAATTAAAAAAGTGGCACTGTTCTTTTTACCGCAGCGCGGCGAGTGGGTGTAATGACCATCTTGCCCTTGAAGTGACAGATCCATGTGTCTGGACACAGCCTGCGTTGTGGCACAGAGAACATTCTCCCATAAAAAACAAAAAACTCTATCTATAGTATTTGTTTCTTGATTTTTTTTTGTTTTTTCTTTTTTTCTTAAGTTGGGGTTTGTTCTAACTTATTAACCATAAGCAAAAGATTAATGGAATGTACCTCTTCTAGCAAGACCACTGAGTTAATTTATGGAATGTTCAAGCGAAAATTGAGGATGTTAACATTGTCTTTGCTTTTCGGTCCATTTCTCTTAGCAACCTTCTTTATAAGTTTATCTTTAAACAGATTGAAGAAGGTGGTGTACGATATTGCTAGCATCAATCAAATTGCTTTAATTCCTGGGCATAATATTGGACAACATTCTCCTTAGTCTAGAGGTTGTTAGAGGTCTTGATAGAAAATTCTATCCCCTTGGCCGGTGTTGCTTAAGTTGGATATCCATTAGGCTTTTGACTCTATCAGGTGGCATTACATTAAGAGTACCTTGGAGTCTATGGATTTCCTCCTTATTTTATCCACTGGGTCCTTTAATGTATCTCCACTACCCATATTTCCGTTCTGATTAATGGTACCCCTGTTGGACATTTTGAGACTTCTGTGGGGATTCTCCGAGGGTGTCCCCTCTCCCCCCTCAATTATACATTTTCTATAGAGGGGCTCCCTAGGAATTTCCATCAAAAGATTGAAACGATCTCTCTCATGCCCCTGGGGAAGTTTAGGCTTATGAATCTCACTCGTCTTATATATGCGGTCAATGTGATGATTTTCTCGAAAGCTCAGACGGATTCCATCATTTCTATCATGGACTCTTTTCAGAAGTTTTCTGAGCTATTTGGGATTAGAATCAATCCTCAAAACTTCATCCTCTACATTGCAAGGGATTTCTAATGTTGAGAGGAACATAATTAGAGCCATCTCTAGATTTTCCTTGGGAGTCTCCATGTCACTTATATAGGTTTGCCATTAATTTCCTCGAAGGTTTCTGTGCATCATGATTTTTCCATCCTTGATAGGCGCTGCCTTGACACTGTGAGGCATGCACTGACCACCTTACTCCTGCCCGAGCGCCTTGCTCAAGTGGGGTTAAGGCGGTCGTTGTGCGCCTCACCATGTTTGGACAGCATGGCCCTGTCAGGCAGCTCAGCAGTAGAGGATCTGGATCCCTCCGTAAGAGGCTCCAACTTTGAAAGAGCAAGCTTTTTTCTTATGTTGGTAGAATGAAGCTGATTTGGTCTTTCATGCAACCTTCATATCTACATTGGGTTAGCATCTTCGGGATTCCCAAAACCATCATAAAAAAAATAAAAATTCAAATCATTAATTTGCTCTTTTTTGTGAAAAGGCTAGAACTCAAAATTTTACACATATGTAGTTGGGAATCTGTTTGCCATCCAAAGGATGATGGTGCCTTGGTATTAGGAGAACGAAATTTGTGAATAATGTTGCCTTGATTAAGCTCATTTTGGTGAGTTGCAACAAAATAGGATTCTATCTAGTTGGATGGGATTTACTCTACGATACTAAAAAAAGATTCTCTTTGGATTGTTCATTTCTCTCTGCACTCTTCCTGGTCATGGAGAAAGATACTCCAACTGAGGCCTCTAGTGGTTGGTTCTATGAAGTTCTCCATCAATGACAGGGAGGACACCCTTATCTGGTTGGATTTGTGGCATCCAAAGGTGTTTTAATTTCCCTCTATGGTGTGTGTGTGTGGGGGGAGGGGGGGTCGAATAGGGTAGCAAGGGTAGTCTCTTCCATTATTAGGATGGTTTTTGGGATCCTAGTCCCCCTTATCTCCCCTGTCCTTTCTGAAGCCTAGGCTGACCTCCTCTTGTCCCTGGGAGACCCTGTGGTAGTGGGGATTGTCTAATTTGGACTTTTTGCTCCTTAGGGAGATTTAGTATGGCTTCTGCCTGAAATTTGATTAGATTTAGGCCACCCCTGATTCCTTGGGGTATCTAATTTGGAGGAATGGTTTTATTCATAGACATAGTTTCATTGCTTAGAGGGCCTACAATCCTACCCTTCCAATTCAATCCTTCCTTCAAAGTAGATCCATTCGTATTCCCAATTGCTCCGAAATGTTGAACAACACATCAATCATCTCTTCTTTAGATGCCCTTGTTCAAAAGTTATCTGGGAGGTTATCCTTGCCACGTGTTGGCCTTCCCCTCAACCGACCCATACCTTTTTTACAGAGTGGGCATGAGTGCTATCTCATTTTAAGGAGAAGTCGCAGTGATGCTATTGATTGGCATACTAACTTTTTGTGCTGTCATCTATCATATTTGGTGGAAGAAAAACATGAAAAGATGGTCAAATTCATTATTCAAATAATTGGCAAATTTGATCCTCTAGCAACTTCAAAGTTAGGCAGAAGGCTCTCACAATCCTTGCCCCTATTAAGGAGAGCGAGAGAAACATGCTGATTGCGTCCACTTGGGATGTGCCCCTTCAGTTTATTTCCTCCTACCCCTAGTGTTCTCCTGCTTCGCTGGCCTAAGTTTTTGATAATTACTTTGCTACTCTTTAGAGCTTTGTTTTGGTGTCCTTTTTCTTGTTTTTTGTTCTGGCCTGTAGGTTTTTTGTTCTTTTTGTTAGTAGGCTTTAGTTCCTTTTTTCTTTACCCTTTTGGTTTAGTAAATTTTTTATCAACAAAAAAAATAAAAATAAAAATTACTGAGTTAATTAAATAAGAAACTCCAAAAAACTCATAGATTTTGTAAAAATTTTGCTTCTTCTTCTTGATCCCATTTCAAGGTTTCAATCAATCTTGGATCTAGCCGATTTCAATTGAACTGAAATTCAGAATTAGCTTGAATTTGGCTTTAAAAAGTGTTCTCGATTCATGAAATTAAGCCATCAAAACTAACACATTGTGATCAAGAGGTCATGGGTTCAAGTCTACTAGAAACAGCCTTGATCCAGGCAAAAACAGGGGTAAGACTGCGTACATTATGAACCTCCTCAGACTCTACAGTAACGAAAGCCTCGTATATTATGTACACCCTCTATCAAAACTAATACATTCCTTGGTATAATTAACAAACATAGAGCATAATTAAAGTTTTTTTTTTCTGCAAAACTTTCAGACCTCATAAATAGCTCTAAAAAGAATTGGAAGGGGAATAGAAGGGAAAGAATGTGGAGGAAGAAAGCATCACACGTGACTTTCACGTGACATCACATGTTTTGAGTCAGAATAGAAACTAATTACCCATACACACACACACACCTATACCAATTGCCCAAGTCAAATTCCAATTTCTCCCTATCTTTTTTTTGAAGGTCTAAAAATGTAAGTAAAAAAAGTTGATAGGTAGTAATCATGACAGCAATTATTGCTAAAAGCTTCCCATGCAGGAGTTTTCTTTCACATGTGTCAATAGAAATGTCATACCATAAGCAGCTCATGTCTTTGTTCTCCTAGGAACCATTGGTTTCTATCTTTATTACAACCTCACCTTCAAAGTATCAAAAGAACCCTTAATTAAGAGGGCTTAGAAAGTTGCAGTCATTTTCTCTTTTTACTCATCTCTTTCTTCCTTTCAAATCTATTTAAGCTTGATAGTACTTAATGCTATATGGGCAAATACCTAATTGGAATTACCACTATTGATTAAATCAGAACAAATCCTAAATGGGTTAGATGGTTGGGAGGTTTTGAAAGAAAAACTTGGATTAGAGAAGACAATTAATTTTGAATTAGATAACTCCAAATTCAAAAAGTTTAGTTGGTTTCAATTGATCTAATGTAGAGCTTCTAATTTGGAGTTATATGTATTGTCATTAGTTAGGTTATTCATCCTTTCTAGATTCCAAATGGTAGTTTTTCACTGGATTGTTCATCAATTGGGAGAGTAATTAGGTATCTTCCAAGTGTATGGTGGCTCTGGTACAATAAAAAGAAATATAGAACAACCCTAGCTTTTACCAGAACAAACCCACAATTAGTTAAATGTAAAAGTGTGGGAAGAGGAAAACTCATAATAGAGATACCATTTTATTTGAATTATATATATATATATATATATAAAATTTCAAATGTGAATAGTTTGGCCGGGTTTGATTTATGGTTGGGTTTAATACAGGACTGAACCCGAATTTGAAGAGGGGTTGATGTTTTTTGAGCACCTTTAGGATAAACATTATAATTAGGAGTTAAAAGTATGAGATTTTCTTATTGAGATCATAGTCGGAAA
Source organism: Telopea speciosissima (assembly GCF_018873765.1). Taxonomy (NCBI): domain Eukaryota; kingdom Viridiplantae; phylum Streptophyta; class Magnoliopsida; order Proteales; family Proteaceae; genus Telopea; species Telopea speciosissima. The sequence continues at coordinate 36,169,794 of NC_057926.1, read as the reverse complement.
ATCAGGTTTTCTGACTCGACTCCTTTTTTAGAAAAACATGGTGACTCGGCCTTGTCAAACCCGGTCAAGGCGAGTCATTTTTTTAATGCAATAAATATGTATAAATTATTAAAAAAATAGAAAAATACAGAAAAGATATGGGAAAACCACAAAAAAAAGAAGAAAGAAATTACATATCAATGCATTTTAGAGTTTGTACCATTGAACAAGAGAAGGGAGTCAAGGAGTTGAGGTTTTCTTACTGTTTTAGAATACATATTTACTATTTTACTCAACTCAATTTCTAAGTGAACCGACTATATGGTTTTTAAAAAAACAATTAAACTCATCGAGTTTGTCATGACTCAGGTAAAAATACCGAGTCGTATATGACTCGGACGATTTATGACCAAGTCTCGTCATTTTTTACCTTGACCTAGTCTACATGACTTTTGACTAGAATTTCCAAAATTTTGACTCAACTCGGGTGACTCGCCCCAGTCAAAACCCAATTTTCACCCTTTTAGCATAACACACTTGTTTTTAATGAGAGTAAATCTGGTCATATCACATATACGTATACTTGGAAAATATGCAAAACAATGACATCTTTTGATAATCATACAAATCACTTTCAATTTAATTTTGAATTTTTTTAGGGATAAGATAAGTGGAAATCAAAAGAAAATTTTGCAAGTGAATTGTAGTTGTGATGCAAAATTATCCTTTCTAGATTCTGAATGATCCTTTTTGTCAACTTGTTCATAAGTTACAGTTAGGTAACTTGCAAATGAATTGTGGTTGTGATGCAATAAAGGGAAGTCTACAGTAACATAACACTATTTTTCATTGAATGTTTCCTTTTGGAGTTTTTCAATGAGGAGTGTGGACACAAGTAGCCAAAGTTTTCCACTATGTCTTATGTGGTGTCTCATTGTTTGTGATCCTGTTGGTTTGTGATATTTTTTTTTTCTGATTTCTCAATGGTAAGGATAGGGATAGTTCAGCCTCTGCATTTGCTCTAAGTAGTTGTGCCCATTAGAGGTCAGAACAGTCTCTGATCAATTATTAGATAAGTTAAGAAACACATTAATCTTAAGGGATGAGTGGAGAAGAATTATAACTAGAATACCTTAATGCCTATAACCTGTTTTGTACAAAAGCATTTGGCTAGATAAGAAAATTTTGGTGCATATGGGGCCTACCACACTTATGATCATGTGCTATTGTCTTCTCTTATCATCCTAGAACCAAAAAAGCTCAAGCTAGAGAATTCATAGCCCTTCATCACTAGTATCAGAAGAGTATTTATGACACATGAATGGTACATACATCCATGGGAGGCTTTCTAAATTTAAGGATAAGTTTAGCAGATCAGAATTCTTTTTGATAACCAACTAAAAAAGGGTCCCTAGCTTGATAATTAGTACAACTGTTAGTATGAGACTTGTACAGATCCTGACAAACCCTAGTTTGTCAAGAAATAGTGTTTAATAGAGTCTTGTTTTGTAGTAAAATGACTCTTGTACAATGATGGAATCTCCTTGTTGGGTATGTGTTGAGCCATGATTGGTTTGCAGAAAGCTCTCTGTTCCTGTATTGATCCTCTGAATAACCACAGAAAGCTTTTCAATTACTTTGCTGGATTAGATTCACTAAGGAGCAGAAAGAATTGAATGATTAGGAGTTCTTCATGAGAAAGTACAATAGAAAATACTGTGATTAGTGCAGTTTTAAACAAAGTAAGTCTGACAATATATAATATCCTTTGTACTTAAAAGCAGTTGTACATGTGGTGCGTTAATATTTGTTGTTCATTAATTACCAATTTAAAGTACGTAATGGTTGTAATAGCAAAAGGTAATGTGACATCCAGATTGGATTTGAAGGAACCTAATACCCTAGTTAGAAAATAAATTACTTGCTTTAAAGCTTCTGCCTAAGCCTTCAATATTCCTCATTAAGAGATGTTAGTTCTTAGCAATAGTTTCTTCACAATGATTAATTGGGGCTTTTTTAAGATAAAGTCTAGACTAAAGGGCTTCTTAGCATAACCCATTATTTCTCCACCATTGTTAAGCCTACCTGCCATCTAAGTGGTGTAGACTCAAGGGCAATATTTAGATGAAGTATAGGGTCAAGGGCTTACTTCATTCATACTAAAAGCAGGTTTAAGAGCTATAGCAAGAGATTAAACAAAAAATATACCTGTTATATTCATATAAAAGATTTTTGTATCATAATTAATTGTCACCATATGCTTGGTACCAACCAGATTTCAGACTCCAAATTACCTATATTTTATAGTCCTTCTTTTGGTTCAAAGCTAAAATGTGTCCTAGAAAGTGTTCTAATGTTAGTTGAGAAAAGGGCATACCATCAAGCAGAGGCCATACATAACCACAGTAAATTTAATCATAGAAGGGAAGGAGGGAAAAAAAACAAAAAAAGCATTGTCAACAACATTCTATGGATTGAATGTGTGGCTCAAATTTGAAGAGAGGATTACCTTACTTAAATTCAGTTCCCTCAAGAGGGTCATGGCTTATAATTTCAAAAGGGCATATCTATTGAACGAGGCTCCCGTCACTACAGGGTCTGGGGAGGGTCATAATGTACATAGCAGTCTTACCCCTGCTTTCGCAGAGAGGCTGTTTCCATACTTGAACCTATAACCACTTGGTCACAATGAAGTAACCTTGCCGTTGCACCAACTCCCGCCTCTTTATGGCTTATAATTTCCTTTTACACTAATTGTTTATTCGACAAGAGATCGCTGCCTGGTCGTTTACCGGCTGTACCAGTGCCGGTTCCAATAAAAGCACGAGCAGGAACATTTGACTAAATGGGATTTTTTAGTTAATTGGAGACTGGGCGATAATTTCGTGCGATCTTATGTCTGGACGTAATAACCATGTGACAGGTTAACATTTATTTTCCTTTGTTTATTTATTTATAGGTTGTTTGTGAAGAGTACATAGTTGGTTAAGATATATGCCTCTTCTTTCTCCATTTATGCAATTGGAGATACAATTCTTTTGTTGTTGATTGTGAATAGCAAAAGAAGTTTGGAATGAAATTTGAAGGAATGTGATGATCTTTAATGACATGGTAGATGAATTATCACCTTTCCATCTTTTGTGTCAGGTGAACTAGTAAAAAAATTTAAAGTATTTGGTTGCCTTATAAGTCAATTTCCTTCCTTGCAGCCCTATATAAGCTAAATATTGTCTGATTAAATTTCTAGGGGAAATTGTGGATTACATATCCTACTTAGTTGAAATTTTAATGCCAGTGAATATCAACTAAGTAATGTAATTCAGATTTAGAGGTTTTGCTTCAAAACTTTGCCAAAACCAAAAGTTCCCCAGAAGGGTAGCTTTATTTCTAAGTATGAGAACAAGAGCTTTTATATCAATCATCAAGAAAAAAAGATTGTGACTAAAGCAGCACAACAGAGAAAGATTATATAAGGTTGCTTTCTCAAACTAAATAGAAATTTAAGGATTTCAAGAACTTTTAGCAACAATTTTACTTAGTCATACATCTTCAGATCCTTTCACTAATAAAAGAAACTAGGTAGCTAGGCCAAAGCAGGTGATAAGATTTTGAATTATAATCCACAAAATGGCAAACACAAAGACACATAAGACTTGAGAGGGACTGGTGCAATACAGACAAAGACAAACCATCATGAGAACATCAATTAAATTTATAGGACTGGTGGAGCTTTACCACTGTTACATCATATGATCTCTTTATCAAGAATGTCTCCAAATGAGTATATTACAATCAAACTCTTGGTTCTTTCTTTTAAACCATTTGATTTTAAAGAAATCATTTTTGTGTTTTCTTTCTTTTCCCCTTTCTCCTCTGATCTTTCTCTTTGTTTGAAAAATGTTAAAGTAAAGCACGTGCAAATGCCCAATAACAAACAAAGAGCTCCCCAATCCTTTTGCTTAGAATTCAATTTTTTTTTTGGTTATGAAAAGGGTCCCATTGCAATTACCGAGGTTCACACCCCACTTTAAGATAATTAAAGGACCTCTCTCTTTCTCTCTACCTCTTTCTAAAGTTGAAAACATATAAAATCAATTAGATTTCATATTTACGTAGGAATATAATATGGTGCCTTGGTTCTTACAGCTTGCTAGGAAGGAGATGCTTTTTTCAACCTTCTCTCTTTTTTTTTTTTTTTTTTTTTTTTTTTCTGCTTTCTGTCTCTTTTGTCTCTTTGTCTTTCTTTCACTCTCTTTTTCTTGCTTTTCCTTTCCTTTCCCTTCTTTCCTCTTTTTTTTCCTGATTTTCAAGTGGGCACCTGATTTGTCATCACCAGCCCTTCAGAGATTATGATTTCAAAATGAGTACTCTTAACTGAAGTTGATATCAAAGTGATCTGCCCAAGGTGAAATCCAGATTGGGCTTCTTGGGGCTTGTTCCTGAGAGACTTGATGAGCTCATATCTGATATGCTTTCATAGTGTTGGCACTTTGGGTCTTTCTGAAAAAATATAAAGAAAAGGAAAGAAAAAAGAAAAAAAAAAGTTAAGAAAGATACTACGGATGACAGTGAATATTGCACATTTTACAGAGTCCAGCAAGAGAATATATACCATGAACCACTTCAATATCAAAGCAATTGATCTGGGTTGTCCATCACCTTCATCTTGATGGGCATTTCCCAAACTATCCAAAGGGGAAGAAGATCTTAACCTTCAAATCTAAAACTAATTGAAGGGAATGACCACTGATGATTCCCTGTTCTAGTAGTACAGTACTAAGGGTAGGGTTCATTAAAGACTGTGGAAGTTGGAATGCTCTTTGACTAAGTCTACTGTCAATTGATGAAAAATTTTTCAAAGCTTTCCACATCCCATGAAATCACTTCAATTTGGAGAAAAATACAGAAGTACCCCTTAACTCCTTAAGTGATCAAATTACTCTTTGAAAGGTCTTTGTCTTTTCTATTCTCTTTACCTTTCTTATCTTGGTAACTGAAAAGAGATAATAGATATTATTCCTTCAATATTCCAATGGACAGTTTTCAAATTTGGTTAAATTTTGCAAGATCAAATCTATTATGGTAGAAGAAGGGTTTTAAGTGGGTACCTCAAAAGGTGATGTGCTTCCTTCAGAATCTCTGGGTTTGCCATGCAACCAAGCTTCTCTGCTGCAAAACCAACAACACACAAAGGAATAATTTTTTCTATCAGTGAAAGCCATACAGCATGAAAAAAGCAAATCCAGAAAAGAAACCCTCTTTTACTATTAACTTGTTTACAGCTCCTTGTCTAGCTTTATCATTTGTGTTGATTGAAAATAAAGTTAAACTCCTCCCCACCATGTGATAGCCCATTATCCATAACAAGAAACTACAAGGAAGCTTCATAAAATTTAGCTTTGGCACCCAAGGTTCTACCTTAACAGTGCCCCCACAAAATCCCAAGGAAAGAGAGATATCTCCATTTCAAGAGTATTTGTCATTGGGATTCATGTCTTTGAATGTAGAAGAGAATAATTTCTTCACTTTCTTTTTTGAACTTCTAGAAGGAATTATTATACCATCATGAAGTTTCACTGTTCTCCTGATCATGGACAGATAGAACAATGCTGTGATATATATCCTTGCTAGAGTTTCTTTTTGTGATCACTTGCATGGATGTATAAGTCTGTGCACATAAGACAGAGAGAGAGAGAGAGAGAGAGAGAGAGAGAGAGAGAGAGATTACAAAACCTATGAAGATGAAAGTATGAAACATTACAAAACCTCATCCAATTACTCTACAGTGGCACCCTTTGTTAACACTTTGATTGCAATGAAAATTTGATAAAATAATAAAATATAAAATCACAATACTAATAAGAAGAAGGGAATGAGAGAAAATGAAAGTCATTAAATCTCTTTCCTAAGGTTCATCCTTCAAGTTACCCATGTCAGAAGAATGGAAGTCCACTCTTTTATTCAGTGAGTTGTTATGCTGATAAATATAAGACATAAGTAACCATTAAATTTCTAGTTGGCAAGTAATAAGAATGATCAAATAACTGGGTATTTAGAGAACATTTCTGGAAACTAGGTATTAGAGAGGATAATGAAATGGGTTAAAGTAGAATATGGGTTAACCTGGAAGAATTGCTCCAGAGGCCACAATAATCCTTGTCTACCCTCCTTCCCTGCTGAACTGAAGATTCAGAAGATCTTGGATTATTATTGTCAAGCATCATATCATCTGAAATTTCTCCAGCTGATCCATTTTCAAATCCATCTGGTTGGCCTGGATGATTAATAGAAAATTAATGAAATAAGAAAGGAACAAACACAAATTATTTGTCCCAAAAACTGAGGAATAAAGAAAAAGAGAGGGGGTGGGGTGGGAGGTGGGTGGGGGGAGGGGGAGGGGGAGGGGAATGAAATCCTCCCCTTCTCCCTGCAAAACTTAAAACACATTTAATAAGAACAATCAGAACAAGGTAGAGACATAAATATATAATTGTTTACCCGAAGAGGTAGGAGGTCTATCTGTGGTCTTTACAGTTCTATACATCTGAAACCATAACCACAAAAATAATCCCACATAAGTAAGTCAAAAAGATTATAGAAATCAAAAAAGACAAAGACAAGCCCAAACAAAAAACCAAAAATTTTTTTATCTCTAGTTGTAATTCCCTATAGAAGAAGGTGCAAGTACCAGCAGTGTGTGCAGGTATCCTCCAAAATCGAGGACCATATGGATGTATCATTTAAGCATGCATGCATGTATGTATGTATTTATGTATATGATGTTAACCATGGTTATGTGTGTTTGGTCAGGGAACCCGAGGGAAGAGATAGAAATCATTGAGAAATGATGGTGTTCGTACTTCTACATATTTGCTATTTTTCATGCACAGAAAGGAAAAAAAAAAAGTCTTTTAAACAAACAAAACCCAGGTCATAAGAAGCTTCCCCAATCCCCAAGTTTTAAATCAAGTAAAAACAGGGTCAGAATCGGGTTGGCTCGTTCAAGACTCGTTTTTGAAGGTCTTGGGCTTTGTCTTACTCGTCTTCTGAAATCTGTTTTTCTTAATTTTTTTTCTTTTCTTTTGTTAGATGGGTTTCTTCTGCCAAGCAAAAAGCTGTTTCTTAACTTGCAGAAACCCACACATCATCAAAGGGAAACAAAAAAAAGAGAGAGAAGAGCTGAGAGAGCTTCGTGTGGAAGACCCTTTCCCAGAGAAACCTTGGAATTCGCAATGCCTGTGATGAGGGATTAATACTTTCCAGTGATGAAAACCAGAAAAAAATAAAAAAAATAAAAAAAAATTGCTGTCTTCAGCTTACAAACACCACTAGAAATGCATCAAAGAATATAGCTCAAAAGAGTAGAAAATCAAGAACAAATTTTAAAAATCTAGGAAAATTTTGAAACCTATTTGGTTCTGATTCTTAAGAAAAGAACCCAATTTGAGATAACTAAAAATTTAGTGACCCTTTTACCTGTAAATGGGATTTGACATGAGCCAAGGTTAGATCTTTCACATCCATGAGCTCTAGAACCGACTTGGGTGTAGCCCCTACAAACCCAACACAAATTTAAAAATAAATAAATAAATCAATTAAAGATAAATTAAAGAAGCAGTGGGAGAGTAGAGAAAAGGAATTGTAAAGAAAAGGGGGAAAGGAAAGGAAAGAACAAAAGAAAGGGTTGAAGCCTACTTTCATGGCCACCTAACAACTCAACAGCATGAACAAAGCGAGCATGAAGGGTGCTAGTCCATCTCATTCGAGGAGCTCTCATGCTTCTTTTGGCAGGAAACCTTGAGAAAAATCTTGATCTCATCATGTTTTGGGGTTGGAATGAAGTTGAAGAAGAAGTAGTAGTTGTAGTTGATGCAGAAGAATCTAGTGGTTGTTGTTGTTGGACATAAGGGAAGGAAGGAAGGTTATGGTAAACAGGAATTCCTCTTATGGGTCTTAAGAATCCAAGCTCTTGATGAAGTCCTTGTTGTTGTTGCTGGTGAAGAACTTGATGTTGCCTTTGGTTTTGTAGTGGTTGAATAAGATTTCCATTACCATGGAGAAGAAGATGATGAAGATGGTTGGAGTTAGAATCTAAGGAAGAAGAAGAAGAAGAAGAAGCCCTTGGATTTGCCAAGGAAAGCTCAAAAGAGGTGTCAGGCTTTGAATCTATTATGGTGGAACCAATGGTGTTATTGGAATCTAAAGCTCTCCTCCAAAAACCAAAATCCATCTCTTCATCTGTTTTCCTCCAAGCTGTGGTGGATTTGCTGTTGGGAGGACTAATTTGAAGAGATAAATCAGGTTGAGCAGGGAAAAGCTCCATCATAAGTGGAAGGGAACAGATAGCTCTGAAATCTTTTTTGCCCCTTTTCTTCCTTCCTTCTTCTCCTCAGCTAACTTCTCTTCTTCCTTTTACCTCACTTATGGATAGATGAGAAGGATTACTCTTGGGTAGTTTCAAAGGTGTCGGTGATGTGATTTCATGGAAAATTATTTGGGTTTTGTTCAGATGGGTTTTGATGAACTAAGGAGATGGTTTTAGTTGCAGGGATTTGAAAGTTTGGGGGTAAGAGAGGGGACAAAGAGGAAGAGAGAAGAGCGGAGGACAAGGTCTGAAGTTAAATGGTTGTTTCTAGCTTGTTTGTGTGAAGTATATGTGAGAAAATGACACTTAGGGAGAGAGAGAGAGAGAGAGAGAGAGAGAGAGAGTGAGAACAGTTTTCTTTCTTTTGTGGACGTGGGTGTACAAGAGAGAGAGAGAGTTAAGAAGAGAGGAAAAGGAGAGAGGGCTGTTTCTTTTGTGGACGTGGGGGTTGGGAGAGAGAGAGAGAGAGAGAGAGAGAGAAAGAAAGAAAGAAAGAAAGAGAGATGAAAAGAAATAAAGGGGGAGAGAGAGATGAAAAGAAATAAAGAAAATAACTTGAGACTGGATTCCTTTTTACTCCTTTTTCTTGTTTTCTTTGAAAGAAAAGGAAATTTTAGTACAAGCTTTAACGTGTACAAATGTCTCTCAAGTCTCAACTACTAAGGCCTACCAGGGTACCTTCCTTCCTTCCCCCTCTCCTTACTCTTTGATTGAATTGAAAGTTTGGTTGGTACTCCTTTCCATTTAACCCTAATTTTCACTTGATATAACTCTAATTTCCAAATCTTGGCCTTTGGTTATTTCCCATTTATAACCCTTCATGATTTTCATAGTGAAACAACTACTTCTCTCCATCCAAAAAGATTCACATCCCTTTCACCCCACATTCCCTTCTCCCACCCCCCATACTTCAGATTTTCTACTTTCCTCTTTAAGATCCACCTCATCATTCCATCTGAATTTGGTTAATAGATGAAGCTCTCTCTCTTGAACCATCTGTCTTTGTCCCAAGAGCTGGACCGGTCTGTCTTGGTCAACCCAAGATTCAATGAACCAGCACCAGAATGGGCAGGCCAATACTGCACTACGGGCACTATAGGCATTAGCCGCCTTTGACTGAATCTCTTCAGATGCATTAGTGTTGTTTTAACCCCCGCATAACCCCCCTCCACGCGGTGTAGAGCCTGAGATCAAACTCGAGAATCCTCGGTCAAACAAGAATTTTCATGTCCCAGTTCTAATACTACTTGTTAGAGACTTGGATAGAATTCATCCTTAAAAACTGACCATTAACGAGAGAATGCCCAAGTGCTTTCTAATGCTCGCATAACTCACCCTAATCCGATGTAGGGCAAAAAAACACTGGTTGCACGAAATTGGTTTTTCGTCTACAGATTGTAGATATTACTTGTCCTAAAATGGACTGGTTATTATGGTAGATTTTGCAGGCTCTATTGGTAAGTATTCCTTTCTTACAATTTTATTTGGTTTCCTTGTTTATCTTATTACCTTTAAAATTTAGATTTGGATCCTCTGCGGCCTGGGGTTGAGCGGCCATCGTGTTGTTCTCAACTCATAGGCCGCCACGTGGATTTGATGCCAATCTAATGGTTGGTAGATGAGCTTAATTTAAAATTCAAAACTACCACTCAAAATAAAAAATAAAATTATCAGGTCATCGTCTATCAACCATTGAATTGGCAGCAAATCCACATGACGGCCTATGAATTGAGTGTAGCACGATGACCGCAAAGGATCCAAATCCCTGAACTCTCATACTCGATATGACAGATTCACATTCCCATCATTCCCATCAGTTTTACCACTTGATTGATGCCTTTCAATAGGATGGGATTAAACTCAAATGAACATGCTAATTAAACCACTCTAACCATCCGACGGTTGAAAAAAAATTTCCATAACAGTTGAAATGTCTATGATGGTGAGGATATAAGGGTCTGATCAATCCTTCTGTTACATCCATCGTACATTGGTAGGTGATGATAGACAGATATACTGTTTTGAATGAACGTAAGGGGTCAGTTGAGATGTCTTAAGTGAGTATCTACGGCTGAGATCAATCCTTTTGAGTGCTTAAATTGACCATGCAGCCGTAATTGATGTTGGACATAAATAATGTCTTTCTCCTTAAATTCATAGATTTGAATGATGCATGTGAAGCTATCAAATACAAGTCAGTGCTCTATCATTCCTTACTTCTCCTTATTTGGGGAGTGTTTGGAAGCAATTCATTATTCCTGACCCAACCCAATCCTCTTCTGGTTCTTAATTGGATTGAAAAGTATAGTAGAATCGCATAGACACCTCATTTTGTCACCTCAGAGATATGAGCAATAATGATGAATAGGTATCCTAGGAATATAGTCCAGCTTATAATTTGCGAGGTCTTGTGTAACTCAAATGATGGTTTTGAGTCATCATTCCAAGGCACTGAGAAAATTGACAAAATTTACCAAAATGCTCTTGAAAGGTTGATTGGTCAAACTTAATGATTAGCTGTGGATCAAGACCGAGTTTCCCTCCACCCACGGGCTAGAGAAGGTGGGAAAGGATATCGGGAGAGTATTTGGAACATACTAAAACCTTAGGAGGAGTTTGTACGAATACTAAGATGATGGGTGAATAGTCCTCTACGGATGGAGGGAAACTTAATCCTAAAATTAAATACATAATATTTGAAAATGATTAAGAAAAATGAAAAGATTTAGAAATTAGTTTATGAAAAATTTCATCTTGACTTAATTGGTTTTGCTTTCAAAAAGATTTTTCAATCCATTTTTTTGTTTGGCTAAACTGGTTGTCAATTTTCAATAATTGAAAAGTATTTAGAAAGAAATTTCCAAAAATAGAAAATTCATGAAATAGAAATTTAGGGATCAAACGTTCGTCAACAATACTTAAGGTCTTGAGGCAGGTTTTATAGATAACTTTGAAAAGGGAAGAGTGAATCAGAAAATGTTGAATTTAGGATGTTTCAATAACAAGTAGATTTATTTTTTTATTTTATTTAGTTGATTAGGAATATTTTGTACATGAATAAAATTTCTGTTCTTTTAATGTTAGAAATCTAGGATTTAGTTTCAGATTTCTGATAATTTGTAAGTTGGGTTAATTTTGGTAATCATATATAAGTTAATAATTTAGGAAAATTAACTCCCTTTCTTCTTTATTTTAATTCAATTTATTTTTATATGCTTTCGCTTTGCTCATGTTAAATTTGTTGATTTAGGAATATAAATTACTAACTAAAAATTAAAAAAAAAAAAAACAAAATAGGAAGACCGGTTTAACCAATTGGATCAGGATAGCTAACCTTTTCTCTGATCCACAACTTTACTTGAATTGACATCTCGTGGTACTAGTTTTTTTTTTTTTTTTGGTAAAAGTGGTACTAGTTCAAATGGGTCATATATAGATCCTAATCTAAGTAGCGACACTAAATCATTTAAATGGATCAGTAAAAAGAATTATTTTTGTGTCACTCTTTTCACAACTACCTCAATTATATTGCACCACATGTTATACAATTTAGATCCTCTACTGTCAAGCTGTTCGACAGAACCCTACTGTCAATACACAATAAGACAAGGAATGACTGCCTTACCCCTGCCCGAGCACCTTGCCCGAATGGAGGTAAGGCGATCATTTACTGCTTTGCTTATTTCATTGCCTTCTTTAAAGAACTTTTTATTCCATACCTGCTTTTGGGGTCCTCAAGATGGCTGACCCTTGGGTCCACTAAATATTGCCCTGTTCATACAGCCGACGGTGTATTTAAAAAAAAAAAAATCTAGCTCCTTTAATATTCCCCTAATCATAAACCCAAAGATGTATTGGAAATCTCTTCTAGCATTGATTGTTTCACAGCAACTCTGCACCTCATATGCTTATACGAGTCAATGGTTTAGGTCAAGAAATGCCAAGCCCTTAGTAGGCTCAAGCATTCCAAGCCCTTAGTGGGCCCAATTATCATGTTATATGTACATCTGATTCACATTCTCCCCATTCCGAGAATGGATCATTTGCACATATCAACAGGTGAACGTACATTTTAGAGTCAATCACATTTTAATTTTGTTTTCATAAAAGGGCGGGCGGTAGCAGCGCTTGAGCACTGCCATTATAAAGTGATGTTAGCAGTGCTCCATCAGTCTCAACCGTTGAATTATTATCATTTAATCTGGAACGTACATTTTATTAAACACATTACCTGTTCTTTACCCATATAGCTAGTGAACTTTTCATCTCTTTCTTTTTTGTACATGGTTAGAGCATTCTGCCCTTGATAAAGTGGAATGACAAAAATAACCTTACTTTTAAAAAAAAAAAAAAAAAAAACCTAACCTGCAACCCATCTTCCCCAAATCGATTGGGGAAGATGAGTTGCAGGTATCCTTCAACCCCCATTTTCCTTCCTTCGTCGATTTCTTTCAATCTTCCTTTTCTTCTTCTTCCTTGTGTTCTCAAATGGGTTGTAGGTTGGGAAGATTTTTAGAATAATCTTTGGACTGTTGTTGTAGTGTAGTGGGAATTCTTCTTTCCCAGATCGTTTGCTTTAACCAAAACTCAGCAGGTGTTTTATGTGTTGTGGCTTCCAGTTCCATTGCATGAAAAATAACGGAATGGACACAGTCGCAGTTGTGCCCGTAAGTGAGGTTTTTGACTCCCCAGAGCTAACAAGTATGAATTCGATGTGAAATCTTGTGGGCAATTTTAGCTCGGCTTTGAAAATGAGAATACAGGGTGCATCATGTTGTATTTTGATTGACTCATGTTCGAAATTCTGATTCGATAAGCCGATCAATTCAAAATGAAGTCGATGGATCGGAATGGGAGAGGGTCAATCCAAATCCAATTTCATTCTGTTAAACCCTAGTTTTATCTTGTAAACCAAAGCCATGCAATCTCGTATGACAAATTAACAAGTATTTATGATGTCTTGTACACCACTTAACATTGGATTATGTTTGCCTTCATCTACGATATATTGAAAATCTCTGCAGCTCCAAAGTCGACAAGCCACCAAACAGGCGGATGTTTACCACTTTGGGTTCACCTCATGGATATATACAAATCATAATCGGATAGAAAAATAAGCCGATTCAAATCGAATCCGCTATGCCCGATCCCAATTCCTACTGTTTTGGAGCATATGACCCAATCTGGGTTTCAAAGGTTCTATCAGAATGTGAACGATTTCAGATCTCCGTGATGAGGAGATTTAAAACCCTAGATTTCTCCCGAGCCACCCCCGGAGTCTGGAAGAGGCATAAACGCTGGGCACATATGGTTTCAAGGGATGATTGCATATGGGTTCAATCAAAGGGGTTTGCAGGGATGATTGCAAATGGGTTGCAGGTTTTTTTTCTTTTTTTATTTTTTAAAGTAAGGGCATTTTTGTCATTCCACTCTATATCGATTCCTAGTCGAACCGTATCGGTGGGTTGGTACAGACAAGGGTGAAAATGTAAAAAAAAAAAAATCTAATTTTTGAACAAAACAAAAAAAGGGTAAACCTAACTGATAGATCGATTTAGATCGGTATCGGTTGAGACTGATATCGATTCCTGGTCGATATTGTATCGGTGGGTCAGTATAGACAAAGGTAAAAATATATTAAAAAAAATAAGTAATTTTTTTGAAGAACATAGGTTAACCTAACCGATGTAGTCCGATAAATACCATCCCGGATCGGTATCGGTGGAGATGGAGATCGATATGTATTAGATTGCAAATACTGATATCGATTCCTAGCCGAACCTGTATCGGTGGGTTGGTACAGACAAGGGTGAAAATGTAAAAAAAAAATCTAACTTTTGAACAAAAAAAAAGGGTAAACCTAACTGATAGATTGATTTAGGTCAGTATCGGTTGAGACCGATATCGATTCCAGGTCGATGTTGTATCGGTGGGTCAGAGGAAGGGAAAGGGATTTGGGGGATCGTGTATGGAAAAGAAGAGAGAGGTGTTTGAAAGAGATGAAAAGTTCACCGGCTATGTGGGTAAAGAACAGGTAATGTGTTTATAATGTTCCAGATTAAATGATAGTAATTCAACGGTTCAGATTGATGGAGCACTGCTAACATTATAAAGTAATGGCAGCGCTTGAGTGCTGCGACCTTTTGGCCTTCATAAAAACCCCTACTCACCTTGTAAATGGTAAAAATAGAACAGGTGGTTGGCTCTCACATGTACGTTCTGATCTTTATCCTCTCAATTTGCCTACCCGTACTTGACGTCAAGTACATTTAACAGAGGGGGCGGAAATGATTATCCTACCCCCTGCCTGAACACACTACCCGAGGTGGGGTCTACGTGAGGTCCACCTCCCTCTATTAGATGTACTTGATGGCAAGTGCGAGCAGGCAAATTGAGAGGATAAAAATTTTGTACGTTCACCTGTTGGTACGTGCAGAGGAACCAAACTCCACCAGTCCCCCCTCTTTTGGCCGCCCTCTCCTCTTGGAGGTAGGACGCCACCCTGGCTGCCATCTTGGGCTGTCACCCCTAGTGACCTATGGGCCCTCGTAGGAACTGATTAAAAAAAGGGGGAGTGTGGTTCTTGTGCACACACAGAGAAGCATCATTAGGGTGAGATTTCTACCTTTTATAGGGGTGGGTTAGTCATTTTGCCCCCTCCCCCAATTGTGTTTGGGTGTGGGTAGTACACTCTCCCCACACCCCCCATCCAAAAAAGGGAAAAGTAAGGCAGAAGGTTTTCTAGACCTACAGGTATAGAGAAAATTTATAGTCTACACGTTTATTTTGTGCCACATGGAAAGGTAATGTAGTGATTTGGACTAATGAATATCTAGAAAATAGTTTGAATTGAATTATGTCAAATTTCAGGCTTGAATTCAATCATATACCTTCCCATTTATGTCTGCAACCCTTCGTTGGTCCATGGTTCTTTATGATAGTCTCAAAAATTTTTGTGTTATGTTTGCCATTTGATAAACTCCGTTTGGATTGAAAATTAGCACATATGATTTTCTTACACCAATTAGACCAGGAATACCACTACTTGTAAGAAGATAAGGAGGAGGAATTCATCCATTTTTGGGTTATTTTATCACATGGCAGTATGCTTAGGTTATTCTGGCTGTTAGATAGATAAGAGGTTACCTACACCTCAACCTATTTGTTGTCATCAATCGAGAGTTTTTGCCTCTCTAGTGACTCCTATTTGTTCTTTTGGTATTCATTCTCAAAAACCATTCGTGTTTTTCTTCTTTTTTTTTGGGCCTGGGATAGGTTTGGGGGTGGTCGTTGAGAGTGTAGGGCAAGGGCGGTGGAGATGGCAGGGGCATGGGTGGAGAAGTGGACAGCGGCGGGGGTGGCATGAAGTTCAGGGGGTAGGGATGGGCTGTAGCTGAAGGTGTGGTTGCAGGAGGAGGAAGTAGTTAAAAGGTAAGTTGGTCATTTTTACTTCATAAGTTTTAGTTGAATAACTCATTAGGGTAAAATGGATTTTTCCATTCAATCACTTACAATAGACTAACACCGTCAGATTTCATGGGCTTCTAGTAATTATTTGAAAATTTGAAGTGATCAAGCAATCGGGCTATAGTACAGAGGGAGTACAAGTAATTTTTCTTTTTTAAAAAAACAAAAAAAATCAAAGAAAGAGATTGTAGAATGACTCCTAATTTAGGAAGAGAGACGGTTTGGTTGTAAATATTTAAAAAAGATAATTGCCAGTCCATCTCACAAAGATAGTTTTGTTTGAGGTTTTTTGTTATCCCAAAAATTTGGGAGAGGGATGAGTATGCTAGCGGTATACCATATCCTGACACTCTATGTGTCTATCTTTCTCTTCCCCCCTTGAAAGGGTAAGTGAGTCTTTTCAAAGCGGAAAGAGAGAGGTATAGAGTCTATAGACACATAGGGTGCTAGCATAGGTTATAACGCTAGTATACCCAACATTTTCCCCAAAAATATTTATCCATTTTAAAAACCAGGATATGAAGTTTTGTTGGTTTCCTATCATGCCTTGGCATAATTATTTCCTTCTATTACATAATCCAAAATAATAGGGGCAATGTTGAAAAAAGGGTTTAAATTTTAGATGATTAATTTAATAATAACAACCTTCTTGAAATGTGGGTTTTTTCAAATAAGATGGTTTTGTGGAACAAAGAATGTACATAGGAAAAAAAATATTTAATAGATTACGATCTAATGATTCCTATTAGCAAAAGAGGTCCTAATCTAATGGTGCTGATGGTGTCAAAAAATGATTGGTAGAGCAGAGCAGAGAGATCAAAATGGATCACATAAATGAGAGAAAACAAAGGGAATGTTGCTACGAGAGCTACTAGAGCTACGAGAGAGAGAGAGAGAGAGAGAGAGAGAGATAGATTTAGCGGCTAGGGTATTATTTTAATGTTGTTCTTGCCCCCTCAATGTTACAAAATAAAAAGGGAAGTAGTTCTCTGTCCGGGAGTATAGCCTACATCAGCACTCCCATGTGTTTATCTCTCTCTTCCTCAAAATAAGGGAGTAAAGGTGTCTTTTCATATGGGGAGGGGAGAGATAGACTCACGGGAGTGGTGGCATAGGCCACACTCCCAGACAGAGAACTTTCTCCCAAATAAAAAATAAAACTCAATAGCCTTAACTAGACATGCTTATTAATTGTTGACCACACTCTTTTTAGAAATGATTTTTTTTTTTCATAAATTGGACAAGTTAAAATCCAATTGTGAAAATATTATTCTTACCTTTGAGAATAGTAAATCTTTACTTTCCTCTCAAAGGAAATATTCTTCTCTTGGAAGAGAAGGGAATAAGAGTCGCTATTTAGATTAGTGTCTAGAATCAATAACACATGACTCTAATCGAATTAGTCTGACCGTAGATCATATTTGAGTTAGATTGCAGAGCAACGAAGGTGTTAGACACTTGCACCGGATTAAACTGATCTTCCCATTTATTTAGTATTTTATTAAGTGGATTTCCTAAAGGTTTATCAGAGGATCCATGTCTCTATGTTTTGGTGATGAAACAACATGATCATTTTGGGATTACTAACATCTGTTACATCAGACACCTGAGGATCATGATCTCTTGAGGCAAATATACTCTGGTTATTAAGAAAGCAACGCCGCCCAAAATGACGATTTGTAGAAGAAAAAAGAAAAACAGAGAAGATACATAACACACAACACCAGAAATTTACGTGGTTCACCCCCAAGATGGAAAGCTACATCCACGGTCGACTAATAGAATAGATTTCACTATCCTTTGGAAATGTTACAAAACCTCTCATACAGACCTCCCAGAGATAAGAACATGATATATAGATCATATAAAAACCCTTTAGATTTCACTATTTGCTGTCTCCATGCCATTTGCTTTTCCTATAGTTCTTGTGGGAGAGGCTATTGCTATTCGGTCGGCTTTATTGGAAGGGATTTCAGAAGGTTTTGATCATTTAGAAGTGGAATCAGATCACAAGGACTTGATCACTTATCTTGTGCAACCGGAATGCCACCCTCCATTGGAGATTAAACCTATAGTGGAAGACATTATTCACTTGTCATTTTATTATATTTCATGTACTTTTTCTCATGTTCCAAGAGAGATAAACAGTGTTGTTAACTCTTTGGTAAGAAAGGCCCTGTTGGTTAGATATTTTGATCCATGGACACTGGGGTTATGCTCAGCTTCTTCCATGTGTAATACATCTTAACTTAATAAAGTTTGCATCTTTCTACCCAAAAAAAAATAAAGATAGTCTGATAATTGTGAAATACATAACGTAGATCAATGTAATTAAGGCTTAATACAAGGGAAGTTTATGTAATTTACTCAAAATTTTATTTCCAAAATTACCCCCATTTTGTTTTAAGTTTTCGACCCTATCCCTTAACGCCTTAATCCAATCTCAACCATGGTTTGAAGAATCGAAAATTATCACCCACAAAAAAAAAGAAAAGGGTTTGAAGAATCAGAATCGGTATCCATTTTCAACAATCTTCGTTTTCTAAAATGGAACAAGATTGATAATTAGAGTTTTCTAATTTTGCTGTTTTACTGTACCAAGATCATTATAGAATTTTTCCCATCTTATTCTTTAAAATTGTCTTGATCAAGCTTTATTAGGTAAATGATCCATAAACAATGCCAGTTAATTTGCTGGTTCTTGGAGACATGATCAAACAAGAAAGCAAACCAAGAATTAAGTCAATCCATCATTAATTTGCTGGTATGGATTAAATTATGGAGTGATGCAGCCATTAATAGAAGACCCAAGAAATTCGTTCTATTTGTCATCCTCTTCATGACTCTATCGATACTATGAGATTCCCCATCTGATATTTCAATGAAATCTGCCGAATTCTCTGA
The DNA here is from genome assembly GCF_018873765.1 of Telopea speciosissima. Taxonomy (NCBI): domain Eukaryota; kingdom Viridiplantae; phylum Streptophyta; class Magnoliopsida; order Proteales; family Proteaceae; genus Telopea; species Telopea speciosissima. The sequence goes on along the minus strand of NC_057926.1, from coordinate 36,151,079 downwards.
CTCATTGAAAGAAACAGGGTGGAGCTCTGAGGACATCATTGATGATCTGGGTTTCGATATCTGACCGGAAAATGAGAAAAAAAAAAAAGAAAAAAACCATTGAAAAATTGTCGTCGGAGCTCGTCAAAAGGATCGGAAACTATTGAATAAAGTGCCGTTATTAGCTTGTGGAGAAGATTGAAAGAACAAACTTAGTCTCAATCTTTCTTCGGGTGAAAGTTTTTAATTTTTTAATTTTTTAATTTTTTAATTTTTAATTTTTTTAATTTTTTGGGGTGTGTGTGTGATAATAGAAGGAAAGGTTAAGATTAAAGAAGAGATAAGATAGTAATTACAAAACCGGAAGTAGAAGTCCCACCCAGAAGGAAGGTTATCAAAAAGAATTGATGTCCCAATGCCCCCAATATTACAAAACATAATTGCTCTAGTTAATGATTGTAATTGTTCCAAAATATGAAAAGTATTCCAAAGATTTGAAGGGGAAAAGGTTCTTTGATCAGTTGTTGCAGCTCCTGAGATGCTTTCCACACCTATATATTGGTCCATACCTGGGAGAATGCAAATGTCAATCATTCAAAATGTCTCCTAGTTTTTGCTTCTAAGTGATTTGGGGTATTGATGTTGTCTAACTAAATCAAAACAAAGCTACTGTTGATCAAAATTCGAAGACCCATTGTGATTTGTTTAGTTTCTAAGTAAAATGTCCTGCACAAAATAGAATAGGCTGAATTAGGAAAGGGTTATTAATCGTATAGGAAAAGGACAATACATTACCATTTTCATTGATGTTATGATTCATTTCATCAGTTCAAAGAGGGGATAGATGTAGATCAGCGATCCACCTATACATGTTGTCCTTCATTGTCTTTGGGTTTGGTGGAGTTCCATTTATGCTCACTTGATTTCAATACTTCCATATGAAGTATGCAGTGATGATGAGGACATTGAAGGTCCATGAGCATGTACTGAGGCCGGAAGAAAGAGATCTATATAGATCAAAGAGGAAATGTGGAAATGATGATGAGTTCAAATGATTTTTCCTCATGCCAAGGGATCCAGTGGCCCAAATATTTGCAAGGATGTTGCACTCAACTCAAACAAGGCATGCCAAGAAGTTTATTGCTGATCATTGCATAACGGACACAGTGAATCTGTATTTCCCCTTTTGCCAGAGCATATTTAACAGGTATGGCATCATGGCTAATTCTCCATATATAAGAACATGGAAAATTTGGGGTGAGTTTTAAGTTTCCACAAGAATTTCTACCATTGGCCTAGTAGTTGTGTTAGTGGATTTCCATAAACTAGGCATCTAGTGTGGAGATATTTAGATGCTAGTTTTGGGGGGGGGGGGGGGGGTGGGGAACTTCCAGAGGCAGAGAGGTTGCACCTCCACTTATCAGGCTCATTGGACAGAGGAAAATTGGATATGGTTATGATAGTGGAAGCTGATAAGTATTTCTGAAGGAGATTGATGTTCCATTGAGAGGATTCAGTAAAGTGGGAAGGATTGAGTTGGGTGTTGATTGAGGTGATGTCACACACTAAAGTTAAGAATTGGCTCATGTTGAGCTATTTAGCCATGTTAAGTCCTATAAATAAAATTATTTATCTTGTCCCTAATCCCAAATTGTTCAAAATAGAGAAAAGGATTAAAAAAAGGTTACAAAATCTATTGTAACTAATTTGGTTACAAACAAATTTTGTGATATTTATGTGCTGTTAATTAAAATACTAGTAATGATAAAATAGGTTATTTTATTTTTTTGTAATTTTTTCTTAATTTATTTTATACATTAGGTTAGATATTGCATTTATAAGGGTATTTAGGTTATTTTATCTTCATCTGAATTTTATAAAAAAAAAATATTTTATATGGTTTCATGATTTTGATATAGATTCATATATTTTAGGTTTCTCTTACATTTAAATAATTTTTACTTGCATTTTAAAGTTTACTGCATTAGAAGGACATTTAGTTCATTTTGTAGGCGTCTATAATTTTTACTTGCATTCTCCAATGTCAATGTATATTATGCAAAATTTTTTTTTTTTCTAATTCATCTTTCTTATCATTATGACATTGTTGTAAATATCATGCTTGTAAATTATGGTTTTTTTTAAAAAACAATTTCTACTCTAATGATAAACAGTAGATTGAGGTTATTTTATTTCATTATAAATTATTTATTTCAATTATATGAATTATGTATACTAACTTTGGAAAAACTTTCCATCAATTTGATATCAGAGCAAAGGGTTATGCATTTTGTGAATTTTAATATAAAGGAGACAATGAAATTAAGGACTTATTTCTTAGCTCCATAAAATTAAAAAAATAAATAAAATAAAATAAAGGAAGATTGAGATTTTCTATATTTTATACTGAGTTGAATACCATCTAGTAGTTTAGGCCTGTGAGGCAACGATAAAACAACAAATATACCAAGGACGAGGAATAACCCACAATATGGTTTAGGTTGTACAACTTATGTGGACAATGGAAATGTACATGTAATCTATAATCCCTTGCTTCAATGGCTGGTGTCATCACGGAGTAGGCATGAGCCTCGGGTTCAGACTCTCAAACAACAAAAAGTAGGGATGTAAATGGATATTCGAAAATCTGAATTTGATTCGCATCTGGATTTGTTTAGTGGTATCTGTATCCGTTTAAGAATATTCGAAAAAATATTTGAATAATCCAGGAAAAATTTATCCGATCCGCAAAGATATCCAACTAATAATAAAAAATTAAATAAATAATGATCTTGAGGGTTTTTGAAGATTCAACAAGTTTTTCAAATTCGATTCTCGTCCATATCCATTTAGGGATATCCGTATTCGGCCATCGAATATCCGGATCTGATCACATTCGATCTGTATTCGATCCGCTTACATCTCTAACAAAAAGAGACTTTCAAGTGTGGAAAGCTTTGGTGTAGATGTGGCGTGGTCTTGTTCCCTACTCCAAATCTTAAATCTTAAAAAACAAGAGCATTGGAGAAGACCTATCCGTCCTCTACAAAGGGTGGGTTTTGTAGGACATTTTTAAATTTCCTCTTCATGTGATTAAAGCCTGATTTGGTATGATTTCTATTTCAATTTTAAGGGGTGTTTTCTATTTCAGAAATTGTTTGGTTTGGTTTGATTTTTGCACTTTATTTCAATGAAATAAGATTCAAGTGGCATATTTGAGGAGTTGTTTCAGAATGTCTATTTCATTTGATTTCACTCTGCTCTTTAATGAGCACATGGTTAATTTGTTAGACAAAGTAGTAATTTCATGTTAAAAATAAAACACTACCCATTTTCTTCTCCTAATGGTCTCGCCACCATCAGCCCACTGCCACCATTGCCATCACCACCGATACCACCACCACATTGCCACTACCATCCCACCACCAGCACACCGACACCACTTCCACACCACCACCACCACCACCCTTCCCAAAGAAATATAAAGAATCTATTCTTAGAAATTGAAGTATCAAATGGATTTTTTTTTTATTATTGAAATATTTTGTATTCATACAATCAAAACAATTTCAATTGTTTTTTTTATCAAAAATCTATTTGTTGACTATTTCATGAAATCAATCCCATACTGAAATAGAAATCATACCAAATCTGACCTAAATTAATGAAACTAATAATCAGGATTTCAGGTTCTAGTAGTTAATAGTTAGTAGTTTTCTCTCAATTGTGAGCAATAATAATCTCGTTTAATTAAAACTGATTTAGACTTGTTCAATTTCTTAGACGTAATGGGCACCGGGGAAACACGTGTTTACAATATACCCACAAACGAAGATAAGATCACACACACAAAGAGAGGGTTTTTAAAGAGGTGTGTCCATGCCCATTGAAGGTAGTTAGGTATGGTTTTATGAACCATAAATATCCCTGGTTCTCATTGTACGTCAAACCGGTTTGACATCCGATCCAGTTTACCTATACCACAAATAGGGCTATAATAGGGGTCGGGTTGGGTCAGGCTTTAAAACCCCAGTTCAATCTATGGTCTCTTGCCCAGCTCTTGACCGCCCTTAGGGTTGGGTCGGGCCGGGCTGACCCTGATTGGCCTTAACCATGGGGAGGGGAAAGGGTGGTGTAGAGGTTGGGTTAGGTCGACAGGATTGGATTGGGCTAGGCTAGGTCGGATTCAACCCAAGGCCTCAACCTTGGTTTGACTGGTCCTGACTCAGGTTAAAAAATTTTTAATTTTGATTCACCTTTAGGATCAAGATATCTCAATTCAAACCCTGTTTATAGCTCAAGACGGAGAGGACAGGTTTGGGCCAACGGGACCAAACTTGTACCCCTAACCGCGAACACACCTGATCTAGTCCTTTGCCATTTGGAATTTTTATCCATTTAACTCAATCACTTTCAAATTGAAAGTAGCCGGCAAAGTGAAAAGAACCTGCACCACCCAAAGAGAAATGGAGTTGGGGAGTGCAGCTTTCATCACCATGGATTGCTCAGGTTTGTTTAGTCTTGTTTCTCTCATTTAACAACCGTTTATTTGCTGGATCTTATGAGATAAACAGTTGAGAACACCCCAATTTGGTAGGTGACAATATACTAGATATCTATCTTTCCACATTTAAAATAAAGCATCTTTTTAGGCTCTTGGAAAGAAGACACATAGCTTTTAATGCCTTTAAACATATGTCTACAAGCATCGGTAAGCGTTGCCTATTACCATTATTGGATCACTTTTTTCTCAAAAAATGGAAAAAAAAAAGAAAAAAAAAAACTTCCCCTTAATTACGCTCACCCATTTCTATGTACACACACTGCCATTGCCAACATTTCATGGGGTTGGGCCTTGGGGTGCTCTCCCTTTCTTCCTGATTTCCTCATCAACTGACAGTCAAAACCCTCAACAATCAGCTCAAAGACCTTACTATATTTAGGGTTTTCCACATACCCTCATCTCATCTACAAACATGGTGAGGTGAGTGAGACCCACCTATCAAGAGATTCCAATTGATTGATCTAAAGGGCCCACTTTCATTAAATCATTCTTTTTCATGCACCATTTATTCGGAATCAGTTAGATGGTTTACTTATCTTTCATTAATTAGTGGGCACCCTTTGTTTTGCAATACATGCTGTACTACCCTAGACAAACAAAAGCAAGATCCTATCTATTAGAAAGGGTTCTTTTCCATGTCACTATGCTTAGTTAAGTATAATGTTTCACTATTTGTCATAGGATAGTATATATGTTAGTTCATCTGATAGAGTATCATGTAAGTAGTTTTTTTGATATAATTTTAGTTTAAAATGAGTAGAGGAAGTAGTTACAATTATAAAAATATTGTTTTGTATTTTATATTTATTTATATTTGATAGCAATTTAGTAAGGACAAGGTTTTCCTCCTCTTTAGAGAACGCTTCTGGTTCACTCATCATCTTAGGATTTTAGTATGTTCGAAAATACCCTCTCGATACCCATTCTCGCTCCTCTCACATCCCACGGTGAATGAGATTCAATTCAACATAGGTGGAGGGAAGATTGAACAACTTTCTATGTTTGGATTAAAATTTAAGCATTGAGATATATGTTGGGTCCTCTATCACATGGACTAACTCATATATTCTCAACTGATAAATCGTAAACCATTAGACTTCACTAGCCATTGTGATGCCTAGAAGGACCCCAGAAATAGTGGGTGCCCATATACAAAATCCTCTTGTAAGTTATATCCGTTCTTGCAACAGTAATACCTCAAGATTGAGATCATGGAGATCTCCATAAGAAAAATATATTTTAGAGTTTACCTTGAGAAACACACAAAACTAAACATTTCATTAGGTCTTCCTAGGGTTTCTGACAACATTGGAAGCCCAGCCCTTTTGTGTCTGTAACTAAAATTATACAATTAAGTTTGTAGCTTAGTTTATAACCATGGACTTCTAATTAATGATCGAGGGAAGACAAATATAATTAAGCAATTAATGCCAACTTTGTATTGGAAAAGGACAGTTAGAATTCCAAAAAGACAAAAAAAATGTTTAATTAAAACAATAAAGGAAGAAAAAGAAAAAGTTGGAGAAGAAGCATCTAGTCTCTGTTGGAGAAGAATTCAATGCCATGACTCAGCTTCTGAAGGCCTTGTCTTTGATAAGATCAAGAAGGAATCTTACATCTTCTTAGATTAACATTTTCAAAAATTTATATTTTTATTTGGAATTTGTATTAGGGGATTGGTCCATTTTGATTTTAGAATAGAGTAGTAGACCATGTGATTTCTTTCTAAATTAATGATACACGGAATATTAGTGTTCCCTATTTTCTATGGCACCCAGAATATATGGGTTGAACAGAAATCTTGCTTATGAAATCCACACAAAAGCCAACATTGATGCATTGACAAACCAAACTTTATAGTGATTCTCTCAATTAATAATTCAAATTATCTTGTTTCTATGTACTATAATAGAGGAATAGACTCTATTTCTTTGGAATCTCAAGGATTTGTGTTGCAGTAGAAATCAAATATTGAAATATAAAACTTATGTTAATGGCTTCAATACTCACATTTGTATGGACCACGAAAGATAGGAGAATTCTATTATAAAAAAAAAAAAGGAAAGATAGGAGAATTCTATCAACAAATTTAATCACACCCACACTTAGGGATATAAACGGATTGGATTCAGCTCGGATAATACTATATCCGCATCCGTATTCGATTAGCTTTCGGACAGATTCGGATAGTGCTAAATGGATACGGACACGGATATGAATCGCATACTTTATCCATTTACATGTAAATATAGCTTTCCCGATAGCTATAGCCTATCCGTATCCGCATCCGTTTAGCTTTCGGATGGATTCGGATAGTGCTAAATGGATACGGAAACGGATTTCGGCTATTCACTTACACTCCTAGCCACACTACTCTGCTGTCATAGTATTAGATTGATGAGAGGGCTGAGGCATGTCATCGGCTACTCTCCTTAAGATTGTAGTTGCCACTTATTAGTATAAATCAGGATCTTATACATCGACCAACATGAACTGTAAAAACGACCTCCAAGATCCTACAGTTCATGTTGGTCGTACCAGTAATTGGTGTACTCAATATTAGGCCACAATGGGACACAAATAGTAGTGCTCAATAGAACAAAAGGAAAATTAAAAAAAAAAAAAAACCAAAATTACAAGGTAAGTACTTCATCAAAGGAAGAGAGACCAAAGTAGAGCAAGTAAGCAATTCAAAAGGCGCCCAGTTGTTGGATGCCTTACTGGACACTCCCTAGGCACTGGACTCGCAAGAGAGGAATTGAATCCGAACATATGAGCTCAGATGATTAAAGCCCAGAACAAAACGCTTATATATGGAGTTTGTCTACTGATTTGATGATTCCTATAAATATATAGTTAATTTGATATTTTTCCTTATTATTACTCAGAATCTTCAACTAGAAAATGTATTCATAATTTCTAGCCACCCAACTTCTTGCACTAAATTCTATCAAAAAAAAAAAAAGTTTGTTGTATTGAATGTGTAATTTAATAAAGTTTCAACAGGCTTTTCTTTGTCTTTCCTTTTTTTTTTTGAATTTTTGGTTTTTCATCTCATAAGAAATTATACTTTTTGTGTGAAATGTTTTTTTCCTCTAGGAATCATAATGAATATTAGATAAAAAATAAACTACAAAGAATATACCTGGGCATTCCCAGAAATTACAAAGAACAAAAAGGGAAAGACAACCTCACCTTCAACAATCCCATCAATAGGGTTACCCTCCCCAACAAGAAAACTAAATAAATCGATATCTGGGCATTTCCAAGATATCCTTTCTAATCTCTTCTTGAATATTAAAATGAAAAATACTAATAATTATCACAAAAAAAAAAAAAAAGAAGGAAAAATAGTAATTAACCTTGAAACTCTTATAATTGCTGCATCCCTTGATAGATAGTTTGCTATCAGGTTAGATTCTCTAAAACAGTGAGATATCCTCAAACTAATAGAAGATAGAAGTGGCTGTAGACTTGGTTAATCTTGCCAAAGAAACCAGTGAAGTCGATTTACTTGAACAAGACGAACAGTTGAAGCTGAGTTACATTCAATGCATATGTCTGTGAATCCCATCTCATTGATGATGTGAAACCCTTTAATAAAAATAAAAAAATCAGCAAAAAAGTTAGTTTTGATCCCAAGATATTCCTTAAAGACATGAATAATATTTCTTTTGGAGTCTTTAAAAACCCCTCCTACACCAGCTCTTCCAGGATTATCCAGTGATGAACCATCGAAATTAAGTTTGATACATGGGTACGCGGGCTTACACTAGTAAATTTCAACAATATCACTGATGGTCTAGACTTGATCGGCAGCCCCAATTTAGAGATACAAATAAGATCATTAACATAAAAGACCCACCCTTTTAGTTTTGATGCTGATGTCCCCAAAATTTTGTAAGATCTTTTTGAAAATTAATTGAGTTCTGTTTTTGCCTTCATATCTTCTGAAATTCCTTTCCAGTCATATGTTGTATACAATTATTACGAAGCCAACCTTCCATGCACCTTGAAAAGAAATAATACGAGATTTCCAAATCCACCATTGGATAAGATTTTGAGTAGATGTTGCTTAACACACATACGACTGAAAACAATCAATGGAACAAGAGCATATCTTCTTTGAAAAATTGAATTCTGAAAAAAGATGTTGAAGGGATTCTAATTGGGATTGGCATAGGTCACATCTGGAAGGTATATTGAAGCCAATAGAAGACAAAGCATGATCAGTTTGCAGCTTAACATAGACAAACCACCAGCAAAAAATTGAAATCTGGGCATATCTTCTTTATGTGGAATGTTTAGTCTCACATTGGAAGTGGAAGAGAAAGAATAAAGGTATAAATATATAATATGGTTCTATAGTGGTGCAAGCCCAACAAGGGAGAGACTTTTCCTTCACCCATGCGTCGGAGGGGCGGAGGGTGCAGGGTTCTTCGCACATTGAGCCGGGCCATGGCATGGTGTGGCATGGTGAGGTGAGGTATCGTGTGGTGTGGGTGGGCCATCCCATATTATCTTTTTGGTTCATTGTTGGGCCGATTTTGGGCTTATTTTTTGTTCAATGAGTTTGGAAACATATCTATATGCTCCTAGCACTTGATTTGAATCTTTTAATCCAATCCCTAGGAACCGAGAGTCACACTTGCTCCATGGGGTACCTTCGAAGGACACTTACTTCTTAACACTTTTAATCCAATCATACAAATCAATTGATACACCCATTTCATAGGGCGCCTTGAAGGGATGCATCCATCTCTATAAATAGAGGAATTAGGTGTCTTTATAACCAATGAACAAATTCATGCTATTCTCTCTCTCTCTCTCTCTAATTTGGGTTTATGCCATCCGTTTATTAAAAAATCATTATAGTATTTTTTATTGCATTGCAAATTTGTGTGGCGTGAATACTATCCTGAAATTCACAAACGGATTCGTAGTAACGGAGTGCATTGTTACTGTCAGAAATCAACAAAAGTTGTTGTATCTTGGAGGTCTACTCGCATACATCCGGTTGCACCTATGTAGGGCCATTAAGTTCTTAAAGAGAGTGCTCATTGGTATGCCTCAATCTTCCCTCAATCTTCCCTCTCATCTTGGAAAATTCTTATTTACTAAGTTTTGAAGTTCTCACTGTCCCAAAAGATATGTACATCTCCCGTAGTTGCATTATATTATACATCATTTGGTGATATACAACTTAACTTTGCTAGAGGTATATATAGAAAAGAGCCATTGTTATTAAAGAGAAAGGACAAATGAGTGAAGTAAAGTGAACAAAAGGGAAAAGTGAAACACCTAGAAACAGGTTTCCTTAACAAATTTCCTGGTGGAAACGATGGATTAGACTCTTGTTGTCTTGCTTTGTTGACTTATTAGTTGATGATTTAACTTAAAGGAGAAATCCAGTTTTACAAATTTCGTGTTCATAACTCATAACCATTAAAGAAGCAATATTAATCTATTTTGACAAGACTAGTTGGCCTTTTAATTCCATGGTCTAAGACGCTTTCTTATGTGGACCACAAAAGTCTCTTCAAATAGATTGTTTGCAACAACTTAATCTACCTTTGGTCTATTGTTCTATGTTTTCTCTATTTTTAGGGTTTATTCCCTCGATATTACCTTACCTTTGCTTTTCATATTCTTCTCCAAAAACCATATTCATATGAAAGAATATAATGGGAAAAAGTTCTCTGTCCGGGAGTGTGGCCTATGCCAGCACTCCCATGAGTCTATCTCTCTACTCCCCATGTGAAAAGACATCTATGCCCCCATTGTTTTGAGGAGGAGAGAGATAGACACATGGGAGTGACACAAAACTACTTCCCTAAAAATATATTAGCTTGTAAGTTAGTTCAAGACCTACTCCTTTAATGTGATATGCAATCTTCAAGAGCAAGAATAGTCACAATCAGGAAAGTTGCTTAAGTTTATGAAGGAAGGATATTTTGTATTTCTAGATAGAAGTACCAAACAGATCACCTGATACAATTTTTTTCTTTCACATTTTCTTCTTTTCTATAATTTGTTTTTTTTTTTTTTTAATTTAATGGGTTGTGGTAGGGTGGGGAGGAGGTTAAACTTGAATTATTACAATTGAGACTCAAAAGCAAGGTCTTCTTTAATAGTACTTAATCTTCAACCCCCCCCCCCCATTCTCCCCCATGCCAAATTTTTTTTTTTTGGGGGTGGGGGGAGGGGACCAGGATCTTTTGCAGTTCCGGTGGGGCGGCGATGCACATCTGACGGTACAGCAGAGGTCATGTGTGCCATGTGTGCCACCTAGCCTCTGTTGTGCCACCGGATGTGCATCGCCACCCCCCCGGTACTGCAGAGGATTTTAATACGGGTGGGGGGTGGGGTGCGGGGGAGCTTGTACAAAGAAGGGGTGTAAGATCCTCATTGTTGTTTTGATTATTCCCCAATTAAAAATTTTTCTTCATAAATGCTAGGACCACTCCTCATGCACGGTTAGGGTATTTACTAATCCATCACATGGAGTGGGACAAGGGTTAATCTAATGTACCATAAGCACAGTATCTCCTAGGGAATACAATTCTTTTCCAATTAGTAATAGTAGGGAACATAACAAATCTTTGTAAAAATTCTTTGCTTAAGAAGAGAAAAGACTTATTCTTAAAAGCGTAGGAGGGGGAGGGGAAGAGCAACATGTATGGATTCCACCCTCTCCTTTTCTCTATTTCTATTATTTATAAATAAAATGGTTATCAGAAAACATTACTTTGCTCTGATTAGTAAGTGGTGGAATCTCATTGGGTAATCCGCTAGAGATTTTTTAATAATAATATATTTAATTCAAAATTAAAAATATTTACAATTAAGGATAAGGCTAAAAGTGTAACAACCATATGACTAGAATACCCACTATTGTCCCTGGTTGTGAAAATATTTTAGGTTAAAACCTATGGACACCATTGTCTATTATAATCATGCAAATTAGTCAAGGCTAAACAGTTTATCTGTGTATTTGATTGATACACTTCCAACAATCTCCCACAAATACATCAAAGCCAATAAATTATTCACATGTTCTCACATGTTTACATCCTGTGGCAATCCCTTAGTCAAGGGAACTGAGAGATTATCCCTTAAGTTGATCTCATTTGTTCCTTAGATTAATTCTCTAACAAGATGATTTCTTAACTCCTTTACTTATGTATAAAACTCACATATTGTCACATTACTGAACAATGGGTTAATTTACCAACTTAGGAACTACAAGGTATATGTTTACATTAGCTGCTGAACTTATTTCGTGGAGGCCAACGCTTCAGTCCATAGTTACATAGTCCACTACAATGGCAAAGTACATTGCAGCGGTTGAGGTGGCCAAGAAAGAAGTTTGGTTGACTGGATTGGTTTATGAGTTGGGGTTAGAGTAAGGAGGTATGATGCTACACTGTGACAATCAGAGTACAAAGAATCGGGTATTTCATGCAAGGACAAAGCGAATTAATGTGAAGTTTCACAAGATCAGGAAGCTTGTGTAAGAAGGAAGTATTCACTTGAGGAAAATTCATATAAACAACAATCCTGCAGATATGCTTACAAAGCCAATCACCACAAAGAAATTCATGTCTTGTTTGGACTTGATCAATATTATTTGTTGTTGACGGTGAAGGACGCACTAGCGCCTACAAGTTATCTTTATAGGAGGTTTGACATAGTTTTAAGCCAAGGTGGAGATTGTTGGGGGTACAATGTCTTGTATTCAGTCGTTCGGTTTGTGGGTTGATTCCGAAGGACTGTTACTAGGCTAGACTATATGGGTACTTTAGTAAAATTCCTGTATAGGGTTTCACTATAAATATGTAGCGAGGGTTCTTTATCTGTAATGAAATCTAAGAGAGGTGTGAGGATGAGTGGCTGTAACCCTATTCTCCATTGATAGTGAAACAAATCTCATCTCATCGTGGACTTGTGCAACCATGCTGAACCACATCAGTCCTTGTGTTCATTGTGTGATTGTTGTTTGCGATTTCCATTCTTTTCTGCATCGTATTATGAATCGTTTTCAACACATCTATTGTTCAAGTGTTCTTTCACCAAAGCAATTAATTTAGTATGAGAGCTCTTTATCCTACGCCCCACCATTGGATAGGACTCCAAAATAATCAGAATTGTTGAATAGTTGGGACCTCTTGGTGCGTCAAAATAGGAAGCTTGCTTGAGAAACACAATTTTTGGCGTGCTCGAAACGATGGGGATTGGACACCGCTTGAAGTAATTTTAGAGATTGAAAGAGCATTCTAGATTTCCAATCAATCAATGTCGCTCCGCACCATTCTCATACCAACACTAATGTCAATACAAGTCATGACAGTGAAAGGTAGGATGCACCTCCTTTGGCTTCTATTAAGGTGAACTGTGACACTGCTCTACCTCAAGGAAATGCTACTAGCAGCCTGGGCATTGTTTTTAGAAATCATAACGGCCACCCTCTAAAGGCGTTCTCCATCCCTTATGTTTTATCTTCAGCAATCCAATGAGAAGCCTTAGCCATTGGAAGAGTGCTTACACAGGCTCATGAATCAGGAATCACCAATCTCCTTGTTCAATTAGATAACAAAGAGAATATCAACTATATTGAAGATCCTAGCCGTGTTCCTCCTCTTGACATAGCAACTGTCATTGATGTTGTTCACGAGTTGTTTTCTTCTTTTGTTTCTCTATCTTTTCATTTTATTCCACAGGCTATGAATTTTGTTGTTGATGCCCTGAGAAGAAAGACATTGTCTATCATGTGTATGACAGATTGACCGATTACCACTCCATGGCTCAACAATCTTTGTTCGTCCAAAGCTATTGGTTGTACACATGTTTTCAAGTCCCTTCATTTGGCTTTATCCTATAAAAAACCTATGGGCACAGAAATAATTACTGCCTAGTCTATCAGAATCTCTTTGTAGAGAATCTTGAGCTTCAAGTGTACACCAAAAAATTTTCCAAAAGAAATGGATCTTTGTAGCAATATTGGGGAACAAAATGGATCTTTGTAGCAACTCTTTTCAAAAGAAGGGAGAAGTCTTTCTTCACCACACGGCTAGGGTTCCAAACCCTAGCTCGAAAACTGAGAGAGAGAGAGAGAGAGAGAGAGAGAGAGAGAGTCCTAAAATTATAAGACGAGGAGAGGGAGAGAAAGTACTGAGAAACATGTGTGGATTCACTTTCTTCTTTCCTCTATCTTAATTGTTTATATAAGATAACTTTCATAAAACCTTACGTTGCTCCAGTAAAGTTTCTTTAAATTCTCAATATAAGATAATTACAATTAAAGACACCAAAAATAGATATAATATTTATGTCCCCAAAGAAGTAATTTTATTATAATCAAGTCACTGCATTTAGTTTTATCCTGTAAAAGACCTAATGGACACGGAAATGATTATCGTCACTATCCTAGTCTATCGGAATTTGTTTGTAGAGAATCTTGAGCTTCAATTGTACACAAAAAATTCTCCAAAACTTTTAGAAAATAATTATTAGTACTTTAATAATATTTTGAAACCCTTTGTAAAATATTTACAATGCACTGCTCTTGTTGGCATTAGTAGGTCCTTCATTTAATCATATTATGATTACATTACTGTTTGTTAAGCATACTTTTAAATTTGATGAAATTATTGTTACTTTGCTGATGAATGAGACATGGTAGAAAAATAGTGGGGAGGGAGCATTAGAGGAGGGTAATGCTTATCAGGGAAGATACAGATCAAATGAGAGACTGGAGGAGTTCGGTAAATACAAAAGTCACTCAAAGTCTAAAGGTTGTAAAATAACCTGTTATTACTGCGAGGAGAAAGATCATATAAAGAAGATTGGTCCAAGACATGAGAAGGATAAAACAAGAGTAGAACGAAGATAAATCATCCAATGCTAATGTCATGGAAACATCCTAGAGTGATGATGGAGATATTTATCTCACTACTTTATCAGGTATAGATACTTCAGATTTCATTTTAGATTCTGGCTGTTCATTTCATACGTGTTAAGTTAGAGATCAGTTTGCTATATATCATGCATGTGATAGTGGTATTGTCAAAATAAAAATAATGCGAAAAGCAAGATTGTCAAGATTGGGACTGTACGGATTCACATGTTTGATGGGATTGAACAAACTTTGATTGGGGTGAGGCATGGGTTGGATCTAAGGAAGAATCTGATTTTACTAAGAACATTGGGTTCGAAAAGTTTTAGATTCTGATCTGAAGGTGGATTTCTCAAGGTTTCAATAGGGACTATGGTTGTGATGCAAGGACAGATGATTGGTAATACGTACAAACATGCAAGGAGTGTTGAAACAAGTTGAGCTACTGTTGGAACTCAGGCAAGAGGTACAGGTGGATGATAGAGACTGTGGATGATTTAGGCAGTGAACAAGTGGGATTCTGAGAAGAAGAGAGTGTCTTTCACTTTGGATTTGGTGAGTGGCGATGATCTCGCTTAGCAATCTACAACAGTAGGTGAGGTGGAATTACGTCACATCGTGCAGTAGCAGTGAGCGGTTTTCTATAAGCCACCCTGAAGAAAAAAGGTATTGATCTCGACTCCACAAGCTCTGCCTTCATCCGCCATAACCAATCGACATGACCTACACACCCCGGTATCCTTGTGTGTCATAATACCCAAATCGACATGGCCCAAACCCTTACTCGGGGTATCTTAAAAAATCGATGTGTGATTGTTTGATTGGGTTCTTCTTCGTGATTGAACATTCATCCCAACACTCTCTACATTGGATCTAAATTCAATATATGACATAAGGTTTAGACTTTCTTTTATTGGTTTAGGGAAAGGGATGGTTTTTTTTTGGAAAGGAGTAGGTCCCAAGGGTGTGTTTTTTTTATTTCTAATAGAAAGAAGAAACGACAATCAATGACGGAAGAAAGGCATGAAACCAACAAAAATACCTGCCAAGCAAAATGAAAAGAATGTAGACCGTAGACCACCAAATGAGCCAGTTCAATAATATTCCAACAACACAAACAAATAGTAAAAGGAAGAATAAAAAAAACCCAGAAACTGAATGTCTTTCAACACATTGTAAATCCTCCAATTAGACTATGTAGGATGACAGCCATGTCTAGGTAGCATATTCACTTAAACCAAAAAGAGAATTAAACATCTATTGAGTCCAAAAGCCAACATAATTAGAAATTCGAAAATAAATAGTGCATCAATGGAAATCTTACTAGCAAACAGTGTCAATGCATGAGCATCTCTGTTATGGGTTTTATGAACAAACAAGAGAAGGTCACTTGTTTCCCCCCACCCCCTTCCTCCACCAAAAAAAACAAAAAAAAAGCTCTTGTATATAAAAATGATCGACTATCCCACTAGAATGAAAGGCAGAAATCCCGCCCCCATAATGTTTCTATGTTAGCTTTCATTGGCCCCATGTACACAAGGGCCATGCTCCCCCAAAGAGAACTCTTGCCTTTTTTTTATATGGCATTTTTAGAATATCGAAATTTCCATCCTCCCATGGGTCATGTTAGCAAAACCATAACATTATCTAAATAAGGTGTAACTTGCATGAGGTTGCAAAACTACTATAACCCATAAAAAATGCACACTACTGCATTTGAATCACCCAATCAATGATTGGAGGGTAAAAGGGAAGGAGGGGAATTAAAACCCAAACTCTAAAAAGAAAATAATTCCATGGAATAATATAGTTGTAAACTCTAACAGGAAAGCCACCAGTGGAGAACAATGACTTGGAAACCTTAATCTGAAAAGAAGAAATAATGCCAAAAAGGCTTATTCCTTACATTCACACATGCTTTCAAGCAATCTCATAGTCTCAATATTCTTAAGAAACTTGACCACTCCACTAATTGGAATTATATGTTTTTTCTATTCCAATATCCTTGAAACTTGACTTAAAGTAGGAAATTTCACTTTTTCTAAATGAGTCCCAGCTATGTTTTTCAATCCATAAAATAAATAAGCAAAGAGGGAAACATATTGAATCTTTCCAAGGACTTATGGTGAAACATGCAATCTTAATCAGTATCTAACAAATCTGGAGATCTAACAGAAAGAGACTATATTAATGAAGATTTGACATGTAAACTTAATTTCAAAAGAACCCTTTTTTTTTTTTTTTTTTTTTTTTAAATTTCATGTTGTTCTTATTCTGTTATTTTCATTTGTCCTTAAAATCAGCCACTGAACCGGCTGACCCAAGAAGTGGAATTGGTTCATATGGTTGAAAAAACTGGACCAACAGAAATAGAAGTGGTTTAGCTGTTCAAATTTGTATAAAAATACCATCTTTTAAGAATGGATTGGATTTGATTGAAACTTAATAAAATGGACCAATTGGAGCAAATATAGGTTGAACCAGCCATCAATGTCAAATTCACTTTTTAGAACTATGGTTGAACCCCGAACAGGAGATTAAGATCCTCAAAGTGATACAGTTTAGGTGGTTCAATTCAAATCATTTAAGTCCATGCATTCCCATAAGGGGATATTTTCTCTTCCTCTTTTTAGATTATAAATTGTCACTAGGAAATTGAAAATGATGTACACTATCTTTTCTTTTCCTTTTTTTTTTTTTTTTTTTTTTTTATTTAGACAAAAATGGCCGGCAAAACATAAAGTGAAAAAGTAACAAAAATGATTCCTCCAATCACAAACTTGGGAGTCTTCACATCTAATTAGTGACCTAGTGCTGCATGGAATTCAGCTAATGGGACAACATGTTTCATTAAAGGAAAATTCTAAGGTACCCAAATTTTACCTGTTCAGTATGGTTCTAAAAAATTATGCATCATTTTAGGTTGTGTCATTCATTGTTCAGGGTCGTATCTTTGGTACACCTTAAAAGTGAAGGGTGGTGGTGGAAGCGATTCAATACATTATACATCACAAACTTTTCATAATCAAGGATTTCGATGAACACATTTATTAAACACTGACAGCAAGGATTCGTGGTTATCTAGAGTATATTGATGGCATGTTAATGTTCCTCCAAATGGATACAACACTCGAACACGATCTCCATCTCTCCAATCGTTGAATTCCAAGCTTGAAAAAGAATGATACTCTCTTTTTCTCGAATTATGTGTGTTGTGCAATTAGGGTTTCAATCATCGCTTCTCTTTTATAGATGAACTAAGTAAGGAGATTACAATCTAACAAACAAGATCATGCCAAGTGGTATAATCCTAAATGGTAGCCTTTAAATAATCTCTAATTGCACTAAAGAACGATACTACAAAATGCATAACCTGAAAACCCTCAGTGTTAAAAACTTGTATTACATTTTCTTGCCCACACTAAACATTCACAATAGACCTTGCAAACATGAAATAAAATCGATGCCATGAAACCTAATCCATTGTTTATCAATACAGTGACTGGATCAAAAAACATTTGTAACACTTTTCAAATAATATTATTTAATATAATAATAAAATAAAATACTTTTTGCAATCTAACAATTCCATCACTTGGATGTTCTTCTTAAATGGGAAGTGAAAACCTGATTGAATGTCACTCCGATTCACATTCATATCCTATATACCATGCGGCCGGTACTAAGCAATCAGTCTTGTTGGTAGACATCAATTATTGACACACCACAAACGAGCAAACAAAAAAAAAAAAAAAAAAGTAAGTACCTCTAAGGTACGGGAAAAAGAGACTACTATAAATTTCTCTTGCGTAATACAAAGGTCAATGAACAATTTAGAAATTTCTACGGATTAGTGTTCAACACAATAAGTTTCCACATTTATATTTCTACACAATCTTTATTGGAGAAATATACAATGTGGCAACTCTAAACAGAGTATCCACTTTTGTCCATAGTAGAGAACAAATAAACGGTACTTATGGACAGTTGCATATAAAAGAACAATAAAACAAACACATAATATAAAATTGGGAAAAAGTTCTCTTTCCAGGAGTGTGGCCTATGCCAGCACTCCCATGAGTCTATCTCTCTCCTCTCCATGTGAAAAGACATCTCTGCCTCCTTGTTTTGAGGAGGAGAGAGATAGACACATGGGAGTGCTGGCGTAGGCCACACTCCCAGACGGAGAACTACTTCCCTATAAAATTATAATCAATTAATTTATTCACATTATATTGGGTTTGATGGAAAGCCCAAGTTCTTTGACGGGATGGACATACCCTCATAATACCTAAACCCCTACAGAAAAAAGTGGTAGTCATACAAAGGTCTCTACTATTCTTTTCATTGCAATTTCCTTCTCTCTGTCCATTTCCAGTTTATGCCGTCCTTTCCAAGTCCTTTGATGGGAACCCTGAGTCGTTTGACTGGATGGACATCCATTAACCTTTAGATTCATTTTGTTCTTTGTCATTCAGTCTTAAAGTTATCATTCTTAAACATTCTTGGGGTCCTTACTTTTCTTTCTTTCAATAACTCATCATGCAATAATAGCATTGTGCTCATTACATATAAAACATATTAAAACATCAAGATCATGGATTTCATTTCATTAACTTCATAGCTCATTAGACGATGATTTCAAATTCAAATATGAATAAATCTAACTAAAACTATGAGGTGTCATATGAACTTTGACGATATGACATAATTCTACTCACCAATGTCTCTATACTATGCTCGGTGTCCTAAATCACTTTGAATAAACAAGCTCCCTACATAAAGATAATTCATATTCGTTAGGGTTTTCATAAGTGATCCTAATTACTAGGCAAAAAACCCCACAATTCCCGTAGATATAACCTCGAAATCACCCTTTATTGGTCGTCCAATCGAAGTGCCAGTTGACCCCCTTCCATCCGGGCAACAATGGTCACCCGGTTCTTGGAAAAACTCTTATCTTTTTTTTTTTTTTGGGAAAATTTCACAGACACCCCCTGTAAGTATTCAATATGTCACGAACTTGCCAAACTTGGTCAAAATGGCAACCTTCCCCCTAACGTTAAGCACAGTTAGTACCCAATGGTGAAATATCCATTTTACCCCTCAATTATTTTATCATCTTCTTCCCTCTTCTTTCATATTCTTACCGTCACCTACTCTGGCTCCGACGACCATTACCAGCGGCCTTCCTTAGGCTTCCTCAGCCACGTTGATTCCATCCCAAACCCATATGCCCACCTCTCACATCCTCTCTCTATCCTTCTCTTCGTCTTCTTCTGCTTCTACTTCACTCAACATTCCCGTGTCGAAAACTTCTCCTACCGTATCCAACTTGTGTTTCCAACAAGTTGAGCAACGATTCGGCTGTGACACAATCGTCAGTGGAGTCACCGGCAGCTTGAGCGCTGTCGCAACGGAGACGGAGGAAGAGGAGATGGTCAGAGGAGCCCATCGGTCATCTGTGGTTTCCGACGAAGCTAAAGTCACGCGGGAGGGAATAGAGGAGCTTCTGCCGCCAGAGAGGCAGAGATAGAAGAAGACGACGGCGAAGAAGAAGAGGAGGAGGCCGCGACGGCGAGCGATTTCTCAACGGCGAAGTTGGCAGATGAGGCCTATTCCGCCTTGAGGCGGAGGTCTCGGTAGCACTTGGAACATAGATTTAGGGTTGTGGGCTCCCGAAGAACCCGCAGTTGTTGATGCAAAGACGGTGTCCTTTTGAAGCTTCGCACCTTTGCCCTTCCACCATTTTTTTTTTCTTTCTTCCTAACGTCAGAGAATATTTGTTCTTCAGATGGATTGTTTGAAGCTTTCCAATGTTGGATGCCACCGGTGATGGATAGATGTAGGCCATAAACAATTCTTTTTTTGGGGAAATTTGGGGTTTTAATCCTTAAGGGCATTATAGGAAGTTCACCCTATTATAAGGGTAATTTTGTCATTATAAAAGAGTTAACAGAGACTTAACTGCATAGTGGATTAAATAGAAATATAATCATAAAATAAAGATACTCTGTGATATTTTGACCAAGTATGGTATGTCCCTCACAGGGGATAGGGTATCGGTGAAATTTTTCCTTTTTTTTTTTTTTTTTTTTTTTTTTTTTTTTTTTGGACAAACTTTACTTGTGAGAGCAGTTCTGTGACTTTGCGTTTCAATGGAGTTTACACCACTCCCAATCAAAATCACTTCACGTCAACTCAACATCATATCGAAGATTGGTACAGAAAACTAAAAGAACCTCGGGGAGGTAGAGACTCTTGGACACCTAAAATCCCTGTTCAAAGATCGTCTTTTGATCCCTATGATCCAAATACCTTGTCCTTGATTGCAGCTCTAAGATTCTAAGCCCATCTTGTGGATCCGGCTTCTCTCCAGGGAGCCCAGATCCCAGTGCTTGGGGAGGGCCCAGAGGGCATCCAATGGATGGGTTATGTTGCACATGTTTCGATGCATATCAGCTGTCAGCTAAATGGATGGACATAGCCCAACTGTTGGATACCCCCTGAGTGCTGGGCTCCCCCGGAGACAAACTCTATGCCCATCTTGTTTGAACCTCTTTCTCTCACGTTTCTAATTAGGAGAAATCAGAAATAAGCCCAATTTCACTTAAAATCCCTAAGTTCAACGTCCATCTGATGACTGCTTCGAGCATCCGGTTGTAGTAATAACACCAGGCTTAACATCTTAGGCGTATCGGTCGACCACCTATCCGTTTGGATTGATCCAGTTGAGCGTCCCGGTGACGCTGCTTACTCTAAGGAAGTCGTGATTGTGATCATCCTTGAATGGCCTCTATATGGGGTTTTCTATCAGCTATAACCATTCCAACGAGGCAAAGCTTCCATTCCTCTTTGACGCTTGCAAATGCAGCAGTACTCACCCTAACTGGGTTTGATGTGATACAGGAGCTGAGATCTCCGCTACTATCTTCCTCCATATCCTCCATCAGGTGGTCATAATTGCTCATAGGGATGGTTCAGGCGTGGGATTATACTATTAGGACGGCTGGGGAGAGAACAGGGGGAGAGGGAGTGGGGCGATGAAAGAGGCAGGAGCGATGCTAGTTGGATCCGAGGAAAGAAGAAAAAGAGGAAAATGGTATCAAACATTTGGAAGCATGGATTGAAGAATTGGTATCGGATCAGTCAATTGGTCTATTCGTAGCAATATTGGTGTAGACTGATACCGATTCCTGATTGATTCCTTATCGGTAGATTGATACGGGCAAAGGTAGAAATATAAAAAAATCAGGTTTATTTTGAAGAAAAAAAAAATATCAATACAAACCGGTATCAATATTAATATCGGTATCACTATCGATTACTAAAACCCTGCATGGAAGGGTTCACAAATGGTTTCTAGAAGTCGTCAATGCGACACTCCACATTCTAGGTAATTGTCTGTTATGTACATTATTCATTTATCTGCTTTAATTATATATAACCACATCAGAAGAAAATAAATTTTGATTAAGAACAGAAGATTTTGTGGTCCCCAATTTCTATTCATCCCTTCTACCAAAAAAAGTAAATTTCTATTTATCCCTTCATATGTTTTTGTCACAAAAATAACCAATCCATATTTTTCTATAAATCTTTTTTTTTTTTCAATGCACTTCTAATTGTATTTATCCTCTCTATTCAATCAATTAAAACCATGCAAATAATAATGAAGTGTTCCAACCAAGTGTTGGAGTGTGAACCGGTTCATACTTTTCTATGGCACACTCTACTTGGTAGGCAAATTATAGTTACGTCTACCAACCAAGTGTTGGAGTATGTCCATCAAACCCGAATATTTTGGAATAAATAACTTAAATTTATTATTACATGAATTTATTTTGGGTTTATAAGTTTGTTTCATGGGATTTCATCCAAAACAGTTTTCGACTATGGATAGGATCGGATATCCTGTTCATATGATCATTACATTGAATGTAGAAATGTTGATTTCAGGGCATAAATGTAAATACACATTGTTTATATGCATAGAAAAGAATCTTATAGAAATCCTCACATGTGTTATTGCATGTTGTATTAAAGAGAGATGCATATCTATCATTAGTTAACCCTTTGGCCTAAGAGATCCTTATCATAATGGTGTTACATTACAAGTTTTGGTATATCAATGGTTGATGTCATGTGGACTATATATCAGTACGCTGGATTCATGATGGCGCATCGTGAACGAAATAGATGTTCAACATGGAATCCACTACTCTTCATTAGGAATATCAGGTAGTGAGAAACTCTGTACTCAATCAGATTGGAATCTAGTATCAGTGATGTTTTTGTAAATTGTTTACAAAATTTATCAAATATATTAGTATATGTTTGATCGTGTTTTTAGCATCGGATTATGAGCACAGAGTCTCTGATTAAAGACATGTACAATGTATTGATTTTAGCTATACGTATTTATTTACATTTCCTATAGTCCATCATGAGATATTGTTTAGTAGAGGGTCCGATATGAAAATTAAAGAGTTTAATTATGCTGATATTTAATTGAAAAAAAAAATAAGTTATTGATTTTTTAATTATAGTATTTTATTTGATAAAATATTCAATTATAATTAAAGAGATCACAAAATCCCTTTTAGATTCCATCTCTTCCCTCTTTGGAAGCAAGTTGGATTGCAAATCAAGTTTTCTTTACCAACAAGTTTCACATTCATTTTAGAAAAATGAATATTGAGATCCATCTCAACCCTAAGGGTTTGAAGATTACATATACACACCACATGGGCGGGGGGATGTAAAAGCCTTGCTAACCGATTTTGCGCCCTCCCCCGTAGGCCAAACCTACTCTCTCTCCTCTCTCTTTTAGATTGGTGGTGTATGGTTTTGGGTTTATGAAACCCTAGTGCCGTTGGTGAATGGTTTGTGTTGATTTCGCATTGGATTTAAACATCAAGAGTTGGTGATCATCAATCCCTGTCATTGCTCAAGTGTGGAAGAACTATTATCTAGAGGAGGAATTACACTTGCGGTTCTAAGGTTACCTATGTTTCTCGTTTATTTTTGTTATGAGAAAAGATCTCAAACTTGAATGCAAAAGTTAATACCCGATTTAAATCCGCTGCGCATTCAGGTAACCCGATTGTTTTCCAACACCAAGTTGGGCAGCTTGCCGTTGGCCTAGGTCTAGCAAAGATGACAGTCGACGATGAAACACAAAAGAAAGAAGATCAGCACTAGGACAGGACTTGAATGCATGAAGTCGAAATTAGTGGACAGGTCCAAAGTGATCTATTGTAATAGGTTTACATACAAATAGTTTTACAACCTTCATGTTTTTAGTGAGACCATGAGAGACATATGATCCCCCTTACTACATGATGCAAATCACAACGCTATGTAACATTGGGTTTAAGCCTTTTCTTAAATAGACTTGAATGCAAAAGTTAATACCCGATTTAAATCCGCTGCGCATTCAGGTAACCCGATTGTTTTCCAACACCAAGTTGGGCAGCTTGCCGTTGGCCTAGGTCTAGCAAAGATGACAGTCGACGATGAAACACAAAAGAAAGAAGATCAGCACTAGGACAGGACTTGAATGCATGAAGTCGAAATTAGTGGACAGGTCCAAAGTGATCTATTGTAATAGGTTTACATACAAATAGTTTTACAACCTTCATGTTTTTAGTGAGACCATGAGAGACATATGATCCCCCTTACTACATGATGCAAATCACAACGCTATGTAACATTGGGTTTAAGCCTTTTCTTAAATAGACTTTACGAATATCATCCACTTATTAGATCCATGTTGGGAGGTACAATGCCTTGTATTTCGTCGCTTGGTTTGGGAAAATTTTTAATGGCTATATGGATATTTCGGTAAAATTCCTGTATAGGATTTCACTATAAATATGTAGACATGGTTCTTTCTCTTAAAACACAATCTGAGAGAGGTGTAAGGATGAGTGGTCGTAACCCTATTCTCCATCGATAGTGAAACAGTTCTCATCTCACTATGGACGTAGGCAATCTTGCTGAACCACATAAATCCTTGTGTTCATTGTGTGATTGTTGTTTACGATTTTTTCATTCTTTTCTGCGTTGTTTTAGGATTCGTTTTTCAACAACTCATCTATTGGTTGAAGGCCATTCAACAGGAGTAATCGATTAATTGAAGTCTAAATATCATAGAAATTTGAAGAATGTAGATACATGGCTCCATCGTCCTTAGATAATGCCTCATACTTCTTTGCTATCTATTCTAACAAGTGATGCTTCCACACGAAGTTTCTTTCGGGAAAATTACATCAGCAGCAAATCAAATACCTATGATCAAAAGCAGAGAATTTGGCTATCTATTCTAAACTTTCATATTCTGTGGTGTTGAGAGCTTTGTTCAAGACTTGAAGTTAAGGACCAGGGTGATGTTAATCTCAAGTGAAGTTGCTCCATTTAAGGACTTCATGCCATTAACAAATAATAATCAAGTGTAGCAGCTAGGCCTCATAAACGTTCTCTATTACTTGTACTACTTGCAAAAACATTATTTTTCATCTAGAAATTTGTCTTGATGAACTACCAACAAAAGCTAATAACCTTCATTATTGCTATTCCCAAGTATGTTTCAGAATACCATCACCAAATCCTTCAATCAATCTCCGTCAAAATTATTAAAATCTTGAATCCATTTTACATTCAACTTCTATGTATAGGATTTTGAATCCAAATTCCATTCTACTTCTATCTTCTGTTATAGAACCATAGTTTAAGTAGAAGTGTTAGATACATTTCTGTTTTGAGTATTTCAAGTAGCAGTTTGAATTTTAAGTCAGTTTACGGATGGATTCTGTATATAGATATAGTGTCATATGGCCTTAAACACAAATTTATTATTTAATAAACTTCAGTTTTTCTTAAACTTATGTTGTTGTGGATTCTTAGTGTACACTACTTGGTGGATTCCAAGTTTAGGTTTTGGTGGGTTCCAACTTCCAAGCCTGGCAGTGGGTGGATTCCTAATCTATTTTGCTGTTCTATCTTTATTCTATTTCAATTAGGGGTGTAAGTTTGGTCCTATTAAGCCAAGCCCGTCCTGGCCCGCCCAGAGCCCAAACAGGGTTTGGGTTGAATTTTTCAACCATGAGGGCTGGGTTAGGGTTGAGGCCTTGGGCTAAGCCCAGCCCAGCCCGGCCCGAACCTAGGTTAGGTTATATGCTTTACAATTTATTGATTATATTTTTTAATTTTTATTTAATATTTAATTATTTATTAATTTACCAAAAAAAAAAAAAAAGGCTAATTCTTTATTGAACAAAAGTATTTAAAATTTTACTATTGCACTACGTTTTTTAACTCAAAAAAGAAATCTAATTGTCTATTGAGTATGAAACAAACGAGGACCCTGATCCTCTACTGCCGAGCTGTCCGGCAAGATCCTACTGCCAAGACACAGCAAGGTGAGGAATGACCGCCTTACCCCTACCCGAGCGCCTTGCTCGAGTGGGGGTAAGGCAATCATTCACTGCCTTGTTGTGTCTTGACAGTAGGGTCCTGCCGGGCAGCTCGACAGTAGAGGATCCAAATTGAACAAACAAATACTCAATCACATGAGACTGGTCAATTAGGGCCAACCAAGCCCTAACAAAAACCAGGGTCAATCCGGGCCAACCCGGTCCAATCAGAATTAATCAATGCCGGGTTGGGCTGGGCTTAGCACGGTAGGGTTGGGCATATCTCAGCCCGACCTAGGGCTGGGGTTGGCTTGGGTTGAGCTAAGAGGACTCAAGGTTGGGCTAGGGCTTTAAAAAGCCCAGCCCAACCCGGCCCTGTTTCACCACTAATTTCAATCTATTGAATTCAGGTTGTTAGTAACTAGAACAACCCAATATTGGTTATAATCTGTCAAACTTTCCTATCAAATTATCTCCTTGAAACTTAGGTTACAGTTTCTGTTCTAAAACCCAGATTTCTAGTCGATTTCTGAATTCCTAACTAGAATAGGATTCTATCAATTTCAGATTTGATTTGCTTTGTTATTTCTGGTTTCAGTTTGTTACTATATTCCATGCTAGTATCTCTCATTAAACTCAATTCTGAATTCTATTTGAATACCTGAAACTCTCCCCTGCCACATTGTGCCTTACTGCCATTACAATTAATACTTGGCCTATCACTGTAAAGTAGCACCTGTGTCACTTTGACCACTGTCCTTGAGTGTTTAATTTAGTTTAGATTCTCAGCTTTACATGTAACAAAAAATTTAAGCCTTCTTCATTGTATCTCAACTCCACCTCCAAAAGTCATCACAGATAACACAGACTTTTGAGACCCACATTTTAGAAATCAATCCATTCCAACCTAGCTAAATCTACCCTAGAAAAGTACAGCTATTCAACATATTTTGTGAACAATATCAAACAGTGGATTTTACAGAGAAGGATTCTATGACCTCATTTGGTGTGGAAATCCCCAAACATGGAAGTAGAAGGGATTCCATTAGGCTATGTTCTATAGTGTCTGGATCTCCATTTCTATTAAATATTATTATCTCCCAATTACTTTGGCTTCCAAGAGATGCATGAACTGGAAATGATGCTTACAAACTACAGAATTTCCTCCCCCTCACAGAAACAAAAAACAATAAAAAGAAAAAAGGGGGAAGAAAGAGGGAACAAAAGGAAAGAAATAAAATGTTACTTGCAAACTATTTGTATCAAATATTGTTTTTCTCAGCACTTGTCTCACTTCTATACCAAGCATCATTATCAAGAAGTCCTAACCCAACTTGACATCAAAATGTATATTTTCCAAGCATAATATTTGTCCATATAGCAGGAAATGCCTTAGCCTTCTTCTCGTTTTCAGAGAGATAGTCATATGCCACAACTATTTCTTCCTCAGATAAACCTTCCACCTCGTAAATAGAAACTAATACAACTGATGCATCCACAATTGTATTAGCAGCAATACGCTCGAATGCAAGTGCAGCAGTATGCTTGACTGCAAGTGCAACATCCTTCAATGCTTGAGCAATTTCTCCAACAGTTTGATCCAAATTTCTAATTTCTTGAGCATATACACTTCCAAGCCTCTTCCTTTTCTTCTCATTTGTTGGCCAATCGGATGATGCTGCAGTTGAACTCGCTCCCCCCATTGTTTGCTTGAGAATTTTCCATATGATTCAATGTAGGTTGTGATCCTCTCCCAATCCCTAGAGTGTCTTCCATCAGCCCCTCCATATAATTCCCCTCTCTAAATAAGTCAGTGTTCGGAGGTGAAGTGAGATCGTCCACAAGTACTCCCTCCTCAAAACTACCCCTTGAGTGTTTTCGCGCTCTCGTCTACTGTCCAGTTGCATGATCTGCTCCAAATACCTCACACATCTCGTCAAACCACTCAAATCTCTTCTTATTAAGCCTATACCATGTTTGGATTTCTCTAAAGATGAAAAATTTAATACATTTAGCCATAATAATGTATGACATTAAAATGTGGAAAAGAATAAACTTATTATTTATAAGGGAGAGGGTGGTAGAGAAACAGACTCAAGCTGAGAACAATGCTGTCGTGCCCAGCCTTTACCCTATATATAAATATTCCATTGATACACATGAATATATTATGTTGATGGTGGGTGGGGGAGTAAAATGATGTATGTGTGAAATATTTGATCATTACCAATTAAATTTTTTCCATTGCTCGTTACTAACATCCAACATTTTGGTTTGATCATTCAATCCAATTCCACTTCGACCATTCAACTCTAGAACTTTTCTATGTTTGGTCTTCAAAGTTTTGAATCGATTGATGATATGATGTCATGAAAGACGGAAAGAGAATTGTTGGTTCAAAGCATTCATGGCTGTGGTGTATGCAGCAAGTTTAAATCCATTCAGACATTTGTTCCCCTCCTGAACTTGTTGAAGTGATATTTCAATTAGACACTGGTCAATAGCAGATAACCAGTGCATGTTCTTCCCTTCCTCTGGCTCATCAAAATCATCCATCCCTGGTATAAACATTAAAAGTTATAACTATGGACCTAAATTAGACATATGATACCATTCATTACAATTCAAAAAATAACAGTTATTAAAAATTAATCATTTACTTAATGGAAGTTTCAATGACACTTTTAATTACAAAAATCTGTTATGTCAACCCACACTGTTTAAAACAAGCCCTTACAATTATAATCATAAGCAAATAGATTCTACGACCTTTACATCACAACAAACAAATCTATTTAGTAACAAGTAGATTTTGTGTTCACAACAATTATATCACATAAAAAGATCTAGTGATGAAAATGTTAAAGTTGATAATCGTTCCATAAGAGGTATGTAATTTCATTTTTTATCCTACTATTCTCACGACCATCTCTGTTCTGCTGGGCGTCAAAAGGATCATCAACTTCAACAGTTTTCCTACTCAAATCATTATCCACAATTCTACATCATCCAATAGTGTATCATTTGGCATCACTCTCCTAATGTGATTATGCACCATACAACAAGCTAAAACAATGTCAATCTACCTTTCATACGAATATGTTGGCTTTGCATATAAATATGCCAAAACGTTTCTTTAGAACATCAAATGTCCGTTCAATAAAATTTTATAATGATGAGTGCTTATGATTGAATAACTCTTTTGGAGAATTAGGCAGTCAATCTCTAATATCATTTGGATGACCGTAATCCACGATATGGGGTAATAAAATGCTTAAGAAGAGAAAAACCAGCATCTGTAAGATAATATCTCCATACAATAAAAATATATAAAAAAAAAAAAAAAAACCATAAGTAGAGTTCTGAATGCATTTTCATAAGTATATTGATTTTTTTTTTTAATGTTTAAACCATAATTATGCAAGATTTGAAAATCTATCTGTAAGGAAAACAATCCCATGCTCCATAGAAATAGTTGATGTTAATACTTTGGAACCTGAAGCAGAACCCTCCCATCTAGGTTGTACAAATGTGAATTGCAAATCAAAATCACATGCAGCCAATATAGTTTGCGATGACCATTGCTTTTTTCCCCTAAACCTACCCTCATATGTAGATGCAACTGATACTGGGATATGAGTTCTATCAATAGTCCCAATGCAATCCTATATAGAAGTTATTTTTTGTGATTTGTACGAAAATTTTATGTACAGAGGTACATATTATCTTATTCACATATTTTAGTGGAAGCACAATTAACCTTACTTCAAGGCATCCATTTGTTGTTACTTACAATATAGTGCAGTGTTCCATTATTTGGTGGACTAATAAAATTATATTGCATGTCGAGGAATGCATCGAACACTAATCGGCGACCTACAATCTCACTAAATTGCTCATAGATGTGTACAATGGTTCGGTTTCTCTCATTGTGTCCCTACATGTGTAGGAGCATAGCTATTTGTTCCTCTACTTTGCAATACTGAGTGTCATTTAATCTGTCAAATCTTCTAAAAATATGAATGAACTGATGAAAGCAATTATCGGTCATTCGAAGCATGTCTTTACAATTTTGACCTACAATCACCTTATCCTTAAAGTTTCTCACTTTCAAATACAAATTCCTAGGGGATTCATTTTCACAGTATTTCTCAAAATGAAGGACCATTGTATCAAGTTTCACAATAACAGTCACTGTAGTTGCCAATGCACATATTATTATCCATTCAATAGTTTTCTATTGATGATTCATTTGTACAATATATATAATATAGTGAATATTGTAACATGGGAGGAAATGCAATACAAGGAATATATTTCATATCAAGGTGTTGTGACTTGTGCATGCTTTTAAAAAATATCAAATTTCTTACTAGAATGTGAATATGTGAATTCCTCAAAAACTATTTTATATCAATAAAAATGTACACATAAATATCATAAAACTATCTCTTAAAGACCACAATAATTGATAGATCTGCTAACTAGATAAAGGGTATGACGGTCCTTTGCACATTCCACTATGAAACAGAATTAGGACCATAAAGGCCGTACCCAGTGCACAAGGCTCCCGCGTTTAGCAAGGTCTTGGGAAGGTCAAATGTACGCAACCTTACCCCTATTTCCAGGACTTGAACCCGTGACCAAGTGTTCAAGTGATACTCTACATAGATTCTTCAGAATAACGAGTATTGTGTTAATGTGTATTAGATTATGATATTAACTAAAGAAGAAATATGAAGGCAGTGAGATTATGTTTTGTTAAGGGTGTTTTTTTTTTTTTTCGGTAATGGTTTTGTTAAGGGTTGGACTTCAAATTTATATTGATACAAGAAAATTTCTATTAAGTTCTATCATTTTCATAAGGTTTCTTTTGCTTGCCTTTAGGAAAGGAAAAAGCCTTTGCTTCACGTAGGTCTTCCGTTAGGTGTAACCTGCAAGAAATTAATGAAGTGTTATCATTGTATAGATAATGCACTGAAAATTATCATAACAATTCTTAAAAGGATAATAAAGACCACCAATGTAAGATCATCAATGATTTACTGTTCCGCCGTGATGTTGAAATTTTATTTATCTATTTTTGGGCAAGCTAATTGAATATAAACTTCAAAATATATTTTCACAAATTTACATACAACAAGTTGAACAAAAGCCAGAAGAACGACAAGAAAAGATATGAGAATTTATAAAAAAAAAAACATAACTACTCCATCAACCTGTTTATGCCTTCTGTGCTTGACATACTATTCTATCCATCAACATTTGTTATCTTCTCAGTTTCAGATCTTATTTTAGGGTCGGAACAACCACCAAACTAATCTACCGATCTCCCTTATGATTGGTAGTTCTCTGTTTTCTTCTAAGTTCTACAACAACACCATCTTTGCCTTTGGTTTCTAAATTTTGATACTAGTTTCTATTTCCATCTTACTTTCTATTTTGGTTTTCTTTGGTTACTAATTCCATTTTTTATTTCTATTTAGATAGTTTCCACTTACTATTCTCGGCCAAGCCATCCCCGTTGTTTCTAATTTTGTGAACCACTTATGTCTTTTAATCGCCATTGAAATTGATGTGTACAAACATAACTACTCATGAAACTAATGTCCGATGATCGAAAAAAGAAAGGTCTCATATAAGTCCTGAATTGTATCTTCTAAGCGCTAGGCTGCTAGCTCTCTATATCAGACAAAAAGGAAGGTCTCATGTAAGTCCTGAATTGTAGTTGCGTTCTTTCTTTTGTCAAAGAACATGCGTTGATGAGTTTAAGCAATTTGTAATCAGTAATCTTTTTAACAAGTATTTTTTAGGCATTCGTTGCTCTGTGATACCATGATCCAAACTACAAACATCAATATCATTAATCAAAATCGCTAACCTAAAAGATTTATAAATTTACAAAAGTTCTCAATAATTAAAAGATGAAATAAGTCCATAAACATGTTCTTTTTTTTTTATTGGGGGAGGGGGGAGATAAGTCAGTTCTATCAGAGATTTATAGGGAAAGAAAGAAGGTCATCTATACTATACATCTCCCTGCACAAAAGCTGGCAAAACTTACTGATTACAAGAAAAAAAATCCAATATCTGCAAATAGATGATGCGGAATGGTCCTTAAAGTCCTTGTATGTCATCAATATAAAATAACAAAGACACCCAACTATTTTCATGTTTGTTTAAAATAGTTATTAAATCCAAATTAAAAAAACTAACAAAGAGGAAAAGACATAAATTTTACATAGCTAAGAACAAAAACATTGTTCAATCTGTCAAAATAGAAGACATAAATTTTACACAGACGTTGCATAAAATACATAGCACGAATGAAACAACAGCCAAATACAGAGAAAAATGGTTATTCCATAGTAGTGGTTGAGTAGTGTCTGGTCCACAAGTATTTGGTTATGCACTTGTGGGCTAGATGCTCGTTGTGGAGCAACCAAATTCAACCGTGTGCGGCTGTTTACACTTTCATATGATTGGCACGCCCCTGCATCTACCTTCCCCGATTCATTACAGGAAATCTGATCCACCAAAATAAAAGTTTTTACGTGTTTTCCACTGATTAGACATCTGTAAAATCGTCGTGCAGGATTTTTTTGCGTCTTGGAAGTCAGCATGGCCATCCTCCCTTCACCACAACTACACATCGGAGGTTGTTCATCCATTCCTGTAAAAAAATAAACTGATGGAATCAATAGAAGAACAACTGTCATTTTAGGGGTTAATTCATAATCCTAAAGGCCTCCCAAAAATCATAAAAACATGAAAATGCTTCATCTAAAAAACATTGCTTCTTAGTTCTTCAGAGTAATAAGAAAAAGAAGAAGCATCAAAACCAAAATTACCATCTTCCTTCTCTGTTATAAGAGAATTTTAATGAAGGAAAAGAACATGGAAATGCAACTATGCTCCCACCCTACATGGTCTATCTCATTCAAATAAAATAGTTGATTCCAACACTTTTCATGACTCTAAGACGAAAAAAGAAGAACAACTACATTTATAGATGAAGAAAAACTTGTTTTACTAACAAAATGCTAAGAGCTATCACTAGTAACTAGTACTTGTTTAGAGGGAGTGGCATTTCTGTCTTGGCATGCAATTCAGTGGTCAACCTACAATTTGCATCATAATGGGGTCAAATGCATAATACAAGAGTTTTTTTTTTTTCACAGAACCTCTACTATTCTGTATGTTAGACAAAATACCTCTTGCAATCCCATTATACAGTATGTATCAGGCTCAATCCCTATTAACATATCAAAGATGATTATCTTTTCTTCTTTTTTTTTCGGTTGAGGGGAGTTGGGGGAGGATAGCCAATAGCCATGCTAGAATCAGTAAAAGAAAAATGATAAACATTTCTTTCCTACATTAAAAAAGAATATATTTTCAAAAGAACAAAGGTCCACATTTAGACTTCATGTACCAGTAAACCTTGCTCAAGTTGACAGAGGAATTTCATCAAACTATTAGGTTTGATGCATACAAGTTCTTTCTGCCTAAATTCTCTGATCTCCTATTAATTTCCCTTTTTGTCTTGATCGTGCAGGGGGAAAATTGCACCAAAGAACATG
This sequence comes from Telopea speciosissima, assembly GCF_018873765.1. NCBI lineage: Eukaryota > Viridiplantae > Streptophyta > Magnoliopsida > Proteales > Proteaceae > Telopea > Telopea speciosissima. The sequence continues at coordinate 36,117,641 of NC_057926.1, read as the reverse complement.
AATCATTATTCTATTATATACAAGAACTGGCTCCATCCAAAATCCAGTGTCTATTAAAGCGTAATGGACAATTAAACATATTTTAACCTTCATTAGCACATGAAATGCTAAAATCTGGTTAAGAAGATATTGGGAGTGAGTGCTAGAATCCATAATACAATCAGAACAAAATCCTAGGCGCTTAACATCTTCATCATTTACAAAAAAATGGATTTGAGAGAAAAATGATACACTATGAACAAAACATCAGAGAAAATTAGGAGACTAGATTCCTTAATACATACTATCATTTAGTGTCTCATGATTTGAAGCATTAATCAGAGAAAGAACGGATGTTTCTGTGTGGATCTAATCCCACTTTTAGGATTAAACCTTACATCTTTAGTCCACACAATCTTCCAAACCATTTCAAATAAGTTAAGATCACATGCATGCAGAAGCAAATCAGTTTCATCTTTAGTACCTTTAATGGCGAGACTACCTTGACTACAACTCCGGTTCTCCTCGACGGATCCGGCTGCTTCAGACAACGAGATGGGGGCGACAACAAAATAAAGGATCTCCATCCTTCAATAGGGGTTGAGCTTCTCTGTTCGATAGGGGTTGAGCTTCTCTGTTCATCTCTCAATGAGGGCAATAGGAGAGAGAGAGACGATGAGATTAGGGTTGGGCTGCTTTCGGTTTGAGTTAACCATGGGTTTAGGGTTGGTTTGATTAAACTTGACCCCGGTTAGGAACCATATTGGAGTCATTGGGTAACCATAGTTAGTTATTAAAAAGTAGGATCTTGGAAAACGCCACGTGGAGGGAAAATAATAACAAGAAATAATGGATTGGAAGGATTAAAATCCATTGGAATAACCTCCAATTTTGGGAACCCTTCCCTATGTTCCTTAGACCAACCAGCTAGAATAGGAACCAGATTAGAGCCCCCTAAACTAGGTTGTTGATTTTTTCTATTAAGTATTATTGTTGACCGGCTGTCCTAGATCACTGTTGGTTATTTTAATCCCAGCCTTTAGCTCATTAGATAGCCATTATGTCAAGTCAAAGGAAAAAACTTATGTTTTCATACTTTGCTTAAATAAGTTCATCACAAGCTTCTAATTTAGAAATAGTTGTTTTGATGCCCCAATTTCCTTTCAAGAAAACGTGGAGGAGTTTTAACACCTCTTGCTCGCCCACCTCACTTTCCTTCCCTCCCCAAGTTTTTGTTTTAGTCGCTCCAGGATAAATACTGGAAACTCATACAAGTCTAGTCTAACGTTTATTACTCCTCCAAAATTGTTCGGGTTTCAGTGCATAGTTGCATAACACACTTTGCTGCATTCTCCTCCACACACACACAACATACCCAAACCAATACCTTCATTTCAAAGAAAATTAGGAGAGAGAGAGAGAGAAAGAGTCTCATACCTGAATTTTTATCACCTATAGTTCCCTTGCCAGGTACGGTTCCCTAGTGCCTCTAATAAAAGGGGGGTGGACTCCACCCGGGTAGTGTGTTTGGTCAGGGGGTCTAATGGTCATTTTAGCCCCCCTATGAGAGGAACCGCACAACCGTACCAGTCAGCAAACCTCAGGGGATAACGATTCCTCATACCTGGAGAATAGTTGAGCTAAAATTCGAGTTGCCTTCAACACCAAAACAAGGGATGCCAATGCTTTACAAACGAAATATCCAAACAATGCCGCAACTATACCAAACAAGTGGAAATGACCTAAATCAATACTCAACCAAGAAAGTTTGGGAGAACCAATATCCTTTATTAAATAAATCCCAACAGCAATATTGTAACCAGAAACAACAAAGTGAAAACTATGAATTCAACAAGAAAATTTTGACGAAAAATATTTTGCATAGATCATAGCAGGGAGAGAAATCAGATAGAGAAGTAAAATACATGTGGCTTCCTCAGTAGCCACGAAGAGCTTTTGTAATAGAACTAGATCACCTACGACTAATGCAATGAAGATTGTTTTGCTCGGCTATGGTTGAGCAAAATCAAAAGTTTTCTGGTCATTATTTTGGTTTTCTCGACTTTGTGGGAAGAAAAGAATCATGGCAGCGAATAAAATTTCATGAAAATTGAGATGAATTTTGAATTTGAATTACATAATCTACTCATGCTAATATACACCACCAAACAACGAGAATACCTTGCAGAAAAGAAAACCATACAAGAATCTGTAAAATTTTCTTTTCTTGACATCAAATACAGCCTTAAGGGATGGAACCTCATCTGTAACGCCCTCAAATCCTACTCACAGATATGGGTGTTGGCCTTCATGAGCCTGTAGACCCTGAATTTTGTTAACCCCCCCACACCAGGCGATGATACAACTAGACGTGGATTGATGAAGTATCTCTCTCAAAAAGGACTTGACCACCTAACCTACCCCACCATGACCCTAATAAGGTTTGAATAATTATTTTAAGTGCAAAATACTTGATGCTAGCCAAGGGTACAAAAGCAGTAATTAGAAAGACTATCGGGAATTCCCTCGACACCAAATTGGGGTTTGTCTTTTCTAAAATCAAAATATTTTTTTGAAAAAAGCTTGGACCAAAGCCTACACCATTTGATAGTGCTCGAAAAGACGATTCCAACGGTATATTATACGGCAAAAAAAATCATCTTTCGAATGCAAATCGGCGCCCAAAATGTGATCAAGACTTATCTGAGGACCCAAGGGGATCCATAGACCACTCAAAGTGATCCACGGATCACATGGAGGTTCCACATATCCGTTTTTTCAAACCCTCATTCTATGGTAGAAGAAATTAAAGCTGAAAACATGTATCAATCAACCTTAAGTTTTAAGAGAGAGAAGAGAGAGAGAGAGAGAGATAACGTTAACTGTCCTTCTAGAGCCTACACATGCGAGGTGGCCAATGAGAGCGTGCAGGGAGGCCTCATGGAGTAGGGCTGTTATTTTGCACCATGAAATCTAGATGCAGGGACTACAAAGTCAGTTAGCGTTCTTTTTTTTTTTTTTAACCCGAACTTCTCTGGAAACCGGGCCCGGCCCCAAGGATTTTATTAGATGTAAAAAATAATCAAGACTACAAGGGGGGGACGTACCCGCCTAACCCCTAACCCAAACACAAAAATCACTCATTAAGACACTCTCTAACACCCAAACCCGGCTTACAAAAAAACCTTCGTGAACCTACGTTCTAGCTCTGATCATCGGCAAACCCATCGCATCCTCACGAATAATCTTACGCAGAGTGTGTGGAAATTGAGCATCCCCGTGATACACCACATCCCTCTTCCCTTCACAAGCTAAATTAGCCAGGAAGTCTGCAGCCCTATTCCCTTCCCGAAATGTAAAAGATATAATTGGTTTCAGGGATTTCATCAAACCCAGGATTTCTTGAAACCAATACCATCCGTTCCAATTTCCATGGCTTTCCTTCGCAATGCTCAAGATAGTCGTCCTTGAATCTGAGTTAGTATGGAATTCCTTGAAGCCTAGGCTCTCACAAAGCTTTAAGCCATCTCGCAAAGCCCTCAACTCCGCAATAGTGTTGGTGCAGTCTCCATAATAGTTGGAAAAAGCAGCAATCACCTCTCCTTCCCCATTTCTAATCACTCCTCCTCCCCCTCCTAAACCAGGGTTGCCCTTGCAGGCCCCATCCACGTTAAGCTTGACTGATGAAAAGGGGGGGGGGGCTCTAATAGACCAAAATAGGCACTTTCCAGGCTTTGGACCGATGAGAGATGCCAAAGAACTGCAGTGTTAGATTTTCTTTAAAAGACGGAAGGCTGCCCAAAGAAGCCGACAAGGGTAATTCAGAAATCCACCTCCTAATGACCCTCACAATGCAGCTGGCCGAGCGCCCCTGCTCTCCATGTCTACAGTTGTTTCTCTCTTTCCACAGTTCCCATATTATAAAAGATGGAAGCACACCAATGACCCACCCAAATAGGTTAGACGAGCTCGCATTGCTGTGCTAAAAAGCGATGCGACTTCGCACATCCTGCAGCGGGATCAGCTCAACCTCACACAGCTGCGAAAAAAAATCCCATACCTTCCTCGCAGTTCCTCCAGTCACCAGCACATGAGACGCTGTTTCAATGCTTGGATGACCACAACACATGCATCTTGAGGGTACGGGCACCCCCCCCCCCCATCTTCTGAATTGCATCATCGGTGGGCACCCCTCCACGCATCACCTGCCAAGTGAAGAAACCTACCTTTGGGGGAACCGAACTATTGCCACACCACTTCGCAAATGGCCGTTCAGCTCCGGTCTGCCTTAGCTCATTCCAAAGGGATTGCGTGGTGAGCTTCCCTTCCCTTGCCGGTTTCCATACTAAGCAATCTTCCTGGTCTAACAAAGAGAAACTCGTAGCCAAGATTCCATTGCGCACTGCGGTTGAATCTATTATATTCAAAATCTCCATGTTCCAGGTCCCATCTCTGAAAAGCACTTCTTTAACATGGGTCGTCAGATCCAGGTGTAAGGCTCCATCAACAAAGTCCATTAGCGCACCCCACCCTGACCAGTTGTCTAGCCAAAAAAGGGCATCTCCCTTTCCTAGAAGCCATTGAGAATTTGTGAGGATAAAATCTTTATGGCGAAGCGCCTTTCTCCAAGACACCGTCCCTGTAGCTCTCACACCTACAATGGCTAGGTGCATGTTTTTGAGGTACTTCCCTTTAAAGAGGGAGCACCACAGGGAATCACTAGCCATAAGTCTCCAAAGCCCTTTCAAACGCAGCGCCTTTCCCATGTCTCCAATGTGTCGAATCCCTAAACCGCCTTCCGAGCAGGGCACACAGATTTTTTTCCAGGCAACCCAGTGATGTCATTTCCCCCATTCCGAGGTGCCCCGTAAAAAATCACCGCATATCCCATTGAATTTCCTTTCCACCGATTTTGGCTGTTCCAAGGTGGACATAACGTGTATTGGAACAAAGGACAACACATGTTTGAGCAAGACGACCCTTCCACCTGATGAGAGAATTTTTCCTTGCCATCCCGCCACCTTGGTTCTCAACTTAGCCAGTAACCCATCAAAATAACTCACCCGCAGGCGTCCTATATAAAGAGGGGCGCCCAGGTAGGTGATTGGCAGTCTTTTCCTAGGAAATCTGGTTATCAACTCCACCAATCCGCTCCTGTTACTCGCAACTTTTTCACTCATCACAAAACAACTTTTCAGCCTGTTAACCAACGCCTGAGGCCCCTTCATACCTGCTTATAAAACCACATACCTGTTTCAAAGACGATTTCAAGCCCTTGGTGAAAATTATCGTGTCATCTGCAAACAGACTGTGTGAAATCCCTGGGCACCCTCGTGGAAGACGAAAGAACTCGGCTCGTCCCTCCAAGAAAAGAGATTTTAAGCCACGACTCAAACCTCCTCATCCAAAATAAAAAGTGCAGGCGAAAGAAGGTCTCCTTGTCGCACCCCCTGGTGGACTTGAAAAAACCTGCAGGCAATCCACCCATAACTATTGAGAAATAGCAGTTCTCAACCGTCTTTTTCACGAGCTGAACCCATCGTGGAGCAAAGCCAAACTTACTTAATACCTTGAAAAGAAAATCCCACTCCAAGCGGTCGTACGCCTTAGCCATGTCCAATTTCAAGATCACATTTCCCCCTCTGGTTTTCCTATTGACCTCAAGAGCAACTTCCTGCACCAACGCAATATTATCATGGATGTTTCGGCCTTGTACAAATGCACCTTGTTCCTCCGAAATGATGAAGGGGAGTGTGCTAGCTAGCCTCGTCGATATCACCTTGGCTAAAATTTTGTAAGAGAAGTTGCATAGGCTGATGGGGCGAAAGTCAGCCATTGTCTCCCGGTTATCTTTTTTTGGAATCAGCACCAAATTAGCAGAGGTATAACATCTCGACAGGGCACCCCCCCTGTAAAAAATTCTTTGACTGCTGCCCACACATCAACTTTTATTATATCCCAGCATGCAGTGAAAAAATAGCCTGTGAACCCATCCAGTCCAGGGGCACTATCTACAGACAAACCAAACACGGCTGTTTTTACCTCTTCCATCGTCGGGGGGAGCATGAGAAAGGCGTTTTCCGCATCAGAAATCAAAGGGGGAATGTTCTAAAAAATGTCATCGTCCTGAGTGCAACCCTGAGAAGAGAAGGCGTCAGTAAAAAATCTTACCGCTTCCGCTTCAATGCCACTCGCATCAGAGATCCAGTCACCATTCCCATCCTTTATTTTGCTCACACTTTGCCGCAACCTGCGCATCTTGGCTGATGTGTGAAAGAAATTCGTGTTCCTATCTCCTTCTTTGAGCCAACGGACCCTTGATTTCTGCCGCCAGAAGATTTCCTCCTGCAATAACACCCCGTTGAGGGCTTTGGAAGCCTCCTCCAAATCTTCTCTAGCATTTGCAGACGGGTTTTGCTCCAGAATAATTTCAGCCCTGCAAACTCTATCTTCCGCCCTTCTGACATTGTGGTGGATGTCGCCAAAAACAGCTTTATTCCAAACCCGAAGCCAAGTCCGAAGAGCTTTCAATTTAAGGAACAAAACGTGTAGAGTCGATCCGTGTACCGGGGCCTCCCAACACTCTTTGACACAGTCTAAGAAACTTGGATGAGAAATCCCCATCTGCTGGAATTTAAAAGTACTTACATGTTGTACCACCTGTGTCGCACACTCTAGCAGAATCGGAGAGTGATCCGAGCACACCCTACTCAAGTGCATCACCTTACTAACTGCAAACAGCTCTGCCCACTGACCATTAAAGAGAAACCGATCTAGATGAGCCACTACTTTATTACCGCCTGACTGGTTGTTGGACCATGTGAAGGAATTCCCAATGAATCCCCCGTCCACAAGCCCAGCATCACTCACAAAGTTCCCAAACTCCTCCAGGGAGGTAGAACAGGCTGCCCTGCCCCCAACCTTTTCAAGTGGGTCCAAGACAGCGTTAAAGTCTCCACCCACCGCCCAGGGGAGGTCTGTATCTCGAACGCTGTCCAAAAGATCAGCCCAGAGCTGACGCCGCTCCGTAACCAAGCACAATCCATGCACAAAGGTAATTAAAAATCTGTTTGAAACCCAATCAGAGCATTCCAAAGAAACAAATTGCACGTGTTCCATGACCACTTTGACTTGGAGAACATTCTTCCAGAAAACCCAAATTCTCTCCCCCTTCTCCGCTCCATTGGAGCACACTGCATCCATACCTAACCTCCTCATAATAAGAGCCGCCTTGGCAAATTGGATTTTTGGTTCTGTTAGAGCCACCATATCAGCCTTCTCAGAAGTAATCAGAGCTTTCAAACGCCGCAATGTCAGCTTGTTCCCCACCCCCCCCTAATGTTCCAGAATAACACGATCATTATACACTCGACGCGGGGGGGGATTTGGTCGCATGGACCTAGTAACCATTCTTTGGTGCTCTGAGGGACCTTGACTGGTCCTATTCCCCTCTAGAGTGGAGATCTCCAAATCTGCCTGTGGTCTTCTCTCTTCTTGAGGCCAAACCAGGAAAGCCTCTGTCCAGCCTGCTCCTAGCTACTTGAACGCAGGTCCTCTATAGTAGCCTCCCTGCTCTGAAGTTTATGAAAACCTGCACTCCACGAGTCATCCTTAGTGGAAAGACCCTCCTTCCACGTCTGCCCAACGGCCAACCTCCCTTCGGTTTTGCTAGGGCTCTGTCGAGCTTTACCATGGCTCCCACTTCCACGCCTCCCCATTACAATGTCAGTGACTTCCACTTCCTTGCCCTCCAGTTCTGCCTCCGAACTGCCACTCACTGAACGTGATCTTGATCGTCCCTGCTGGTTCAAGCCTACCTCAAACACCTTTCCTATAGGCCTCCATTGGCACCCTTCATGGGCTGCCACCCACGATAGCAACTGCTGCCCCTCACAGATCTCCTCTCCTCCCCCCACCTGTTGTTCCTCCAACTGAGAAGGATCCCCTTCAGCCTGAGGCCTTAACTCCAAGTCCATGGCCTTGTTGCGATCAAGCTCCCCCTGTCCCAAACCTTCCGTCACCAAGGTTCCTTCGTTCCCCTGCCCAGTGATTTCCCCTTCCCGTAAGCCACCTGCTACAGTCCTCTTTTCCCCTGGATGACCACCCATAGAGTGTTTGCAACAAACCTCCATGACGTGCCTTAATTTGCCACACCCCATGCAGAAAGAAGGAAGCCTTTCGAAAGTGACCTTTTGAAAGAAGCCTGAAGCCCCACAACCAATCCAGATGCTCTCCGACAGCGTTGTGCGCAAATCCACCTCCACACACGCCCTCACCTCAACTGTTCTAGTGCACCCTGAGATTGCACCATCGACCTTCAAGACCTTCCCCACCACTCCAGCCATCGATAGGAAGAAAATCCCATGATAAAGGTTAATAGAAAGATTTGGGAACGAAACCCAAACCGGCACCACCGGAGATTCGAGCCCAACCTTAAACATCCTTGTCCACTTGAAAACTCTAATAGGAAAGCCCTTGATCACCATGTGTTCTTTCAACCATACTCTCACATAATCTGCGTGATTCACAAACCGAAGCAGCACATGCCTTGCATCGAGAGAAGAAAGCACCACATCCGCTGAGAGATGGCAGACAGACTGAAAGAACCGCTACAAATCAAACAAGGGTGGCCTACCGTAGGAGCACTTCGCTACCAAAGCCAACCTGAACGGCTCCTCTGATCGTGCGATGTCTTCTTCAAAGAAGAACACAGCGAGTGTCCCCTTGTGCATGGCAGGTTTCTTTAAAGCAACCGATGGAGCCACAACGGCATTGCAGGAAACCACCGAAGAGTAAGACATTGCCTGGCGTGCCGCCGGTCGCACGTCTTCCGGTGGGTGAGCCCCCCCAACGGCGGGAGGCTCGGCCATCAAACCCTAACAAACAACGGAGCTACCGTGCACCTGCAGAGCGACCTAACAACCTCCCGTGCTAACATGCACCTCGCAGTTAGCGTTCTTTTTCCATATATATATATATATATATATATATATATATATAAATCAAGTTCATTTTTCTATTTACATTTGTTTAGTTCTACAAACACATAATCAAGTGGAGCCGATCACATCTTGTTTGTGCTTGGTTTAGTTCAATAGGCACAAAACAGAGCTCAGGCTTAGCTCAAGCATGCAAAGCTATAGCTTGGATCATTAACAGCCCAGCCTCAGTAAGACCTGCCCTTGATCTATTTTCAGCCCAAGCGCATAAGAGTGTTTTTTACGTGCGTGTCTATCTAATGTTTGTGCTTGGGTTTTTAGTTCAAAAGGCACAGAACAAGCCCAATTCAATGTTTGCTAACAGGGCAAGCTGTAATGGAAAAATATAAAACCATCTGCAATATGGGGAATGAACATGAAAGGGAATTAGATACATGGAATGCAAATAACACAAAATGAAAGAGAAAAGGGGATTTTCTCTGTTTTTTTTATTGAAGTAATACATGTTACAAAAAAGAATAAAGAACTTGGGAAGGGAAACAGCAGATTAATCTACGAGACAAGAATTGACTGATGAACAAATTTTTTTACAATAAGACTCTAACCCAACTCCTCTGCTTTACATGCAGGAAAGGCTCCCTACCAAAGACACTAAAAAACCCCGGCCGAGAACCCAAGAATCTGACCATGCCAGGCCTTAATTTGAGGCCCGCACAAAGAATGTCTCCTTTCTTCTAAACTCACCTGTTAATTGTTGTTGCTGCTCCCTGAGTCAAATCAATTTTGGCTTTACGTATTGTTAGAACCCAATTATAGAGAAATCAAGTTAGAAAAGTCAGGTTAGGCATTAGAAGACGCTCCAGATGCACGCCCATCAGATTTCTAGCTTCTTGATCCAGGCTGCTCTCGCCGACTAGCAAATAAAGGACCTCTGAGTTTGAGCCGCTTTGGCCCGATCTCGATATGTGGTGGTTCCCTCCTCTTTCCCATGTCAACCGGAGAATTGTTCCTTCTGTTATGTTCTCTTGATTTCATTTTCTGAAGCTCTCTTGATTTCATTCTCTGAAGCTCATCCCTGTCAACCATTTTGAAGTCTGTGGATGATGGCCTGAACTTGAAGGAAATGGAAGCAGTGGTTCCACCAAAAAACCTATCTTTTGGAGTGGGATATGAAGCTTCCTTAGAATTAACACAGGGGCTACAATGTCGATCAAGCTTATTGTTTATGCATCTGCCAGCTGACGATTGCATTAATTTCCCTTCAGGATGGAGTTTCTTTAGCCGTTTAAGCCCCTGAAAGATATTAATATTCTATTAATCAAACACATTTCATAGCAACTCTGACCAGCACTTGTGATATAATAACAATTTAGAGTAAAAGTGACATAAAAAACCTATAGAAGAATCTAAATATATTGCTCCCAGATTTCTGGTAGGAACACATGACATAAAATTCAATTACTATTAAAAAAACATTATATGAAAATGACAAATAAATAAATGGGAAGTAGTTTTCTGTACGGGAGTGTGGCCTACGCCAGCACTCCCATGAGTCTATCTCTCTCCTCCTTAAAACAAGGTGGCAGAGGTGTCTTTTCATATGGGGAGGAGAGAGATAGACTCATGGGAGTGCTGGCGTAGGCCACACTCCCGGACAGAGATCTTTTTCCCTAAATAAATATACCTAATGGAATAATACTGCGACAGCACCATTTCCATTAATAATAACAATTACCACAACAAGGATAATAATAGAACAATCACCTAGTGAATAATGGAATCCTAAAGCTCCTTTTTGTACAATTCTAGAGCCTTTCTGGTTGGGCCTGTATGGCATCCGTGTTCATTCCTTTTTGAGGTGGCTTTCAATTTTATGTATAAAGAAACAAAATGCTCAAACCTTTGGTTCAAACTACTGAATAGTGAGAATATAATTAGTCTCACCCAACCATATGGTAAAAAAGGAATGAAATCATTCCAAATGTTCCAAGCACTAAACCAGAGGACAATAAGCCATAAAGAGCTATTTAATTGTTTCATGCTGTCAGTTACAAAATCCCTAAATCATCCTCAAATCAGCAGAAAGAAGAACCCATTAAATATTCTTTGTATTCCTCTAAAAATTCAGCTCATAGAAGGACATCACAACAAAATCTTTAATATTTGAAATACAATTAAACTCTCTAAATCATAGGGCTGCCTTTTCCATACAAGACCAATCCATGAGAGCATCTTCCACTCAATACAGGGGACTATGGAGACAATTTGTCCATGCATATCTATGAGAGGTACATCAAGTGGCATGATTTTTTGGCACAAAAGAGCTACCACTCTCTTCCAAACAATAAAAGAAAAGACACCATGTGGTGCTTGATTGTGGGAGAGGAAATCAGTTCTGAGCAGAGGTATGTGGCATGGACCCCTGAGGACTTTGACAAAAGGTCTACCACTGAAAAATGCACTCATCTAATTTTCCATAATGGCAGTTAATTCAGAAATGAATTCTCGAATACTATAAATCAATATTGGTAGTTTTTTCTGCTAAATTCAGAAAATCTTTCCAAAAATTGGTCTGAAAGTATATTAGGCACAACGGGGAAAGAAAATCTGGTAGGAAACTTCTATTTCAGGAATTGAAAAGGCTTAGGCTCAAAAACTAGAATTTTGGCCCCATGCCCAGATTAAAGATTCTAATGCAGTATATTCTTCACAATGTTTCACTATCCGGTTGGTATAATGTGTCATTTCTTGCTTTATTTGGATTAGCTTTTAAGATTTTTCCATTGCCTTCATGTATTCTGAATGAATATATTTCCCTTTCTGGTCCTTTCTTTTCATTCCTTCCCTCGCTCCAGTGCATCACTTTTGCCATCGGATATTTCAGTTAGTAAAAATCTTCAAGGGGTCTGTCCCTCAGATACGATGACAGTGCCATTTACATGTTGTGATGGGTATAATCGCTGGCCAAAACAGAGTTTCAGAAAACCACCCGAGTCCTATGGAAATCACTTACAGTGTAAAGTGAGCATAGCACCCAAATGCGATGGATGATGAACTTTTTTTGTTTTCAAAGCTATTTGTTGTGGTGTAAGCCTCAAGTTCAAAATGTTACAACAAGGGATACACAAAAGGCCCCAGATAATGTGCAAGATTCAAGCAGTGTGTACCTATGATGTCTTATCAAAACATAGATTTAAAATAGACACACATGGGTATTCTCCATGAGCAATTCACAGGATCTCTAATAAGAGAAAATTCCAGACAACCATAGAGGCAGTTATAACTAACCGTAGAAGGCCAAATGGCATATGCTAAGTGCATTTTTCTTTCTCATTTAACAATGCAATGAAACATTCTCCACCCCTTCTGGTATATAAAGCTCTAAGTCATTTGCAACACTGTAGGGATATCATTTACCATATAAAAAAGTGCATGGTAGGACATAATGCCTTGAGGCTACAAATCACGCTTTAGGCAAATAAAAATTCAGCTCAAGCCTAAGTATTTTAAGAAATCGGTATCATATCAAGTTCCAGCAATATGTGTATCAATCCTTATTTAGGTAAAACTCCAGATCATATAACAAGTGCAATATGGAAGAAGAAAGATGCAGTCAAAAAATGTGCTATGCAGGATATAGACAATAAGCAGCCACTTCTTAAAATTTCTAACTAGACTTGCCGAGTTGGTAGCATTTGACAGAACAAGCTAAAACCAGTAAGAAATATTGTCCATTAGTGAAAGGGGAATGCAGATCTCATTAATTTATACCTGCTGTTCAGAGAACTTTGAGGTCATTACAGTGTTCTCTTTTTGTTTTTCTGCTTTCACACATGATCTACGTTTAACCCTGAAAATTTCTGAATCAGAGTCATCACTACATTGATCCTTATCAGGCATAGCTTGTGGCCCATAAGAAGTTCTTTGATGGGTAGACACGCACTGTCCATATGACGGAGAGGATAGCGCAGGTAAAATTCCATCACCAGCTGCTACTTCGCAACCCTTAGAGTTTGCATGCTCCTGCGCGATGAAAAAGAAACAGAAAAGAAAAGGAAATCAAGATTCAGTTAAAGCAGAAATAAAATACACAATTGTGGTCCGAAACATATAAATCCAGGGGTGGGGGAGAAAACAGAGTTGCAATTCTCAAATTACAGAGGAAAACCATACATTTTTCGGAACAGATGGACTTTCTTGCGGACCCCGAAAAGAGCACAGAGCCGATGCCGCACAAGAGAGCGAAGAGTCTACGACATAAGTTTTCATAAACTCCCTCTGGTTCAACACAGGCAGGCTACAAGAACCACAGTCTATATCTTGTAACTGATCCCCTACCATGGTTTCAGGGTTCAGATCAAATTTTATCTGAGAGTATGGAACATATCCATCTACACAATGGAACAAATCAGGCTGAGTGCACAAGTCAAAACCACATTTTATTTGCAGTTGAACTTCCTCTAATATTCCCTCTTCCCGCTCAAATTTCTGCGCAGCAGCTTCCATTTCTGAAAGATCCCGCCTTCCAAAGAGAACAACATTGCTTCCACATGAACAACCAAGTGACTCGATCTCTGTTATAGCACAATCAGGTCAATATTGACAATTAAATGCACTGTTAGAAACATTTTAGGAAGTTAAGTTGAATGAAATATGAGATATTCATACCATGGCGAAGGCAAATAGAGTGCAAACAACAGTTGCATTTAATGTAAGCCGCATAACAGTCCCGTTTGCAGAGGCTGCACAGTATAGTGCCCTGGGAAGTAGGAGACATACTAATTCCTAATTTCATGAGTGACCAACGAGCCCGGTGCTGGAAACGCATTATGTGCACAAAGGAAACCTTGATGCAACGGTGTGAAACAAATTCCGTAGATGAATAATCTGCACCTTCACATTCAGGAATTGATGAATTCTTGAAAAGTAGCATTGCTTCTTTACAGAGAAGCTCCTCATGAGGAAGAAGGGGCATCCTGCCAAGAAGAGCATAACGTCGGCTAGCCACCGCCCCCAACGGGAACCAATCACCAATTGCAAAATTTACTGCCTCTCCACAATTAAAACCTAAAGTTGCATGTAGCATATAACTTAGTCAGCAAGTCTAGAATTTTTTTATTAAAAAAAAACTCATGGACCCAGCCACTCACCCACTCAGCAAGAGAGTTTTCTAAAGTGCCTTACCATGACTGAATCCCGCATGATATGCCCGAGGAAACGTGATAACAAACTCCCCAGGTTTTTGTACAGCCTTGTAGACTGGGACATTCTGTTCTAACAAAATATTTGGAGGAAACATAGTTGTTTTCCCCAAAAGAACATCAAAAGCTCCATCCTCTCCTTCAGTAGAAAGAATATCATGTGTATACACCCGCTCACGAACTGCCTTCTCAAAATCCAGAGCTGCATGGCCAGGAATCCCATACCAAGTTTTTGATGCCCCACAGTGATGATAATTAATGCTGTAAGTGGAAAAGTTAAAATGGATCAATTCTTTGTACATGAACAAGAAAATTAAAGACATTGGCGATCCACATGTACCTATACAAGTAATGATCTTCAACATGCCATGCGAACATACTGAATAACATTCCAATGTAAAGCATGGGTTCCGTTACTCCCTGAAATGAACGAATGAATGTTATGGAACTCAAAACATTAAAAGATTAAAAACATTGCAACAAATGTTAAATGGAGGATTATGATATGATCAGTACTGGAATAGTATTTCCTAAAAGACGCAGCGTAGATTTGGGCAGTCGTGAAAGATTCTGAAATGATATCAACAGAAAAGCATAAATGAATTAGTAAACAATGGAGTAGATGTGAAAAGAATGAAAGACCACATCAAGCAATAATCAAGGTTCATACAGCATTTTAAAGAACCAAATGACGCCATCGGACACAATGAAAGTAACTGAATCTCCTCGAAATTTTTTTTCTCCTTCCTCTAAAGGTTGTAACAAGATGAAGACCTCCAAGAAAATAAAACAACACAGAGAATATAAATAGCAAAAGAGTTGCACCTTCAAGTTCCACTTGCTGTTGCCAAGCTGGTCATTAGGAGAAGATGAAAAGGCACTACCATCAACATCACATGCATACTCAACAGTTTCTGCCTTGCCACAAGCTATTTCATGCCAGAATTCCTTTTCCATGTAGGTGGCAGGAAGACACCCAGCACTGTAGTATCTGCGAGAAAACATCTTGTTCGCCATTCTCTCGAAATCACGGAATGTATAATTTCTGAAAATCAACATTCAGGCTCAAATATTGTACAAACTAATCAAGAAAAATATTATGTTTCATTCAATAATTGGTATTTTACCTTCCACTCATGCAAAAAGTGATCTTGTCATCCATATCCCACTCAGCAAGCCGAAGAGGCTGCACTCTAGTGGTAAACTTGAACCCAGCTTTCTCCTTCATCAAAACAACACCCGCAGGAACAGAGGCACTCAATGGCGATATAATTTTGCATATTCCTGAATTCCATTTAAATCTAGGTTAGATACAAGCCATCACAAATTGACAAAATTCTATTATTTTGTATAAAGGTGGTGGTTGAGTCAAGAGACATTGATTTCATATTTGCACTTTTATCAGAAACCATCCTTCCCTTTGACCAATTACCAATGCCAGCTTTTTTCTTTGCTACATTTCTCTATGATTCAGTTTACTCCCAGAAATTTATTTAGAATCTTGCTGTCAGTTTTCAATAATCTTTACATGGTTTCAAAAGCATGGGTGCACATAGAGACATATGGATGCTCTAGGAAATAAATAACTTAGTACCTCTAAATTTAACTAACCAAAATGGCATAGATAGATATTGTCAATATCATAACAGAGGGAGCAATTAAAATCAAAAGAGGAAAATGTTGTCCAAGCACATCTAGACGACAGTAAAAGACAAGTTATGATCAATGTAACCTGAGTTTGACAAGGCAATGGTCCTCTGTATGTCATGAATACCACATTTATGCTTAAAATGAAACACACTGTGGCATCCACAATTTAAGTGTCTAGGTAGCATAAGTTATGATTTAAGCACTCATACACTATTTAAGAATTTGAAAGAAAATGTATTTTAAAAAATAAAGGAAAAGAGATAGATATTCATTACACATTTAGGAAAAGGCCACCATAGCTAAAATCCAAATAAAAACTACGCAAAGGGGAGGAATGCGGCAATGAACTACCACTAATAATTGTTAGAATCAGGTGAAAGGGTGGAAATTGAGAAATTCAACTTCAAACCTCCAATAGAACTGGTAAAAGTCAACTTCAAACATCAAAGAGAAGTCCAATGACAAGAACATTCTAAGTACACTAGATCATAAACAAACAGATATGACTTTGAGTAACTGCATAAAATACCATATTTTGAAGCTTCAGGGGCGATTTTTTGCAGATAGACTAAAGGATCCTCAAACTCCTCCTTTGTTGGACAGAACACAGGGCATTCTGGAATTTTATCGGTCCATTCCAAATTAGAAGTGTCAAACTTTTCCACCTTGCGCTTTAAAAAGGCCTCTTTATCTTTTGAAGCACCAGTAGATCGACAATAGGCATCTGAACTTCCATGTAGCTTCATCCCACATGATGCAGACACTCTTAAAGCATCCCCTCCACTTCTTGTCATCATATTATTAAGAGCTGTAACTTCAGAAGCATTTCCCATATTCAACCGTTGAAGCCTTTTACGCTTCAAAATTTCTAGCCCATTTTTTGCCTCTCCAAATAAACAAACCCGTCCTTCCACCTGCCAAACAGATGTGTGAAAGAAGACAACTCAGATTATAAGACTGACAACCCCAGTAGAACTGGCTACAGATTCGAGTACCGCATGTTTTTCCAATCCCAGACAACTTTATAAATCCAAATTACGTAGGTTGCAAACTCAGTTAAGGATATTCAAAATGGATACACTAGAAGAAAAGCCCTTCTGTCTTCATGATCTATTTTTTTCCACACTCCTTTTTAACTTAAAGATAAACATAACACGTTTGCTGAACGTGTGCAACTATGCACTGGACACACACACACACACACAAAAGATAAAAATATCAACAAATAAATCCTACAATCTTTCTAAGCCTGAATCAACCACTTCCAATTCGAATAAAAGATCCCTCAGAAACTTAAAAAAAGATAAGTGAGGCATATTAAAAGAATATTTGAGAATCCTAGTTCTCGATCAAACATATTGCACAAAAGAAGCTGAGGACCTCACAAAGAGATAGCTGATTTACCAGCATTTACAGTAACCTAGATAACAGAAGTAAACGATGCATAAAACTAAAATGTGACAAGCAGCTATTTACGCTCCTGTTTTTGTTAGCTGTCAAGCGTAGATTCCATTTCATTCCAAGGGAACCTTCCAAAATGGAATCTGGGGCTGAATCTAACCAAAACAGGAGGGAAGACAGATAGGCATTGTTTGATCTCTAAGCAAATCATTTGTAGCCCAACATGATAATAATTTTCCAGGCAATTATTAAGTACTAACGTTCCAAATACAACAGTAAAATTCATATGAACGAACAAACTAAACTATAAATTAAATCTGAAGACCAAAATATAGGCGACACATCATTACAATCTAAGAGAAATTACGCTCCTGTTTTTGTTAGTTGTCAAGCGTAGATTCCATTTCATTCCAAGGGAACCTTCCAAAATGGAATCTGGGGCTGAATCTAACCAAAACAGGGCAAAAGACAGATATGCATTGTTTGAACTCTAAGCAAATCAATCGTAGCCCAACATGATAATCATTTTCCAGGCAATTATTAAGTACTAAGGTTCCAAATAAAACAATAAATCATACGAACGAACAAACTAAACTATAAATTAAATCTGAAGACCAAAATATATGCGACGCATCATTACAATCTAAGTGAAAAACGGACAGATTTTAATCACATTGAAATTTCTCAGGGTGCCCAAATAAATGAAAAGCAGTTTTCCCGGTTTAAAAAATTTCCTAATAAAGCCCAAGTGTAAGAATCAACATCGAGCAGGAAACCAGAAAATTAGAAAGTAAGAACAGAAAGGGAAACGATGATGAATGCCATAACAGCATTTATCATATTAATGAAACATAAGATTAATCTTCAAAACTCCAGTCTTATCCAGATAAAACAACTACAAACAGATTACAAGACATATATACTGCGAGAAAATTATCTGCAACAAAGAAAACTGAACCAACTTAATAGATCCAGCCATCAAAAGAGAACGAAACAAAATCAAAAATCAAACGAACCTTCTTAAAAAGTGGGGGGAAAGTTCGTAACCACAACAGAAAAAAGAAGAACAACAAAACTCAGAAAAAATTACACCAAATATCACAACCAACACATACCATCTCATAACGAACGCTTCCACTTGACCTCTCCGTCGTGTTCGTCTCTGCTCAAACCGAAACACAAAGGGAAACCACATAAACCGAACCCTAAACCACGATCTCCCTGTTCAGAATCAAATCCACAGCCTCCTCAACAACTCAGACCACCGCATTCCGCTAAAACAAAACAGAAACCAAAAAACGAAGCAACCACTTCAGAAGCCTCTTTAGATCCGACCCTTTTCGTCTCCGCAACAACGAATATGCCAGAGAATTCAAGGAATCCTTGTACCATAAGCAACGAAAAGCCCGAGAAGAAGCTGTTTCACGGCATCAGAAGATGGTTTCCCGGCGAATACAAGGAGGTTTCCCGGTTAAAGGAAACGAAGAGAAAGAGAAACGAAACAGTAAACTATCCGAACACGACGGAACTTTGGAAACCCAAAAATTGGAAAGCAGTGATTACGTGTAGTTTTATAACCAAAAAAATATAAAAAAAAAATTTTAATTACAAATTAAGGCAAGAGAGTGGTGGTAGTTAGGTTGGTTCAACCGAACACTCGCCCGGGTTTCTCTCTCTCTTAAGCAGTTGCTGAACTAATACATATTAACGAAAATACCCTCGTTGAAAACCATATTTGTTCTGTATGTTGAAGGGATAACAACGGTACTTCATTCAAAATATAAAACGGTACCACCGAAGTGTGTCTTGTTCTGCTCTGTTTCAGGTTCAGGTCTTCTCAGAGACTCTGACCCGTCAGAGTGAGAAAAGCAAGAAAGTGTTATCATGTGCATCGGTGTTACATACTCATCTATGCAGTACTTTAATATCTAACCGTCTATGTCATGAAGTGATTTAAAGCCGCACGATACTAAAGGGAATATGCATTGGGAATCGAAGACTTCTGAAACTCGACACGTGGACCAATGGCAGTGAAAATGCAGGAAAAATGGCGTTTCACGGTGCGTGAAGGACCAGAACCGAACACCGGTGGGTGACAGTTACAGCAAGTTTCACGCCTCTTCACGAGCCCTAAACCCGGGCGGTTTCCGGTTTTCTGGATCGGTTTTTTATTTTTTTTTCCTTTTAAAAAAAATATCTTTCCCTCGTCTGGTGCTATTGTTACGCGGTAGTTGGGCTAATCATTAGTTTTTCTCAGTCAGCGAAAACGAAGCTATGAAGGGAAGAGGGAAGGGGTCGTTGTGGGGTCGGGTAAAGAAGGGTCAAATTTTACATCTACGTGTACCTCTATAATCCATCCACGTGTACATCTCACCGCTGGAGGCACCGACCATGAGCTCGGCTTATATGGCTCGGCTGGCTTTGTTTTTTATTGGTTTTTTAGTCCTTTTAATCTTTTGTACAGTAAACTGAATCTTTTTCGTTACTTCTTTCCATGAAATGACAAATTTACACTTTTTATTTTTTAATAGAATTAGGGGATAGTGGTCTATAAGAACAGTCTATCATCTTCAACTTGGCCATCCTTAAAAGGAAAGTAGATGGGGCCATCCTATTTGATCACACATTGCAAAGCTTGACCATATGGTATGTTTGCTCTAGTATACCATACACTTTATTTTCCTTAACTATAGACATTAAATAAAAAAAGAAAAAGATTGCTATGATGCCTTGTATAGATTACTTTATATATATATATAAAGTAATCTATATATTTTTAAGGAAAGTAGTTCTCTGTCGAGAGTGTGGTCTACACCAACACTCCCATGTAGGCCACACTCCCATGTGTCTATCTCTCTCCTCCTCAAAACAAGGGGGCACAAGGGGGCAGAGGTGTCTTTTCAAATGGGAATGAGAGAGATAGACTCATAGGAATGCTGGCATAGGCCACACTCTCGGGCAGAGAACTTTCTCCCTATTTTTAATAACAAATGGGAAAGGTCGTGCTTGGCGCTTTGGTCAAGTGCTCACTTGTTGAATGCTTGGTCACGGGTTCAAGTGCTGGAAACAACCTCTCTATAAATAAGGGTAAAGTTGCGTACATTTGACCCTCCCTAAACCCTGCTAAATGCGGGGGCCTTGTGCATTACCTTTTTTTAATAACCAATGAGCTTTACATTGACATTCTCTCTCATGTTTTGATCATGTGAGTTCTATGTGTGTTTTTTTTGGGGGGGGGGGGGGGAAGTGAGGAAGAATAACGCTGCTTGATCGCATGACCCTTGCATCAGCATGGCAAACCAATGAGGGAACACACGGGGCATCTAGGCACAAGCTACACGCAACCAGACAACGTTTCTTTTACTCTTTTTTTTTTCCAATTGAACCTATACAAGGGCCCATAGACCAACTAGAGGGGGGAGGGAGGGTTAATAGGCCAACTAGCCGGGAGAGGAGGGGAGGTCCCAAATTGAAGACAAGCTAGTGGTCATTGCTGCAACAAGCAGCACCATGACCAATTGCACTTGACAGTTGTTGGCAACTTGGCATGTAGTGTGCAGATTCCTTCTTATACTGCCCTTTAGGAAATTTTTTCAAAAAAAATAATAAAATTATAGAATTAAGAATTTAAAATGTCTTGTTGACTTAAACATTAAAATAAAATGGACTAACAAGTAATGAAGGAGAGAGAAAGTTGTGGATTCCCGTGCCCAGGAAGGTTGGAATGCAAAGTACGTGGTTAGTCGATAAGGCTTTTTAAGGAGTTTAAGTCTAAAAATGTTCATTTGAAAAGGGTAGCTTGGTTTTAAATAATGGCAAGGAAAAAAGGTACAGTTTGATAATATGATGGATAAGAAATAAAGTAATTATTCAGTGATACCCAAAAGGAAAATGTGTGATGTAGATGGCTGAAATTCCAATATTGGTTAAAAGAGACACTTGACAAAGTTAGAATGTTTGGAGTGAATGATCATTTTTCTAACTTTGTCTATATATATATATATATATATATATATATATATATATATCATCATGTTTGCTTAGATTTTTGCATTCTGAATATCCACTTTGCAAAGCCTATAGATGGAAACTCTTCAATGCATTTCACACAAGATACCAAAACCTAACAACAATGTCAAACTAACATTCTCTATCTCTCATTTGATCACTTTGTTTTAGGTAGGTCCCAAGGAGAGTTGAGGTCATTACCTCTTAATTGTGAGGTGTTGGTTTTTCTCTTTCTACATGATCATTTTTTTATGGGAGAATGTTCTTGTGCCGCAGTGCAGCCTGTGCCCAAGCACATGGCCAGCCTGTGCAAGGGGGCAGGTCGTTATTGTGCCAACCTCCATGTGCCTGGGCACAAGTTGCGCTGCGGCACAAAGAACAGCACCCCTGTTTTTTTAATATAGGTAAGCCTCAAGAAGAGTTGAATTCATGACCTCTTTATTGTGAGGTATTGGTCCTTCTCCACAATGACAAAAATGCACCATCTCTTGATTTACTCGTGTACCCACTTGAGGATAAGGGTAAGGCATGGATATGGAAATCAAGCCCATAAAGTAGATAGTAGTTTCTTAATTAATTAGGTAATTAAGTGGAAAATGGAAATTTTCCCTTCAAAAAACAAAACTGTGAAATCAAACCTTTCTTCTTTGCTTCTTGTGGTATAAGTGATTCTCAAACATTTTAATGAAAACTCGAAATTACATGTAAAATTTCCAATTTTAGATTCTTGAGAGTACACTTAAATAAAAACTAATTAGATTAGAGGGTTCTCTGAGCAAGCAATATAGGGGAACCCACCAACGAGGAACAATGGGCTGGTTTCATGAGTAGGGGATAGAGAGGTCATTCATATGAGAAGGAGAGAGATAGAGAGAAGGTGCTCTCGTACCCTCCACCGCTTGCTTAAAGATACTTTTCCCAAAACTAATTTATAGGTTCAAAATAAAGTCAAAACTAAAATGATATTTTCAAAACTGTATATCCTAAATATTATGGGAAAAAGAATGCTAATTGGCTGCATGGTGCCTAGGACTAGACACAGGACTGCGCCAAATTACCATTCAACCCCCAATGAACTAAAAAATCTCACTCAGTTAAATGCTCTTGCACACACTCTTATTGCCCCCCCCCCCCCCCGCGTTGGTGTAGGTGCTACACAACTAGTTAGCATTCTCTTGCCCAAATATTAGATTATAGGGTAAATTACAGATCATCCCCTGGTTTTCAATCGAAACACAGATCACCCCCTGGTTTGCACCCCAATATGACAAATTAGTCCCTACCGTTAGTTTTATGCTGGTAAGTGATGATGTCACTTAGTTAAATAAATTTAAATCCTTAAATTACCCTTGACCAATGTTGAAGATGAAAGAAGGGTAGTATTGTAAATTTAATTCTAATGTTTTAGTACAAGGGTAAAATAATCCTATCACACCAATAACTAACAACAGACTAACACCGTTACTGTACAGGGAGACATTTGAGTTTTTTCAAAAACCAGGGGGTGATCTGAGTTTCGATTGAAAACCAGGGGGTGATCTATAATTTACCCGTTCGATCAAACTTTGAAGTTGTTTTCCTTGTTTTCTATCATGTATTTATGCGTTCATCAAGCTTGAAATTCACATAAATATACATACACATCCATACGTAATAATGCTCCTAAGATACCATCAACTTTATAGTATATTTTATTTTGGGTCCCTTAAACTTGCACTCCAACAATCACCGTTGCTTTCATGCTTTGGACACTTAGGTTATGTTTGATATGCATTCTCATAATAGAGTTTGTGTCTAAAATGTATTTTCAAACCCAGATCTTTTCTATTTTCTTGCTTCAGAATTTTTTTCGACTATAATCTATCTTGATATGGCATTTCAAACTGTCATAGACTCTCTCATAACCGCAAAATTACAAACCATGAATTAGCACGATCTAAAAAACAATTAATTAAGTAATTATGAAGTAAATTCAACAACATATTGCAAAATTGAACAAATTATATTTTGTTTCTAGCTTTGACTTGAGGCATTTATGCCAACTGGCCATTTCACCAAGTGTCTAAATATATCTATTAGCATATGATCTATTCATAAAATATTTGAAGTTGTATAAGGTTCCTTCTCTCACCCACCACCACCCACTACTACACACACCCCTCTTTGTGTGTCATGTGAAAGTTGATTTCTTAAGAAACCCCATTCACACTGGAGCACCAAAAGACCCAAAAAAAAATATTGAAAATTCAATCATTTAGGTTTATGCTTATCATTACATATCTCACATTAACTTATAATTAAACATAATATATTAATTTATACAACTAATAACATCAAAGCATCACACATTAATCTCTATAATAAAATAGGTTATGAAATGTGGATGATGGTAGGTATTTTACCTCAATTTTTAAGGATAACACACCCATTAGTTTTAACTAACTTGATTAAAAAAAAAGTACACCTAAAAGGTCTCTAGATGGAGAAGTAGGTGACTCAAAAAGGTTATTATTCCCTTATTAAGTTGGATTAGGTAATAATCATAATCAAGGATTCTATTTCATGTCTCATAGGTCCGGACAAGATGGACAAGGGTAAGGTGTCACATATCGCGCAGCACACAAAGGGCTGAAACCTCCATGAGTTTGTACTTGTACCCTAGGGCATGCAACACCTAAACTTAATGGATGATGGGTTAAGAATTTAAAAATGCCAAACAGATTTAATTTATAGGATGTAATAGGATATTTTATATAGATTTAAGGTGTAGGATGTGATATGATATTTTATTGTTTTGAGTGTCCTTCTTGTTATTCCTAGGGAGTCTAGGTTCAGTATAATCCCATATTTATATGCTTAATTGGTTTACCTATTTTAATGTAAGTGTGGTCATCTAACTTAACTATCACCCACCAACCCCATAATTAAAAAGTTTTAATTATTATCATTTCCCTATGTTTACCTCATATTTACTGTAACTCTTTTATTTCCAACTTTTTTTTTTCTAGTTCCCCCAACAAAAGTAAATTTTCAATTCTCTTTTCAAAAAAAAAAAAAATCTCTTTCTATCCAGCATCACAACGTTCACCAAAGTTGATTGTTGGAACATTCAGGTAGGTATTGGCCCCAACCCTAAACCAGCTGTCTGATTCGAGTAACAGGGGAAGAGGGTGGGAAGGGGGTGTAAAATTAGGGATGCCCTATGGGTAAAATAGTTAGCTCACACCCCATTAGGGGTATATTAGTCATTTAAAGGCAAACTTAACCAACACCAAAACACTTAAACCTAAACTCAAGGGGTGCGACTATATAATTTAGAAACACAGGGGGTTGCTCTATATTTAGGACAAACCTCAAGGGGTCGTAGTGTAATTTACCCTATTAATTATGTCATACATAAAATCATTTGGTGTATGTCCACACATGATCTATGCAAAGGGTGGCTTTAGGACATGAGGTTTACCCTTGATAAGGAACAATGATATACCTGTCACCCTTGATCTAGAGTGAATCCATGAAGGTACTTGGTGTATCCCTTTGTAAAACCATCTGGTACAAGATCAAAAGGAGTGGTTTCATTGTGGGTCGCCCAAATCTACATAAGGGACCGAATAGTTATGTCACGGGGCTAGAGGAATCTTTGTTGTGCATATGCTATGTAGGAAGTGTATACTCATGAAAATGAAATAAACATCTTAATATTCACATGTTAATCAGATGTATAGAAATATTCACAAACATAAGGAAAGAAATATTCACATGGTCTAAACGAAAGTCTAATCTCAAAAAGCTCTTCCAATAGAGTCGCTAGAATGTTGGTGCGAGATGGGGGAGAGATCAGGATCCAGTGGATAGTTGTCATGTGCCACAGTGATAACCCAAATGATCATGATTATGCGACTGAGATGTTGGTCTCGATCGGATTGATCAAGGACATCTTTCTATTATTTGGAGTCGCCACCAAAGTTTAGGGGTCTTAGGTCCCTTAAGTTCCTCCCCCCCCCCCCCCCCCCCTTCTCCCCCACACCCCTCTCAAGGGAGAAAAGTGACTATCAGGATAGATAAGGAGAAGGGAAACCTCTAGAGTTTGAGTAAAGATCATATTATGTATTAGGAAGATGTTAACCACCTAGTCCCACTCGGCTACATAAGGAGAAGGGAAACCTCTAGAGTTTGAGTAAGGATCATATTACACACGCACACACACACGCAAGACATTTGGTGTGGTGGGGCTAGTGTGGTATGAGATATGTATAATTTAATATTTCTTTAGATTGCATGTCATTTAATAAATTTAATTATGGGTTGAAATTTGAACTAACAAAATTAATTGAAATCTACTTGTTTTTTTAGATTTGTAAATTGTGCTTACTTAGGTTTCTCGAGTTATTACATTGTAACTTCTTACGGAGTACTTTTTTGTGTTTGTCAAATACATCTTATTCTACTATGGTGCTGGATATGGTCGTCTGAAATGTATGATTAATTTTTTCAATTACTCAATTTATTACATTACAATGTCTAACGTTTAATCTTTAGAGTATTTTGTGCAATATTCACCAATCAGTTGTTAGTTGTTTAGTTCTTATTTTCCTATTTTTTTTTTAAAAAAAATTCATGAATTTGTTTTTTATAAATTATATAGATTTTTTATATAAATTTAGATACATTTCATGGAATTTTTTGTGATATTCACCACTTTTTACATAAATACTGTAAGAATATTACATGTTATGCAATCTTTTAAAAAAAACTATTTATTATTTCCAATTTTAATTTTTATATTGTATTGATTTCAACACATTTTTTATATTTTTAAAAAATTATTGTATTTCTGGTTGTATTTAGGGTAATAATGCACATAAAAAATGTTTAATTTTAAAGTTTATTTTTTGTAAATATTCATCTTTATTATTTATATTTTTTTAATTTTTTTTTACAGTTGATACAGGGCCTGCACCTAAGCCAATACCAAAAAAGTATACTGACTCACTGAATCAGATCAATATAACCTGATTTAGTCGATGCATATCGAATATGATATTGATTCCAAGACTAATCGATACCCGATCCAATAACATGAACCAAATCCATAATATTAAGAGTAGGCTCTTTTATATGATCTAGAAAGGGAAAACTAAATAGTTTTAGATACCCATATGTTTTATGTGGTGAGAAACTACACCATGGGCATGCTCTTTCCCTCTCTTGAGCATGATTTCAAATAATTTATAAAAAAAAAAAAACTTCTCTAACAAAGCATTACTCAAGTCTATGATATTAAGAGTACGCTCTTTTATATGATCTAGAAAATGAAAACAAAATAGCTTGTTATGGTTTTAGATACCCATTTGTTTTATGTGGTGAGAAACCACACCATGGGCATGCTCTTTCCCTCTCTTGAGTCTTGAACATGATTTCAAATAGTTTTCCAAAAGAAAAAAAGAAAAACTTCTTTAGCAAAACATTACCTTGATTATAATGGACAAAACACCACACACTTTTAAATCTGAATCACACAATCATTATTCTTCTTTCCATTTTGGGTGGATGAATTGTACCAAAAGATTCCAAATTTCCTCTGATTTTTAGGTGCCCAAAAAGATCCAATTGTAGGACAGTTTATCACATATGCTTTCAATGACTTTTTGCTAGCTGAATCCTCTATGTAGGGCCCCCCATTTGTTGTAACCTTGGATTTTTTTACCAAATTATACCTCTCACTCTTGAAGATATATGATTATTTTTGTTTCTTATTTTTTGTCTTTTTGGGGTAAGTTAAGGCATTAGATGACTTTTCTTGGTTAGAGGGCCATGCAAAGAACATTCCCATGGTGGTCCACAACATGCATGCCACTCTTGTTCTATAAACTTTCTATCATCACCCATCACACCATAGATTATATATATAATATATACTAGTATGGCAAGAAAAATAAATGAAAGTTTTAGGTGGATAGTTCATTTGATTAAAGTGATGAATGTTTTCAACCCTTTCATCACCATCAAACTAATAACAAATAATTAGTCATGAGTTATGACCCTGATTAATTAATTGTTTTTGAGAGTACCAAATACAATTTGCAATACATGGTTATCTCAATATTTTTTTGGATCTATATTATTTAAGGGAAAAAAAATACATATTGGATGGTTCTTCTATTCCAATATAATATGGAAAGTTATTGCTTGGTTTGGTGATATTACTCTCTCAATGATTTAGGTGTAAAAAATTGATCCAATGCATCATTATCAACATTAAACAATTCAAAATTGACTCCAATTAAGCCTAACACCTTTCTACCAAAACAGAGTCAGCCTAACACAAAATATTTGCACCATTTTATTCAGTATGTCAAGTGAAATCCACAAGGATAAATTTCACTCTTTCTTATATTTCTTTGAGTTGTCTTCTAGTAAAAATTTTTATTAAATTTCTTAACCATGAAAAAGAGACTCTAACAAAAATTTAAGAACATATTACTTAAGGGAAAGAGTGATCTCTGAACTTGCAAAGTGGAGACTCAGACAATAGAGAGGGTGGGAGACGGTTCTTCAATGGAGCGGCGTAGAGGATTAGGAGGAGAGTGTTGGGTTTGGTGTCTTTTATCTAGATTGGTTGATTTGGTTCAATGGTCAGATTGGATTATTCATTAGATTCTTTTAATAGGAAGGTGGAGAGACACTAAGGAAGAGTTAATGGAAGAGGTGGAGTCTTCCAAGATGGTTGAAGCCTTCAATTGGAGTGGAGTTTTAGTTTTCAAAGATTGAAGCCTTCAATTGGCCAGAGTGGAGTCTTCAAGAGTGGAAGAATTGGAGTTTTCCAAAAGGTGGAATCTCCAAGAGAGCGGAGTCTTCTAAGAGTAGAAGAGGATTCTTATAAAATGAGAGAGATGTTTACTAAAAGGAATAGTGAGGTTCCAAGTAGTGAGAAGCCAAAATATGAGGAAGGGGTATGAGAGAAGGGTTTACAAAGGGGTTTGGGTTTGAGAATCAAATCGCAAGGATCGTATCATTCTCTTGATCCTAGTAAAAGCCTAGATTCACTTCTTGGACATAAGAAGTTTTGCGGAACCACATAAATTTCTTGTTCTTGTGTATGTGCTTGTTTTATTCCAATGCTCGTTGTTCTTACACATGTTTTTCTATGTTGTACAAAATTTTGATGGCGTATACAATTTTGTATGTTTTATACATTTTCGTGCGTTGCTCACGTTGTGATGTAGAACATTGCTTCCCCACTCAGCAAGTGGCATCAGAGTTGGAGGTTGAAAATCAAATTTGGGGTTGATGGTCTAGGTCGATGGTGAGACCACACTGTATTTTTTTGACACAGGTGAAGGAGAAATTTATTTTAAAAAAATAAGTGGATTGATAAGGCAAAGGAAACACGTTGTAGGATGGGAAAAGCGTGGTGGGCACCCCCACAACATGATTCAAGGGAAGTTAGAATGCCTCCTCAGTAGGGATGTAAATGAATAGCCAAAATCCGTTTTCGTATTTGTTTAGCACTATCCGAATCCGTCCGAAAGCTAAACGGATACGGATACGGATAGGCTATAGCTATCCGAAAAGCTATATTTACATGTAAACGGATAAAATATCTGATCCGTATCCGTGTCCGTATCCGTTTAACACTATCCGAATCCGTCCGAAAGCTAATCGAATGCGGATGCCGATATAGCACTATCCGAGCCGAATTCGTCCGAAAGCTAATCGAATGCGGATGCGGATATAGCACTATCCAAGCCGAATCCGATCCGTTTACATCCCTACTCCTCAGGATGAAGATATTGATCGAAGGACCAAAAGGACATGCTTAATGAAGTGTCGGCCATTCAAGGGACTAGCATTGAGGATCTACAGGATGAAAAATGGGACCAAATAAATGAGTCGTCGATTATTCAAGGGGACTAGCACTAATGGAGTGCAAGGTGAATAATGGAGTTGAATTCATCCGGGGAACTAACAGTGCAAAGTCTAAGTCACAACAAGAGGTAGCCATTCATTCGAGGGACTAGCTATGTAAGATGAAAAATGAGGTCAAAGTGGTTTTTCAACCGTTCTTCAAGGTATAAAATCCAAGGTGGAGGTTGTTGGTTTTGATGTCTTTTATCTAGATCGGTTGATATGTTTGGTTCAACAGTCTGATTGGATTGTACATTAGGTTCTTCTAACAAAGAATGTGGAGTGACATTATGAAAGAAGTGGAGTCTTTCAAGAGTGGAAGAGGTGAAGTCTTCAAAGTGGGTGGAGTTTTCAAAAGAGTACAAGAGGTGGAGTCTTTTAAAAGTGGATGACATAGAGCCTTTCAAGGGTTGAGTTTTCCAAGAGGTAGAGTCTCCAAGAGAGTGGAGTCTTCCAAGAGTACTGGAAGAGTAGTTCTATTAAAGGAGAGAGGTGTCTACCAAAGGAAGTAGTGAGGATTCAAGTAGTGAGAAGCCAAAATGTGAGGAAGCAGGATGAGAGAAAGGTGTACAAAAGGACTTGGTTTTGAGAATCAAATTGCAAGAATTGTATTCTTCTCTTGATCTTAATAGAAGTTTGGACTCACTTTGTGGATTTAGGTCGTCTCTTGTCAATTATGTGCTTATTTTATTTCCTGTGCTCATTGCTCCTGCACATATGTTTTTGTGTGCTTTACACAATTCTGTTGGTATATATAATTTTGTGTTTTGTTTACATTTTCATGTGTTGCTTGAATCAGAAAGCAGAACGGCGCTTCTCCACCCAACAGAAGGATAGAGAGAGACCTTTTCCCCTATTTTAATGAATTTTCTCTTATTATCAACAAAAAAAGAAAAAAAAAAACCTTTTCCCTAAGATAGTCAGCATTTGATATGTATTTTTGGAATGCATTCTAAGTCAATTTTGCATTCCACGATGATAAAAATAGTTATTTTATCGCCGAAGAATGTGAAATTGACCTGGATTGCATTCCAAGAATATATACCAAACATAGTATTAATAAAATTACTTAAATACTAAGAGTAGGATGGGACAACATTATGTGATGGATCATTATCTACTCCATTTCCCTGCCCGGTCCATTTCCCTCAAATTCCTCTAATAGGGGGATGGAAATGACCACCCTACCCCTACCCTGGTGGGGTCCACCCCCTATTAGAGGGACTTAGAGAAATAAACCGGATAGGAAATAGAGCAAATAATTTTCCATTATATCATTATATGACCATCATTAGTTTGATGGAAAATTATCTCCTCCAATTCTCTGTCCGCTCCATTTCCTGCAATTCCTCTAATAGAGGGTGGATCTCACCTCGGGGCAATGTGTTTGGGCAGCGGGTAGACTGGTCATTTCCACCCCGTTATTAGAGGAATTGCAGGAAATAGAGCGTGTAGAGAATTGTAGGGGATAACAATTCCTATTTTGATGCTCCCTTCATGATCCTTTTTCTACACTACGGACATTGATACAAACTCACACAACTAACTAACTAAGTAATTAACTAACTATCTCTCTCTACCTACCTACCTAACTACAAGTTTATAGATATAGAATGGATGTAAGCTTTTGAGGGGCATTCAGAGGTAGGGTGTCCATCAGGCAGGAACTTGGTTGTCACGAAGCCATTACCGGGGACCCTTTTTGTCACACCTCTATTTTCTTGCTACGAATGATTTGGTAAGCTTTTGGCTTATCTCAACTATAAACCCCACCTTGCATTGGGCTTTCGATATTTGTTTTTTCAACTATTCACGTTTCATAGTGTAGGGATCACTGGGATTTCCATAGGGTTATAAGTACCAGTCATGGTTTTTAGAGGTTCATGTCTTGAGATTTAAGTTTCCAATCATGGTCTCAAGGATTCATGGTTTAAGATATAAAGTTTTATGGTTTACATATTTAATGGTCCAAGTGAAAGCGAACGATAAGGTTACGTTGGGTAACGGTCTGAACAAAGAACATCCGCTCTTGACTAAAAACGTTTTTTGATGTTTCTGATTTGGAATGGCATTCTGTGACAAAAAATGATCGTTACCAAACGTAGCTTAAGTATCCAGTTTTAGACGCAATCCATTTCACAAGATCCCCAGAGCCCCTCAGACTCCTAGCAATCCCCTCACAAGCCCTACGGTCCTCTATCATACTAGGAGGGAATGTTCAACCAAGACACCAATGGCGGCCCTCGATGGGAATGGAAAAATCCCTGACAAGCCTGGTTATTCTAGAAGGGTAACGGATTCTATCTCCATAAAAATTAATCAACACCCCTAAGGGGTGCTCATTTTCCAGCCATAAGTTGTAGAAGTACTATCACCAATCTTGTGGGTAATGATTTGGGAGACCAAATGCTTGTGTTTCAGAATATTACGATAAGGCCATGAGGCATCCAAGGGGCATGAATCCAACCAAATTGAGTTTTTGTTTAAGATATCTGGAGTACATCTAGTAAATCCATAGACATTTTCTTTTAAAAGCCAACTTCCAAAGAATGTCCAAGACACAAAATTTTGTGTTGGAGTGTGTTTGCGCCTAATATGAGATGTCCGCACTCAAGGACAAGTTGCCCGCAACTCTGCGGAGACGTCCGCTGCTAAATAGAGAATAATTAAGTTTTTATTCCAAGATTGATTTGTGCTTGTAATTGGCAAATCCAATTTCTAGAGGGTTTTGTGCTTGTAACCTTCAAATCCATTTTTTTGAGGTCTTATTTCACTCTGTTTTATAGATTGTTGTTACTTTATGTGGAGGGCTTATCCTACACAAGAAGAGTCACTTGGTGACTGTATTAAAGATTCAGTGTTAGCCATTTGAAAAACACCTAAAGATTTTAATTCGAAGACTATTATTGCCGCTTGTAAAGATTTAATTGTTACTTTGGAAAGCAATTGAGAATAGTGAAATTCCAAAATTTGAGAGTAGCGTTTGGGAGTGGATGTAGACAAGGTTGGCGAACCACCATAAATTCTACCTCTTTTGTCATTTTTCTCTTTCCTTTGCTTCCTTTACATGTGGGTGTAAGCTCAAATGTTCGTAACTTCAGAAATTGATTTACTTGAAAAGTTCTGAATTCTAACTTTAAATTGTTTCAATTTTTTCATAAACCCAATTCACCCCCTCTTGGGAGACTCTATGATCCTATAGATATCACCACGTGAAAAATAAATTATTTTTTGTTTTAAATGTGAGGCTATGCCGATTGATCAATAATGTACAATAAAATACGTTGACCACATATAAATTTCCACGTGATCCACAAAAAGGGGCAGAAAGTGAGTATCAAACCATTTTGGACTGAGTTTCCTTCAGCCACGATGAATGTGATCTTGTTCACCATGAGGGTAGGAAATGGTATCTGGAAGGACGTATTTTGAAAAAGGGAGAATGTTCTCTGTTTTGCAGCGCAAGCTACGCCTAGGCACATGGGCCTGCCACTCAGGGGGTAGGGTGGTCATTGCACCCACCCCCATGTGCCTAGGCGTAGCCTGCGCTACGGCATAGAGAACAGTGCCCCAAAATACTAAAAACTAAAAGAGGTTTGTAAACCCTAAGATGATGACTTTTCATTCACCGGATGTGGAGGGAAACTTTTAGCACAACCTTTTGTATCTTTTCTTTTTTCGCTCAGAAACAACCCTCCCCCCCCGAGTTTGGATTTGATACCCACATGGGAACGGGTGGGAACAGATTTGAACCTTCCATAGGGGTGTTGGACCCACCTCTAGGGTGCGGGACCCACTACCCATGGAGGGGTCAGATCTGTCCCCACCCGTCCCCATGTGGGTAGCTGAACCGGATTTTCACCCCACCCCACCCCAAAAGACCCCCATCCTCTCCTAGTCACCTTTGTTGGAAAACCTGAGGTGTACATATCCAAGAAAGACACTCTGGGGGACCCATAGGATATATATAGAATTGGGATCGCATTGTACAATTTGTGGGGCCCATATTGAGTGAAATGGGTCTCACGTACCCTACGGTCCCTTATTTGATCTCCTATCATATATCCTCACTGATTGGATTGACTGCAAAATTTAAAGCCCACAAAGATGGGACTGATTGGTCCCACCATGTTGGCTTTTCACGTTGCAAAACAGAGAGAATCCCTTCCACAGCTGATTCAGGTGATTTCAAAGATCCATTATTCATGGGCCAACAAAGAATATGAGAAGAACAGTACTAGAACTAGTTGAACCAGGTGACACTTGTTCTCTATGGGAGAGACGGAAGGAAGGATACTAAGTATGAAACTATCAACTTTTTAAATTAACAAAAATAACTTTTAGTATTTAGAGAGGTATCAAAGCAATTTAAGAAGAGACATACAAAATAAAATGGGTCAAGAAAATAGAAATAGCAATAGTATACTTTTGTTGTGAATTATATAAAAATTTTTATAGCCAACAACTTTCGGACTCGATCATGAAGTATATTTTGATGGTGATGGATATACAGGACCGTTTGTTGAAAAGCATTTCACTTTGCCGCGTTTTAGTTGATGGGTTTTGAATCATAACCACCCTTCATAACACAATCTGTTGGCCGTACCTCAGTCAAAGTTGTTCTACTTTGACCAATTCCTTTTCAATTATAATTCTTCTTTTTATTTTTTTCTTGATTCCGACAAGAATTAGAAATTTGGTATTGCAAATTATGTCAGACTCCGCTGATTCGGATATGCATTGATCATGTTGTTGCAAACACACTAATTTTTAAAGTAAAACAAATCTTTCGAATTAAGGATAATGAAAGTGTAATTTTATTTTCTTATAATAGACGATATCAAGTTCTTTCACATTGTAAATTGATTTATTCGATTGAATTTTCGATTCTAAATCCATCATCGATCCCAATCCTTATTGGTCGGTATCAGTTATAGTAGTTTTCAATGAGCCAAGTCTACCCTAAGTATCAGAAGACAAGAAAACAATAATTGTACAATAAGTTCATGAAGTTGGACCATTCAACTTGTGACCACCGATCACAAAAATTAAGTAGAAAGTCGACTTGGCGACCACTGACCTTTTAGGTTGATAAAGATATAAGGTGGCTTAGACTTTTTCTCGCTAGAAGAATGGGAGGGTGTAGATAGGTCTATGAGACTTAATGTTTGACTTTGTTAAAAGATAATTCCTTGTCAAATTTAGCGGATTAGAATTGTAGCTTTAAGGATGAGAAGAACTAAAACCAAGTAGGATCTAATGTCGACTTCAATTGAAGGCCTAATGAGTAGGGACTAAAACAACCAGTTAGTTAGGGTTTGAATCATTCCCACCATTGTGGATTTGAGGAGGCTCATAATGTACATAGTCTTACTCTTGTTTTCGCAGAGATATTGTTTCCATATTTGAACCTGTGACCAGTTGATTAGAATGGAGCAATCTTAATGTTGCACCAAGGCCTGCTCTCTTAATTAGGACTTAAATCATGAAAGCAATAAATGGAAACAAAGACTTGACATTGAATCATAAAGGATCATATATGGATTTAGTAATTGGTAGTGGATACAATATTGGAACCAATTTGTCCCTTTTTTTATTATTTTTTTTAATAAAAATTAATTTTTTAATCTATTTATCCTTGGTCCGTATTGATCCATCGATATAGGATCAATCAGAAATCGAATACCAACGAATCAGTAGATTCGGCTAGCCCTATTTTGACTACTAAATCCTTGTAAAGGATATGGGTTGGTGTTCTTTGCTGGGGAGTGTGGTTCCGAATGTACACATTAGCATCATGGGAATGGGATTTTTTAGCTATCCTTATTTGGGCTACCAAATCCTTGTAAAAGATATGGCTAAGTGTTCTCTGTGGGAGAGCGTGATTACAA
Source organism: Telopea speciosissima (assembly GCF_018873765.1). Lineage (NCBI taxonomy): Eukaryota > Viridiplantae > Streptophyta > Magnoliopsida > Proteales > Proteaceae > Telopea > Telopea speciosissima. The sequence continues at coordinate 36,082,664 of NC_057926.1, read as the reverse complement.
GTGCGCACGTTGGTATTATGGAATTGGGATTTCTATCTTTCATGGGGGTAGGGCGATCATTTCACCTCACCTATGTCTCGACGTGGGTAGTACACTCACCCTAGAAAACTATTCTCTAATTAAAGGTAATATATGTAAAGGGTGCTGTTCTCTGTGGCACAACACAAGCTGCTCTCAGGCACATGTGGTTGGGTGCAATGACTACTTTGCCCCCTGTACAAACTGCCTATGTACCTGAACGCAGCTTGTGCTGCGGCCCAGAGGACATTCTTCCTACATGTAAACAACATAACTGGATGGGATTTATTAAAGGTAAACTTTAGAGGGGGTCACTTGTATATATTGCTTTATTCTAATTAAAGTGAGCCCAATCCCTTCATGATGTGCAATCCCTTCAGATGTGGAGATCTACCAGCTTGGGATCACAAGGTTCCTCAATTTCTGCTCATCTGTCAGCTGTTCACCTGGCATGTGTTGATGGGATTAGGGCCCCATGTTGGGAAGTTAGGAATGGGCCAGTCAGGTCAAATCCAAAAGGTCAGTGGACCAAGATTAGATGGGCCATGGCCAATATATCTTGGACGCTATAATTTATTGATCCAAATTTGAGTTAATGAATACCAATGCATGAATGGATGATGGAACAAAGCTAAATCTGTTGGCAATCAACCTATTGACTCAAATATGGAACAAAGCTAAATCTGTTGGCGATCAATTAGGCATGACCGCATGACAGGTTGAATCAGGCAATTTGGGCTCAGGCATTGTCAGATCCAATCTTGTCACGTCAGTATTAATAGCCTGGGCAGGTGTGCGAACTATTTAAAATATTATAAAATAGAGAGAATGTTTTCTATGTTGCAGCCTGTGAAGTGCCTAGGTACATGGGTCTGCCACTCTGGGGTAGAATGATCATTATGATCAATTTCATGTGCTTAGGCGTAGCCTATGCTGCTGTACAAAGAATAACGCCCCTATAAAGAAACTAAGATAGAATGCCTTTGTTTTTGGGGGGAGGGTTACGATCGGACACAATGGGTGGTAAAATGACCACCCCACCCCAAGGAAGGTGGAATTTTCGCCTTCGAGATGCCAATGCACTCTCATTGGCTGCCCCACCCACGTGACCCCTACGCTCCCCCACAGAGCATGCTCTCCAAAAATATAATTTCTAGTTTTCTACTATTTTTTTACATGGTTATTTCATGGAGAGAGCTCATTCAATTAATTAATGGGCAAGAATTTTCTAAGGAGGAGTGTGGCCCTTACACATGCATGGGAGCCAATGAAAACATGCATGGAAGCATCATGGTGGTGAGATTTTCGCTTTTCATTGGGGATAAGACGGTAGTTTACCCTCACTGTGTGATAGGAAGCTTTTCTCATTAATTTATTTAAGACAATACTATGAGGATCACTGGGTTCCTACTTAGCTGACCCCATAACTGGTCCCATTTTGTTATTTAGATTTGATTGGGGTAAATCAGTCGTGCTGGTTGGATTTGGATGGGAAACTAGCCCATCGGGTGAGGGACTCATGCCAAACCCACCCATTTACTATTCAGAATAATAGACCAAACCCATAAATGGATCATTTCATAGTTGGGCCTGGTTCAGTCAGGTTAGAGCGAGGTAACTAGGACAGATAACAAATTACATAGCACATGTATAATAGAATTTGGATCTGCTAATTGAGAATTAATAAATTTAACAACACTATTATCCCTATTCATTATAAACTATGAGAGAGTCATTTGAGGTGGCATGGCCATTTGCAACGGGGCCTTGGGATGCTTCAATATAAAAAACTGATTTGATTTAGATTAAAGAGACTAAAATAACCAAGGTCAAACCTACACTAACCATAAGAGAATTGGTGAGAAAAGACATGTAGAACTTAGGCCTAATTTCATGTATGACATTGAATAAAGTTAATTGAATAGCAAGGATCCATCGCCATTTAGTTGGGATAAAGCTATGTTGTTGTTGTTGAACAGTACTAACCCTATTGAACCCGAACTAAACAGACTTACAACTCTCCATCTTCATTAACACAAGGGAAGCAGTTTTCTGTCCGGGAGTGTGTCTTACGGCAACACTCCCATGTGTCTATATCTCTCCTAAAAAAAAAAGAGGGCAAATTTGTCTTTTCATATAGGGAAGAGAGAAATAGACTCATGGAAGTGCTGGCGTAAACCACGCTATATCTGATTTTTGGTGAGAATTAAATTTTAGAGGACAGATACATAGGCCACCAAATGCAGGTTCTCACCAAAGCATATTGGAAGAAGGAAGCAGAGCTTTTATATATCAGTTGATTCCAATGTTCCTTTTTAAGTCACTTTTGTTAAGGATTTTTTCTTTCTTTCTTTCTTGATAAACACTTTTTAATCAGAGTTGAAAGAATGACAAGTTGGAAAAACAGTCCCAGGTATATTAAAATAGAAATCGAAAGACAAATCAAATTCTAATATTAATATTTTCTCTACTTGAATGCTGCATGGGTTGAGCCTGGATCTGACCCAAAACAAAGTGTCAACCGGAGTCAACCCATCTTAAAATTGGTTTGGTCTCGGCCTGGATCACTCTCTCTCTCTGATTGTGTAGCGCTGGCACTAATTCGGAGGCCAATGAGAAAGTACAAAAGGCATCAATATAGATACGATTTTTTATTTTATTGAGGCAGAGTGATGGAAAATTATTTCCTACAGTTTTCTGTCCCGCCTAGTTCCCCAATTCCTCTAATAGGGGGTGATGGACCCCACTTGGACAGAGTGTTTGAGCAGGGGTAAGGTGGTCATTCCAGTCCCTCCTTGTTAGAGGAACTGAAGAACTGGGCCGGGCAGACAACTGGGGGTGATAAAGATCTCCAGAGTGATACTTTTGTGCACTCCTACATTAGGCGCAAGAGCTATGGGAGCATTTCTTTTTCCCTATATAGGGTTGATGATAGTGGCATCACCATCCCCCGCTCCCCAAAGAAAATGTTGTCATAGTGTCCACACCACGCCTTGCTCCCCAATAGGATTTTAATAATCGGTATTGGGATTAGTATCAGTCTCGGTCGATGCCAAGACGATACAATACCGATTCAGATTGGCCTGTTTTTCAGTCCCGATTGATGATTTTATTCCTAAATTTCAATAAAATAATTAATTTATTTACATTTTTACCCTTAGTATCCCTAAATCGATATCGTATCAATTAAGAATTGGTATTGGTCTCTACCGATACTGATACTAATTCCTTGAACCATGCTCCCCGGCCAAAGGAATGGTCGGTCGAGAAAACTGTCTGATACGGATCAGTCCCGGCCAAGACTGATACCATATCGGAGACCGATATTTTAAACAAACCATGAAATACATTGAAACATATGAAGAACAAATTATTAAAGATACTTTCTATTAGTCTAGCATGATATTCTCCAAACATCACAGAAAAGGAAACTAAAAAGACTCGAACCAAAAAAAAGGAAAACAGAAAGATTCAACACCAAGAAACCTAGCTAGCTAGTCACCACCACCACCACCGCAGGCGCGCCAACCAAAAGCTTATTATCCAAGCGATGCTTCAACGATCCGGCGAACATTCTTCTTGAAATCACGTTGGTTACTCTCTCTCCATTGTTTAGCAGCTTCGATATTGGCAGGAGATTCATCGTTAGGACTCGATAACATGGAAATAATACTCAGTAATATGCTTTCCACAGTAAGAACCGGTGACCATCTCTCACTCGCAAGTTCATATCCATTTGGGTCTTCACCAGGTGGATGAAGGATTGATATGCAAACCCTTCCATCTGGATAAACGTTTGGATGCCACATCTCTGAAACAAATTTCACCGATGGAGGATGGAATGGGTAATCCTTTGGAAAACTCATGATGGCATCAAAGGAACCCCACTCGTAAAAAGTATCAAGAGGTCCTATTATATTAACACTCCATTCGTATATATTCTTTTCATTCACTAGACCCACAGAGAACCCTTCCACTGGTTTCTTCCAGAGATCTTTAAGTTGTTGTTGAAGGAGAAGGCTTGCTTGAGGAGTCGTCGTCGTCTCTCCTTTCTTGTTTTCTGGTGATTCCATTGGCCGGAAAGAAAAAAGGGAGAACAGGGCTGAGGGAGGGAGGGAAGGGGTTTGTTCAAAGATTTAATTAAGAACAGAGAAGAGAAGAGAAGGGTTTGAACTGAACTGATAGGGTTGTTGTTTAGTTTTATAGACCCAGATCCATATGGTAGTCTAAAACCAATTAGGAGTCCTAATGGTAGTGGGATTATGCACTGACCGATTTAACCCCTTCTCATATCCATCACATCAAATCTAATTCCACTTTCCAATTCAATCACTGAAAAAGCCGTGTTTTAAAAAAGGAAGGGAGAGGGTTTCCTTCGAGGGCAGTGTAAGAAAGGATCTATACATTACAATCATCTATATGACTATATGGTTTCTAATCTTGGACTTGGATCGGGATCGGGATTGATTTTTCAAGATTAAAAAAAATGGAATTTTTGAAATCATTATCGAATGTAATCGTGTAAATTACTTACATATCCGAACGATAATCAATACAAATTTAGTTAGTGATAATATCCATTCTAATTATACCTTAATATTATCTATAATTGGAATGTTCTCCGTGGGGGAGTGTACTCCCTGCACCCAGACACATGGGGGGAAATGACCACCCGGCCCTTCATGGAAGGTGGTAATAGTCGTCTTGTTCATGTTGCCACTTGCGCCCCCATTAGCCCCTGTGCACGCATAGGGATCATAGAGAAATCTTGCCCATGTATTATACATGGGTGTATCTTGTTGTCACCAAGTAGGGTGGACTAAGAAGTTGTAACGTCTAAAGGTCCCTCAACCCCTACATGTGGTCAACAGTAACACCTCGATAGTGACTGCAACTTCTCGCGCCATGAATATTTTCAGTTTCAAGCATTTATGGCGCTTATTAATCATCAAGCTAGCAGTTACTAAACAAATATGATCAACCAGCCATGTGTTGAGGGGATTAAGTCCCTATGTTGGGAAGCTAGAATGGGCCGGGTCAAATCCAAACTGGGAAGTGGGCCAAATTGAGATGGGCTTTTATGGCCTATATAGTTTGGACGCTATAATCTATTGATCCAATTTGAGTTATAAATAGCAAATTGATCAAAGGAAATTAATACGTAAATTCTGTATTTTTAGTTTGGAAACTGAAATTTCATTCAAATAAAAGGCATGAAATATACAAGGTTGGTGTACAATGTATCCGAAACCAAGGAGTGGGAAATGACCATTCTGTCGTATATGCAATTGACAGAGTCTCCCAGGCTAGGGTATGGGTAAGCCCAACAGTAACCCTAGAGAAAAAGCTGTAAACACAGCAACCAACACCACTCAACACATGACACATGTCCTTGTGAGTAGGGATGGGCATGGCATACAGAGCCATGTGAATACCCAACAAGTTGACCCACAGACTGGGACGAAATTTCGTTGCTATACTAGTAGCAGGAATATTCCTGCTACAAGGCTGGCAGCCAAGGAAATGAGACCTTAAAGGGTATTTTAGAAAATACCAAAACATAGGAGGGTATTTATCAACCCAAAGGGCAAGTAAATTATTCCATTTCCTTGGCTGCTATCCTTGTAGCAGGAACATTCCTACTCTAAGTGTAGCAGCAAAATTTTTTCCACAGACTGTCTCGTCCCCACTTTCCCCGATGCCAGCCTGGTAAACAGAACCCATCGTATTCCGACCAATTGTCGGTTGCGGTGCTGTCGGAGACCTAGTTGTGGGTGGCGGATTCTTTGTGCAAAACCGGCATGAGACCAGACGCCTCCCAACTCCGGTGTCTGGTGTTGATCCTCTCAACAGCGAAGGGGTCGATCACAAAGGTACCCTTGCTGCCGACAGTGATGACGCGAAAGCCACTACAAACGACATTGAGGTCCTGGCTCCAATCGTGTGGAGCTTCCGTCTGGTTCCAAGCGAGATGCACAGACAAGTTGGAATGATCTGGGTACTGGGGAAGTGGACGAGGAGCTGTTGGTGTAGAGGTTGAGGCGGAGGATGACGTCGATGTAGGTGCAGATCTTAAATTCTGTATTGTTTCATAAAACAAAAATTTGTATTGGTTTCAATTCCGTTAGCAATCAACCTATTTAGAATTGGGCATGAAGTGAAGCATGTCGGATCCGAAGCCTAATCTGGTAACATCAATTTTAATGGCCCATTCAGAATTGGACAGGTAGGCGACTTGCAAGTAACATTAGAAAAAAAAAATGGGAAAAGGCTGGGTATGCTAGCGGTATACCCTAAGCTAGCACCCTATGTGTCTTATATCTCTCTTCCTCCCTTTGAGGGGCTAAGGGAGTCATTTCAAAGGGGTAAAGAGAGATAGACACATAGGGTGCTAGCTTATGGTATACCGCTAACATATCCATCTCTCTTCCAAAAACATAATGACCAGTTGTTTCCTTAAATGAATAACAATGACCCACCAATGGGTGATCGATACATGGCAGAAGATCAAGTCAAAGTGGAAAATTAAAGTTGAAACTACTATGATTCATTGGGATTCAAATTCTCTCGTTGTGCCACTGCAAAAATCGAGATTAGGAACTCTTATCTCTTAGTAGGAATCAGACTTTTCCACCATCCTTATATTATACATAGGAAGGTAGGGTACAAGGTATGGCACACTCAATTACTCTCTCAAGCTCATGCGCTTTTAGTTTCCTAGCTCATACTACTGGTGTTCGGATTTCTGATGTAAGCATCGGAGAATTCCCTTCGGAGTCTGCTCTTACCCTCTCTCTTGCGTAGTTTTTGGTTCTTGGTGTGTAGGTCAGAAAATTATCCTCTCCAATTCCCTAAAGCTCGGTAGTGTGATAGTGCTGGTGGAGATGCTGACATGTGGCAGCTCAGACATCCAACGGCCTGAACTCATTGACTATGTTGAGTTCGGACCATTAAATGTCTAAACTGCCATGTATCGACATCTCCACCTAGCACTGTCGCATTGTCGAGCTTTAGGAATTTGGATAGGATAATAGGTCTCCTCCCAACACCTCGATTCAACAACACCCCTAGAGACAATACTATTAGGACCACAGCATCACCAAACTATCTGTGACCCCATAGTGTGGACTAGTCTCCACTTTGTTATTTTGGATATGGGCTAGTTATTTATCCTTGGTTTTGAACCATGGGAAAATAGGAGAGAAATCAGGTCTGCTGGTTGGGTTTGGATGGATGTGGGCTAGGTTTGGACAGGAACCAGCCCATCTGGTAAGGGACGCATGCCAAACCCACTCATTTACTGTTCGGCATAACAGGCCAAATCCAAGAATGGATCATTTGTTATTTGGGCCAGGTTCAGTCAGATTAAAACCACCCATTTGTCACACTCATAAACCTACTCACGGAGAAAAAAGGACAAGTAATTACGTAATATAAATCTATTCTCAAATAAATAGGAATATGTAATTATCTAATAAAAATCTACTTCATCTTTTTTAATTTTAAATTATTGCTTTAAGAAAAAAATATAATCAATTTCATCAATGTAAGAATGAGAATGTGAGGAGGCCCAAAAATTGAGGGGGTGTTATTTATTTAATACATAAATCCAAATTTAGTCGATTTAAATGGTCTCATTTTTAATCCAAAATTGAACCATTTAGTAAGCGGTTTTGTGATTTCAATGTGATAAATCCAAATTCACACCAACCAATCGAAGGCCGCCACATGTCCCGGCCCAAGGAGGTGGACCATGACAGGACCAGTGAAGGACCAACCACGGGCGCGGACCGCATGACTACCCCCTCCACGGGAGTTGATCCGCATTACCACCCTCGGGCGCCAATCCACATGACCACCCTCAGGCGCCGATCTGCATGTCCACCCTCGGCGCAGATATGCATGACCACCCTTGGGCCCCGATCCACATGACCACCCTCGGACACCGATCAGCATGACCACCCTCGGGCTCAGACAGTCTACAGGCGTGACCTCGGACAAGCACGAGCGAAGACCGACCTAGGGTACAGATCAGACCCCGAGCGTAGACCCTGATCTAAGATCAAGGTACCACCGTCGCCATCAACAAGACATGCACCATCTCCAGGACTCTAGAACACCGCCTATCAGCTGCACAGTCCCAGACAGACACAAACATCAGGCACCTTATTTGGCAACGTATCAGCGTCTATCCGCTAGGTAAATTAGCCTTACAAGGACACTACCTCCTGTGGGGGACAACCAATAAAGGAAGAACCCTGCTACCCAGGGACTCTATGAAATACGAGAACTACTAAATTGGTTCTACGACGCGAGCTCTTTGGCTCCATGGCTCCCAGAGAACCAACAAGTTGAGGTAGTCGACCTCAACCCTAAAGCAGCCATGGAGCCAGCACCTGATCCTAATGCACCAGCGACTGTGGGTCAAATCAATGACTTGCAGCGGCAGATCCTCAATGACCGACGATTCTTTCGAGACTACCTGAGGCAGTGTGCGACATCCCATTGTTGCAAAGCATTGCCAGCACCGAGGACAGATCCTGTCCCTCGATAGGAGCAAAGCCCTAGGAATGGAACAAAAACTAATATAAATAAGCAATTTATAACAAGTATCATGCATAAACACTAAAATGGAGAATAATGTATAATCAAACTAGTACATTAAATTGAAATGGTTATAAAAGATGAGGTTTCTTATATGTTGTAATAGTCTATAACTCCTTGGTTCGTTGTTGAGTTTAAAAGTGTGAAAAAAAATAAGATTAAATGCTAGATTTTAGACTCTTGGTTGAGAGTTTTCCTTCATTTTTCCATTAGAATAGGAGCTGTTTTGAGTCTGTGCGTGAAAAGGGCTTTTTTATGAAATGTATCGATGGCATCGGTATATATCAGTATGTATTGAGATATATCGAGCCGTATCGGTTGATAGGTATCAATACATATCGATATGTATTAAAGCACCCATTGAACCCTTTACTGGACGTATTGATAGTATCGATATGTATTGGTCGTATCATATCGTATTGACTTGTATCAGCTAATACATTTCGATACCATCCGAGACGGTCCATTTTTTTAAAAAAAAAAGAGACATATCGGTACCGATTGATACGTATCAGCCGATATGATACGATACGTACCGATACTTTAAACCATGGGTAGAATTGTCCTTAGGGTTTCTTTGGTGTTTGCCCTAGGGGTACTATTGTACTTGTACTTCATCTTACTCTATTATAAATAAAGCCTGGCTGGTGTCTCACTGACACAAGTCTCGATTCCCCAAAAATCAGCATGTTATCAGAGCAAGGATCCACCTTGAGATCCAAACCCTAATGCCTCAGTGGAGTTACCAAAACCCTAGTGTCACCACCACCACCACTCACCTCTCTCCTCTCTCTCCATAGTGCCACCACCACCGCTCGCCTCCACTCTCTTGTCGTCCACTACCATTGTCCCCTCTCTCTCTCTTGCCTTTCTCTCCTTCTACCTCGCTCTTGGCCCTCTTTCTCATCGGACCGCCATCACTATATTGCCCTTGGTGGTGATTCTCTTCTCCCACGGAGGGTTGTTTCTTGCCCATTTGGTGCTACATGTAGAGATATTCCTTTTCTCTATTTATGATTTTTTTGGGATTAGCAGTCATGTCTGATGTAACTACTGCTTCAACTGGAACCGATCGAATGAATCGTCGGACTTGTAGTGATTTTTCTTTATTCTTTGCTAGCTCCATCAAGTGGATGGGAGCAATTACCTAATATGGTCTCATTCATGTTTCCTGTCTATCTATTCCCGAGGGTTTGCCGGTATCTTACAGTTGAAACTAAGAAACCTACTGCTGCTTGTCCATCTCAAAGGAAATGGAGTTCAGATAACTCCCTGGTAATGTCTTTTCTTCTCAACGCTATGTACCCCAATATTGCAAGGGGCTATTTGTTAATGGATACTGTTGCCAAGATCCGGAAGTGGCCAATGATACCTATTCCTAGGTGGGGGAATGATGCTCAGGTTTATGAGTTGAGGAAGAAAATTCATGAAACCAAGTAGAAGTCAGGTTTATGACTTTTTGGCTGGTTTAAATGTGGAGTTTGATCAAATTTTAGCTCTTGTACTCAGTCGCGCTCCGTTTTCAACCCGGGATCAATCATATTCCTTGGTTCAGATGGAAGATAGTCGCCATGCTGCAATGTTGCAGCCCATAACTCAGGAGAGACCAGCTCTCTATACAGGTTTTGGTTCTCAAACTCAGGGAGGTTCTACCCTTTCTGGTGACTGTCCCACTACTGGTAGGGAACCGGTCAAGTGTGACTACTGTGGGAAGGAACGTCACACTAGGAAACCTGCTGGAAACTTCATGTTCGTTCCACTACATCACGTGGCCGTGTGATGTAGATTCATCACCAAAATAAGGTTGTTTTATTAGGAATAAGTCTAGGATTAGGTTCTATATACATGTTGGGCCTTTGATCCCATGGGTTTTCAATAGGTCACTTTCATGGACCTAAAATTTGGGTAATTAGGTTGCATGCGGGATTAAGTGTTTTAGTTCTATACTTAGTTTTTGAACCGGTCCGAAACTGATTTGAACCAGTGGTTCAATTAAGTGACTTTAGTAATAATTTTATTTAAGTGTTTAGTTGGGTTGGATTAGGACTCTGTTTTGAGTCTATTTCAGTTTCCTTGTCAGTTTAGGTTACCTAATAAGTTAAGGATTGGGTTAGATCTTTCCTATTTAGTGTAGGAATCTATTTTTGAGTCTTTTATATAAGGTTGTAAGGGGGGCAAGTATTAGACACAAATTTTAATATTAATGAAAAGATTTTGCTGCTCTTCTTCTCCATTGTAGATTTTTGTCTTGTGTTTGATCAAGGCTGGTGGGATTGGTGTTTGATCCAATCGACACCTTGCGGTGTGAAGCCCGGGTGCGTTCAAGATCTCCTTCAAGTTTTAGTTAAAGATTCAAATTTTATTCAAGATCTACAATCAAACAAGTTGCTGCCAAGGAAATTCTGCAACAACAGTGAGTTTGAATCATTCTCATCCGCTACAATTCTTCTTCTAATCCTCTCACAACCCAAACCCTAAGAGTTCTCCTTTTGTTTTCAATTTTCCCTATACCTAAATTCTACCCAGACCAAACCAGCTAGCAAAATCCCTCCATTTTTTTATCGAACTCACCTCTTACCATAAGGAAAAGTTTATCCAAGTTTCTCCCTCGTTTGACCATCATAAACCCTAAAAATCCATCCTTTCCTCTTTTCAAAAACCTGAAACCCTAACCCAAACCTTGATGTCGATTCTAGAAGGCCTAGACTTGTTAAAACTTAACAAGACCTTCAATGGAAGACTCCCCTACGTCAACTTAGCATAACCCTACCTTCAAACCCTAGGTCCCATTAAACTCTAACCCTAATTTAACAAAAAACACCTATTTGACCTTCGAACTACCCTGTTCATGGCAGATCCTGGATATTGGCTTCTAGTTGATCTCCTATCAATCTAGAACTACATTAAGTGGTATCAGAGCCATGGATGAACATGGTAGACCATTGCTTCTAGCAACACCCGATCCTATGGTTACAATACTTGAGATGTTTCAAAAGTTCTCTACTGAACAGAGGACTATAGCTGGAGAAATGAGAGCTATGAATGAAAAATTACAGCAATAATGTAGTCCTAGATAGGTAGGAGACCTACTAGGAGCCAAACAACCAGGATTTGTAAGCTGCAGGTTCGATGCGGGCAGAACTGAGGTTCTAGGTCAATTTTAGGGTTAGGGTTATGTGAGTGGGAATGTGTCTTATATGGTAAAGTTACGCAGACAATTTAAAACACTAAAGCATGAAAATGAATTAAATATAGGGCTAATCCCGTATGCAACCTATGTACTCATATTTTAGACCCATTGAAGTGTCCTATTACATAGAAAACCCATGGGATCAAAGGCCCAACTTGTCCATAAACAAACCCTAGACTTATTTCTAGGGAAAGAAGCCGAATTTGGTGATAAACCTGCATCTAGCAAATTGAGCAACGAAATGGCTTGTGTATCATATACTATGGGTTCAAGTTCTACACAGAGAAAAAGAGAAATCTTTCTATTCTATCTACCCACAAAACCAAAATGATAACAATAATATTTTTTTGGGTGAATTAAAATTCATTATCAAAGAAGGAGAAATACTGGGGGGCCCAAGAAAAAGGGAGGAAAAATAAAACACAATATAATAAAAGCAGCTCTCAACTTGGGGTGTGGGGATACAAAGAAATGGGGAGTTTCTAAATCTTAACTATATCTTGTCTCATTTTCAACATTAAATCCACCCAAAAAAGATTGTGATGCCCACATCAGTGGTCCAACATTCAGTCATTTGAGTAAATAAAGAACACAAAAATAGAAACACTATAAATCCAAATAAATAATTAATTAAATAAACTAGATGTTCTCAATCTTCATATGAAGTGAGCTTTAATTTTGTCTCTAGCAGTTTTTTAATAGAACTTTGTTTCAATAGTGTTTACTAGGTTGTTCATGTAGTCAAAAATTGAAATTAGATCCACACCAAGTTGTGTAGGCAGCTTCTTGGAAGTCTAGGTGTATGTAGCTTAACCTCACCGAGACAAGGCTTGCCTAGACCCCCATTCATCGCCTGGTCACCTAGGCAGACAACCTACTCAGTTTCCCAGTCTAGCCAGACTCCTCCTGAAAATGAATGATTTTATTTCCTTTTGCAGCTTTCATCTTGCACATTTAAACCATAAACCCTAAACCCTAAAGCAGCATGAATATAGAACATATTATATTGGTTTATAGTTGAGTACTACCTATTATTCCCATTTCATAGCCAATAGGGAGGCCTGCTGTTAAGGTTACGATTGCTAGAATAATAAGATGCAGCTTCCTCATTGCAGTATTTTTTGGCTGCTGTACTGTGAAGGATGAGTATTCAGCCCGATCAGTACCATTCTGCAAAAAAATTTGGTTAGGTATGAATATGGAAAAAAAAGCATGACAAGGAGAAATATTGTGTATTTCTATTATACCTTGGGATCTCCGGTCTGATCATCGTCTTTGACAGTTTTAGAACTGCTAGCTTGTAAAGATGATACAGTGGGATCATTATCATTCTACCAAAAAAAAATCTTTTGATATGTTATGAAAATGGAAAAAATATTGTAACAAGGAGCTAATTAGGAGTGTTTTTAGGAGAAGGTAGTGTAGTTGTGTTATACCTTATGAGCTCCAAGTGGAGTCTGATCATCTTCTTTGATGATTTCAGAACTTTTGGGTGGTAAGGATGATGATCCCTCAAGAAGAGTCTGATCATCTTCTTCGATGATTTCAGAACTTTTAGGTGATAAGGATGACGATCTCAACTGATCATTATCATCTTGCAAAAAAAAATGATATGTTATGAAAATGGAAAAAATATTGTAACAAGGAGATAATTAGGAGTGTTTTTAGGAGAAGGTAGTGTAGTTGTTTATACCTTACGAGCTCCAAGCGGAGTCTGATCATCTTCTTCGATGATTTCAGAACTTTTGGGTGGTAAGGATGATGATCCCTCAAGTAGAGTTTGATCATCTTCTTTGATAATTTCAGAACTTTTAGATGGTAAGGATGACGATCTCAACTGATCATTATCATCCTACAAAAAAAAAAATTTGATATGTTATGAAAATGGAAAAAATATCGTAACAAGGAGATAATTAGGCGTGTTTTTAGGAGAAGGTATCTTTCGAGCTCCAAGCGGAGTCTAATCACCTTCTTCGATGATTTCAGAACTTTTAAGTTGTAAGGATGATGATCCAAACTGATCATTACCATTCTGGAAAAAAAAAATTGATTACTTATGAAAATGAAAGAAATATGATAACAAGGAAAATATATTAGTGTTATATCTGGGGATCTTCAACTGAGGCCCGATCATCATTTTTTATGATTTCATTCTGTAAAAAAAAATAAATTGATTAGTTATGAAAATGAGAAAAATATAATAACAAGGAAAAGATTGTTGTATTACCATTGGAGCTGTGTTTGTCTAATCATCATCGCGGATGATTTCAGATAGCATCCTTGCTCCCATACTCTTAGAATGTGACAAAGTAGAGGGTGAGTGAGTTGGAGATTGAGCATATTCATCTCAATAAGTAACAACTAGATACCTCTAGTTCATCGAGGATGTAGAAAAGGAACCATGTTTCACAGAAGTAATAGAAAAAAAAAAAAGGGTTCATATTTATCAAATTCTACCATGGACTAATCAGAATGGGAGAAATGGCATGTATACACATATCATGTTTTAATCTAAAAGAATACATTGTTACAAATTTACAATTTTCTATCAACGAGGAGATTGATTATGGAAAGAAAATTTCTTGATATATATTATTAATATGATTAATAGTAACTAAAAAAGTTACAATGACAAATATGGCTGTGTATTTTGATGTGTACACAAACTTCTTCTAGCACTCTCCTTGAGTGAGTATTTTTAGAATTTAAATTGTAAGAATGTGTTGTGGGGCTTATGTTTGGGTTTTCCCCTTCACCGACTATACCTAGTAGAGTCGATTAGTGAGGGGGTAGATATATAATTTTTTGTCTTGAGACTTTATTATAAATAAAGAACTTAGGCTGGTCACATTGATCACTCAAGCATTACAGCATTAAATCTGTTATGCTTACATGGTATCAGTGCCATAAATCTGATCTAGGTTACAGAACAACCTTCCCTTCCATCGTCTTTCTCCCTTCTCTTCTTCTCTCGGTCTTCTCTCTCTTTTTCTTCTTGGATCTAACATTTCTCAGTGGGCAGCACTAATAAGGTTATCAATTGATCTAGTTGTTGCCCTCCTCTTCACCTCAAGCAATTAATGATTTAGAAACTAATCTGGATCGATTGCTGCTGCCCACCTTCCTGCAATTTAGAGTCTTTATCTCTACTGAAGGTCGAGTTCTTCTCAACATTGGAGATCGAGTCTTCCTCTCTTGGAGATCCACATTTGCAATCTTGGACAGTACCTACCACATTCTTCATCAGCAACAGAAGTTGTTTGTTCCTCTATCGATCTCAATCTTTCAGGTGTTTTTTTTTTCAAAACCCCAACTTTATTGAGTTTGGGGCTTCTCTTTCCGGATGCTGCTGATTTTTTTTAGGGAAGCCTAGTATACCATAAAGGAGCACTCGATCCATTTTTTAGCCTTTCTTGTTAGTTATAATTGAAGATATTGGTTCTCCCTTTTTCAGAGTCGCTTTTTTCAGAAATTGATCTGATTTTTGGGGGTATTTTTGGGTTCATCGATCTGCACCTCTTGCTGGTTGCTGATTCTATTATTTTTTATTGGATCACTATGTCTGACATTACTACAGCCACCTCTGGAATTGAAGGACAAACTCGCAATGAGTACCTTCCTTTGCTGCCTCAATCAAACTTGATGGTACCAACTGCATAATGTGGTCTCGGTCTATATACTTGACTATTGTTGGTCGCGGTCTTACAAGACACATTACTGGGACTACTGTGAAACCATCTAAACCTGCTTTAGATCGATGGATCTACAATGATTCTCTGGTAATGCTTTTTTTTATTGAATTCCATGCTACTAGATCTTGCTAGTGGATTTCTACATGATAAAATATCTATCACAAACGCAAGCGCTATAGCTTATACTTGTTGTTAGATACTACTACTCAAATATGAACAACTGCAAAAGAAACCTACAAACAAGTGGGAAATGATGCTCAAGTGTATGAACTCCGTAAGAAGGTTCATGACACCACACAGAAAGAACCTAATAATCCAATAACCCAATATAAAAAAAAAAAAAACTCAATAAACTCAATAAACCCAATAACCAATCAACCATAGACCCTCAAACCCAATAATCCAATAAACCCAATAACTACATCCCTGATCTTCCTTTTGTCTTTATGAACTGTAAAAATGTCTTTGTTAAGAGGACAAAGTAAAAATGTCTTTGTTAAGAGCTCTAGTCACAGCTGGAGGAGAGCCAGATCCATGTTCCTATGCCGCAAGAAATCTTGAGGTGGGCAAAGTACACGTACAATAAGGCATGCCAAGCAAACGACATTCCATGTTGATTTTGTCGGGCACACATGATGATAGACACCAAATTTTGTTTGACATTAAAGTTGCAACCTCATATGAAATCTCATTCCTATGACACTCTTTCGATATCGAAGTTTATGCTTTAAATGTCAAACTGAGTCTTTTCAACGTCAAATTTTGAGGTTTTTTCTACAAACATAAATTTTTTATTTTCGGGATTTATCTCATTATCAAGGAAAAAGGATCACCCTTGGAGCCCTAGAACTCGTCTTAGTTCATTCCTTGACACTGAACCCCCCCCTTGACATGATAAACCATGTATTTAACTTCAATTAATTGGCCAAGGGTTTTTAATCCCTTCAGCTGGGCACTCTTGTAATTATGTACAAAGTTTTATTATAATCATGCTTTGATATACTTCAAAATAAAAGTTGAGAAATTAGGGCAATTGAAAAATAGAAAGACAAGAATCCAATAAGATGGACAAGAAATTTAATAAGAGACCTACCAAAAATTAAAGTGATATAGTAAATAAAGCCAACAAAAATATTTTTACAGTTCATACCCTAAAACTGTATTTCTGTCACACAGCTTATACAACCCTCCTATGTTATGACAAGACAAAAATCCATCAGAAAACCTAAATATGAATTTATCAACTTTTATCAAAGATAAATAAAAATTTATCAACCAATCACTACACAGAAAACCTTAAGTATGTCTTTGTAATAGGGGATTGGGGCTTCAAGATGACAAAAAATCAAAAATCCATTACTCCTCGTGGTATCATCAGCTACCTCAAGCCAACTTTTCGAATCCACCTGCCCCAAAAAAATCTGGTGGAGATAAATAAACACAGTAATTAGTAAGGAACACAAAATTCAATTCCAAAACAACTCTAAAAACTATCATTTGATCATTCCCATGGATATCAAAATCTAACTATCTTATGTCAGATAGAAACATGTGCAGACAAAATTGAAATTCATGCCTTCATGGTATAACTGCATATTCTTTACTTGTGGAGAATGGAGCAATAAGCTATTTTGCAAGGGAACTATAAGTACCGTGGTTCTCGGGACGAGGGTTCCTCAGCCTTATGGGCGACATGGGTTTGATATATATATATGGATGGATAATAGATAATATTATCAATATATAATATTGATAAATGGGGGATTAGGATCATGCATTAAAATATGATAATATAATGTGAAGTCGCCACCTAGGGTTATGGCCTAGGACCCATTAAGTGTAGCCCTATCCGTTGTGAATAGAATCGGGCTACATGACTCCATATGGTCTGACCAAAGGTTCGGGTAAGGGGTTAGGTTACGAGTGTGGGAAGGTGTTAGGCACCCACCTTGCCAGGTCGAAGCCAGTCTCTCTGTATTAGATGCTACATAAAGACGAATGTTCTCTCTCTTTTATTACGGGGATGGGGGATATTATGAACTACATTCAGATGCTATGAATTGAACTAAAACATAATAAACTACATTACATATATGAGAAATACGGACTAAAACGATGAAATATGAAAGGACTACATTGAATCAACAAGAATGCAGTAATTATACCTGTATGATTGTATTCCCCTGGCTCAAGGGAGATAGATGAATGGACTGACGCCGATTCTTTCTGGGGAGAGTAAAGGCTCTTTCAAATGATTTGGAGAGGAGAAAATAGACAAAATAACGTCTGAAATAAAGGAGTTTTGATGGTTATCCGTGCACTGAAGGGATAACAACGCCTAAGAGCAGGAGTGCTCTATGCTCGAAGGGATAATCGAAGGATCTATCCACGACCAAGAAAATTTCACTCACTCACACTCTCATAAGAGAAAGGAGAGAAAAGAGGGTAAAAATGAGACAAAGAGGGTGGAAATCACTTGGGGAGGGTCTCTCTACCCAAAATTCCTTAGAAAATGAGGGAGGGGAACCCTCCTATTTATAGGGAGGGATCCCCTCTCTCTCCTGGCCAGATAAGTCGTCCACGACATCATGGGGGACTTTTCCATGGCGCCGTGTGATGTCAGCAAGCTGATGTCACACCCTCTCATGGCACCGTGGCAATCCGGTACACATCCCCACGGTGCCGTGGGAAGGGGTCTACGGCACCGTGGGAAGGAGTCCACGGCGCCGTGGGGGCGCAGTGTCATTTTTTCTTATTTTTGGACCTAAAATGGGTCATTTTGTGCTCAGCATGGTTCTTGGTCTTATGGGTCAGGTATCTTGGGTCTAGAAAGAGGGAGAGTGCGTCATCCATCGTCCATGTCCCATTGTCATCATCGCCAATTAGGGGGTGACAAAAATCAGTGTCTACAGTTTGCCCCTCTTTGGCCGAGGCCTGTGAGAACAGCCGAAGGGTAAAGATAAAAGACCGACTAATTTTGTCACCAAGAGCA
The DNA here is from genome assembly GCF_018873765.1 of Telopea speciosissima. Taxonomy (NCBI): domain Eukaryota; kingdom Viridiplantae; phylum Streptophyta; class Magnoliopsida; order Proteales; family Proteaceae; genus Telopea; species Telopea speciosissima. Next base: position 36,064,168 of record NC_057926.1, on the reverse strand, counting down.
TGTACTGCCGACGCTTGGCTGAAAGGCGATAAAGTTGCTACAAACAGACGGTTAATCACGATGAAATCTTTCGATAATCCTCAAAAGAAAAACTTGGAAAAGCCAATTCTCTATCTTGTGACCATTGCTCAATTAAATTTTGAGGGTGATAAGGCACCGCTCGATCGAAGATCTAGATAAGGCACCACTCAGCCCAAAGATCAAATTTGAGGGTAATAAGGCACCGCTCAACCAAAGATCTAAATAAGGCACCACTCGGCCCAAATTTTAAGATAAGGCACCACTCGGCCAAAAGATCAAGTTTGAGTCGACCAAAAATATGAGGGTGATAAGGCACCGCTCGACCAAAGATTTAGATAAGGCACCACTCGGCCCAAAGATCAAATTTGAGGGTGATAAGGCACCGCTCGACCAAAGATCTAGATAAGGCACCACTCGGCCCAAAGATCAAATTTGAGGGTGATAAGGCACCGCTCGATCGAAGATCTAGATAAGGCACCACTTGGCCCAAAGATCTAGATAAGGCACCACTCGACTGTTGCCAAGAGACTGAGATCTATTAACCACGATGAAATCTTTTTGATAAACCGATTGATCTTGGTTGGGAGCAAGAGGACTCGATTGATCTTGGTTGGGAGAAAGAGGACTCGATTGATCTTGTTTGGGAGCAAGAGGACTCGATTGATCTTGATTGGGAGCAAGAGGACTCGATTGATCTTGATTGGGAGCAAGAGGACTCGATTGATCTTGATTTGGAGCAAAAGGACTCGATTGATCTTGAAAGCAAGAGAACTTGATTGATTGATCTTGAAAGAAAGAGGACTTGATTAATTGATCTTGAAAGAATTCATTTGATTTTGAAAGCAAGAGGACTTGATTGATCTTGGTTGGGAGCAAGAGGACTCGATTGATCTTAGTTAGGAGCAAGGGGACTTGACTGATCTTGATTATGAGCAAGAGAACTCGACTGAGCTTGGTTAGGAACAAGTGGACTCGACTGAGCTTGGTTAGGAGCAAGAGAACTCGACTGAGCCTAGCGCTAACATCTTGAACAAGAGTTAGTATAATTCATGATGCATGAGGATTTTTCCTCAATATTTAGGGTTTTTCCCCTTTTCAGGGCCTTTCTTGAAAATATTTTTTTTTAGGTGGTTTTTTTTTTTTTTTTTGCTCTATAGGGTAAGATCCTCCTTATGCCGAAGAAGTATTGTGGCACAGAGAAGGGGCTCGCATGGTATAGACATCATTCTGTCAATGATGGCATGTGGAAAGCCACTCTTCGATCAATCTAAGACAATGGTATGGCGTACTTATAGCTGATCTGGCTGACCTATGGAACGACACACTCCAATCATTCCGAGGGAAAGATATGGTTTCAGTGAGGGACAGGTCTCAACTGAAATGCTTACTGGGGAATGAGCCATTCAAGAGTTTTGACAATGGTTGGACGACAAAATTATGCACAAGTGCAGAAGTGGTCAAGAGATCACGATGATCAGACCATACATGAGTCCGATAGTGGCCGGATAAAATAATGATTTAGATGATAAGTTGTTCATGGGTTTAGACTAAAAAGGATCGATTTGTACATGAGTACAATGGAGATCGAAAGATTCATGGGATGATCGAACAACACGCGAGTATAGTGAGGATCCGAAAGTTTAATGATTAACTTGTACACGAGTACAAGGAGGATCAGATAATGGATCAATCTTGTACACGAGTACAATGAGGATAAAATGATGGATCAATCTGTACATGAGTACAATGGAGACTGAAGATTCACGGGATGATTGATCTACACACGAGTATAGTGAAAATAAAAAAAATGTTAATGATTAACTTATACACGAGTACAAGGAAAATCAAATAATGGATCAATCTTGTACACGAGTATAAAGAGGATCAGGATGATGGGTCAATCTGTACATGAGTACAATGGAGACCAAAGATTCACTAGATGATCGAACTACACACAAGTATAGTGAAGATAAAAAATGTTAATGATAACTTGTTCATGAGTAAAAGGAAAATCAGATAATGGATCAATCTTGTACACGAGTATAAAGAGGATTAGGATGATGGGTCAATCTATACTCGAGTACAGTGGAGACCAAAAGATTTATAGATTGATTGAACTACAGGCGAGTATAGGGAGGATCAGAAAGTTCAATGATTAATTTGTACTTGAGTACAAAGAGGATCAGGTAATGGATCAATCTTGTACATGAGTACAATGCGGATCAAATGATGGGTCAATTTGCACACGAGTACAATAGAGACTGAAGATTCATGAGATGATCGAACTACACACGAGTATAGTGAGGATCAGAAAGTTGAATGATTAATTTGTACACGAGTACAAGGAGGATCATATAATAGATCAGTCTTGTACGCGAGTACAATGAGATCGAAGATTTATGGGATGATTGAACTATACATGAGTATAGCGAGGATTAGAAATGTCAATGATTAACTTGCACACGAGTGTAAGGGGGATCAGATACTGGATCAATCTTGTGCACGAATACTATAAGGATCGAATGATGGGTCAATTTGCACACGAGTACAATAGAGACTGAAGATTCATGGTATGATTGAACTATACATGCAAGTAGAGTGAAGGTCAAAAAGTTCAACAATTAACTTGTACGCGAGTACGAGAAGGATCAAATGATGGATCAATCCGTACACGAGTACAACAGAGATCGAAAGGTTAGTGAGATGATCAAACTATACACGAATATAGCAAGGATCAGAAAGGTCACAGAGTGATCAAACTATACGTGAGTATAGTGGGATTGAAAAAATCAATGAATGATCAAGCTATACACAAGCATAGCAGGGTTCAATAGGGTCAAAGGTTCAATCAATTTGTACGCGAGTACAGCTGGGACCAGAAGATTCAAATGGTAATCGAACTATACACGAGTATAGTAGGGATCAAAAGGATCAAATTGCACGAGAGTGCGGAACCATACGTGAATCTGGTATAACCGAAAGATCAAACTAATAGTGATCCAAAAAACCAAATGCACATGAGTGCAGAAGTGGTTAAGGACTTGGTCAAACTGTACATGGGGCCAAATAATTGGAGATCGAGTTGTACATGAATTCAACAGTGATCAGATAGTCCAACTGCACATGAGTGCAGGAAGTACGAGGGTCCGATGGAACTAAATGATCAGAGCCCAGACTGTATACGAATTCTGTCATGATTGGTTAAGTAGGTTGCACGCGAGTGCAACGGAAATAAGAATTTAGATGGTATATGATCAAGGCATTGGTCAGGAAAATGCAATCCTATGCATGTGCAGTATCCATGATGACCATGGAAAGGAAGTCTACCAGTAAAACTCAGGTAGTTGCATTATGATCCAAAATGCAACAAAAAAAAAATCTTATGCAAGCAATTTTTTATATTTTTATATATATATTTTTATTTTTAGTATGCAAAGAGAATCATAGTCCTAATGCAAATTATGTCATGCAAAAAGGAAAACATAACCCTATGCAAGTAATCAATTCTATGCAAATGCTTATGAAACAAATACATGCAAGTGAAAAGTAATCACATACAACCATAGACACTTACCAGATATTCTCCATTTTTGTGTTGCACAACACTTGTCCTTCACAAAAGCTTAGTGCACAATTATACGTTACCAAAAAAAAAACTTTGGCAGAGAAATCTGAGATTCACTCAAACCCTTTTTTCTTTTTCTTTTTTTTTTAAGAAATAATTTTATTTGTGAGAGAAATTTATTTTGAAAACTTATGGTTATTCACATTCTGACCTAGTAATGCATAATTCCACATAGACATATTATTCTCATCCCGTTACACACGTAGACTCGTCAAACATCGCTTGTCCAACATCGAACGGGTGTGGGGTGAATTTTTGACAAAGCGAGTCAAAAGGGGTAAATTGAGAGAATGTGTATGAATAAGATGGGTGGATAGGTCGTTCTTCCCTCCCTTCATGGAGAGTCATGGCAGTTTATCCCAGACAGTATCATCCTTCTCTACTTGTACGGTCATTTTGTCTTTTAGGCTGAGACTCTTCATGATTGGGAGTCGATTCTCATGGACAACATGCCCCTTTAATTTCACATGCTCTTGCCTGGTGGATTGCCCCAAGGAAAAAAATCCTTTTTCCTTATGCTCCTTTGTCCTTCTTATCTTGGATCCTCAATGACAAGTTAATTCTTCTGGTCGTCTTACTGGTTGAGAGGGTGAGTACAATGCTGTTGGCATTTAATCCCCTAATCATCTCTTCAGAAATCTTCAAGATCTTGGTAGACGTGCTTCTTTTTATTTACATCATCGGATCGCATCAAAGAGAGAGGGATACTAGTGGGAAAGGGGAAAAAGTAGAAATATGATAGATATGATGCAAGTGAGCAAAAATAAAAAGTTGTACATGGACGAATGGAAAACTGTACATGTGGGAGGACCGAACTTGATTATCACTTCATCAAGTTGCCTTTGTACCCCAAATAGGGATCAGGTCGAACGTAGTTCAGGACAAAGATGCCTTAATGTCAAAGCCTTGATGATTAAGTTCCATCATAGCCGGGTGAGCTCGAAGCTGTGGATGAGAGTCACATCACCATTTGCCCCGGGAGGGCTTTATTAGGTTGTAATGGGGCTTAGGACTGGGTTCCAAAGGATGTTAAAGGCTCAAATGTGCCCCTAGGGTCTAACCATGACTCGACACTTCTGCTCTCAAAACTTTACCGAGATTCTGGTAACTGAACTTGTTGGGGAGTTTCTTCTTTTTTAATAATATAATCAAAAAGTTTGGCAATCCCTCTCGTGTCTCAATTGAAGACTTTGGTAATTTTAACCCTGATAATTTTGACAATATTATCTCCGAAGGAAAAGTGGCTATTTTTGCCCCATGGTCTAAGTGCTCCCAATTATTTGCAATGCCTTAAGCCAATGCATCCTCTCTTCTCTTTTTTTTTTTTTTTTTTGAACCTTTTTCTCTTTTTTTTTTTTGAACTCTCATTTTTATTTTATTTTATTTTTTTTGCTCTTTTATTTTGAGCTCTTATTTTTTTCTTTTTGAGATTGGCCCAATTTTGATTGTGGAGATGGAGCTACTCTCTTTTTTTTTGCATCCTTTGGAAACGTATTGCCCTTGTGACATCTTACTTCACCGAGAGACCTCTTCCGGTTAGACCCTAGAAGCCAATGGGGCATTTTGATGAGCAAGAGGACATATGGATAATGAGGTGTAGGTGGGCCAAAGTGAGTCCTTTTTTTTTTCTTTTTTTGAAAAAAAAAAGGGAATGGCTAAGGCACAATTAGGGGACTAACGGATTTTGCTATCTCAGGGTTTATTTGAGATGACTAGCGGCCAAAGGGGGCCTCCCTTAACAGGCTTTATGAGATGAAATCTTCATCCAGGCTTCCGGTTCGCTGGAAGGGGATTTATGGAAAGCTCCAGATCTTTGACCATCAAGACTTTGACATTGGAAAAATGGATAGCAGTTTTTATTTTTATTTTTATACCAACAGTCATGAAATCATCACAAACTGCTACTTGGATGAATTGAAAAAAGAAAGGGATTAGACAGATGGGAAAGAAACATATTCATTGATAACTGTGGAAAACACAGTGGACAAGTTTACAGAAGGAAATTCGACTGAATGAAAAGACCTAAAGACCTAAGGGATGCTGACCCAATGATGTCTTTAGTGCGATCTTGTCTACACAAGAGTGAAGCACTGTCACTGCTTTGTCATGGGACTGTGCAGTTTGTACCATTCAAAATGCCCTTCTAACCAAAGTTGGGTATTGAATCCATTTTAAGTTGGCCAACGAAACTGATACTCATCAAGTTAATGACCGTAGTTTAACGCCTTCGGGCGATAATGATGCCCCCAATCAGTGTCTACCCCTGTTCCATTGGAGGAATACGGAAAACTTTCTTCGGCGATTCTACCACTTTGCAGGCTGGCAATGTAAAATAAGTATTCTCTTTTAAAACTGGTGGTAGCGTCAAAAGGATTTTCCCATAATCCTGGAGGAATCTGCTCCTTAGGGACTCCGTTAATCTCACACAAATGATTCCTTATATTCTCCCAATCATCCTTTTTGTATCCTTTATTAAAGAAATCCACCACATTGAACATTGTACCAAAATGAAAGGTGCAGTGAGCTTGACGCATGATCAGATTCATATTTGGTTCTTCTCGCAACTCCTGTATCCAATAAGGGTTATGGAGGGTATAGAGGACATTCCATTTTGCACAACTGAATAATTGCTCGAGCCATTGAGTCTGTGTCTGAAATCGAAGAAGAAATTTCATTGTGTTTGACGGAGGAGGAACAAATTCTGGATGCAATTTGTCCTGGCTCATATATGTCAACAATTCTGGAACACGAAAACTGAATGCTACCACATACCTTTCGCAAAGTTACAAAAGGAAACAAAGGGCTTCAGTAGACAACTGGTAGAGGTCTCTTATCCCGAAGATATTGAAGAAAGGATAACCTGGATGGACAGGAAGTCCTCGGAGGTCGTCATTCCCACAGTCGAGGAGAGTAATTTCATGAAACAAATCCAGGCAATCTTCACTCCTTGATTGTAACACCTGATGCATGATCTGTTCTTGGAGATGGAGAGGTAAAAGGTCAATCCGATATTGCAATCCTGCCAAAACCTCTTTTTCCTTGATCTCTCCATGGCCTTTAAACCCATTCAGCTTGGTCATATCAGTTGTTGAAGGAAGAGAGGATTCATGAACATCCTGGGCGAACATCATTAATGGAGACTTTTGACCTGTCACTACCTCTTCTAAAGGAATCGGTAAAGCTTGGATCAAGGAGGTGAGATCAAACCCTTCTAAATCTTCTTCGAGGGCATTGATTGTCTGATTAACAGACTGTTGTTTTGCCCCTGACTTGAATTTTCCTGCTTCCAGCAGGTCTTGGATAGCATGCCCAAGTGCAATGCATTCATCAGTGGGGTGCCCCTCTTGGGTGTGATAGTCACAGTATTGATCTGGATCATACCAAAATGGTGGAGGATCCCTGATCGATCGTGGAGGAACCGTGCCCAGAAGTCCCAGTTTCTTCAATTTAGCATATGCAAGAGACCTAGCCACACCCAAATCGGTGAACTCACGTTGCCTTGAATTTGCCATATTCGCCTCCGAATTTTGGCTCTGATATTGCATTGTGTGGCTATACGGGCCATATGCCTTTCTAAACAATTTGTCTTCAATACGCTTCCCTACGGCCATTAGCTCTTCAAAAGTCTTGAGGTGTTGGTAGTAAAGGCAATCGTGATATTCTCCATACAGATTCTCCAGGATCATCTCCACCTGTTCTGCTTCTGTCGGGCGATTCCACATCTTTATAGCCTTCTCTCTAAACCTCATAATGAAATTGTAGAACCCTTTAGTAGGACCTTGCCTTAGTGTCTCCAACTCTCTCCGTGTGACATCCACTTCAGTGTTGTATGAGTACTGCTTTGTACAGGCTCTCACCACCGTTGACCAAGTCTTCTGTGCCTGATCTAACTGTGTCAACCATCGCAAAGCAGGTCCAGCAAGTGAGTACAGAAAAGTCTGCCCCATTTGATTTTTCGTGAGGCCCCAAGATTTAGCCACTGTAGCAAAGATTTTGAGGTGAGCTTTAGGATCACCTAAACCATCAAATTTATTCAATTTCCATTTAAAGTCTTCGGGTATCTTTCCTTCAGGGAAGAACACCAAGTTATCTTCAGGCTCCTCGTGAACCGTGTCCTTGACAGTAATTTCAAGCTTTTCAACTTTCTCCCTCATCATACGCTCCCTTTCAGTCTCGGGATACTCCTGAGTTACGTTGATCATGACATCTTCTTCCTTCATCATAATCCTGGTGGGTACCCTAGGCACTGTCGGGACTACTCTGCGAGTCATAGGCCGAGCATGCTCCGGCTCCCTAAAAGTAGGTATTGTGCCTCCTTGGGACATGTCTCGTACTGTTTGCAAGATTTGCACCATAAATTGCTTCATCTCTACCACCTCAGCCTGTAATTGGTCCATTTGTCGACCTAACTGTACTTCGGGTGGATCACTGCTTAACGAATCCATAGTGATTCTATCCGGGAAAAGCCTGATCAAACTCTGCCTCACGATGTTGGGTGGAGAAGGGGAAGTCTTGAACACCTCTGGATTGGATCGGACCAATTTGGGTTAGCCTATTGTCATAACGGGCTCACGTGGGTAACAGGAAGTCTTTTGATGTGAATTGTGCTTTACATAAGTCAGAGAGAATTATTTCAGGTCACAAGGAATTTACTTGAGTATGTAAAATATTTTTTTTATTTTAAACATATTTTTGTATTTTATTTTTATCACTTTTTTGGTATTTTACTTTTATCATTTTTTTTTTGTATTTTATTTGGCTCAAGTAATCGAAGTCGTCATTGGAGCTTCTAATATTGTAGAAGTTCTCTCAGACCATACTTCAAATGCCATCGTCGCCAAAGCATATTATTATTATTATTATTATTATTATTTACACCATATAAAAACAGACAAAAGAAAGACCCTAGTTATTGGGTTACTGATGATTGCGCCTGGGCTCAACATGAGATGCTCTCATTTCGAGGGACATGTAAGGTTCCATGGGAGCGGACTTCCATTTTTCTTTGAGGGACCATCGCGGGACTATGGAATTCCTTACCTTTGGTGGCATCTCGTAATAAAGCCAGGTTAATCGTTAAGTGACCCTAAGCTCGGTCTTTCTCATAACTAACAAGGGTTAGTTTGTGTCGAACCCTAATCATATATGGTCTATTTTCCTACATGATGCATGTAATGGGTAGGCTTAATAGGACAGAATAAGGTCATCCTTGGCAGAACCAATATACCTATCGCTCGTGGTCACGAATTGCAGGTACGTGGTTCTTTTAATATACCTAGAGAGTAGGTCACACAGTCTCAGAGCAATCAAGCTAGTGCCTTTTTTGGGTGGCTAAAGCACCCCACAACACACTAGTGAATACCCTCACTGGTGATTCTAAACTCGTATAGTAAATATCAAGGGTTGTAGCTTCGCCACGAATTACCCATGACTACTCATGGGGTCCAACGACTAACTACAGGGGTAAGAGGGGTTCCCATGTAGTGTGTGCGTGCAAGAAAGTGGTACAGGAAGCGGCTATCATCCGATCTCAGAGTACTTAGTATGACGTGCCTCACCTCCCCGAGGGTAAAGACACGACAGGGAGTACCCTCGTCGTTTGATTTCACTTCGAGCACTATGTATGATGCGGTTAGTACACACAGGGGTTAGCCAAGACAAACATATTATGGTATTTATTTATTTATTTTTTTTGTATTTTGTTTTGTACATTTTTTATTTTTTTTATTTTGTATATATATATATATATATATATATATTATTTTTTATTTTTTTATTTTTTTAAAATTTTTTTTTTACATACAAGTTTGGAGAGAACATTCTGTCATTTATTGATAGCACCTATTTAGAAAGTTTGACCTCGAGTGAATATTTGTCCACTCACATCCCCAGTGAAGTCGTCACTATAAGTACCGTGGTCCTCAGGACAAGGGTTCCTCAGCCTTATGGGCGACATGGGTTTTATATATATATATGGATGGATAATAGATAATATTGTCAATATATAATATTGATATATGGGGGATTAGGATCAAGCATTAAAATATGCTAATATAATGTGAAGTCGCCACCTCGGGTTAGGGCCTAGGACTGGAGTCAGGTTCCTGAATGAGTTTCTAAGCGACTTTTTCCAGTAGAACTCTATTGTGGAGGTGGGAATCTCTCAATCCCAGGCCACTGTTTTCTTTTGATTGGGATAGTTTCCTCCATGAAAGCCAATGAGTTTGATGGTTGCTAGCCTTCTCTCCCCAGAAAAAACTAGCAATTTCCTTCTTCATACGACTGTGGAACGTCGAAGGGAGCTTAAAATGAGAGGTTGCAAACGCCTGAGTAGGGAACACTATGGTTTTGAGTAGAACCTCCCTTCCCGCGTGCGATAAGAATTGCTTAGTCCACCCATGGATTTTGGTGGAGGCTTTATCACTGATTTCACGAAATAAATCATATTTGTTCACACCCAACTACGAGGGAAGCCCCAGGTATTTCATCTTGTCATCTCCATATGGGATTTAAAACACCCTTGAAAATCACCGTTTGAATCTGGAGGGGGTATTTAGGCTGAAAATCAGTTTGGATTTTTTGGAACTGATAAGCTGGCTAGTAGCTTTACAGTAGGTATCAATGCAGTTCCTTAAATTATGAAGATTATCTGGCTTTACTTATGAAAGGATTAAACAATCATCGGCAAAAAGTAAGTGGATTCCCAACCTTTAGATATGTCTCTTCCTTATACGATGTTATCCCGTAAGGAATATCATGAGCTGGCCACATTTTGCACATCCAATTATAGTCTGTAATGGAAGCTTTGTGTTGGGCAATTGGAGCATTTTGAAGTTGTGTTGTCATTGTTGGCAACGTTTCTAGATATTTTGATGATGCGGCAATGGTTTTGGTGAGTTGGAAGAGTTGAACTGGTCAAACAGGCTTCTACACAGTGTCAAGGGTAATTTGGTCATTTGGTAGGGTTATAGTGACATCCAAGCATAGAGGATGTATATTGACAGTATTTTGGGTCACTAAAAGTGTTTGGCAAAGGGCCGAAGCAGCAGGTGAAGGTTTTGTACATCAAAAGCTGCGATTTCATAGAATCGCACAATGGGGTCCACTTTGAAGCTATTTTTGGAAGCCTTAATGGATGAACTGGGCAAATAAGTCCTCATGAGAAATTAATTTCATCGAGTCATGGTTCCAATGCAACTAGTCTCGCATCATTTCAGTATTGGACGAGAAAGTTACAGTTGTTTCCGCGTTGATGCGCAAAAACGGAGCAAATCTGAAATAGGCAAAAAGTTTTATACTTAGCCAAATTTCTTGGTCGTTTTTTTTTAAGTGCTACTGGATACAGAGGTTTCCCATTGTTTTGTTAAAGTTCCAGAATCACCACGGGCATCGGATCGGCATCTAGTGCAAGATTCCTCTTGGACGCCGCGGATTGATGCAAGATTCTTTTTAAAAAAGAAGGGAGAGAGAAAGGAAATAAGGGATTGAGTAGTGAAGTATGACATCAGCATGACATCACCTCCTGTTTTTAACGTTTATAGCTTTGTGAATTTCTTGGACATGTGTCCTCGTTACGCATGGTTTTGTCACGAAGAATCTAGTTATTTATAATTCTACCACTGGTTACCCGTTTTGGAGCATCCAACTTTGGAAAGCCATATCTTGGTCATCCGAAGTCCAAATGGGACGAAATTTTTTTTGAAATTGGGTGATTTTTCAAGAGGAATCCATTGGAATGAGTTGTAGAACTGTTTAAGCATAGAAAATCGATGACATCACTGGTTTATGCTCGATGGCTCCGTATTGAAGATGATTTGAGCAGTGGAGCGTACACAGACTTGATTTCTATGCGTCAGAGGCTTCATGATTGTTGGATTACTCTACAAGAGGTAATCTTTGATTGTAAATCCCCATTGTGAGTTTCTAGGTTGCATGTTTAGTTGAAAAAAACCTAGTTTGATTGTAAGCCAATATTGGCCATTGTATTGGGGGATTTAGTTCTGTTATTTGCAATTAATTATTGTAACTCTGTCAAGTGGGGGCTTGCACAGAGATTGGGGTAGTTTCCCTCGTTTGTGTGGTTGCAAAAACTGAAGTAGGGATTGGGAGTTCCTGGGTGATTGTAGCCATCAAAATTTGAGTAGTGTATTGAGGGAATACAAAACCCTATACGGGTATTCCTTCGTGGACGTAGGCATTCTGGCCGAACCACGTATATCTAGTGTTCTGTCTTGCATTTATTTTTCAACATATATTTGAAGTGTGTGTTGTGCAGAGTAGAGGGACACTGTCTGGTGGACCCAACCACGTTGTGGTGTGTGGTGGACATGTCTGTGTGTGATTGATAATTATGGGACTGCCCCGGCCAATTTTGAATTGTGATTGAGAAAACAACTCCAGTGCGATAACTGTTAGAGATTGGAAGAAAGTTTTTGGTGACCCTGATTCACCCCCTCTCAATGTCAACCTGAGTTTATCAATTGGCATCAGAGCTTGGTTACCGTAGAGAGGAAGCTTAACAGTTTCAGGTTCGATCTAAGCTTGGTTGACAATGGCATCTAGTAAAGGAAGAAGCATGCATGGAAAAATTCCAATTTTTGATGGGTCAAATTACAATTTTTGGAAGATCGGAATGGAGGCTTATCTGAAGTATTTAGGTTATGGAGTCTAGCTAGCAGTGAAGAACGGTTACACACCCCCTATTACAGACATCACAAAGACAACAGAGATGAAGAAGTGCGAAGACGATGCTAAGGCAGTAAATGCACTTCTAGGCTCCCTGGTGAACAACGAATTTGCTAGAGTGGTCGGTTGCACAACATCAAAGGAGATTTGGGATAAACTTAAAAATGTCCATGAAGGAGATAATAAAATTAGAGAGGCAAAGCTACAACACCACAGGAACTTGTTTGAAGGGTTGAAGATGACTCAGGCAGAGACAGTTGAACAGTTCATGAGCAAGGTAAACGAAATCATCAACTCCATTAGAGGGTTAGGTGAAGAATTGAAGGATGCAATAGTAGTGAAGAAAATATTGAGATCTTTACCTAAATTATACAACCTGAAGGTGTCTGCAATAGAAGAGTCAAAAAATTTGAACACCTTGAACATGGATGAGTTGCATAGAACTTTAACGGCTTATGAGATGAGAATGGTCAAGTCCAAACCAACAGAGAAGGAAGCCGCATTTAAAACCATGAAGAAACTAAAAATCAAGGAAGATATTGAAGATGAGGATTCTAATGATGAGTTAATTGCCTACTTGGCTAGAAAGCTCAAGAGAGGCGGAGGCAAATACAAGGGAAAACTTCCCTTGAAATGTTTTGACTGTGGTGGAATTGGGAACTTTGCTTCAAAGTGTCCCAAGAAAGGCAAGGTTATAGATTCTGATGATGAAGATACTCAAGAGAGCAGGTTCAAGAAAGGGAAAAAGAAGTTCATTCCTAGAAAGGGAATTTCAAGAAGAAAAGTCTCATCTCAAAGAAGTGCAAGTTTTCTTCAGATGAGTCATCAGAAGATAATGATGAGTCATTTGAGACTTTGTTTATGATACTTGAAGACAGTGTGCAACACAAGGCTACTTATGAGTCTAAAGAAGAGGAAGAACATGAAGCTGAGTATGACCTGCAAGCAGAGTTGTATTCTGCTTTAACTAATCTCAAGAGTGCCAAAAAGAAGATAAAAACCTTACAGAGTCAGCTTGTGGAGAAGGAAGAGCAGGTCAGCCAATTAAACATTACTGTTGAAGAGATGACCAAGATCACTGATGAGTTGAGTATCAATCTATCATCCAACGTAGAGGAGTGCACTGTCCTTGAAGAGAAATTGAAGATATTGAAGATTGAATTGGAAGAGATACAGAAGATGAACTTACAAGAAGAAATTACATCATCTCCTCCAGTTAACATTTTGAAATCCAAAGGCAAGGAAGTTTTGTCTCAACCAACTGGAGTGGATATTTCATCATCTAGAAAGTCAAATGAAAATGTGTTAGATGAGATCCTTAGCCTTCAGAGGCCTTTAAATTTGAAGATTGGCTTAGGATATGTGAAAGAAGGATCTTCTGGAGCAGTGAAGACCAAAGGCACAGGAACTGCAGGAAACCCGGTAAGATTTGTTAAGGAGAAACAGAGGGGCTCACATGTTAAAAAGGTTGCTAAGAGGACAGTTGACAAAGATGGGTTTACTTCAGTCAATTATCAGAAGGCAAGAGGTTCTTGGTAGCAACATAGCTTCAGAGGGTATTGCTATGGATGCAATAGTTATGGGCACAAAATAACAGATTGTAAAAGACAGTCCAAGCTTACAGAGTTAACATGTAGGAACAGGTTTGCTCCCTTGGCAGAACAGAGGGTGGAGTGTTACAGATGTCACAGGATGGGACACATTGCCAGAAACTGCATGACTATACTTTCATCCCAAAGGCAGCCAAGAAGAATACATAATGATAATCATCCACCCAAGCAAGGTCGAAACAAAAGGTAAGAGAACCTATTACCGTAAAGGCATAAGGCAAGTATGGGTTGAGAAGAGATAGAAAGGGACTTGTGAATCATTGATTATTCAGACAGCTTTCAAGTCACATAGCAGACCATCACCGTGGATTCTTGACAGTGGTTGCTCGACTCACATGATAGGTGACAAGGGAATATTTCTAAGTCTTGATTCAGTTGAGGGTGGTTCTGTCAGGTTTGGAAACAATGATGGGGCAAAGATAGAAGGCAGAGGCACAGTGAAGCTGGATACAAGAAATGTCAAGACAAACAATATCCTATATGTTAGCGGTCTGAAGCACAACCTACTCAGTGTGAGCCAAATTTGTGACAGTGGAAATCAAGTCTTGTTCACCAAGGAGGGTTGTGTGATCAAGAAGATAAAAAATGGAAAGACTGTGGCACGAGGAAGAAGAACTGCAGACAATCTATATACACTTTCAGAAGCACATGAAGATAGATGTATGTTGGGACATGAAGATGAAAACTTGTTATGGTATAGGAGATTGGGACACATCAGCTTCAAGAATTTAGCTAAATTGAGTAAGAAAAAGGTAGTTAGAGATCTACCCAAAATCAAGTCTCCAACATACCATGTTTGTGCACCATGTCAGAAAGGAAAGCAAACTAGGGCCACATACAAGTAAGCCTTTGGACTTGATCCATACGGATCTATGTGGACCCATGAGAACTGAAGCAATTGGAGGTGAAAGGTACTTCATTCTATTCATAGATGAATGTACAAGGATGAGTTGTGCCATGTTTCTGAAGGACAAAACAGAGGCCTTAGAGCGTTTCAAGATTTTTAAGAATAGAGTGGAAAATGAAACAAGAAGGACAATTAAGTGCCTCAGATTTAACCAAGGCAAGGAGTTTACTTGGAATTTATTTTTCAATTTCTGTCATGAACATGGGATCAGTATTCAGCATTCTGCAGCTCGTACCCCTCAACAAAATGGGGTAGTGGAAAGGAAGAACAGGACCGTTCAAGATATGGCAAGGGCAATGTTGACTAAAAATAATGTTGCTACGAGATTTTGGAAAGAAGCAATTTTTTCTGCAGTACACATCCAGAACAGGTGCCTACTTAGACCAAATGAATCCAAGACGCCATACAAGCTATGGTATGGAAGGAGAGCCACAGTGAAATACCTTAGGGTATTTGGGTCTAGATGCTTCATCAAGAGAAAGGAAGATAATCTTGGAAAGTTCGACGATAGAGCGGACGAAGGAATTTCCTATGGGTATTCTTCAAAAAGCAAGGCCTACAGATGCTTCAATAAAAGATTGGGGAAGGTTGTAGAGAGTTCAGATGTAAGAGTTGACGAACAATTTCCCCACTCTAAACCAGTAGAGTCAGAAGAGCAAGCTTTTGAAGAGTGTGATGATGATACAATTGTGGATGATGAAGTTGTGGAAGTTCAGAAGAATGATGATGATGCAGATACATATATTCATGATACTGAAACAGTGACAGAGAGAGATGGCAGACCTAAGGACACCCTAATACAGAAGAACCATCCTCCCCAATAAATCATTGGTGACCCAAGTGCTGGAATTCAAACAAGGAAAATAAAGAAGCCCAAACAAATGTTTTCTTTGTTGTCACAAGTTGAGCCCAAGACAGTTGATGAGGCAAGAAGAGATGAGAATTGGGTCAAGGCAATGAATGAAGAACTGGACCAAATAGAGAAGAACAATACATGGGAGCTAGTCCCCAGATCAACAGATAAAAACATCATCGGTACCAAGTGGGTCTTCAGAAACAAGTTGAATGAAGATGGCCAGGTGGTTAGAAACAAAGCCAGACTTGTGTGCAAGGGTTACGCTCAGGTAGAGGAGATAGACTTTGATGAGACATTTGCATCGGTAGCAAGATTGGAATCCATACAGATGTTCTTGGCGTTGGCAGTGCACAAGGGGTTCAAGGTTTATCAGATGGACGTAAAGTCAACGATCTTAAATGGCAATCTTGAAGAAGAGGTGTACATCGAGCAACTAGATGGCTTTCAGATTTGTGAGGATCCATATATGGTTTATAGATTGAAAAAGGCTCTCTATGGCTTGAAACAAGCTCCAAGAGCCTGGTACTCCAGACTTTAAACCTACTTACATCAGTTGGGACTACGGAAAGGCATGGTTGATAGCAACCTATATGTTATGACAGAGCATAGTCGTCAACTGGTGGTTGTGGTTTATGTCGATGACATAATTTTTGGTGGACATAGTGATGAGGTGTGTAAGCAATTTGCAGAGAGGATGAAGATCGAATTTGAGATGTCCATGTTAGGAGAGTTATCCTACTTTTTGAGTTTGTAGGTGAACCAGAAGAAAAATGGCATCTTCATTTCACAGGTGAAATACGTAAAGGAGATGTTCAAAAAATTCAACATGGAGGACAGTAAACCGGTGGGTACCCCAATGGTTGAAGGATGCAAGCTGAGTTCGACGGATGAATCACTTTTGGTGGATTAGACTTTATACAAGTCAATGATAGGCAGTCTAGTATTTGACAGCATCGAGACCAAATATCTTACAATCAGTTTGTTTAGTGGCCAGGTTTTAGGCAAATCCCAAGGAGACACACTTGTTGGCATTGAAACAGATTTTTAGGTACTTGAAAGGTACAATGGATTATGGGTTATGGTACCCAAGGACAGACCACTTCACACTTACTGCGTTTTCAGATGTAGATTGGGCCGGTAATATTGATGACAGAAAAAGCACTAGTGGCGGTGCTTTTTATTTGGGCAAAAGCTTGGTGGCATGGCATAGTAAGAAACAAGAGTCTGTTTCATTGTCGACAGCAGAGGCCGAATATATATTAGCAGCAGCCAGTTGCACTCAAGTTATATGGATGAAAAGGCAAATAGCTGATTTTGGCATTGAAAGTGATGAGCTAGTTGCTATTATGTGCGACAACATGAGCACCATCAACATTTCAAAGAACCCTGTGCAGCATTCCAGGACCAAACACATTGACATCAGGTATCATTTTTTGAAGGAGAAGGTCGGCACCAATGAGGTGAGACTTGAGTTTGTTCCTACTGAGGATCAGGTAGCCGACATATTCACCAAACCGCTCCCTAAGGAGACATTTGACAGGTTGCGAGAAAAACTTGGAATTTGCAATCCACAGGCACAGTAAGTGGTATAGGTGCAGGGGGGAGTGTATGTACGGGCATAGGGGGAGATGCCATGCAGGAGGAGTCACCCTTTGTATTTGTTGTCAAAGGGGGAGAAGAATAAGAATCTGTGTGTACAACTCTACAACTCAGAGTATGTCAGTGCCTCGCTATTTGGTGTTATATGGATGTGGGTTGCCAACAATTCCAAAAGGGGAGATTGTTGGGAAATTGGAGCATTTTAAAGTTGTGTTGTCATTGTTGGCAACGTTTCTAGATATTTTGATGATGCAGCAATGGTTTTTGGTGAGTTGGAAGAGTTGAATTGGTCAAACAGGCTTCTACACAGTGTCAATGGCAATTTGATCATTTGGCAGGGTTATAGTGACATCCAAGCATAGAGGATGTATATTGACAGTATTTTGGGTCACTAAAAGTGTTTGGCAAAGGGTCGAAGCAGCAGGTGAAGGTTTTGTACATCAAAAGCTGTGATTTCATAGAATCGCGCAATGGGGTCACCTTTGAAGCTATTTATGGAAGCCTTAATGGCTGAACTGGGCAAAGAAGTCCCCATGAGAAATTAAGTTCGTCGAGTCATGGTTCCAATGCAACTAGTCTCGCATCATTTCAGTATCGGACGAGAAAGTTACAGTTGTTTCCGCGTTGATGCGCAAAAACGGAGCAAATCTAGAATAGGCAAAAAGTTTTATACTTAGCCAAATTTTTTTGTCGTTTTTTTTTAAGTGCTACTGGAGACAGAGGTTTTCCATTGTTTTGTTAAAGTTCCAGAATCACCACAGGCGTCGGATCGGCATCTAGTGCAAGATTCTTCTTGGACGCCATGGATTGATGCAAGATTCTTTTTAAAAAAGAAGGGAGAGAGAAAGGAAATAAGGGATTTGGTAGTAGAGTGTGACATCAGCATGACATCACCTCCTATTTTTAACGTTGATAGCTTTGTGAATTTCTTTGACATGTGTCCTCGTTACGCATGGTTTTGTCACGAAGAATCTAGTTATTTACGATTCTGCCACTGGTTACCCGTTTTGGAGCATCCAACTTTGGAAAGCCATATCTTGGTCATCCAAAGTCCAAATGGGACGAAATATTTTTTGAAATTGGGTGAGTTTTCGAGAGGAATCCATTGGAATGAGTTGCAGAACCGTTTGAGCACAGAAAATCGATGACATCACTGGTTTATGCTCGATGGCTCCGTATTGAAGATGATTTGAGCAGTGGAGCGTACACAAACTTGATTTCTATGCGTCAGAGGCTTCATGATTGTTGGATTACTCTACAAGAGATAATCTTCGATTGTAAATCTCCATTGTGAGTTTCTAGGTTGCATGTGTAGTTGAAAAAAACCTAGTTTGATTGTAAGCCAATATTGGATATTGTATTGGGGATTTAGTTCTGTTATTTGCAATTAATTATTGTAACTCTGTCAAGTGGGGCTTGCACGAGAGATTGAGGTAGTTGCCCTCGTTTGTGTGGTTGCACAAACTGAAGCGAGGATTGGGAGTTCCGGGTGGTTGTAGCCAACAAAATTTGAGTAGTGTATTAAGGGAATACGAAACCCTATACGGGTATTCCTCCGTGGACGTAGGCATTCTGGCCGAACCACGTATATCCGTGTCTGTCTTGCATTTATTTTTCAACATATATTTGAAGTGTGTGTTGTGCGGGTGGACGGACACTGCGTAGACCCAACCACGTTGTGGTGTGTGTGTGTGGACGTGTCTGTGTGTGATTGATAATTACGGGGCTGCCCCGGCCAATTTTGAATTGTGATTGAGAAAACATCTCTAGTGCGATAACTATTAGAGATTGGAAGAAAGTTTTTGGTGACCCTGATTCACCCCCCTCTCAGTGTCAACCTAAGTTTATCACTTTGTTTAGGACCGACCACTGAAAGAACCATCAAGGAAGTGTTGCGAAGGGGACAGTCAGGAAAGGTACCCAAGTGCCAAAGATTCATGTGAAGCTAGTTGGGCTTTTGTCATAGTGTTTGACAAGAATTTGTGTTGGCATCTATAGACTTTGGATATGCAGGATGCGGACAGGAGGCAAAAGCAAGAGGACTACACCAAGGACTACACAGAGCAAAGTTATTAGGAAATACAATCATAGATGTTTGGACTGATTATGATTGCTTGATTATATCAATGCAGAGCTTCTCAATGGTCATGGAAACTGTTTTCTATTCTTAATGATATTAACATTCTTGTTAATCTTTTGATTTTGTATTAACATTCTTGTTAATCTTTTGATTTTGTAAATATTATGAAACAAGATAGATTGTGGGTTTTTGTAGCCCATATAGGTTGGCTAAAAGAGCTAGAATTAAGAAACACAAGGAGATTATGACCATGGATTTGATATTACTGTTTTGATTAATTAGTAATTTTTAGTTCATAAAAAAGGGAATGATTTTGAGACTTGTACATTCTGATGCTATGAGGACCTTGAGATTTGGATTTGTGCCTAAAGCAGAGCATACAAGGGTTATGTGGATCTAATAATGGAATGTTAAAATTGAAATTCAATGTAATAAACACCATCCCAACATTATGTTGTTTCAATTGTGCCTAAACAATCTTGGTTATATTCTCTAAATCGAATATTTAGCAAGACAATTTGAGATACGATAAACAATCCTTTTTTGGCATAGAAGGTAAGCTCAAGAAAATGAATATATGTTGGTGAAAACTCCTCAAAAGAAAAGGAGAGATCTGAATCCGGACATAATGTTCATCAGGTCCTACAAGAATATGGTGACTGTATTAAAGGAGAATGATTGATGAAAGTACAACACAACAACAAGAAGCTACTAACCTTTATGGACTTAAGCGAAATTGTGCACCATGCATTGTTACTGAAACACGAACGTTCTTTTTTTCTAGTTGCTTTGGCTACAATCTCAAACTAAGTACCTCCAAACTAAACGAACACAAACATACAGATGATCAATCATGAAACATATCACACAGAAAAACATTCGGGATTTTGGTGATAGAGAAAACCAAAAAGTAGGAAAAACTCCGCAGCAGTGTGACTGGCTTAACCTGATTTTTCACTATTCAGAAAGAAGAATTCCAAATTTGCAAGATTATTATGCACAAAGGTCAGGACACATCCCTGGTTATGTTGTTATATGAATGTCTAACTATTATGCCTTAGGTTTAAGTGATTATTGGGGAAAGTGGTTGTTGAGTGAACAATCCATGCATTTAAAATAAAAAATCCATGAATGTAATGGTTTATATGTTTTGGTGCTTATAATATATTTACGTATGAAAAATCTATCTGTTCTTCCAAGCACTATAATGAGTAATCAGGATCCAAACATTGAAGATGTGTGCCCTTGAGCTAAGAACATCAAACGAGAGATATCTAGTTACTCAAGAGACTTTATCATCGAGTGATGGAGCATAAACTTAAAGATCAAGTCAAGTCATCCGTGAGGATTCAAGTAATTCAAACCAAGATTGGAAGATCTTATTTTGTTTGAATGTATTCTTAGGATATGTAGATTCAAGTAATTCAAACCAAGATTCGAAGATCTTATTTTGTTTGAATGTATTCTTAGGATATGTTTTTATTATATTATTTCCTAGATGATCCTAGGATGTAATGATCCCAAGTGCTCAAAGTTCATTTAACCACCGAATGACCTAAATTGGAATACCTAAGATAGGTGGTAATTAGTGTAGTCTGACTAAGCCAAAATGGATCCTAATGGTTGAAACTTATCATGAATCTTGACTTAGCCCTTTGATAACCTGATTGAACCTTATATTGGTTCACTTGGCATGGTTTACGAATCAACTGGAAGATTAGTCAAAGTGATTTGTGCTTATGTCGGTTAAAAGCCCAAATGACACTGGTATTTGATTAAGCGGCTGACCGGATGCAAGATTAAGTGGTCGACCGGAATAGGCACCACTAGTTATGGAGAACACCATTATGCAGATAGTCGATATGGCAACCAACTGGACTATCGACCGGTGGAGTCCAAGAGGTGTTCAAATTCAGTCTATATGATAGTGGCTGAGTGGCTCTAGTTAACTGTCTATCGGTGTTTGAAACATTAGTCCATTAAAGAGTATAATGACCAGAAAAATGACTATAGGATTCCTCTTCTATAAATAGAGGAGAGCTGAATTTGGAAAAGAGACTTTTGAAAAAAGTGTTGGGAAACTCTATTGGGCAAAAACTTAAATATTCCACAGCCCAAGTGAACTTAATTTGAAAAATCATATGAACTTGTGAAAGAAGCCTTTGAGCAAAGGAGATCGATTGCGTCATCTTTGTATATCTACATATGAAAGAGGTATTTTGTTTTTGGCTAGTAAGCCATCTGTTTACAATTTTTTGATGATAGTGATGATCATTGTCAGATGTTTCTCATTCCTAGCATGGAGAGTGGTTTATCACAATGGTGATCTTGTGAAAGGTTGATAGATTCTGAAAAACTATCATTGGTTGATATAGGGTGATCATTATGTGAGGGTGTTTCTCCTTTCTTGGTAAGGAGAATGGATTAGTGAATTCCAAGCCAGGGGCTTGGAGAGTGGATGTAAGACACTATTGAGGTTGTGTCGAACTACTATAAAATTAGTATGTGTACTCTCGCTTTTTCTCTATTTCCTTCATTTAATTAAGCTTTGTTTTCATTAACTATCATTGGTTGATAAGGGATGATCATTGTGTGACGGTGTTTCTCCTACCTTGGTATGGTTAGTGGACTCTAAGTTGGGGGCTTGAAAAGTCGATGTAGGACAGTATTGAAGTCGTGCTAAACCACTACGAGGACAAATGGATAAAGAATGTTTCATACTAGAAAGTTCATCGCGTCGTTCTCGCACCAACGTGGAGTGTTCAATCCGAAGGAACAAACAACACTAATCCCCAACGTCAAAATTCATTTTTTAAAATATTTTTCATTAAAGATTCATAAAGGAAATTTTGGTAATTTTCCTCCCTAGGTCTGAAATTCTCCAAGAGTGAGTCATCGAATGTGCATTCTCCTTGTGTCATCCTCGCCGTGGGGTGACAAAATTAGGTGTCTCAAGGTGTATTAGGTTCTTTTCCTATGGTAGAGAAGTTGGAAAAGGAAAGCTATAGTCTAATGTTTATCTTCACTTACAATCATCAGAAAACAGGGTTATTCACCTAGCATTGTCATGAAGAACACAATCCAAAGGCATCTTATCTGTCCAACTTGAAAATTCTAGCAATCATAGAATTCTTGAAAATCCCAATCAAAACCAAAATCCTTTCATTCTATTAAAGATTAAGAAGATGATGGATACAATAAATAACCTAGCAATTTCAGACCAAAGAAAAATTTTAATCTCAACCGAAGAAGTAGACCTTAGAGTGCTGAAGAGCAGAGACTTATAAAACCATGCTTCAACAACCAATGATGACCTGAATACTTGATTTTAAAAAAGTTCAGTGAACAACTAGGATTTGTAAAAATCCTAGACTGCTCTGACTTTCTGAACCCAGCCCCCCTATTGTGTTTCGATTTTATAATGCACTGGCAAGCCAAACAAATGACTTTGTGAAGATGAGAAAAATCATCTGGAATTGAATAAGAGAATAAAAGGTGCATCAATTTTCATATAAATTTATACTGAGTATGGAGAAATTTTTTCAGGCAATACCTAGAAAAACACATATCAGTTCCTGCCATTATATAAGAGAAAAAAAAATCAAACGTTAAAATTTTTCATTTTAGAATTTACAGTTTTCCATTCCAGAGTGAGTGCCTGTGATGGTAAACAAAATTAACTACTTACATAATTTTTTTTTTTTTTGGGTAAACGAACTACTTACATAAATGGAACTATTAGAACTTCAAGAATCAATCAGATTGGTTTCAAAGTAAAAAATAGAGAATTTAAAACTGAAAATCTGAATTTATAACATTGATCCTTTGAAATCGGCTTCCATTTACTTCTTACAAATCCTTCCATCAAGCAATATTTTTCACTTAAAGAAGCAGAGGATGAAGAAATGTACCATTCCAGTTTCATCAACAAACCCCCAGAAAGATTGTATTTACTCTACATAGAATCCCTACATCTCCTTGGTCATTATATACTCTCCGTTTTCAAACAATTAAAAAAGACTAGAGACACTGAAATTAGGATTTCAAAACTCAAATCTTATCTCATCATATACAGTGTCTCTTAGACTGTCTGAAAACCTCTGGAAATTCAAACTCAGACGATATGGTCAGGAAGCTAAAATTCAGTAATCCTGAGAAAGGTGAAACTTCTAAGATCAAATCTGTGCTAAATTGATCCCCTGAACAGAAAAAAACCTCCTGTCCATGCCAAACAGATCCTGATCGATTGGGCCCGAGGTGCTAAAATTCTGATAAAGGATATTGATGGTTATTTTGAAGAATAAACTAGGGTATTGAAGGAAATGAATTCAAGTCCACAACTAAGTGCACTATCGGTGGTATGAAATGGTGACATTCTTCACAGAAGGGTTTCAATGAAAACGAATTCTAAAATTAACATAAAAACAAAACAAACATTTCTTGCGGCGAATTTAGTGCCATAAATTCTAATTCTAATGCTAAATGTTGCCCAAACATGAGAAGGAATGTCACAAAGCAAACAGAGTGTACAATACTGTTTCTTCATTTTTGAGACAGAATGAGCCTTCCAAATCTCCTATCCTGGTGATATTGGTTTTTTTTTTTTTTTTTTTTTTGGGGGGGGGGGGGGGGGTTGTGTGGGTGAATAACAAGAAGCATCCAAGAGGGAAACCAGAAAAACAATAACTAACAATACAACAAAAGGCTACTTAGAGAAGCCTAATCTGAAAACCCCAAGAAGAAACTATATGGTGATTCATTGTGTCTGAGGCTGTGGCAGGAAATTGACCTTGGTTCTGATATCAAAGGCAATGGAGTTCCGAATTTGGCATTGGTGCAGGAAGAGGAGGTCCACCTGCTTAAATTTCTCTCCCTACCAGAAGTGATATACGGTTGCACAAAAAGCCCTCTTTACTGCCAAGTTGCACATTGAGGGACCTTTAAAATTCCTTATGATCCACTTCCATTCTTCAACAAAGGAGGAGGAGGAGAGAATATGGGAAGAGCTGCAATTATGGAGAACCCCTTTCCAAACACTCATTGAGAAAGGACAACTGAAGAATAAATGATCAATATCTTCAAAGGAAATGAATTTTTAACATCAGCTCAATGTAGTATTGTTAGCCAACTTCAAGGGAAGTGAATTTTTTTAGTCTAACAATGACCATGGTGGAATTTTCTTTGAACATTGGAATTGCAATAAAAGCTAGAAAGCTGTGAGCAATATATGTTGTTAGCTTCCCATTCCTTGGATTAAGACAGAAAAGAGTGTCAGCTACTGGTTTGAATTTTGCAGATTATATCCCAAGTTAGTAAAGATAGAACATAGAGGCTGTAATTCCAGTTTCCAACTCCTTACAGAAATCCAACAGTACAGTTTACAAAGTGAAAAGAAATTCAGATATGAGGCAGGCATCTTATCTGATTAAATTAAAACTCAGATTGTAAAGGTATGAACAACACCTTAACAGTTCCAGCTTAGGTTCTTCATGGATATCAGATAAGCTATACTATTGAAGCTATTATATATAGAGAGTCAAAAGTATTGATATAAAAGGAACTAAATGATCTTTTATTTTACCCTTAGAGAGATGTTGGCCTGTAATGGATTCTTCATTACGATTGTAAACTCCTGCTTCTCTGACAAGTCAACATCATCACCATCCACAGCCGTCCATTTGAAATCTCTGATCAAATTTGCCACAAAATACTCCAAATGGAGTAAAGCTAACCCAAGTCCAGGGCAAATCCTCCTTCCCACCCCAAATGGCATCATCTTAATCTCCTTACTCCCTGTTATATCGAATACTTCTCCCTCTCTCAAAAATCTTTCTGGCTTGAATTCCATTGGATCATTCCAAACTTTTGGGTCCAAACCCATCTCAGCCACCATGAAATTCACTGCGGCTTTCTTAGGTATGATATGGCCATCAAACACAACATCTTCCGTGACAGCATGTGGCAGCACGAAATGAGTTGGTGGGTGCCGCCTCAACCCTTCCAACACCACTGCCTTCAGATAAGGCATCTTCTGCAAATCTTCTTCTCTAATCTCTTCTCCTGAACTCACAACTCCTTCAATTTCAGAGTAGAGCTTTTCTTGGATACCTTGGTGCTTCACCAGGTTCGCCATGATCCACTGTAATGCAGTAGCTGTTGTATCAGTGCCGCCATTCAGAAACTCAGAACAAAGAGTCATAATTTCTTGCTCTGTGAGTTTCCGTCCTTCATCTGGGATCTTAAGATCGAACAGTGTATCAGCGTAGGAGACAATGAATTCATCTGGGTTATCTTGTTTTTTCTCCTTTAGCTCCCGGCGGGCTCTTATGATAGGGAAGAGTACAGATTCCTGTTTGCGGCGCATCTCAAACAGTTGATGCCAGCGTTTCCTGAAGATGATTCTCCCGAGTCTGGGGAAGAACGCAAGAACAGCGTATTTCCGCATGTTAACAAGTAGAGTTCTCTGTGCGTCTTCGATCTCTCTGATGACTTTTTCATCGAGTTTCTCCCCGAAGCACATAACGACCAGCAAGCAGAACATGGCA
Organism: Telopea speciosissima; assembly: GCF_018873765.1. Taxonomy (NCBI): domain Eukaryota; kingdom Viridiplantae; phylum Streptophyta; class Magnoliopsida; order Proteales; family Proteaceae; genus Telopea; species Telopea speciosissima. The sequence continues at coordinate 36,038,240 of NC_057926.1, read as the reverse complement.
TACTGGAAGTGATCAATCACGCGCACCGGCACACCAGATTCAACATGGTATCTGAGTTGCTCAATTAGTATCTGCAAGACCCATTTTCGGGCGTGACAATAGGATTTCACTCGAGAAGGGTGAAGGATCTCGGAGGTGAGATTCCGGCGGAGAAGCCGCCATAAAGGGCCATAGGTGGCAGAATTGATGTTGAGTGGATTGTTATTGACTACGCGGCTGGGCGAGGCGGCAGGGGGCCGATCGGCGAAGAAGGCGCCATTCTCGACGAGGGCTCGATGGGCGAGAGAGTGATCTGTGATGAAGATTGCAGGGTTTGGGCCGATGTGGAGGGTGATGATGGGACCGTACTTGTGGCGGAGATCGCGGAGGATTAGCTCAATTTTTGAACGAGAAGAGCTGCGGAGCCAGAGAAAGCTGCCGATTAAGGGTACCTTAAGGGGGCCTGGTGGGACAGAGAGCTTTGATTGTTCGGATTTTTTGTGGGAGAGGAGATGGATGAAGGATTTAAGGACTATGCAGAGACAGAGAGAGAATAGGAGTACAAACCAGAGCGCCATTAGAGGACTTTGAAGAAGTGCACAGAAAGTGTTTGGAAATAGAAAACAGAGTAACGTCTTGGGAATACCTTCAGGTCTTGGGGTCTATTACCCTTTTCTCCACCCATCACCATGAGAGGTGGGGGAGAGTGTTTCGTCTCCATGACTCAACTGCAAACGTCATGTGATGTTCTGGTGTGGTCTGTGAGAAAATATCTTAGCCGTGACTCACGTTTTAGTAATCGGTATCGGTATCGGTTTCGGCTGGATATCGATCCGGATTGATACATAGCTTGTCACGTCGATCATTGCCTAGAATTAATCCTTCTTCCATTAGGATTCCTAATTTTTGGTAACATTAGGATTCCTAATTAGTTTTTGACTAATATGATGCATGGATCTGCAACCATTAAAAAAAACTATAAAGCAAAACACCCATCACTTCAAACCCTTCAGTCCCACTATACATCTCTTCCTTCTGCTCCTACTTAAATCTTTGAAGAAACCCCTTCCCTCCCTCCCTCAGCCCTGTTCTCTCTTTTTTCTTTCCGGCCAATGGAATCACCAGAAAACAAGAAAGGAGAGACGACGACGACTCCTCAAGCAAGCCTTCTCCTTCAACAACAACTTAAAGATCTCTGGAAGAAACCAGTGGAAGGGTTCTCTGTGGGTCTAGTGAATGAAAAGAATATATACGAATGGAGTGTTAATATAATAGGACCTCTTGATACTTTTTACGAATGGGGTTCCTTTGATGCCATCATGAGTTTTCCAAAGGATTACCCATTCCATCCTCCATCGGTGAAATTTGTTTCAGAGATGTGGCATCCAAACGTTTATCCAGATGGAAGGGTTTGCATATCAATCCTTCATCCACCTGGTGAAGACCCAAATGGATATGAACTTGCGAGTGAGAGATGGTCACCGGTTCTTACTGTGGAAAGCATATTATTGAGTATTATTTCCATGTTATCGAGTCCTAACGATGAATCTCCTGCCTATATCGAAGCTGCTAAACAATGGAGAGAGAGTAACCAACGTGATTTCAAGAAGAATGTTCGCCGGATCGTTGAAGCATCGCTTGGATAATCCCTTAATAATAAGCTTTTTGATTGAGCGCGCCTGCGGTGGTGGTGCAACATTACATGATCGAACTCCGATCCAGTCTTTTTTTTTTTTTTCGCTTTTCTTTTCTTTATGGTTAATTGGTGACTACTACTAGGAGGTTAATTTCTTGGTATTTGTATGTTTCAGTGATGTTTGCAGAAGATCATATTAGATCTCTTAATGGAAAGTATCTTTTGTTTCTCGATCGATCATACGTTAAAACCTTTTTACAAACAATGTATGTGATCATCAAATCAAATCAAATCAAATCCGGACCAGCCAGTCAGGATTTAAAATATCGGTATCTTATACCATATCTCGGTGATATCAATACGATACCGATACAGAGCGATGGTTTTGTCCTTTTTTTTTTTTTTTGAAATTAAGGTGTGGGGTAGTGGCAGTAGTAGCTATCAACCTTTATTGCTGTGTTTGTTGGATAGAAATGGATAGAAAAGAATAGAACAGAAATCAAAAGAAAATAAAATTTCGTTGATATAAAAACAAAAAAAGAGCTGACGGGTACTGAAAATCCAATGGACACTATACACTATGAAACATAGAAACAAAAACTCATACATTACCATGAAACATAGAAAAAAAAACCTCAGCATACACTATTCATTTTCTTTCGGTAGAAGTAGAATAACCTACAAATGATGAAGAATGGATCATCTCCACGTACTTGCACGTGGATATATATGTGAGAGGTAACCACTTGCCCTTTTTCTTTTCATTAACACCCTTCCTTTCCTTGTAAATGGCAAAAATGGGATAGGACATCTCACTACGTGTAGATGAATTGGACTCCCACCCAAATCATCCCCTTTCTCTCTACACTTACCACTCACCCACCCATCCTGCATAATCTCCCTTTAGTGGTGTCATTTCCAAGCCTAGTCTGGCAGACCCGATCGAGCCCTCCTCACTAAAGCCCGCCCAGTCCGACATGTTTAATAATCGGGGTTTTTTCTTCACGTAGCTCCCTTGAGATATCACGTAATTAAAAAATACCTCTTAGTTTTGGAAAATTTTTTGTGCCCCCTTAGGGTTCTTAAAAGTTTAACACATGTCCCCATTCTGTTAGTGTAGGACTAACAACCTTAAAAACAAGGGGTGAACTCACAAAAATGCCCTCATCTTCCCCAAATCGTTTCCCCAAAACCTGCAACTCATCTTTCCCAAACATACACATCACTTCCCTTTCTCCTTCCATTTCTGAAACCTAATCTAATTAAAACCCTCAACCCATTTTCTCCATCTAATCCCAAAACCAAATCCATCTTCCATTTCTGAAACATCGATCCTCTCTCAAAACCCATCTATGCCAAAACCGAGTTCACAGTTATAATCATCGATTCTGAAAGAGGTGTAAAATGGTTAGGTTTCTCAAATTACCTAAAGAAACAGGATTGAACTATTGAGGTTGTTCAGAGGTAAGTATAGAGCAGTACGTGATTTCAAATTTCCTATTTCTTGGAGGATCGAACCGACTAGATTATTATTTTCCAGGCTTAAATCCTGAGCTGTGTCAAATTTCCTATTTCCTGGGGTGTGACTTGAAAGTTGATTTTGGTACTAAGTATAGAAAGTACAGTTCTATCAACTTACCTATAGATGTAGGGATTGAATCATTAAGATTGTTTTCATACAGAGAGAGCCCTTGTAGATTGCTCAAATTGCCTAGAGATTCAGGTATAAAACCAGAGAGGTTATTGAAGTACATGGTCAGAGTAGTAAGGTCTTTCAATCTTCCCATTCTGTAAGGTATCGATCCACTGAAATGATTCTGATCAAGATACAAGATTTTAAGACTGGTAAGCAAATTTCACATGGAATTAATCCAGAGAACTGATTTATTGATAGATCAAGGTAGTTGATAACAGAATGGTTAGCAATGTTGGATGGAACAGTGCCAAGAAGTGTATTATTAAAGAGATATAGGTGTAAGAGAAGGAAATGAGGGAAAGGGGTAGTTCTCAACCATACCTTGAAAGGCCATACTTGGTAATTAAGCTAATTTCAGTGACGCTTCCCCTTTGATCAACCCATTTTGTCGTCGGAGTGCAAAACACACCAAAGGAGATGCATTGAGGGGACGATAGAGAGAGAGAGCCCGGAAGTGATGCGCAGGTTTGGGGAAGATGAGTTGCAAGTTTTGGGGAAACGATTTGGGAAAGATGAGTTTCAGATTTTTTTTTTTCAAACCTAAAACGATTTGGGAAAGATGAGGGCATTTTTGTCAGTTCACCCTTTGTTTTTAAGGTCATTAGTCCTATGTTGACGAAATGGGGGCATGTGTTAACTTTTAAGAATCTCAGGGGTGCACGCAGAATTTTCCAAAATTGAGGGATGTTTTAATAATTACGCAATACCGTAGGGGAGGTAAGTGAAAAAAATCCATAATCGGGCAGTCCCGGTGTGGGGTTCTAGCCCGTCAGGTGCCCAACAAGATGGACCGATTCCAACCCTGATCTTGCCCACCCGGTTATAGCCCGACCCTTTAACTTGTAACCTTCCCTTCCCCTTCCCTCTCCTGGTCTCCTCTGTGTGACTATGTCAATATTTGCTTTTGTATGAAAATTAAGAGAAAACAAACGTGTAATGCATGTAACTAATAAACTCTTAGAATCCCAAATAACTAGTAATATAAATGAATGACTACAATTCTGTAAACCACATAACAACATTTGGTGAAAAACTTTATCTGTATATATGATATGGACATTACTCCAGAAAATAAGAAATTAGAGAATGCCCATCAAAACCCAAGGCCCCAAAAGAAAAAATACATATTTTAATTACCATGAAACAATAACAATGGCATCACATTATATACTTAGCAGGAAAGCATGTATAAGCTAGACAGACAAAATTGAAATCTCAAACATGGGAAAGGAGATTTACTGATCAATTTGAAACATACGCACTTTTTTTCTCCTAGATAGGGGTGTCAGACTTGTTAGAATTTTGAAAATTAGAACCTTACTTGGGTGAGTCACGAATCCCAAATTTGGAAAGGAACAAAATTGAGCGTCACACTACTTGGAAATGGCTACACCGTTTAAATCCCGTTTAGATTTAAATAGACACATAGTCTGGTTCGATCTGCACCGTTTTAGACTCGATTAAGGCCTGATTATATCATTCGATTATAGCCCAAGCTCGACCGAGGCTGTCCAAGCCCAGCCTGATTATATAAACGGGCGGTCACGATGTAGGCTTTAAGCACTATGAGGCCCAGCTAGGCCTGTCAGAATGACCACATCAACTGTCCCTATATAGGTTTTTGAGTGTGACATATGGGTGGATTTAACCTGACTGAACCTGACCCAAATAACAAATGATCCATTCTTGGATTGGGCCTATTATGCCAAACAGTAAATGGGTGGGTTTGGCATGCGTCCCTTACCCGATGGGCTAGTTCCTATCCAAACCTAACCCACATCCATCCAAACCCAACCAGCACACCTTATTGCTCTCCTGTTTTCCTATAGTTCAAGACCAAGGGTAAATAACTAACTCATATCTAAAATAACAAAGTGAAGACTAGCACACATGTTATATCCGTGCCCAAAAATTTGGGCTAATTTGAAATTTTGATATTAAGTGTTGTGATACCGACGACTGACGACATCAGTGACCTTGGACTATAGCAGTCAATGATAGAATTATTGACACAAAGGATGAGAAATACTTTTACCATAGTAGAACCGTCGACTACCCTCTGTGCACGTGTTGTGGTGCGGAGTCAATCGGGAGGGGAACCTGAACCCCCACCCGAATGATTAGTGATAAGTGGACAACCGTGAATAATTAAATTCAACCATGCATGGTAGCTAATGACATTTGATGCGTATGATCCATAGTATTTATGCCCTTGAGAGTGTACGAGTGAACTGGAGAAAGTCTCAGCTCGATCCAAGTCAAAAATAGGCCATTTAAGCTTTAAAACTGAATTAAATGAATGTGGGCCCCACCTAGCCCTAAGTGAGACCTACCCCTACTTAATGTTAACTTAGTCTAGGGGTATTAAAGTCAACTCACCCCAAGTGGTGTTTGTAATGAAGGTTTATAGGAGTTATTGATCAAAGCGTATGTATGTACGTTACCTAGACCGGGTGGGATCTACCTACCCCTATATGACATTAAATTGGGTTAGGAACATTAGGCCCACTTTACTCTTTTTATATGGACTGTGGGCCTAAGTGGGTTAAAGGGCCCAATAACTTAAAAAGGGACCTAAGGTGTTAATGATTAGCCAAACATACCCTAAGAAACTAAGTATAGTGTCTAACCAAACATGCCCTAGTGGCCATGTGTGTTAAATAGAGACCATTGCACTATTCATCCATTTCTCCCCCAAATTAGAAACCTAAATCGATTTGGAGAAGGAGAAGAAGAAGAAGAAGAAGAAGAAGAAGAAGAAGAAAGATAAGAAGAAAGAGAAAGAGAAGAAGGTGGGAGGAGCACACCCTTTACCTTGCCTCACCATTGTAGGTACACTCTCTCTATTTCATTTTCCTCTCTCTCTCTATGCAATCTTTGGAAGGAATCATGGAAGAATCATGTCCTACCATTGATGGAGCTCTACCTACCAAATGGGGAGTGCCATCAATAAGGGACATTAATGCTTCTATGCTTGTACTAAGTGAGCTGTTATGGCTTCCATGCTTCCATGAATGTTATCCTAAGACCATTAGGCAAACCCTAACCCAAGAGCTTGTGATTTTAGGTTTCTCCTTGGAACCGTGGGTTAAACCTCTATGGTTATGTATCAAACAATTCATGGAGGTTTGATTGAGCACATCTACCCCTCTTGTGCACTTTCATGTACCAAAAACCCCTATTATTATGGGATGGTCCATCAATGCCAACTCTAGCACAAGAATGTATAAGTTAGGGTTCATTGATTTCAAATCTATCACCCATCTCATGTGTAAGCTTGGGTTTATAAACCTTCTTGATGATAAGGCCTAAAACCCTAGATGAGGGTGACATTCTTAGCTATCATTGTATGGCATAACCCTAAAACATACCCATTTGAGCCATGAAACCAAAGCCCCAAGCCAAATCTTCAATTTAAATTTATTTATGTAAAAAAGTAGTTACAGTCAGGCAAAAATGGTAGGAGCAACCCAGGTGACCTTCCTAACTTTTTTAGCCCTGCCTTCCTACCTTTTTCTCTCGGTGAAAAACGGTAGGAGAAAATGGTAGGAACAGTCCAGAAATGTTCCTACCATTTTACCAACTTGTTCTTATCGTTTAACAATATTTACAATTGTAAACCCTTATTGATTCCTACCCTTTTGGGGACCTTAGCACTAGTCTCTTGTGTGTCTTTTTGTGCATCTAGGGCACCCAAACACGGGGATCGGCTCACATTTTAGTGCGCCGGATCACTCACGGCTCGATCGAACCTAATCTCAAGGTGAAAAAATCGGATACCCGACCCTATTTTGGAATGTTTTATATCTCGTTGTGTGATTGCCATACAAGTACCTATTTGTTTAATAGTCGAGAGTGTATGACTAATAATGCCTATTTTGTTAGAGATAATTTAGTATAAATTCTTCCATGTTTAATGTAGATGCTAGGATGTATTTTATATTCGAATTACTATTGTGATGAGATTTTGAATGAGAACATAGTTGTGTGACGAGACTGAGAATGCGAATGTGATTGAATGATGAGATGGATGTGTGCGATGAGAATGGTTATGGTTATATATGTTGAGATTGAATATGGTTATGCGTGTTGAGAACGGATATGGCCATGTGTTGGAATATGAGAATATGTGGTGAATGCGAAATATGTGAGATTGATGTGATCCAAGTGTCGTAGTGTGCACCGGACTTGGGATCTGAGATATGAGAATGTGTGATGAGTACGAGATGTGCGAGATTAATGTGATCTAAGTTCCGTAGTGTGCACCTAACTTGGGATCAAAGATTGAAAATAACTGTATGTGCACGTGTAAGCTAGAGTGGGCGAGAGGATAGCGAGCCCAATGTAGGGACTATGGACTCGACCTCTGGCCTATACGTATGCATGCACTTTTACTCATTTAGAAGCATATGGTTAGGATCATACTTCCCTAGTGTTACACCCCTTACCAACAGGGGGTAAGGTGTTGGGTAACCGGTGGTGAGTTCCGACGGACTGGGGTACCATACTCAATAGATCGGTTCTGTAGTGGGCGCCGGGACCGGGTGAGAGCTAGGGTTATATCTGGGACTTACCGTACAGGACGTTCACGTGTATGGCAGGCTTCCAACCGCAACTCGGGTTGACATTGCCAAATAGGCCATCCGTGTGTGAGAGGTGGAGGGCCGGGGATGCTACCTAGGGTGTTGCAGTAGCACTAGACCCGACTTAGGCATTTGTTTGGTAGGTGGATAATGTGCATGCATGTGTAAGTTAGAGGGGGCGAGAGGATAGCAAGCCCGACGTGGAGAGACTATGGACTCGACCTCTGGCCTACGCGTGTACGTACCTTAATATGCATTAGATGTATGCTGGTTAGGATGACACTATACCCGGTGCTACGACCCTTGCCAACAAGGGTTTATGTGTTAGATAATCCCCCACGGGAACACCAGTGTGTACTGATTGAGGTGTTGGGAGCGGCGATTCCGATGTGAGGATCGGAACCGTGGCAGTGGGGTTAACTTGGGGGGTTTGCTGGGTAAACCAGTGTGTACCAATTGAGGTGTTGGGACCGGTGAGTCCGATCGAGGATCGGGATCGGCAGGCTCCCAACGCAACTTGGGTTTGACATCGCCGGATAGACCATCCATGTGTCAGAGGTGGAGGGCCGGGGATGCTACCTAGGGTGTTGCAGTAACACTAGACCAGACTTAGGCATTGTTTGTCAGGTGGATAATAATAAAATTGAACTCATGTGGCATTACTGTAAATCAAACCTGATGTACAAATTGTCCTAGTGGTATGGGCCGCTGTGGGATTTGTTTATCATGTTTGGTTTGCATCCTTGTGATTGCATTTATAAATATTGTAGCCATTTGCATGATTCGATTTGCTCATTGGGCTCAATGGAGCTCATTCCTCGTGGAAACCTCTTTTTAGATGATGGTGCAGGTATGGTGGAGCTGGTCGGCTCAGCGTATGATGTCCCTGAGGGCATTAGCGATGGCTGGTGAACTCCCAAGGTTGGGGAGCATGGATCGAACTGCTACTGCGAGGCTTGCTACCAGGGGGAGTAGTAGCTTGGGTCGTACGCCGCATTTTTATACTTTATGTTTTGCTACATTGATACCTTGCTACCTTATTATTTTGATTCTCGTGATGAGTGAGGTGTTATTGAAACATAATGTAATACATAAGTCCTGATGGGAATGATCTATAACTGTTGACATCTTGATGTGATGAAATGATAACTTTGGATAAACTGCCACAGTCAATATATTTATGTTATCACATAGTCTCGGCTACTCTGATTATGATTATTTACATTTCATCTGGCCGTTTGAATTAACACGTGTGGTGTGGATGAGTTAGCTTAAATACTGCATCAGTGATCCTAGTGTGTGTATGTGGAGCGTATTTATACGCTCTGATCACGGACTCCGATGGTACAGGAATCTGGGTGTGACAACACAGTACGGGGTCACAGATAGTTTGGTGATGCTGTGGTCCTAATAGTATTGTCTCCAAGAAATTAATTAAATGAGCTCTTCAAGAAACAACCATATAAAAACCATATAAAAAGTAGGGGTGTGGTCGTTGGAATTTGAATCGTCGTGTTGGAAGGAGACCTGCCCACCAAGAACCAAAAACTGGGCAAGAGAGAGTGTCAGAGTTGACTCTAAGGGGACTCTCCAATGTTTATGTTAGAAATCCGAACACCAGTAGTATGAGCTAGGAAACTAAAAGAGCACGAGCTTAAGAGAGTAATTGAGTGTGTAGTACCTTGTACCCTACCTTCCTATTTATAAGAAGGGTGGTGAAGTCTGATTCCTAGTAGGAGATAAGAGTTCCTAATCTTTTTGCGATGGCACGATGAGAGAGTTTGAATCTCAATAGATCATAATAATTTCAACTTTAATTTCTCACTTTGACTTGGTTTTCTGCCACGCATCGATCACCCATTGGTGGGTCATTTTTATGCATATCAAGGGAAAAACTAATCATTATTTTTTTGGGGAGAGAGATGGGTATGCTAGTAATATACTGTAAACTAACATACTATGTGTGTATCTCTCTCTTTTCCCCTTTGAAATGACTCCTTTACCCCTCAAAAAGAGGAAGAGAGAGATAAGACACATAGACTACTAGCTTATGGTATACCGTTACTATACCCAGCTTTTTTCCTCTTTTTTTTTGTTTTTTCAATATTATTAGCAGGTGGCCTACCTGTCCAGTTCTGAATGGACCATTAAATTGATGTGACCAGATTAAACTTCAGATCCGACATGCTTCACTTCATGCCCAATTCTAAATAGATTGCTAACGGATTTTGAACCAATACACAATTTTTGTTTTATTAAACTAATACAGAATTTACATATTAATTTCCTTTATTCAATGCCTTGCTATTTATAACTCAAATTGGATCAGTAAATTATGGCGTCCAAACTATATAGGCCACAAAAGCCCATCTCAATTTGGTCCACTTCCCAATTTGGATTTGACCCTGCCCATTCTAGCTTCCCAACATAGGGACCTAATCCCATCAACACATGCCTGGTTGATAATATGTGCTTAGTAACTGCTTGATGATTAATAAACGCCATAAATGCTTTTGAAACTGAATAAATTCATGCCGGAGGAGTTGCAGTCATTGTGGAGACATTACTATTGACCATATGTAGGGGTGGAGGGGCCTTTAGATGTTACAATTTCTTAGTCCACCTACTTGGTGACAATAAGATACACCATGTATAATACATGGGCAAAATTTCTCTGTGGCCCCTATGCGTGCACAAGGGCTAATGGGAGCACAAGTGGCAACATGAACAAGGCAATCATTACCACCTTCCATGAAGGGCCGGATGATCATTTTCCCCCATGTGTCTAGGTGCAGGGGGTACACTCCCCCATGGAGAACATTCCAATTATAGATAATATTAAGTTATAATTGAAATGGATATTATCACTAACTAAATTTGTATTGATTATCGTTTGGATATGTAAGTAATTTACACGATTATATTCGATAATGATTACAAAAATTTTATTTTTTTAATCTTGAAAAATCAATCGATCCTGATCCGGTCCAAGATTAGAATTCATACAGATGATTGTAATGTATAGATCCTTTCTTACACTACCCTCGAGGAAACCCTCACCCTTCTTTTTTAAGACACGGCTTTTTCAGTGATTGAATTGGAAAGTGGAATCCACATTCAAAGCCTTTAGATTTGATGCAATGGATTTGAGAAGGGGTCAAATCGGTCATTGCATAATCCCCCTCCCATTAGCACTCCTAAATCCTAATACGTTTTTGACTACCATATGGATCTGGGTCTATAAAACTAAACAACAACCCTAGCAGTTCAGTTCAAACCCTTTCAGTCTTCTTCTTCTTCTCTGTTCTTAATTAAATCTTTGAACAAACCCCTTCCCTCCCTCCCTCAGCCCTGTTCTCTCTTTTTTCTTTCCGGCCAATGGAATCACCAGAAAACAAGAAAGGAGAGACGACGACTCCTCAAGCAAGTCTTCTCCTTCAACAACAACTTAAAGATCTCTGGAAGAAACCAGTGGAAGGGTTCTCTGTGGGTCTAGTGAATGAAAAGAATATATACGAATGGAGTGTTAATATAATAGGACCTCTTGATACTCTTTACGAATGGGGTTCCTTTGATGCCATCATGAGTTTTCCAAAGGATTACCCATTCCATCCTCCATCGGTGAAATTTGTTTCAGAGATGTGGCATCCAAACGTTTATCCAGATGGAAGGGTTTGCATATCAATCCTTCATCCACCTGGTGAAGACCCAAATGGATATGAACTTGCGAGTGAGAGATGGTCACCGGTTCTTACTGTGGAAAGCATATTATTGAGTATTATTTCCATGTTATCGAGTCCTAACGATGAATCTCCTGCTAATATCGAAGCTGCTAAACAATGGAGAGAGAGTAAACAACGTGATTTCAAGAAGAATGTTCGCCGGATCGTTGAAGCATCGCTTGGATAATCCCTTAATAATAAGCTTTTTGATTGAGCGCGCCTGCGGTGGTGGTGCAACATTACATGATCGAACTCCGATCCAGTCTTTTTTTTTTTTTCGCTTTTCTTTTCTTTATGGTTAATTGGTGACTACTACTAGGAGGTTAATTTCTTGGTATTTGTATGTTTCAGTGATGTTTGCAGAAGATCATATTAGATCTCTTAATGGAAAGTATCTTTTGTTTCTCGATCGATCATACGTTAAAACCTTTTTACAAACAATGTATGTGATCATCAAATCAAATCAAATCAAATCCGGACCAGCCAGTCAGGATTTAAAATATCGGTATCTTAAACCATATCTCGGTGATATCAATACGATACCGATACAAAGCGATGGTTTTGTCCTTTTTTCTTTTTTGAAATTAAGGTGTGGGGTAGTGGCAGTAGTAGCTATCAACCTTTATTGCTGTGTTTGTTGGATAGAAATGGATAGAAATGAATAGAACAGAAATCACAAGAAAATAAAATTTCGCTGATATAAAAACAAAAAAAGAGCTGACGGGTACTGAAAATCCAATGGATATTGATACATCCAATATTCACCGGGCCAATCAACGACCGCCACGTGTCACATACGACCCGCTCCATAACCAAGGGGAACGAACCGGGGTCCCAGCACCCGGGCGCGGCCAGCACCCAGGCGCGGCCACCACTCGGGCGCGGCCTCACCTAGGCGCGGCCACACATCCGGGCGCAGCCTCACCCAGGCGCGGCCTCACCCAGGCGCGGCTTGCACCCAGGCACAACATCGTGGGCACGTGAGGTGGGGGCTACCCACCTATGACCCAATCGTATCGCTACAGACTCATGTCACCACCAGAACTCTAGGCCACCGCTTAGAAGTCACGTCACCCAGACGGATTCAAGCACCAAGGACGTTATCACCACACGCGGGTATCTATCCACCAAGGATCTTGATACCACTAGGACACTCCCTCCCGCGGGGAGATGATCAATCAGGATAGAGCCCCATTACCCAGGGCCTCTATCCACTCAACGGTACAATCGCCATCAAACTAGGAATCTCCACACTGCCATACGCTACTATAAAAGGCAAGGTACACAACCCCATCAAGGAACATCTAATCTCATATTAAATAATCATTATTCATCTGTTTGCGCCAGAAGATCTAACTTTGGCATCGGAGAGCCCCAGGCTGGGACCACGCCGGTTCTCTCTGTTGACCCCTTGGTCCACTTGCAGGTGACGGCACTCGCATGACCGCTCGATGATTTCTTGACACAACAGATTGGCGCCGTCTGTGGGAACGACGCTAACCATTACAGCTACTAGCTCGCTTCCATACTCATTCAATGGCACGAAGGAAGACTACCACCACCAACAACGGAGCAAGGAATGGATCACCACCCCAGAGTGCTCTCGCCGCAGAGCCAACGACCAGGACCATGCCCCTCTGGAGGAAGAGATCCTCCTTAATGACCAGTTCGTGGTCGACGAGCCCAACAATGATGAGGCCGACGATGTGGTGGTAGAGGTGACACCTGACCCCAATGCTCCAGCCACTGTGGGTCAGATCAACGACCTGCAACGACAGATCCTCGATGAACAACGACTCTTTCGAGAATACTTGATGCAGTGTGCAACATCTCACCGTCGAAGGACTTCACCATCAGCAAGGGTGGAGTCCGTACCTCGACAAGAGCCGAATCCTAGGAGATCATCTCCCAGGGGCGTGAGATCAGAGAGACTTGCGCAACAGGCAACCCCCACTCCGCAGCGGGGGGAGCCTTCCCAGCATCCCAGGAGAACAAGAGACCTCTCGCCACGGTCAGAACGTGGGAGGACGCCAACACCCAGGGCGAGGGTGTCTAGCCCGTAGAGATCTGTCCGGAGGTCTATGTTCGACGGACGACTGGAAGAAGGTCACATACCACGACGAAGCCGGACTTACAGAGAAGAAAGCCCCTCACCTTCACGACAGGGTTCATCACGGCGTGACCATTCACCATCCCACCAACACTCAAGGCGGGAGGGGACATCCAGGAGAGAGCGTGAACGGGGTTGCAGCGAACGTCCGGCCAGGCGTGGGGGACAGACACGGGATGAGGAGCTCGATCAAAGACTCCGCGACCTGGATGAGAAGCTGGAAGGGTTGAAGAAGCAGACCAAAGGTGAGACGCATTCCATACCTGGACAACACCCATTCTCGGCAGAGATCATGTCAGCCACACTACCTTCCAGGTATCGACTACCCACCTTTGAACTCTACAGTGGTACCACTGACCCTAATGACCACATCAACTACTTTAATGGCATGATGACGCTGTATGGGGGGTCGGACGTGGTCTCCTGTCGGGCATTCCCAGCATCCCTCAAGGGAGCAGCCACATCATGGTTCTCCAGGCTACGATCGAGATCAATATGCTCGTTCGCAGAGCTATGCGAATAGTTCGTCACCCGCTTCCAAAGCAGCGTCAAGCAGAAGAAGACCACCACCAATCTACTGAACGTGGTACAGAACCCTGGGGAATCTCTCAGGGAATACGTTACCAGGTTCACCAAGGAGTCCCTGGAGATTCGAGACTTGGATGACCAGACATAGCATGCAGCCCTAGCAGGAGGTATTAGGGACCTGGACTTGATCAAGGACCTGACACATCATGAGACCAGGACTATGAAAGAGCTCTTGGAGCGGTGCAACGAGTTAGCAAATATGGCCGAGGTACTACAAGCTAGAACGAAAATAATCGAGGCCAAGCCACAAGACAACAAGAGGTCAGACTGATGACAAAGAAAGAGGGTAAGAGGTCGAGGACAGAGCGCCGATAAGAGAAGAGCGACCGCCCATCTAGGAGGATAGACCGCCGCCCAGAGAGAAGTGAGAGGGCAAGCACCCCCGAGTTCACACCACTGAACACCACCAGGTCCCAGATACTCATGCAGATCCAGGACCGTGACCTACTCCATTGGCCACGACCCATGCTAGTAGGACCAGAGAAGCGGAACCCTAACAAATATTGCCTCTTCCACAAAGAGAATGGGCACGACACAGAGGAGTGCTATCAATTGAAGAGAGAGATAGAACAACTGGTAAGAGCAGGAAGCTTGAAGAGGTATGTGAAGGGGAGACGTGACAACCGCTCAAGCCAAGGAGATAGAGGTCACGACGGAGACAGAGTGGAACTGAGACGAGAAGAAAGAAGAACAGATCGAGAGAGAGACCGCCCAGAAGAGCGGAGAGATGCAACAGAACCTAGTGGCACCAAGGGACCTCCTATCCTCACCATACTTGGAGGACCGGAGCAAGAGTCCACCAGAAAAGCTAAAGCTCATGCCAGGTTCGTGGGAGTGGCAGAGAAGCCCAGCAAGATAGCCAGGACCGAGGCGGTGATCTCCTTCTCGGATGAAGACCTGGAAGGACTAAACTTCCCGCATGAAGATGCCCTGGTAGTACAGGTGGAGGTAGCCAATCGACCTATACACAGGGTACTGATAGACACAGGGGCGTCTGTTGACTTACTCTCCTTGGACGCCTATCGACAGTTCGGGTCCGGGGACGACCAGCTCAAACTAGAGCCCACTTATCTCCATGGATTCTCAGGTGCCACCGCCTCCATCAAAGGTACCATAGAACTACCCGTCACCTTCGGGGTACACCCTCAACAAGTAATCATCATGGTGAATTTCATGGTAGTCAAGTCCGTGGTGTCCTTCAACGGCCTCTTAGGGCGACCATCACTGACAGCCCTTAGAGGAGTCATATTGCCACTTCACCTGAAGATGAAGTTCCCCACCGAGAATGGGGTAGGCGAAGTCCGAGGAGATCAGAAGAAAGCAAGGGAGTGCTATGCCACCTTCATGAAAAAGAACAATGGCAACACCCGTGGAATGGCACTCTGCCTAGAGAGCATGGTCAGTGACCAGAGAGATGAACTGACACAGAGAAGGGGAAGGCCAGTGGAAGACCTCATCCCATGGCCCCTCAGCCAGGATGACCCCTCCAAGGTCGTTCAGGTTGGCTCGCTGCTAAACAAGGAACAGAAAGAAGGGCTTGGACACCTCCTCCAAGCGAACATGGATGTCTTCGCATGGTCGACCTCTGACATGAAGGGAATACCACGTTCCATAGCGGAACACCGACTATATGTCGACCCAACCAGGAAGCCCGTTTAACAGAAGCGGCGTAACTTCGCCCTCGACCGATAAGCAGCAATCAAGGAGGAGGTCGAGAAGTTAAGTTGACCAAGGTTCATCAGAAAGGAGAAGTTCCCAACCTGGCTCGCCAACGTGGTCATGGTACCAAAGCCAAGTGGGAAGTGGAGGATGTGTGTCGACTATACCGACCTGAACAAGGCATGCCCAAAAGATGAGTACCCACTGCCCAGGATCGACCTACTAATCGACGCCACCGCCGGCCATGAGATGCTGAGTTTCATGGACGCCTACTTCGGATACAACCAGATCCTCATGTATGAGGATGATGAGTCTTACACCACATTCCGGATGGACAAAGAGAACTACTGCTACAACGTCATGCCGTTCGGGTTAAAGAATGCAGGGGCCACCTATCAGAGGATGGTCAACAAGATGTTCGAGGAGCAGATCGGGCGCAACATGGAGGTATATGTGGATGACATGCTCGTGAAAAGCATCCACGCCAACCAACACCTAGCCGACCTAGAGGAGGCATTCGCAGTACTGAGGAGGAACCAGATGAAGCTAAACCCTGCAAAGTGTGCCTTCGGCATAACGTCAGGAAAATTCCTGGGGTTCATGGTCTCAGTCCGTGGAATAGAAGCCAACCCATCCAAGATCAAGGCCATCCAAGAGATGGCACCTCCTCGAACGATCAGGGAAGTGCAGAGGTTGAATGGAAGGGTCGCCGCCCTTTCCAGGTTCGTGTCACGATCAGGTGATAAGTGCTTACCATTCTTTAAAACATTGAAGAACCTCCGAAGCCCTAAAGATTTCACATGGACGAAAGAGTGCCAGAAAGCGTTCAGAGAATTGAAGGAGTACCTAGAGAGCCCACCACTGCTTGGGCGACCAGAACCTAACGAAGAGTTGCAGCTCTACCTGGCCGCCACCCCTGTCGCGGTCAGCGCAGTACTGCTGAAGGAAGAAGACAAAGTTCAGAGGCCCATCTACTACGTTAGCCATGTCCTGATCGATGCAGAGACCAGGTACACTAGGATCAAGAAGGTAGCCTATGCATTGGTAACGGCAGCCAGGAAGCTACGACCATACTTCCAAGCCCATACCATCATAGTCCTCACAGACCTACCCCTGAAGAAGATACTGCACAAGTCGGACGTCTCCGGGCGATTGATAGCATGGGCGGTGGAGTTAAGTGAGCATGACATCAGGTTCCAACCAAGGACAGCCATCAAAGGCCAGGCTCTTGCAGATTTCATTACAGAGTGTACCCTATTTGAGATCGAGTCAAAAACAAGGGAGCCCGAAGAAAAGGATCACGGATCGTGGGACATGTTCGTGGACGGGTCGAGCAATGCGGTAGGAAGCGGCGCGGGTCTCATATTAACCAGCCCCGAGGGATTTCGTATCCAATATGCTCTCCGATTCACCTTCCAAGCATCCAATAATGAAGCAGAGTACGAGGCATTACTAGCTGGACTCTGGGTGGCCAAAGCCATCTAAGTCACACACCTATCCACCCGGAGCGACTCCCAGCTCGTGGTGAATCAGGTGAATGGAGAGTATGAGGCGAAAGATGAGAGGATGGCATCATACCTAGCATGTGCTCAAGCATTGATCGAGGGTTTCATGAAGTTTGAGATGGTTCGAGTTCCCAGGGATGAGAACGCCGCCGCTGACGCCCTATCCAGGCTAGCCAATGAGGAACTCCGAAATTTGGCTAGCGCAGTCTATGTTGAGATCCTGCATGAGCCAACGTATAAGGAAAAACAGGTTAACGAGATCGAGGAGGGACCTAGCTGGATGGACCCTCTACTCAACTACCTCCAGAACGATGTCTTACCAGAAGACAAGGCCGAGGCAAGGAAGATCAGGATGAGAGCTGCAAAGTACACCGTCCTAGACGGGGTACTGTACAAGCGAGGGGCAACAACACCACTACTCCGATGCCTAGGACCCAAGGGGGCAGAGTACGCCCTAGCTGAAGTCCATGAAGGGATATGTGGAAGCCACATGGGGGGACGAGCCCTAGCCTACAAAATCCTCCGCCAGGGACTATACTGGCCACGAATGCAAGAGGAGGCCATCCAATATGCCAAGAAGTGCGAGCAATGTCAGTTGTTCGCCCCAGTACCCCATCTACCCGCCACCAAGCTGACATCAATCCTCAACCCCATACCTTTTGCCATGTGGGGACTAGACATCTTAGGCAACTTCACCGCAGCACCGGGAAACAGAAAGTACCTGGTCGTCGCGATCGACTACTTCACCAAGTGGGTCGAAGCTAAACCCTTGGCCAAGATAACAGAGACAGAGATGGAGAAGTTCGTCCACGACGACGTCATCTACAGGTTCGGGGTACCACGGATCCTCGTCTCAGACAATGGAAAACAATTCAACAACCCCAAATTCCAAGCATTCTGTCACAGCTACAACATCGACTATCGGCCTGTGTCGGTAGCATACCCACAGGCCAATGGTCAGGTGGAGGTCACCAACAGAACGCTACTGGAAGGAGTCAAGAAAAGGCTAGAAGGAGCCAAAGGCAAGTGGGTAGAAGAGCTACCAAGCGACCTGTGGGCATACCGAACTACAGTACGGACGCCCACAGGAGAGAGCCCATTCCGCCTAGCATATGGCACTGAAGCATTGGCGCCAGTAGAGGTCTGCGCCATGTCCCATAGGGTTCTGCACTTCAATGAACGTACCT
Organism: Telopea speciosissima; assembly: GCF_018873765.1. Classification (NCBI taxonomy): domain Eukaryota; kingdom Viridiplantae; phylum Streptophyta; class Magnoliopsida; order Proteales; family Proteaceae; genus Telopea; species Telopea speciosissima. The sequence goes on along the minus strand of NC_057926.1, from coordinate 36,019,575 downwards.
ATGTCGACGGACTGCGGGCAAACCTAGACTTTATAGATGAGGTCCGCGAGAGAGCACTACTAAGGAACGTCGCCTACCAGCAACGTACTGCCAGGTACTATAATGCCAGGGTCAAGGAAAGGCTATTCCACTAAGGAGATTTAGTACTACGGAGGGCAAGTGCATCACAGCCACAGAAGGCAGGGAAGCTGTCACCCAACTGAGAAGGACCCTACATAGTCTCCAAGCAGATACGCCCAGGGACTTACCGCTTGAAGATTCTAGGGGGCAAGAAGGTAGACCGTACCAGGAACTCAAAACATCTGAAGAAGTACTACCAGTAGAAGCAGTAGCAGTAGGATTAGCAGTAGACGACATCACTGTTTCAAGGTCAATTTGAATTTCATTCAAAATAAAGAGATGTTGCAGGAATACTTGTCTTCTTTTACCACTCAATCGAATCACTGCCACTACATCAAGGCGTCACGCCACCCCAGAGGCTTTATGCCTAAGGCAACGTGCCACCACTAAGGCTTCATGCCTAAGGCGACATGTCAACATTGAGGCTTCAGGCCTAAGGCGACATGCCAACATTGAGGCTTCATGCCTAAGGCGACATGCCAACATTGAGGCTCTATGTTTAAGGTAACATGCCAACACTAAGGCTTCAGGCCTAAGGCGACATGCCAACATTGAGGGCTTCAGGCTTTATGCCTAAGGCGACATGCTAACATCAAGGCTTCATGCCTAAGGCAACGTGCCAACACTGAGGCTTCATGCCTAAGGCGACATGCTAACACACAAGGCTTCATGCCTAAGGCAACGTGCCACCACCGAGGCTTTGTGCCTAAGGCAACATGCCAACACTGAGGCTTCATGCCTAAGACGTCATGCCAACATTGAGGCTTTATGCCTAAGGCAACATGCCAACACTGAGGCTTCATGCCTAAGGTGTCATGCCACCACTGAGGCTGTATGCCTAAGGCGTCATGCCAACACTGAGGCTCTACGCCTAAGGCGTTAACCCACCAAGGTTCGAGGATCACCAAGGCACGACGCCACTACCAAAATCCCATGACTATCAAGGGTCAAAGAGCATCAACGCGCAAACAATCACCAGGAGACAATGCAATCAAAGAGAAACAAAAGCGATCACATAGAAAAGTCATAGTAGTTACAAGTCAAGTTCAAAAAAGGAAAAAGGTTGAGGCGTCTGCAGGATCGGTACGGCCGTAGGGTCAAGGGATCACGGAGTGGTGGGTCACCTCTGATCCAGCAGGAGACATCATGTCCACCTCAAGAGGACGCGCAGCAGCACCCCCCTCAGGCAGGGCAGCCTCCACCTCTGACACCGGAACGCTCTCCACCACAGCTACACCCGGAAGCGCCGCAGCAAACTCAGAGAATCCCAAAATAGAGAAGTCATAATCGGGGGTCACCTCTAGGACACAAGCGGCTAAGTCCTGGACCCCTCCCTCATAGGCGGGCTGAAGCTGCGCCTGGTACAGCGTCGAGAACGCAGAGGATGCCTGGAACTCAGCCACAGCTCGCTCCCCTGCAGATGCCAGCTCCACCTCATGCCTTCCCCTCAATGAATGAAGCTCCTCCTCCAAGGCAAGAACCCTAGCCGAGCTCTCGGCCGCACCAGCAGAGGTCACACGCAGCTCCTCAGACACCTCCAGGAGCTCCCCGGACGCCACCGCGAGCTCCCCCGACACCCTCTGCTCGTCGACCTCGGCCCTCTCACGGGCATCGATCTGTCCCTGGAGCTCCCTCTCCATGTCATGTAGGGTGCGCTGTATCTGTACCTCACGAGAAGCGTGACCCTCCAATCGAAGCACCGCCTCAACAATACGGTGATGGACCTACAATCAACATGGCAGGAGATAAAACAATCTAAAAAATAAATGGAGCAATGAACATGGCGAGACAAAAAAGGGATAACTCACTGAAGCCATATTATGGTAGAGGGTCTGAGCCAGACAAGCACCGCTAAGCCTCTACAAGGCCATCCTCGCGGTAGGGAGCCTGCCCCTATCCACCCACTCCGGCGACACGCTGGCTTCGGCCAAGGTCGAGCCCTCTGGCACGCCCAAGGTGATCACCAGGGACTCACCCAGCGTGGGAAGATCAGGGGCAGTACCGCCCGAGAAACTCACACCTTTCCCCTTGGAAAGGGGCAATACAGAAGATCCGGAAGGAGCGATAGAGGGAGGCAGAGGCACAAAGCCTGAAACGCCATCATCATCAGGAGTAGTACGGGGAAGGAGAACACGCACACCAGAGCTCATCACGCGGGCATGTCCTAGTCCACCCTTCCGCTTCGCTCCAACAACCACAAGCGCAGAAGCACCACTAACATCGGTCACTCCAGCAGATGGACCACCCTGAGAAGAGGCCTTCCTCCGCAGATTGCCACGGAGCAAACTGAAGTCCGGACGCGTATCCACTGCATAGACCGCCCAACCAATCAGATGACATATACATTCAAATACCAACATGCCAATCAAGTACAAAAGACAATGCTCTTACCAGGACTCAGCTTCCAGAGAGACAGGAAGGCCTCTGAGTCCAACTCCTGGACGTGGAACGGATCGCGACCCAGGCACAGCTTGAGGGAGTCACCCTCAAAATCACTCAACTCAAGCCCCTGATTGACCCTCTTGAGGTCAATAACTTCCCTAACGGTCCGTAGTGGGCATCGGGGGACCGAGGAAAAAAAGAAGTGATCCCTCCAATACTTCACGTGGCTAGTGATCCCTGTGAGAAGCTCCACAAAGGCATAGGGCCCCTTGAGCACACAGCGCGCAAAATGATAACATCCATGGTTCCCCTTCTTCAACAGATAAAAGTAGGAGAACAAGGGAACAGTGGCGGCACGCCCCAGGCGGGTGAAGAAGACATAGAAACCCAAGATCACCCTCCAAGAGTTGGGCAACACCTGCCCAGGGGTGAGGTGCCAATGCTCTAACACCAACTCGATAAAGCGAGGGATAGGAAGGCGAAGGCCCTGGAGAAAAAATGAACGGTAGAGACAGATCTCACCCGCACGGTGAGAGAAGGCATATTTGCCAGGCCCAGGAGCACGCAACATGACCTCGGCGGGAATATGGAACTCCTCACGGAGGGAGACCAAGTCAGAAGGTGACAAGATGCTAGCAACAGGGCCCAACCTATCAGCAAGACCGGCGGCTGAGGATGCCGCCCTCGAGGGCCGACGATCCCTACTGGAACCGAAGACACTAGAAGGTCCCACACCACCATCAGTAGCACTAGGGGAGGGTATAGAGGAGGGAGTACCCACAGAAGAAGGCGATTCGGGGGAACGCTCCTCTGAAGATCCAACCCCGACTGAAGCAGGGCCAAGGTCACCCGGGAACGACATGAAGGACAAGAGAGGAATGAACTACTTACTCGAGAAAGCGACCTCCCCAAAGCTAGCAAGAAAAAATGAAAGGAATGCCACCTGCAAAATATAAACAGCAGATCCATCACATACAAGAGGAAGAAAAGAGAAGAAGAGCGAGGGTCCATCACACCCACGCCGTGGCCACCATAGGCGCGGCCCCACCGGCATGGTGCTTCCACCCCAGGCGCGGCCACACCCGCAAGGCGCGGCCACACCAAGGCGGGGCCACACTCGCAAGGCGCGGCCACACCCAGGCGCGGCCACCCCAAGCGCGGCAACCCAGGCATGGCCACCCCAAGCGCTGCCACCCCGGCGCGGCCACACCCACAGACTCGGCCACCCAGGTGCGGCCACACCCGTAGGCGCGGCCTCACCGAGGCGCCGCCCTACACAAAAAAAAAAAAAAAAAAGAAAAAGAAAGAAAAGGGACCGAATTTACCTTAAAGAAAAGGCGACCGCACGGGGAGACAGGCACACGACAACGACGCGGCCACACCACTGGCACGATCAAGTGACAGAGATCACAAGAGGCAAGGCACTCAAGCCAAGCACCACTCAAGCCTTCCAAGCAAACCAAGGCACCAAGTGAGCACAAACCAAACACAAGGACCCAAAATCAAGCAAAGTGGATACTAGTGGAGGTGACCCAAAAACAAGCACATGGTGGGCACCAAAGAGAGGACAAAAGACAAAAAGTGGAATGCAAGGGGGGAATTAAAGAAGAGCAAAATGGGAGACAAAAAGTAAGAAAGAGAAATGAGAAGTGAAAGAAGAGAAAGCGAAAGAAAGGAACATATACCTACAAAAAATAAAAGAAGGAAAAGTGTAGGAGGAAAGGTTTGAACCCCCAACCTCTCCTACCTCATTAGTGGATTTATAGGCAAACCCCACAAGGAAAGTCTATTCGCAGCGGACCCCTCACTATGTAAAGACATCTACTCTCTTGGACATCCTATCCCAAGAGAGTGCGGGACAAATGATATATCCAATATTCACCGGGCCAATCAACGACCGCCACGTGTCACAGACGACCCGCTCCATAACCAAGGGGAACGAACCGGGGTCCTAGCACCCAGGCGCGGCCACCACTCGGGCACGGCCTCACCTAGGCGCGGCCACACATCCGGGCGAGGCCTCACCCAGGCGCAGCCACCACTCGGGCGTGGCCACACATCCGGGTCGCGGCCTCACCCAGGCACGGCCACCACTGGGGCGCGGCCTCACCTAGGCACGGCCACACATCTAGGCGCGGCCTCCCCCAGGCGCGGCCTGCACCCAGGCACAGCATCGTGGGCACGTGAGGTGGGGGCTACCCACCTATGACCCGATCGTATCGCTACAGACTCATGTCACCACCAGAACTCTAGGCCGCCGCTTAGGAGTCACTTCACCCAGACGGATTCAAGCACCAAGGACGTTATCACCACACGCGGGTATCTATCCACCAAGGATCTTGATACCACTAGGACACTCCCTCCCGCGGGGAGATGATCAATCAGGATAGAGCCCCGTTACCCAGGGCCTCTATCCACTCAATGATACAATCGCCATCAAACTGGGACTCTCCACACTGCCATACGCTACTATAAAAGGCAAGGTACACAACCCCATCAAGGGACATCTAATCTCATATTGAATAATCACTATTCATCTGTTTGCGCCAGGAGATCTAACTTTGGCATCGGAGAGCCCCAGGCCGGGACCACACCGGTTCTCTCTGTTGACCCCTTTGTCCACTTGCAGGTGACGGCACTCGCACGACCGCTCGACGATTTCTTGACGCAACAGATACTATACACTATGAAACATAGAAACAAAAACTCATACATTACCATGAAACATAGAAAAAAAAAACTCAGCATACACTATTCATTTTCTTTCGGTAGAAGTAGAACAACCTACAAATGATGAAGAATGGATCATCTCCACGTACTTGCACGTGGATATATATGTGAGAGGTAACCACTTGTCCTTTTTCTTTTCATTAATACCCTTCCTCTCCTTGTAAATGGCAAAAATGGGATAGGACATCTCACATGTAGGTACGTGTAGATGAATTGGACTCCCACCCAAATCATCCCCTTTCTCTCTACACTTACCACTCACCCACCCATCCTGCATAATCTCCCTTTAGTGGTGTCATTTCCAAGCCTGGTCCGGCAGACCCGATCGAGCCCTCCTGACTAAAGCCCACCCAGTCCGACATGTTTAATAATCGGGGTTTTTTCTTCACGTAGCTCCCTTGAGATATCACTTAATTAAAAAATACCTCTTAGTTTTGGAAAATTTTTTGTGCCCCCTTAGGGTTCTTAAAAGTTTAACACATGTCCCCATTCCGTTAGTGTAGGACTAACAACCTTAAAAACAAGGAGTGAACTCACAAAAATGCCCTCATCTTCCCCAAATCGTTTCCCCAAAACCTGCAACTCATCTTTCCCAAACATACACATCACTTCCCTTTCTCCTTCCATTTCTGAAACCTAATCTAATTAAAACCCTCAACCCATTTTCTCCATCTAATCCCAAAACCAAATTCCATCTTCCATTTCTGAAACATCGATCCTCTCTCAAAACCCATCTATGCCAAAACCGAGTTCACAGTTATAATCATTGATTCTGAAAGAGGCGTAAAATGGTTAGGTTTCTCAAATTACCTAAAGAAACAGGATTGAACTATTGAGGTTGTTCAGAGGTAAGTATAGAGCAGTACGTGATTTCAAATTTCCTATTTCTTGGAGGATCGAACCGACAAGATTATTATTTTCCAGGCTTAAATCCTGAGCTGTGTCAAATTTCCTATTTCCTGGGGTGTGACTTGAAAGTTGATTTTGGTACTAAGTATAGAAAGTACAGATCTATCAACTTACCTATAGACGTAGGGATTGAATCATTAAGATTGTTTTCATACAGAGAGAGCCCTTGTAGATTGCTCAAATTGCCTAGAGATTCAGGTATAAAACCAGAGAGGTTATTGGAGTACATGGTCAGAGTAGTAAGGTCTTTCAATCTTCCCATTCTGTAAGGTATCGATCCACTGAAATGATTCTGATCAAGATACAAGATTTTAAGACTGGTAAGCAAATTTCATATGGAATTAATCCAGAGAACTGATTTATTGATAGATCAAGGTAGTTGATAACAGAATGGTTAGCAATGTTGGATGGAACAGTGCCAAGAAGTGTATTATTAAAGAGATATAGGTGTAAGAGAAGGAAATGAGGGAAAGGGGTAGTTCTCAACCATACCTTGAAAGGCCATACTTGGTAATTAAGCTAATTTCAGTGACGCTTCCCCTTTGATCAACCCATTTTGTCGTCGGAGTGCAAAACACACCAAAGGAGATGCATTGAGGGGACGATAGAGAGAGAGAGCCCGGAAGTGATGCGCAGGTTTGGGGAAGATGAGTTGCAAGTTTTGGGAAAACGATTTGGGAAAGATGAGTTTCAGATTTTTTTTTTCAAACCTAAAACGATTTGGGAAAGATGAGGGCATTTTTGTCAGTTCACCCTTTGTTTTTAAGGTCATTAGTCCTATGTTGACGGAATGGGGGCATGTGTTAACTTTTAAGAATCTCAGGGGTGCACGCAGAATTTTCCAAAACTGAGGGATGTTTTAATAATTACGCAATACCGTAGGGGAGGTAAGTGAAAAAAACCCATAATCGAGCAGTCCCGGTCTGGGGTTCTAGCCCGTCAGGTGCCCAACAAGATGGACCGATTCCAACCCTGATCTTGCCCGCCCGGTTATAGCCCGACCCTTTAACTTGTAACCTTCCCCTCCCCTTCCCTCTCCTGGTCTCCTCTGTGTGACTGTGTCAATATTTACTTTTGTATGAAAATTAAGAGAAAACAAACGTGTAATGCATCTAACTAATAAACTCTTAGAATCCCTGATAACTAGTAATATAAATGAATGACTGCAATTCTGTAAACCACATAACAACATTTGGTGAAAAACTTTATCTGTATATATGATATGGACATTACTCTAGAAAATAAGAAATTAGAGAAAGCCCATCAAAACCCAAGGCCCCAAAAGAAAAAATACATATTTTAATTACCATGAAACAATAACAATGGCATCACATTATATACTTAGCAGGAAAGCATGTATAAGCTAGACAGACAAAATTGAAATCTCAAACATGGGAAAGGAGATTTACTGATCAATTTGAAACATACGCACTTTTTTTCTCCTAGATAGGGGTGTCAGACTTGTTAGAATTTTGAAAATTAGAACCTTACTTGGGTGAGTCACGAATCCCAGATGTGGAAAGGAACGAAATTGGGCGTCGAACTACTTGGAAATGGCTACACCGTTTAAAGTCTGTTTAGATTTAAATATGCCTATAGACTGGTTTGATCTGCACCGTTTTAGGCCCGGGCCTGGTTATATCATCCAATTATAGCCCGAGGTCGACCGAACCCGACCAAGCCCGGCCTGATTATATAAACTGGCGATCACGGTGTAGGCTTTAAGCACTATGAGGCCCAGCTAGGTCTGTCAGAATGACCACATCAGCTGTCCCTATATAGGTTTTTGAGTGAGACAAATGGGTGGGTTTAACCTGACTGAACCTGGCCCAAAAAACAAATGATCCATTCTTGGATTGGGCCTATTATGTCGAACAGTAAATGGGTGGGTTTGGCATGCGTCCCTTACCCAATGGGCTAGTTCCCGTCCAAAGCTAACCCACATCCATCCAAACCCAACCAGCGCACCTGATTTCTCTCCTGTTTTCCTATGGTTCAAGACCAAGGGTAAATAACTAACCTACATCTAAAATAACAAAATGAAGACCAGCACACAGTATGGGGTCACAGATAGTTTGGTGATGCTGTGGTCCTAATAGTATTGTCTCCAAGAAATTAATTAAATGAGTTCACCAACAAACAACCATATAAAAAGTAGGGGTGTAATCATAAACATCACCCATTGGAGGGTCATTTTTATGCATATCATGGAAAAAATTGGTCATTATTTTTTTGGGGAGAGCGAAGGGTATGCTAGTAATATACTGTAAGCTAACATCCTATGTGTGCATCTCTCTCTTTTTCCCTTTGAAATGACTCCCTTACCCCTCAAAGGGAGAAAAAGAGAGATAAGACACACAGACTGCTAGCTTATGGTATACCGATAGCATACCCAGTCTTTTCCCTTTTCTATTTTTTTTTTTTCATTCTGAATGGGCCATTAAAATTGATGTGACCAGATTAAACTTTGGATCCGACATGCTTCACTTCATGCCCAATTCTAAATAGATTGATTGCTAACGGATTTGAAATCAATACAAAATTTTTGTTTTATTAAACTAAGGGGGTCGTGTATGAAAACTTCCCCCTTAAACTAACACAGAATTGAGTGGGTGGTAGCAGCGCTATTGGTATTTTTGTTAAACCCAACACTAAAAGCAACGGCTTAATCTGAGCCGTTTATTGTTTTTGAATGAAATCTTAATCGTTAAACATATAAGATGTTAATCCGAATAGTTACCGGTTATTACTCCCCACAGCCGGTTGGTCTTTTTGTTGTAAATTCTTCTTCTTCTTCACCGACAATGTCTGGCGGGGAGAAATCAACCGAAGAGAGGAGATATTGAAGACGCATGGTGATAACTCCTCTGTTTGACTGTCTTTGCTATTGTTGTTGGTACTGTTGAAGCTGGTATTGTATCTCTAGTTTGGAAAGAGGTTTTTTTGCAACCATGTCAGTTTGCCAAGGAAGGATTGTCGTTGAAGACTCGTCATGGAGAATACCTCCCAGTTGAGAACGATACCATACTTGCCCATTTTTAATTTCAGCCCATCCTCTGCCGATCCCAGCGGAGTTGTAAAAATCGGTACCGCTTGGGTACCCAGATTGGGTAAAGAAGAGATGGGATTTGTGGGTAAGAAGGAAATTCTTCCTTGGAGAAGTTATATCAATTCAGTTTAAAGCTGAAAACAAGCAAAAAAAGGGGATTTAGTTTCGTATTCTTCTTTTTTTTTTAATCGTTTTCCTTTTCTTCCTTGGAGAGGTTATATCGATTTTTGCAACTTTTTTTTTTGGTAGAATAAATAATTTATAAGGGAAAGCGTATTACACTCCTGTACAATAGGGATTGGAATTAGGCCAAACAGTTCTATCCGTAAGAAACTAGGCGCTCCTGGCCAAGGCATCTGCTGTAACATTAGCAGACCTTGGAATATAAAGAAATTGACAAGCATCAAAGTAAGAAACTAAGTGCCTAATGTCATCCAAGATTGGACGAATAGAAAGAGGGGAAGCCTTAAGGGGATCTTGTAAGTATGAAATAACCTCCAAATTGTCACTCTCCACCTGCAAACTGTACGTGCCCTCTGAGAGTGCTTCTAGAAGGCCCTCCCTAATGGCCAACGCTTGCCTCGTAAGCACTGATGAGACGTGGCAAGGGTCTGAAACAGAAACTTTGGGCCTCCTAAGATGATCCTTAATAATGAATCCCAAACCCCACGGGTGGAATTTTGGTTATAGGATACATCACTGTTAAGCTTATGGAAGCCCGCTGGGGGAAGAGTCCAGGCCACCCCCGGGGAAATAGCTGCTATTGAGATAGGATTAACCTCAGGCAGAGCTGCTGCTAAGAACTCACTGCAAGCCTTCTGAGCTGCACCTGCAACCTCCATCGGAGTCCAAGTTCGCCTTCCAAACACCAAGTCGTTGCGCACACGCCACAGGAACCATCCAATAAAGGCACATCGACAAGCCAGCTCCTTCGCCAAGCGCTTACCCAACACCAAAAATGATGACCAACTAGTGATCCATTTATCAAGTGCATCCCCTTCTGTAGCCGGAACAATAAGAGCCAGACTATAAGCGAGTCACGTTGCTCTAGCAAACTCACATCGGAGGAGAATATGCTCAGTGGTCTCGAATTCAGCACCACACCTGGGACATTTAGGATCCATCAGGATTTGTCGATGAGCCAGCGCCGATCCCATTGCCAAGCCACCCACACAACACCTCCAAAGGAAGGTCTTCACCTTCGGCAGTGTGGAGCACCTCCAGATCGATTTCCAAACCAGTGGCCGCACTATACACCATCGAGAAGATGTTGATGTTGAAGGCTTAGCGATCTAACTATTAAGCCACTGGTTGCTACGGAGGTGATATGCGCTCTTGACGGAGAAACGTCCATCCCTAGCTCCTCCCCAAACACGATGATCTTCCCCTGGGAAGAGACCTAGTTGAATTTGATAAATTGCAGCCCGGTCTGTGGGATGGAAAAGCCGATCAACAATCTCTCTATTCCAACACCGGTTGGGATGATCGATGAGTTCATGCACCCAAACAAATGGGCAGTCTTCAAGGGGAGGGTGTTGCACTTTAAACTCAGGTAAACTTGGTAGCCATCTATCAGTCCAAATCCGGATTTGGTCCCCCACTCCAACTCTCCATAGGAGACCCATCTCTAACACCTTCCTACCCTCCATAATGCTCCTCCACACCCATGATGGGCCAGCTCCCACAGGTGCTTGTAAGAAATCACAGCATGGGAAATAAATAGATTTAATGAACCTAGCCCAAGGGGACTCGGGTTCACTCCAAATCTTCCAGGCAACCTTAGCCAGCAATGCCTTGTTGTGCAAAGTGGGGTCAAGAAAACCCAATCCTCCTCTCTCCTTCGATTGGCATAAACGAAGCCATGAAAACCAGTGAATTTTCTTCTTGTTTGAGCCATCACCCCAATAAAAGTTGGTAGCAGCCTTCCTTAACTTTGCATGATGTGTAATAGAGAGTTTGAAGTGAGAACCCACATAATTGGACATAGAGAAGGCAACAGACTTCATCATGACCTCCTTCCCTACATGAGATAAAAGTCTCTGCTTCCACCCACAAAATTGCTTCTCTGTTCTCTTGATGAGATCACTAAAAATCTCTTTTTTGGAAACACCAAAAATCGTAGGGAGACCCAGATATTTGTTTGGGCCGAGTCCACAAGGAACCTTGAGGAATTTTGAGAACCATCTCATGATTCGGCCTGGTCCATTTGGGCTGAAAAACAGTGATGATTTCTTCAAATTAATGGCTTGTCTGCTTGCCTTGCAATAGAGTTCTAGGCACTGTTGTAAATGGCCCACCTCTTCCAGCTTTACTTCAGAGAAAATCAAGCAATCATCAGTAAAAAGAAAGTGGGACACTGGTGGAGACCGGTTCCATACTCGAACCCCTTTAATCAAATCGGATTCCTCAAATTGAGAAATGGTGCTACTTAGTGCTTGGGAACATAAGATAAAGAGGGCAGGTGAGAGAGGGTCACCCTGTCGAATTCCCCTGATAGGGGTAATGCTTCCAAGAAACCCACCATTGATCATCAGCTTATAGGAAACAAACTGCAATGATGACATCACTATAGAAACCCAGTGTGAAGAGAAGCCAAGCTACAACATGATTTGGTGGAGGAACTCCCATTTGATCCTATCATAGACCTTACGCATGTCCAGCTTGAGCGCCATGAACCTCTGTTTACCTTTCTTCCTGTGGCTGATGTAGTGAAAGAGCTCATGGGCTGTATACACATTATCTGATATGGATCGGTTGGGTATGAAAGTGGCATGGACAGGTGAGATCATCAACTCCAGTATCTCCTTTAACCTATTCGCCATGATCTTGGTAATAACCTTAACTGCCATTGCACAGAGGCTGATAGACCTGTATTCTTCTGCAAACTCTGGATTAGTACATTTAGGGACCAAACAAAGCAAGGTCTCGTTGTAGGATGAAGGAAGAGCTCCAGTTTGGAAAAAATTACAGACAAAAGTAAACAGATCATTCTGTGTGATATCTCTAAACCTCTGAAAGAAAGCAAGGGGAGTCCATTAGGGCCCGGTACCTTTAGCGGGGCCATTGCATTCAAGGCATTAAGCATCTCATCAATTGAAGGGGCAGCACACAAGCGCACATTCATCTCCTTAATAACCTTCAGCTATATGGTATCGAGTACCTGTTGCAGTGCATCATGATCAATCCCCTTAGATCTATAAATGTCCTCATAGTACTCCTACATCAGC